>NW_027328737.1:1210000-2420000 GCF_048564905.1 Vicugna pacos
TATACAATTATCAAAATCTAGCTTTACATTTATATTACCATAAATTGTTATATAAAATAAACTTCTATATATAAGTTAACATGTGGTAACTAAAATTACTGAATATGTTGCTTAAAACAGAGACTACTTTTCTTTTGCCAGAAAGTCAGCTAGACAGGCAGATCTTTGAAAATTCTGCTGCACTTTACTAAACCCATAAAGATTAAGCAGTCTAAGTAAACTTTTCATACTTCCAGTTTCAAATATTATAAAAAAGGCATTTTTTCCCAAAACTTCCTTCTTAAAGACATCTTCGTCAATCACTATGGAAGTTCCATTATCATCCCACCAGATGGATTTAAATTGGTCACTCCCAGCCATTTTTGAGGGTTTTATTAGAAATGTCAGAGAGCAAAAATCATTATCTTCATCTGGTTCAGAGACACAAAGTGTGTAACATGGACTTTTTATCAAGGATTCTTCAGACAAAGTCTGAAAAGCAATTTCTGCAATCATAGACCTCAAGTCCAAGTCCCCAGAGAATGTTTGATCACACAATAGAGATCTACCAGTGTTTCCTGAACCAGTTGGTCCATCTTTACGAGACACATCTTGAATTTGTGAAGAAATATGTGCCATTTCAAATAACTTTTTCTACAGCCACTTTTCTAATCTGCATAATTTTGAGCACTGCAGCTTCAAATGCTGCTTTGGCAGGCCTGCACAGATAAACAGCTAGGCCGTCACAATGTTTCTCACCCTGAGAAGCTGTGACATCACAAAATGACTGGTCTCCTAGAAACTCAAGTGTAACATTCAGCCAGTGTTTACTTTTCATTCATCCAGTTAAATTGAAATATATAGGATGCTTATTTTTATAGTGTTATCTGCAAATATTATCCCCACAAAATCTTTTTAAATAATTTAATTTTGGTGTCTGTGAAATAAAACCAATCTCCATTCTGTTATATAGAAATTTATACCTGATTTGTGAACAGAGTATAAATAATGGCAAAAATATATAAAATAAATTTTAAGTTTTGGAATTTAAAGTGAAATTTGTGTAAAACCTGTTCAGAGAATGTATAACTATTTTATTATAATTTGTAATTAAAGTGAAACATAATTTGATTTGGAAATGGAAGTAGGTATTTATCTGTGTACTTTACAATAAGTAGCTCTATGTTCAAAACATGGGCAGAATAAATATCAGTTTATCTGGTATGTTTATAAATAAATAGTAATTATTTCTGAAATAAAATTAGATTAATATAATCAATCAAATTTAAGAAATCCCGAAGTGGGGAATTTTTGTTTTAAAATCTAATTCAGTGCTATAATTAAAACAATTGTAATTTAATATCCTACTTTAAAATTACAAAAGAGCCAATCTTATTGTGTATTTAAAAATTTTTATTTTTGACATTCTTTGACTCAGAGGTTTTTCAGTCCTTAGAAGAAATAAATTTTCTTGCCATCTTTATAATCAATACTCTTGTGGCTTCTGTTATGTGTTCCAAAATGATGTTGATAAATACACTTATGCACAAGATCCTGGGTTCTATAAGCATTGACTCCATTAAGGGGCAAACAAACAATCAAAAAACAAAGATATAACAGTATATGTTGGTTGGGGTGAAAAAGACCACGTTATGCATTCTAGGAAGCATTATGTTTCTCAGTCCTGAAACAGTTGGCATTGTTATCAAAATACAGCATTTTGAGGCAAGTGATTGGTTCACTAAATGTAAACAATAGCTATATTTTGTATCAGTTAACTGTAGTAAATCAAGTTCTACCAAAAGTTATATTCTGTATTTAGAAATAAATTCCATTAAGGATAAGCCAAATTCAAAATGAGAGATAAAATTTTAAATAAATAAATGTAAACTCAAGCCACAATGTAAATTTTTCCTTCAGTATGTGTATATTCCATTCTAAATCAACATTAGCAACATGAAATCGTGCATAATATAAGTATTAGAAACTATAGTTAAGTTGCATTTAGTCCTGATTCATCAATATTATTTAATGTATGCAAATCAATATATGTCATACCATCCCTTAAAATACAGAGAATTCAAAAATAAAAATCTCAAATTATGTAGGAAAATTATTGACAGATCTGATCTTAATTTTTTATAAAAATATTCTAAACAAATTCACTTTAGATATAATGTAACTAAACATAATAAAAGCCATTTATGAAAAACCCATGACTATCTTTAAGTTCAATGTAAACGTACAGGTAGGTTTTCCTCTGGTCCAGTAATAAGAAAAAGTAGCTCATTCTCACTTGTCCTAAATTACACTACAAGAAGTCCTAGCCAGAACAACCAGTCAATACAAAATATAAAAGGTATCCAACTTACAAAAAAGCAGTAAAATTTTTAGAGTTGACATAATTATACATTGATGGAAAAGTCCATATACTCCTCCAGTGACTGTTAGAAATAATGAACAAACTTAGTAAACTTGCAAAATACAAAATCAATATACAAATATCCTTTGCATTTTTATATAGTAACAACACATTATCAGAAAGGGAAATTAGGAAAACAATTGTGTATATATTTATACAAAAAAGAATAAAATAGGAATACATTTGATAAGTGAAATAAAAGAAATAAACATAGATCAATAAATTGCAGGGGCAAGAAATATAAGTAAACAAAATAATTAGAAAGATATTCTGTGCTTATGGATTGTATAAAATGTGAGGAGCTATTCTAATCTATCTTTTACATGTTCAATCACCCCAGCACTACTTATTGAGGAGAATGTCTTTTCTTTTATACACTTTCTTTATACACTTGCTTCGTTTTTCATGGGTTAATTGATCAGACGTGTGAGGGATTATATCTGGTTGCTCTACTCTCTTCTATTGATTGGCGTCTGTTTTTGAGCCAATATCATGTTGTTTAAATTACTAAAGTTTGTAGGGCTGTTTGACATCATAGAAATTTTCACCATTAGATTTAATACACTTTTTTCAAGATTATTTTTGCAACTCATGTTCTTTGTGAATACATACAAATTTTGAAATTATCTGTTCTATTAAATGGAAAATCTCATGGGTGTTTTGACATGAATCACATGAAATGTAGATTGCTTTGTGTAGTATGGTTGTTTCAACCACATTGTTTCACATCATTAACATAAGAGATCTTTTCATTTCTTTGGATCAGTTTTAATTTCCTTCATCAATGTTTTCTATTTTTTAAAGTAAAAGTTTTCTCCTTATTTGTTAACTTCATTTCTAGGTATTCTTTACATATATACATATATATATATATATAATTATATATATTTATTTGTAAACACGTTTCCTACGCAAATACAAGTGACAGAAGGCAGTGACAAGATATATTCAAATTCCTGAATGAAAGAAAGCTGTAATCTAAGACAATTTATCAAGCAAGGCTATCCTTTAGAATAGAAGTAGAGATAAATAACTTCCACAAAATCAAATACTTAAAGAATTTTGCAACAGAAAAAGAAATAATGAAAGGTTTACCCTAAAAAAAAAAAAAGAAGCAGGATACTACAGAAGGGAGAAAGGCATAATTAGAAAGGCAATACCTGCAATGACTTACAACAGATTAAACATGATGTTGTAAAACAGGACATGAAAATTTTTAAGGGTCAGAAAGTGAAACAGGACAATACAGAGTATTTTCTTCTTGTTTCTGTTCTCTGTAGAATGGGATAGTGTTTGTATTCTTATCAGTTAAAATAAACAAATATATAGTAACAGGTCAATATACATGCAAAACATGGTAACCATAAATCAACAGCTTACAATGAAGTCACAAAGCCTAAAAGAAACCAAGATAATAAAAGAAAACTTACCAAGCCACAAAAAGAAAAAGAAATGAACAAAAAGGAAATACCAAATCAACTGGAAAATGAAGTTCAAAATGGAAATAAACACCAGTCTCCGAATAATTGTTACAAATGTTAATACACTAAGTGGTTCAATCAAAAGATATATATTGTAAGGTGGGATAATATAACAAGACCCTACATTATGAAGCATACAAGAGACCCACTTTAGAAAGAGGAACACATATCAATTGAAATTCAGAAGATGGAAAAATATATTCCATGCAAATGGACATGACAAGAAAGCAGGACTAGCTGTACTGACTTCACACAAAATAGACTTTACACCAAAGGCCATAGAGAAAGATAAACAGGGACATGATATAATGATTAAAGAAGGAATACAAAATGAAGGTTTTACACTCATTAAGATATATGCACTCAATATAGGAGCACCTTAATACATAAAGCAAATACTAATAGATAAAAATGGAGAAATCGATGGGAACACAAACACAGAAGTAGAATATGACTCCCCATTACCATTATTAGACTGGGCTTTCATAAAGAAAGTTAACAAGGGAACAAAGATACTAAATGTTACGAAAAAATAATTGATGTTGGTTGATATTTTCAAAACAGTACTTCTCCCCAAAACAGAATATAAATTCTTTTCCAGTGCACATTTAACGTTTTCTAGGAAAGATTATGTACTCAGTCACAGAAGAAGCCTCAACAATTTTAAGAAGATAAAAATAATTTCAAGCATCTTTTCTGAGTATAATACCATGAAACTAGTAATCAATCACAGAAAAACAGGGAGAAAAAATGACAGTGTGTAGATTAAACAACATGGTATTAAAATAAGGGGGGGAGGTGAAGACGTAAAAGAAGAAATTAAAATAATCTTGAGAAATATGACAAAACACTACTCAAAGTCTATGGAATACAGTTAAAGCAGGCTTAAGAGGGAAGTTCAGAGTGACAAATCCCTCCTCAAAGTAGAAGAGCAATTTCAAATAAATAATCTAAAGTTCTATGTAAACTAATCATGAAAAGAAGAGTAAAGAAACCAAAAGTCAGCAGAAAGAGGGAAATAAGAAAGATCAAGGAAGAAAGAATTGAAATACAATTTAAAAAACAGAAAAAAATCATTCAAACTCTTTTTTGAAATAGTAAACAACATTGACAAAACTCTGGACAGGCTCACCAACAAGAAAAGACAAAGAACACAAATAACATAAGAAATGAAAATGGAGAAACTACAAAGAGTACAATAAATTTGCATAATATCATAAGGGAATACCATGAAAAACTGCATGGAAACAAACTGAATAACCAAGAAGACATGGAGAAGTTTCTGGGAACATTAGCCAACCATTATTGCATCGAGAAGAAATTGACCATTTGAACAGACAGATCACCAGAAATGGAATGGCATTATAAATAAAAAAAAACCTCTGAAAACAAAATTCAGACCCAAATAACTTCACTGTGGAATTTGACCAAACATACAAAGAAAAATCCATACCAGTCTTCCTCAATCTCTTCCAAAAGATTGATATGTAGAGAGTACTCCCAAACTCACACCATAAGGCCATCAACATGGTATCAAAACCAGACAAAGACACTTCCCCAAGAGAAAATTTTAGGCCAATATCATTGATAAACCTAGATGTAAATGTCCTTAAGAAACTATTAACAAACAGAATCCAACAGCATGTAAAAAAAGATCACTCACCATGGTCAAGTTACGTTCACCCCAGGAAAACAAGGATGGTTTAACATATACAAATCAATCAATCAATTGTTATACACCATATCAACAACAGAGAGGACAAAAAACTACATGATCATCTCAGTAGATGCAGAGAAAGTATTTGATAAAATTTAACCCCTTTTTGCAATAAAAGTTCTTATCACAGTGGGAATAGAGGGACCATATCTCAACATTATGAAAGCTATTAATGACAAACATATAGCCAGCAAAATACTCAGTGGTGAAAAACTGAAACCCTTCCCACAAAAACCTGAGACAAGTCAAGGTTGCCCATTCTCACAATTTCAATTCAATATAGTCTTGGAAGTCCTAGCCACAACGATCAGGCAAGAAAAAGAAGTAAATTTTCAGACTGTAAAAGAAGAGGTAAAATTGTCACGATATGCAGACATGACACTATATATAGAAAAGTGTAAAAGCTTCACAAAAATTTGCTTAGGCTGAAAAAAGAACTGGGCAAGGTACCCATAGTAATGTACAAAAACCAATTGCATTTCTTTACACTAACATTGAGTCAACAGGAAAACAAAGTATAGAAGCAACCGCTTCTATAACTGCACCCAAAACTATAAAATGCTTAAGAATAAATCTGATCAAAGAGGTGAATGGCTTATACATGGAGAACAAGAAAACATTGAGGAAATCAAAAAAGATATGAAGAATTGGAAAGATATCCAATGATCTTGTAATGGAAGAAACAATATTGATAAAATGGCCATACTGCCCAAGGCAATCCACAGACTAAATGTGATTTCCTATCAAATTATGCAAAACATTTCTTTTTAGGACTAAAACAAATGATCCTAAGATATACATAGATTCATAAAAGATACATAATTCCCAAAGCAATATTAAAGAAAAAGAAAGAGGCTGGAGGAATAAACCACCATGTCTCCATAAACTATTGCATGGTTAGAATAATCAAAATGACATGATATTGGTACAGATACAGGCATATTGACCAATGGAACAGAATAGAGGGCCTAGGAATAAATCTACAGGCCTATGTTCTATTAACCTTTGACAGAGTAGCCGGGAATATGACAGAGAAAAGAGGATCTCTTCACCAACTGGTGTTGGGAAAACTGGATAGCAGCATGCAGAGCAATGGAGTAGAACTCTTCTTCACTCCATACACAAGAATAAACTCAAAATGGCTTGAAGATTTAAATGTAAGGCAAGACAAAATAAATCTCCTAGAAGAAAACATACGCAAAACTCTTTGAGGTAAATCTCATCAATGATCCCCTAGAACTGACTACCCAGGTAATGGATGTAAGAGCAAAATTAATAAATGGGACCTAATTAAACTTAAAAGCTTTTTCAGAGAAAGGGAAACATAAACAAAGCAAAATGACAAACTACATTATTAAAGAAAATATTTAGAAGTGATGCAACTGACAAAGTCTTAATTTCTAAAATATAAATACTTCATAAAACCTAAAAAAAAAGAAACCCAATCTGAAAATGGGCAGAAGCCCTAAACAAGCAATTCTCAAATAGAGACATAGAAATGCCACATAGCAATATGAAAAAAAATAATTTCTTACTATCATTATCAGAGAAGGGCAATTCAAAATTATAATGAAGTATCACCTCACAATAGTCACAATGGCCATCATTCAAAAGTCTACAGACAATAAGTGCTGGGGAAGCTGTGGAGAAAGGGAACCCTCCTACACTGTTGGAAGGAATGTAGTTTGGTGCAGTCATTGTGGAATACAGGATGGGTATTCCTCAAAAGAATAAAAATTGACAATATACATTCCAGCAATCCCACTTCTGGGTATAGTTCAAAGGGAACGGTAATTCAAAAAGACACCTGCACCCTGATGTTCTTAGCACTGCTGTATACAACAGCCATGACATGGAAGCAAGGTAATTTTCCAAAAGCAGATGAGAGTATTCAGAAGTTATGTCATATTTACACAGTGGAATAATATTGTGCAATAAAAAATGATAAAACAATGACATTTGCAGCAAATTGATGTCCCCATAAAGTGTCATTCTAATTGAAGTTAGCCAGAAAGAGAAAGAAAAATAATACATGACAAGACATATGTGGAACCTTAGAAAAAAATTTGGATGAGAGCACTATGATTTCATCTTCAAAACTGAAACACACTCGCAGATATGCTAAACAATTTTATGATTACTGCGGAAAGGGGCTGTGAGAGGATATATTTGGGAGCTGTAGATTTATAAATGTTATCCACTATATATAAAAATAGATTTTTTTCAAAATTTCTCTTCTATGACACAGGGCAGTAAGTTAAGTATCGTGAAGTAATCTTTAATAGGCACAAAAATATATGTGTTTATGGGGACACTGTGCTCTACACTACAGATTGACACATTGTAAATGGCAGTCCTTCAAAGATAAATAAATTATTATGTAAACAAATAAATAAACAAATAAATAAATTAATACTAAATGAATAAATAAAATTTAATAATAAAAGAAATAAAAGGATTCACACTACTTAATTTTACACATGAAGAATTTAGGATAAAACAGAAAGAATAAACAAGAAAATTGAATGAATGAGATTAAGGCAAATAATAAGAGAAACAATTGAAAAGATGAAAATTTTATACCTAAGTCTGTTTCTTTTTAACAAAAAGTGGACAAAAGTTTAGGTTTGCTAAGAAAATTAAGACTCAAATAAAATTAGAAGTAAAAGAGAAAATATTACCACTGATGTTGTAGAGATGCATAGCATCATAAGAAATTACCACTAGCCAATGATTTTAATGACCAAGAACTAATGACAAGTTCCCAGAAACATATGTCTTCCAATACAGAATGAAGAAGAAATTATAAAGTGAAATAGAACAAAAGTGTGTATGAGTAAATCAGTAATCCATACATCCCAAATCAGAAAAAATTTACAAGATGACTTTACTGGTGAATTCTGTCATATATTTGTAGACAATTTTTCACCAATTCTTCCCCAAATCTTCCAAGAATTTGAAGGGGGTGAAAGACTCCAAACTTGTTTTCTGATGCCAGCATTATTTGCATAACAATGCTAGAAAAGACATTATATACAAAATATAGAATATTATCCCTGATGAATATATGTGCCAAAATACTCAACAAAACACAAGCAAAATGAATTAAAAAACACATTTGATGTATCATACACTTACATGAGTAAAGGGATTTATCCCTGGGTTTAAGGATACTTCAAAATATTCAAATCAATAAAGGTGACATGCCACACTAATAGAATGAGAAATAAAACTCACATAATCATCTCAATAGGTGCAGAAAGGACATTGTATGTAATGCAACATCCTTTTAAGATACTCCCAACAAATTAAATTAACCTTGTCAGTGGCACGATATCATATACACACAAACACTGTGTGGAGAGAAGCGAAGTAGTTATCTGTCTATTGATTCATAGAAAAAGGGTTTATATAGGACATGCACAATGCCTCACATATCATCTAAGTTATAACAATGTTAATAATCTTAAGCTCTTTACGCCCCCATGCTTCTGCAGTAAGCACAGGATGTTAAATGATCAAGGAAGGCTTTAAAGTTCATCACGGAACTTCATTAAGTAGGCCATCTCTTCTCCAGCCGGCTGTGCCTGTCTTATATTGTCCTCCTCTGAGGATCTTTCCGAGAATAGGCTATCCATCCATCCATAGTGGAAACATTGAGTAGGCCATTTCTTCTCCAGCCTGGATATGTGACATTCCTCACAGCTTGTTTATCAGTTCAGCCCATGGGCTTATACTCTAGAGCCTTTAGACAGGGGCCTGCAAACCTAACACCCCTTGACAGACAAATGGATGAAGAAAATTTGATGTACATATGCAATGGAATCAATACTTTGCATTCCTATCAGCAGTGTCCACGGTGTTCCTTTTTCTCCACAATCTCACCAACATCTATTTCTTTTCTTTTTGATGAGAGCCTTCTGACAAATGTGAGGTCTTGCCTCATTTTTGGGTTATGACTTTCCTAATAATTTATAACTCTGAATATATTTTCATGTGTCATTAAGCCAACTGCATGTTTTCCACAGAAAATTGATTCAGATCTATCTATTCAGTTCCTATGGACAATTTTTTCAATTGGATTGCTTGGGTTTTTTTATTGTTGTGGCGTATGAGTTTACCATATATATTGGATATTAACACTTGATTGGAAAATATCACTTGCAAATATATTCTACCTTTGTGTTGGCTGACTTTTCATTTTATTGATCATTTCTTCTGCAGTGTAAATCTGTTTAAACTGATGTAATCATCTTTTGTTAATTTCTTCTGCTTCCCTTGCCAGATGAGAGATATGAAAAATCAAATTAAGTCAAGTGTACTTCTTATGTTTTACCCTTGGATTCTTTGTTTTCAGGTTTTATGTTTTATATGCCCAGGAGTGGGATTGCCGGGTGATATGATAGGTCTATTTTTATTATTTAAAGAACTTCCATACTGTTTCCAAAGTGTTTGCACAAATTTTCATTCCCACCAACAGCGTTGGAGAGTCCCTTTTTCTATGCAACCTAGACAGTCTTTATTATTTGTAGACATATGGATGACAGCCCTTCTCACTAGTGTGAAGAAAAACAATATTTAATTTTTGCCTAGCCTTTGTATAATGATTAGCTATGTGAGCATGTTTTTATATTCCTGTTTGTCATCGGTGGGTCTTCTTTTGGGAATTGTTTTCTGCTCGTTTTCTGTCTGAGTTGTTTGTAGATTTTTGAAATGGAGTTGAATGAACGATGTGTGTATTTTAGAAATTAGCCTCTTGTTGATTGCATTGTTTCCTAATGTTTTCTCCCATTTGGAAGTTCATCTTTTCATTCAGTATATTTTGCCGTGTACAAGCTTTTAAATTTAATTAGGACCTATTTGATTATTTTGCTTTTACTGTTTTCAGCTTTGGAGAGTGACATAAGAAACTTTCATGACATTTTATCTCTTTTTTTGCCTATGTTAATTTCCAGGAGTTTCATTGTCTCATGTATTAGATTCAGATATTTAAAACATTTTGATTTTATTTTTGTACAGTGTGAGGGAGTGTTCTAATTCCATTGATTTACATGTAGCTGTCTAGTTTTCTCAACATAACTTGCTGAAGACTGTGTTTTAGGCATTGTATGTTTTTGTTTCCTTTGTCATAGTTTAGTTGACCATAGGTGTGAGGTTTTATTTCTGCATCTGTGTTATATTCCAGTGATATACATGTTTGTTTTTTTCCAGTATTGTGCTGTTTTAATTACTGTATTTTTGTAATAAATTCTGGGATCTGGGAGGGGTGTGGGTTATGCATCCATCTTTGATCTTTTTCCTCATTGTTCCTTTTGCAGTTCTGGTTCTTTTGCAGTTCATTATAAATCTTTGGACTTTTTTTTGTTTCTGTGGAAAATATCATGTATTTCGATATGAATCACTTTATATTTGTAGACATCTTTTGTAGTATATATATTTTAACAATATAATTCCTCTAAACTAAGACCTTGAGATTTCTTTCCATTTCTTTGCATCACCTTCAAATTTGTTTTTCAGTTTCCTATTGAATTTATTATCTTGGTTTTTCCATATATTTTTCATTTTTTGATTTGATTTCATATGGAATTTTAAAATTATGAAATATTTCATTTTTAGTTTAAAGAAATGTGATAGTTTTTGTACATTAATCATGAATCATGGAAGTTTGCTAAATGTCTTTATTAGTTTTAGTTGCTCTGGTGTGGAGAATTTTTAGCGTTCTCTATATAGACTATTGTGTCATCTAAAATAATAACAGTTTTACTTCATTCAATCCAACTTGAATAAATTTTCTTCTACTACGATTGCTGTTTCTCGGACATCCCATACTGTGTTTAATAGAAATGGTGAGAGTGGGCATCCTTGTTTTATTCTTTAATTTGGCTTTCAGTTTTTCACTTTTGCATATTATGTTGTCTGTGGGTCTGCAATTAATGACTTTAGTTATGTTGAGAGTTATTTCCTGTATACTTCTTTGGTAAGAGGTTTCTGCTGTTGTTGTTATTGTTGTTGCTGTTGTGCTGTATTAATTAATAAATATTGAATTTTGTGAAATAATTGTTATGGATTTATTGGGATGACCAAGTCATTTTCTTTTTCTTCTCTTAATATGGTGTATCAAACTGATTGATTTGTGTATGTTGAACCTCTCTTTTGATTCTGCAATGAATCCAAGTTGATCATGGTGTTTGATTCATTTTATGTATTGCTGGATTTAGTTTGCTAATAATATTTTGTAGAATTTTTGCATCTAAATCAATCAAATATATTAGCTTGAAATTCTCTTTGCATGTACTTTGTTTGTTGGCTTTTCTATCAAGATGATGAAATCTTCATAAAATTAATTTGGGAGTTTCCCACATCTTCAATATTTTTGAATACTTTGAAGAGTATAAGTTCTGCTTTGTATTTTTGTACAGTACTCCACGGGAGCTGTTTAAATCTGCACTAGTGTTTAACGATTTTTTTAAGTGCAGATTCTATCTTTCGTCTAGTAATCAGTTTGTTCAAATTGTTTGTTTCTCCTTATCTCTGTCTCTTTCTAGATACTTGTCTATTTCTTCTAAGTTGTCCAGTTTTTCGGCTTGTGTTGACAAAATGTTCCCTTTTTTGTATATCTGAGGTAACAATTGTTATTTCTCTTCTTTTATTTCTTACTTTATTTCTTTGTAGCATCTCTCTTTTCTTCATGATGCACATGGCTAGAGGTTTTTTGATTTTGTTTATTTTAAAAAGAAATCATAAAACAAAATCTTTGGTTTTATTACTCTTTTCATTGTTTTTATTCTCTCTAATTTATATTCACACCTGTAATATTTAAGATTATGTTTTTTAACTTTTTTATTGATTTACAGTCATTTTACAAAGTTGTCTCCAATTCCAGTGTACAGCACAATTTTGCAGTTACAATGAACATATATACACTTGTAGCCCCATTTTTTTCTCTGTGGGCTGCTGTAAGATCTTTTATATATTTCCCTGTGCTATAAAGTACAATCCTGTTAACTATTCTACAATTTTGACCTCCCAGTCTATCTCTTTCCACCCCCAGCCCCATGGCAACCAAACTTTGTATTCTATGTCTGCGAGTCTATTTAGCTTTGTATTTGTGTTTTTGTTTTGTTTTGTTTTGTTTTGTTTTTAGATTCCACTGAAGAGCCATCTCATATGGTATTTTTCTTTCCCTATCTGGCTTACTTCACTTAGACTGATTTTCTCCAGGAGCATCCATGTTGCTGAAAATGGCATTATGTTATAGGTTTATATGTTTATCTAGTGTTCCATTGTATAAATATACCACCTCTTCTTTTTCCAGTCAACAGTCGATGGACATTCAGGTTGTTTCCATGTCCTGGCTATCGTAAATAGTGCTGGCTATGAACATTGGTGTGCATGTGTTATCCTGAAGTAGGGTTCCTTCTGTATTTATGCCCAGGGGCGGGATTCCTGAGTCATATGGTCAGTATATTCTTAGGCTTTTGAAGAATCTCCATTCTGTTTTCCACAGTGGCTGCACCAAACTGCATTGCCACCAGCAGTGAAGGACTGTACCCTTTTCTCCACAGCCTTTCCAGAATTTGTCATTTGTGTATTTTTGAATGATGGCCATTCTGACTGTTATGAGGTGATACCTCACTGTAGTTTTGATTTGCATTTCTCTGATAATCAGTGATATTGAGCATTTTCTGATTTGCCTTTTGATCATTTTTATGTCTTCCTTGGAGAATTGCTTGTTTAGGTCTCCTGCCCATTTTTCCATTGGGTAGTTTATTTTTTCTTGTTCAGTTGGATGAGCTGCTTATATACTCTGGAGATCAAGCCTATTTTGGTTTCATATTCAAATTTTTTCCCATTCCGTAGGTTGTTTTTTTGTTTCACTTCTGGTTTCTTTACTTTGCAGAAGCTTGTAAGTTTCACTAGGTCTCATTTGTTTTTTCTTGATTTTATTTCTTCTATGAGAAAATTTTTGAGACTTATGTCACATAATATTTTGCCTATATTTTCTTCTAGGAGGTTTATTTTATCTTGTCTTATGTTTAAGCCTTTGTACTATTCTGAGTTTATTTTTGTGTATGGTGTTCTAGCTTCATTGGGAGTGTTCTAGTTTCATTGATTTTCATGCTGCTTTCCAGTTTTCCCAACACAAGTTGCTGAAGGGACTGTCTCTATTCCATTGTATTTTCTTGCCTCTTTGTTTGAAGACTAATTTACCAAAAGTTTGTGGGTTATTTTCTGGGTTCTCTATTCTGTTCCATTAGCCTATATGTCTGTTTTCCTTCCAATACATTGCTGTCATGTTGACTGTAGCTCTTTAGTATTATCTGAATCATTAGCATAAATAATGCCACTGATTTTTGAACCTTAATCTTGTAACCTGCTACCTTGCTGAATTCTTCGATCAGCTGTAGAAGTTTTTGTCTGGGTCTCGCAGGGTTTTCTATATATAGTGACATATTATCTGCATATAGTGAGACTTTTTCCTCTTCCTTTCCAATTTGCATCCCTTTTATTTCTCTCTCTTGTTTGATTGCTGTGGCTAGGACTTCCAAGATTATATAGAGTTGGAATGGTGATAGTGTGCATCCTTGTCTTGTCCCAGATTTTAGTGGGAAGATTTTTTTAACTTTCTCACCATTGAGTACTATGCTAGCTGTAGGTTTTCCATCTATAGCTTTCATGATGCTGAGATATGTTCACTCTATGCCCACTTTGGTGAGTTTTTATCATACGTGGGTGTTGAATATTATAAAATGCTTTTCCTGAGAAAATCATGTGGTTTTGGTCCTTTCTCATGTTGATGTGCTGTATTACATTGATTGATTTGCCTATGTTGAACCACCCCTGTGTCCCTGTCATAATCCCCACTTAGTCCTGGTGCATAATCTTTTTCCTGTATTGTTGGAGTCTCTTTGATACTATTCTGGTGAGGATTTTGGCGTCTGTGTTCATCAGTGACATTGCCTTGTAATCCTCTTTTTTAGTAGTGTCTTCTGATTGTGGTCTCAGGGTGATTTTGACTACATAGAATGGCTTTGTGAGTATTCCTTCCTATTTAATATTCTGGAGGAGTTTGAGAAGGAATGGTATGAGCTCTTCTTTGTATGTTTGGTAGAATTCCACAGTGAAGCCATCCGGTCCTGGACTGTTATTTGTAGGGAGGTTTTATATTGCTATTTTGATTTCATTTCTAGTGCTCTGCTTGTTCAAGGGGTCAGTTTCTTCTTAATTCATTCTTGGTGGACAGTATGTTTCCAGAAACTTGCTCATCTCCTGTAGGTTATCCAGTAAGTTTCCACATACTTTTCATAATATTTTCGTATGATATTCTGTGTTTCTTTTTTATTTGTTGTAATTTCTCCATTCTCTTTTTTATTTTGCTAATTTGTGCTCTCTCTCTTTTCTTCTTTTTGAGTTCTGCCAGAGGTTTGTTGATTTTACTTACTTTTTCAGAAAACCAGCTTTTGGATTGGTTGAATTTTTTCCTATAGTCTTTTTAATCTCTATTTTATTAATTTCCTCACCAATATTTGTGATTTCCTTCCTTCTGCTGCCCTTCATGGTTTTTTTTTTCTTCTTCTTTCTGTAGTTCATTCTGCTGGTGTGTTAAATTGTTTATTTGTGATTCTTCTTCTTTTTTGAAAAAGGCCTGTATCACTCTAAACTCCTATCTCAGCACTGCTTTTGCTCTGTCCCATAAATTTTCTGTGGTTTTGTTTTCATTTTCTTTTGTCTCAAGGTAATTTTCATTGCAGCTTTGATTTCTTCATTGACCCATTTTTTTTAATAACATATTGTTTAATCTCCATGTCTACCTTTTGTTCTCCTTTGTTTCTCTTTTGTTGATTTCTAGCTTCATGTCATTGTGGTCAGTAAATATGCTTGAGGTAATTTCTATATTCTTAAAATTGCTGAAGTTTCCTTTGTGCCCAACTATATCATGAATCCTGGAAAATATCCCATGTGCACTTGAGAAGAATGTATGTACTATTTTGTGTGGGATGCAATGCTCTGAAAATATCCACCAACTTTAATATTTCTATTGTATTATTTCACTTCTCTTTTGCCTAATATATTTTCTGCTTTGGTGATCTGTACAGTGATGTTAATGCAGTGTTGAAATCTGCAGCTGTGATTAGAATCCCATTGCTATACCCCTTTATATCTGTTAGTAATTATTTTATGTGCTTAGGTGCTCATCTATTTGGTGCATATGTAATAACGAGTGTGCTATCCTCATCTTGTATCACTCTTTCAATCATTATAAAATGTCCTTCTTTATATTTCTTTATGGTCTTTGTTTTAAAGAATATTTTGTCTGAAATCAGTACTGCAACCTCTGCTTTTTGGCTTTTCCGTTTGAATGGAATACACTTTTCCATCCTTTCACTCTCAATTTATATGTGTCCTTATCTCTGAAGTGGGTCTCTTGTATGCAGCATATTGAAGGTTCTTGCTTTATTATCCAGCCTGCCACTCTATGACTTTTGACTGGAGCATTTAGCCCACTAACATTTACAATAATTGATGATATGCTTGTGTTTATTGCCAATTTGACCTTATCTTTGCAGATGATTTTGTATTTCCTCTTTGTTCCTTTCATCTTCCTTTTATGGTTTGGTCATTTTCCTTTGTATTATCATGAATTTTATTTAGTTTTAGTGACACCCTGATAAGTATTTTTCTTCTTGTTACCCTTTTTATAAGTCTTTTAGAGAACTACTATAACTGCTTTTATTAAACTGATAGTAACATGGTCTCAAACCCATCCTGCCGATAACAAAAAATTTTAAAACGAAAGACCAAAAAAAATTCTCTATTTTCCTGCCTCCCCCTAACACTCTCAATGATTTGTATGTCTTATTTTAAAATTTTGTGTGTGTTTTATTTGTAGTTCATGAGTTATCAAGTTTCCGGCTGTGAGTTTCACATTTCTGAAGCATTCGGCTGCTTTTGTATTTACAGTAGACCTTTCAATATTTCTTCTAGCATGGGTCTAGTGTTGCTAAACTCTTGAAGCTTTTTCTTGTCTGTGAAATTCTTTATGTCTCCTTCTACCAAAAAGGGCAGCCCTGCTGGTTAAAGTATCCTAGTGTATATCAGTTTTTTCATTCAGGACTTTGTATATATCTTTCCACTCCCTTCAGGCCTGTAGTATTTTTGTAGTGAAATCAGGTGTGAACCTTAAGGGAATTCCTTTGTAACTCAATGTTTACTTTCTCTTGTTTCCTTTTGGATTATTTCTTTATCCTTGACTATGGCCATCTTAATTATATGTCTTGGTGTGGCTGTATTTGTGTTCTTCCTGTTTGGGACACTCTGAGCTTCCTGTAGTTGGATATCTGATTCCTTTTTTATGTTTGGGAAGTTCTCAGTCATCATTTCTTCAAACACCTTTGCAATCCCCTTTGATCTATCCTCCCCTTCTGGGACTTTTATCATGCCAAGTTTGACATGCTTTATATTATCCCATAGGTCTCTTATGCTTTTTTTCATTTGTTTCCCATTGTTTCTCTTCTAGCTCTTCTGATTGGATGCTTTGTACTGTCCTGTCTTCTAAGTCACTAAGTAGTTCTGCTGCATTGTCTTGTCAGCTTTGTGACACCTTTATTTAATTCCTCATCTCAGTCAACGGGTTTACCTATTTTACTCGACTCTTCTTTATAGCTTCCATTTCATTTTTAACATATTTTATATCTCTAAACCCTATCTTTTATTTACTTCAGTAATTTCATCTCTCCTTTTTTGAAATCATGATATCATAGGCTATAAATCCCTATTTCACTGATCATTCTTTCAGGGGATTTCTCTTGTTCTTTTAATTGCAACTTGTTTCTCTGCTTATTCATCTTGCTCCTACCTCTCTGACACTGTGGTTTATGGAGTATCAGTTATCTACTGTGGTCCTAAAAGAGTTTATCTACTTAATTCCTATGAAGTAATACAACTAAGAAAAGAGAAAATTGAGAGAGATAAAGAATTTTAAAGAAGGGAGAAATAAAGGTTTGAAGACATTGTATAATAAATAATATAAAAGCAAGTTGAAGCACAATTTTGAAAAATAATATTAATAAAAATATTTTTAAAAATTTCAAAGGGATTAAAATGGGGTATTTATAATTGCAGAAAAAGTAAAAATTAAGAGGGTAATAGAAAATGGAACAGGTGAAAACAGATTAAAACAAGGGGGTGTTCAGTGTCCTCCTGGATATTGTGTACTTTTAATGTGAACTCTTTCTCTATTCATCCTGTTTTGGAAGCTCAACTTGCTTTTTCCATTGGCTCTCCATTGGAGCCTGCCTCTGTGCTGCTCCCAGGGCCTGTCAGCAAGCAGATCACTCCTACTCCCAACACTTGTTCCCAAGCATCTCTCTTTACTGTGGGCTGGATTGTCACTGCCCTGCCCGATGGTACAGTCAGATGTTTCAGACTGACCAGGCAGGAGTGGGCATCAAGACCTCTCACAGCCACGTGGTCAGGGGCTGCATTCCATCCCAAAAGGTGGGGGGCCAACAGCCTCGCAGGTTGCCAGTCTCTCCACTGCTCTTTACCACTGTATGCTCCGCGTCAGGTTTGCACACCAGATTGGGCTCAGGGTAGACTAAGGAACATCCCTGTCCCTGTTTGGGCCAAAACTCAGCTCCTTGTTTGTCTTGGCAGAGCATGATCTCTGTGGAAATAGGACGGATGTATCCTATCTGCCTCATGGTGTAGACAAGTCCCCGTCATGCTCTTGAGACTACTAAGTCCTTAGGAGTGGATGCAGGTTTTTCCCCCACTGCCACCTGTGTGCAAAGCTCCAGAGGGTATGGTGGCTGTGTCTGAGCCCCATCTCTCTTCACCTAGAAAATTCTGTGGGTTTTCAGAGATGGGGAATGCACCTTTCCCCTCCCAGGGCATGTCTGCCCTGTTGTTTTATGGAGGGCCTAGGTTTTTCTGCCCTGTGGACCCATAGCAATGGCACACAGACCACTCCATTCCCCTGCGCTGCCTCAGTGCAGCCATCCCCATCTTCCACCTAGCTCGTGAAGCATGGCCCTGCCCTCAGCTGACAGGATGCATCTTGGGCTGGGTGTCACAAGGATCCTCTGTGCCTGTTTAACTTGGTTCTGTCAGTCAATTTATACTCTGTAGAGATCCAATCCTTGGAGGCTCCCTCTCCTTCCTGCCGAACCCCCAATTGGAGAAGGGAGACCCAGTGAATGAGCACCAGTCCTTCTTAGCTGCTCCCTCCCTGTGGGAACTGTCCCAATCTGTTTTGCCTTTTCTTCTTTCTTTCTTCCTTTTCTTCTACCAGGTATTTTGCATCTTTATCTTTTGAAGAGGGCAATGTACTATCAGAGATCTGCAGGTTCCCTGGTTAATTGTGTGGGTCTGTGGATGAGTCTTGGTGCATTTGTGAGAAAGAGTGTGCTACAAGCATCCTTCTCCTCCACCATCTTGGCATCCCACCCCACAAGGTCTCACTTTATGGTGGAAGATAAACAAAGCCAGGAAATATATAGAAAAGATATTTCATGAAAATGACAAGAAATTGCAGATTGCAATGCTCAAATCATACAAAATACATTTTAAAATAAGGGTCACAATGAAAGATAAATATAAGAATACATAAAGAAATAAGAGATCAACATTAAAAAAAGATTATTACACTCATTAAATTATATATGGATCCAAAAGTGTAGATCATATGTATAAAAAGATATATTAGTAAACATGAAGTAATTAATTCATTATAAAACAATAATAGTAGATGAGTTTAACACCTCACTATTCTGATGGCCAGATCACCCAGAAAGAATATCTTTAAGGAAACAGAGGTCTTAATAACATATTAGATCATTTGAACCTAAATGAGTTATTGGACACTGGATCAGAAAAGAAGAACACATAAGCTTCTGAAGTGTGCACAGGATGTTTTCTAAGGAATTAACCACATATTATGTCATGAAAAGAGCCTCAGGAAATTTAAGCAAATATAGTTTACAGCAAGTATTTTTCCATACAAAAAAGTATGAAACTATGCATCAACTCTAGAAAGAAGAACATGAAAAGCACCAACATGAGATTAAACCACATCCTTTAAAAAAATAAAATAAAACAAGGTCAATGATGAAATCAAAGAGGTAATAAAATCATACCTCGGAACAAATTACAATGAAAACACAGCTTCATAAAAGGTATAGGATGCAGCAAAAGCAAATCTAAGTGGGAAGTTTAAAACAATTCAGGCCTTCTACAAGGAAAAAGAAAAACCTGACACAAAGGACCAAGCTTACCTCCAAAAATAACTAGAAATAAGAACAAACAAAACCCAAAGGCAGTAGAATGAGAAATCTTTAATGATTACGTTCAAAATAAATAAAAAATTAAAAAATAAATTAAATGTCATAAAATCAATAGCTTTAATTTTTCCTAAAAATATTAACAAACTGATAAGCATTTAGCCAGGCTTATCAAGAAATACAGAGTGGACACAAACAAAATAAGAAATGAAACAGTTGAAATAACATCTGATATTACAGAAATGCAAACAAAGATTATAAAAGCATTCTGAGCAGTTACGTGACAAACAACTGGACCTTAAAGAAATGGACAAATTTCTTGAAACGTACAGCCTGCCAACACTGAATAAAGAGAAAACAGTAAACTTGAAAAGAGCAATCAGTATAAGTTAAATAATATCTATAATTTTAAAAACACCCCTTGAACAAAATGCCTGGATGCATTCACTAAAACCTCTTTCCTCCCAACTATTTCAAAAAATGAAGGAGGAAGGAAAATTCCCACAGTTATTCTATGAAGCCACCAATATCATGAAAACAAAACCAGTCACAGATACTACAAAAAAAAATGAAAATGTAAAGCCAATATCCTTGATGAATATATATTAAAAATTCCTCAACAGAACATCAACAAATTAATCCAGGAATACATAGAAATGATTATACACAATGATCAGTTCAATTCCTTCCAGAGTCACAAAGATGGTTCAACATACACAAGTCAATCAGCATGACACAAATTTAATATGGAAGGACAAATTTCACAGGACCATGTCAATACACACAGAAAAATCATTAGACAAAATTCGACATACATTCATGATCAGAAATCTCGTGAATGTGATTACATTGGGGACATCTCTCAACATACTAAAGGCCATTTATAACATTTATAATACTCAGGGGAAAGGCTGAATGTCTTCTGGGTAAATTCAGGAACAACACAAGTATTTCTACTCTCAGGACTTCTGTTCCAGAGTAAAAGAAGAAAGGAAAGGAAAGAAAAAGAAGTAAAAGAAATGCCAAATGGAAAGAAAGAGGCAAAATTGGCACCAGTACTGATGACATAACAATCTACATAGAGTCCTAAGTGCTCCACACAGACTATTATGAACAATAAATAATTTCAGCAATGGAGCAGGGTACAAGATTAATGTAAAGTAGTCTCTTGCATTTCTACACGTTAATCATGAGATACCATAAAATGGCCATTGAAAGCAATACTATTTAAAATCCCATCCCACCGAACATCTTGGAATAAATGTAACCACATATATGAAAGACCTACACACTGAAAATTAAAAAAATTGATAAAGAAATTAAAAATGACTCAAAGAAATGAAAAGATGCCTTGTGCTCTTGGATTGAAGGAGTTAATATTGTTAACATGGCCGTACTACACAAAGGAACCTATAGATTTATTGCAATTCCTGTTACAAAGCTGTAGTATTTCACACAGAACCAGAAAATAAATAACTCTACGTTTTACATGAAACCATTAAAAATTGCCAAAATGGTCTTTAGATAAAACAACAACTCTGGAGGTATAAGCCTGCCAGATTCCTTAGTATACTATAAGCCTACAGTAATAAAAACAGCATGGCATTGGCACAGAGATATAATCAATAAAAACAGATAGAGAGCCTAGAAATAATTCCACACACCTATGAGTAATGAATCGATGATAAACGAGGCAAGAGTACACAATGGAGAAAAGACAGTCTCATCAATGAATGGTGTTGGGAAAGCTGGACATCTACATGTAAAACAGTGATATTAGAGCATTCCCAGACATCAAATACAAAAATTAACTCCAAGTTTATTAAGGACCTAAATGTAAGACCTGATACTATAAAACTGCCAGAATGTTATATAGGTGATACTCAATTCGATATATAGTATAGGAACATTTTCTTATATCAGTCTCCTAAGGCAAAAGAAATAAAAGCAAAAATAAGCAAGTGAGACATACACAAACTTGAAAACTTCTGCACAGCTAAGGACACTATCAATGAAATGAAAACATTGCCTATGTAATTGGAGAACATATATGCAAACAATGCAAGTGACCAGGGGTTAATAGATGTAGGTTAATAGATGTAACATGGATTTAAGTTACCCAACTCAATGTGAAAAAAAAAACCCAATCAAAAAAAGAGCAGAGTACCTTAGTTAATATTTTTCCAAAGAAAACATACAGATGAGTAATAGGCAAGTGATAAAAATGCACAACAATAATAATTATTGGTAATTGCAGTTCAAAACCACAATGAGGTATCATTTCACACTGGTCAAATGGCTATTATCAAAAAGTCTTCAAATAGAAAGTGTTGGAGACGATGTGGAGGAAACAAATCTCTTGTATACTTTGGTAGGAATATAAATTGGTACAACTTCTATGGAAAACAGTATTCAGATTTTTTAAAAAGTTAAAAGAGAACTACCATATGAAACAGTAATACTTCTCCTAGGAGAAATCTTGGGAAAAATATTAAATTGAGAAGAACTAATGTTCACAACAGCACTGTTTATAATATGCAAGACACGGAAGCAATCCAAGAGTCCACTGTTGAATATGGACTTAAGAATATGTGATGTTACTGTAAATATGCAATGGAATATTACTCAGCCATGAAAAATTATGACACATTGCAATTTCAGCATCATGAATGGGCTTAGTAAATATTGTGCTTAGTGAAGTAACTTAGACAAAGACAAAAGTAAATAATATAATTTATATGTGGAATCTAAAGAATAACAAATATCTGGGTACATCTATCTATAGATATCTATTGATAAATGACAGATCAATAGATATATGGATAGATACATAGATACATGATAGACAGATAGATAGATAGATAGATAGATAATAGATGACAGATAGATTGATAGATAGATTGATTGAGATGTGGTATAGAGATAGAGAGATTAGATAGACAAGACTGAAGCAGACTGAAAGATATGGAAAAAATTTATGTTTACCAAAGTGGAAGGGAAAGAGTAATTAATGGTAGGACATTGACAGATGGAAAGTAGTATACATTAAGGAGATAAGCAACAAGGATAATCTGTATAGATCAGGGAATTATACACAATAACATATAATAATTGTATGTTACAATTATTGTAATAAATTATAATGCAATATTATCTACAATGTGGTTGGAATCACTATGTCGTACATATGAAACAACACAATATAGTACATCTACCATACGTCAATTAAAAATAAAACATCTCATGTATAATTTAGTCCTTTTTCCACTGATAGCATCTTCCTTTAATATTGTTTTATTTTCACTCTTTTCCTTTTATGAATACTGACTCAAACTATTTCTTTTACTTTTGTGAACATCATACCAGATTGATGTATCTACATTTATTGCAAATGATTTCGTATTTTCCTCTCTTTAATCCATATAGAATACTAGCATTTAAAAGCATAAACAAAGAAACAGTTGCAACTTTCTCGTGGTCTCTGCTTAGTATTTTGTTCAATGTTTTGCGTATTTTTGCCATTTTATTCTTTTAGAAGAGCTCTTTTCTGCTCCTCTTGTAAGGTGTCTCGGTTTTGTTTTTTATCTCATTCAGGTTTTGTTTGTCTGGTAAAGTTTTTATTTTCACTTTATACCTAAGTAATAACTGTGCAAAGTAGAGTATTCTTAGGTGAGAGATTTCTTATTTCAGTATTTTGAAAATGTCATTTTATTTACGCTTGGCATATGTTTTCTGCTCAGAAAACTGCTGATAGCCTAATGAGGGTTCCTTTGTAGATTATCACAACTTTTTTTGGCTGCCTTTAAAATTTTACTCTGTCATTGACTTTCCAAGTTGCATATCACATATCTTGAAGGAGGTCTCTTTGTCTTAAAGTTATTGGTGTTTTCTTGGCTCACACACTTGTATATCAGTTCCTTATCCAGGTTTGCGAATTTATCAACTATTATTTCTTAAAATAAACCATCAGCTGCCTTCTAACTTTCTTCTCCATCCAGAATTTCACTCTAATGTGCACTTCTTGAAGAAGTCTGATGGCTATTGTAGAATTTCCTCACTTTTCAATATCTTGTATCTCTGCCATCTCCTTTCATTTCCAGTTTTGTATTGGTGAGTTTTCTAAACTCTCTTCCACAAAGACAGTCTTCTTCCAATGCTTTCTGTTGCATTCTTCATCTCATTTACTAAGTTCATCTGGTCCTCCAATAATGTTTGGTTATTTTATAGTTTCAATCTCTTAGGTAATGTATACCATATCATCATTTATTTTAATCCAGAGCTGAGTAAACTTCTTTCTGGGTTTTGTTTTTTGTATTGAGTTTCTGTATGATATGTCTCTGGATCCCCTATTAGTTATATGGCAATATTCCATGACTTTAAGTTTGCTGCAGTGTTGAAATTGTGTGTGTGTGTGCGCGTGTGTTTGTGCTTGTGCCTGTACATGTGTGTCTGCGTCTGTGTTGATGTCTGTGTGTGTGTATCTGTGTGCGTGTGTGCTATAATGTTACTGTGATTGGTCATGATTTTAGTAAATTTTTGCTCTGATGACGCTAAATAACAGCTAGGGAGTTGGAGTCTTTCCTTTTGTTATCTGGTAGTTTGCAATATTGCACAATTTTTGGTTTTACTTACCTGATCTACCTCTGATAATATTTCAAAATGGCACTTTCCAGTCGCTACTTTTTGGATAAAAGATGTGCTTTCATTGTAACTTCTTAGAATTCTATGGAGGTTAATGCCACTGTTGTCACTGGGACAGCAAACCCTTCCTTTTATTTGATATCCCTTGAGACTCAGTGTACATATTGAAGAAAGGTGTAAACGCAGGTGGGTAGTTGGATTCAGGCAAGTGCCTTTGCCATGTACAGTGTTGCAAGGTACCTTGTCTCCACCACTTTGAATGGGGAGTAGGGACAGTGTCATGAATGTCTGAGTGTCTGAAGGATGGAATTTCTGTCTCCATTGTGGCTCCCTGTGACCATGTGTACTGGTGAACTTGGAGGCTAAAGCTGTGTGAACCACTGAGACCCTGTATCTACTGGGTACTCTGAACCTGTGGGCTCAGATACCCTAGTCAGTGGGCTTTGGACGCAGGCAACAAACCTGCTCTTCCCTCAGTTCAGGCACCTTTATGTGTTTTAGCCCACCAAACTTCAGCTGTACACATGCTTTCTGGAGTATTGTTTTGTGTTGTAGTTATCGTTGTTGAGATGTGATCGTCACTGACTGTTGATTTAAGGGGAGAGACAGAAATAATTTTAACATATCACTTTTTCAAAAGTATATGATTTTTCATTTAAAAGCTTAAATTCTACTATGGAAATTTTAAGAACAGTAAAGAAAGTGAACAAATCACCTCCCTTAATATCAGAGTTCTACACAATATTTTGTTTTTCCTGGGTTCTTTTCTTCAATGCTTTTCCCACATACATGCACATTTTACTATAATATATGACTATAATCTCTTTAAAGTCATTTAATATATTAAAATATATTTCTGTGCTGTAAATACAGCCCTGTTGCTTCTCTAATTTATAACTAGTAGCTTGCACATTTCTGTCTTCTCCATCCTTCTCCCTTGTCCCCACATGATACCACTACTTGGTACACTACACATACATATATGTGATTCTGTTTCTATTTTTTATGATTATTTCTCTTATATCTTTAGTTTCCTCATGAAAATGATAACGTAGAGTGTTTTTCTCCGTATGACTTATTTTCCTATGTGTAACACTGTCTGGGTCCAGTCACATTGCTCCGAAAGGCAGAAATTTATTTTTTGATATGACAATGACTAAGTATTTATTATGTTATCTATATTTCACATCTACTTCAGCCAATCATCCGTTGAATGGCATTTGAGTTGTGCATCTATCCTTGGCTATTATAAATGATGTTGTTAAGAACATTGAGGGTAATATATCCTTTAAATTTAATGTTTTCATTTTTTTCAGATTTGTACCAAAACTTGAATTGTTGCAAGAAATAATGTTTCTATTACAAATTTTCTGGGCACTTTCCATACATTTTTTAAAGTGGATGCATCAATTTTTATTTCCACCAAAATTGTACCTGGGTTCCCTCTTATAGAATTTCTTATTAATATTTGTCATTTGAAGAATTTTTTTAATAACAATTTTGGTTGCTGTGAGATTATATTTCATTTTGGTTTTGATTTACAATTTCCTAATGAATAACAACATTACGTTTCTATTTCTGTGCATGAAAATCATCCACATGTCTGTTTTTGAAAACTTTCCATGAAGATCCTTAAACTGTTTTTAACTTGTGGTCTTTGTTTTTAAATATTGAGTCTGATATGCTACATATATATAATGGATAGTAACAAAATGTTGGTTTAATTGTCTAAAATTCTTCATTCTATTCTGTGTGCTGTCATAAGTCTTGCTGAAGCTTTCATTTGCTCTGCAAAAGGTTTTGCACTTCACACTTATACAAGAAGTGGAATCTGAATATCACATGGTACATCTATTGCTTCCTCAGTAAACTAAAAATTGTTATTGTTAGTTTTCCTTTTTTTCTACTTAGGAGATAGATCAAAAATAAATATTGCCTTGATTTATCTCAAAGTCAGTTCTGCTCCTTTTCTTGGTCAGAAATTGTATAGTTTCAGGCTTTCCATTTAGGAAATTAATCCATTTTTATCTTATTTTATATATTATAGAAGGAAGTGCTCTTACACCTTCATTTTACATGTACTGTCCAGTTTTCCCAGAACTACTTGTTGAAGAGACTGCCTTTTTTCCATTGTATACTCTTGCCTCCTTCATTGTAGACTAATTGACCATATGTGTGTGGGTTTAATTTAGGACTCTTTATTTTGTTCCATTGATGTATTTTTTTTAGTGCAATATTTTGATGTTTTCATTACTGTAGCCTTGTAGTATGTTCTAAAGTCAGGGAGGATAATACCCACAACTTTGTTCATTTTTCAAGGATAATTCTAGAAAATTTGTGCATTTCATATTTTTGTATAAATTTTAGTATTTTTCTCCTTGTTTTGTGAAGAAACTTATGGATTCTGTGAGAATAGAAATTTACTAAAAATAGAAACCTGGGAAAAACAGTAAAGTGTGGAGGATAAATCATACAATGTTAAACAGCAAATAGATTGCTGTATAAATCAAAGAAAAAATATAAAAAGAAATATGACTACAAAAACAAAGTCCATGGGGTATAGCCAAAGGACTATTAATAGGGATGCTTATAGCAAAATAATCCCACTTATACAAAAAAGAAACATCTCTCTTATATAACATAATCTTACAAACAAAAGATGTAGCAAAATAATAAACAAACTTGTTATTAGAAGGAAAGACATCTGAAAGGTCAGAAAATAAATTAATAAAATAAATATTAAAAATAGAAACATCTAATCAAACTAAATAACGCCTTTTAAAAGAAAAATAAAATTGATAAACTTTAACTAGACTCATGAGCAAAATAGAGAGTACAAATTAATAAGCTCCAAAATAAATGAGAAGTTTCAGCTTATATCAAAGTAACACAAAACATCATAAGAAGACACAACAAATTATATGCCAATAAAAATGGATAACCTAGAAGAAATGGACAATGTCTTAGAAAAACTTAATCTCCAGGATGGAATGAGAAATAGAAAATATGAACAGATTATCACTAATGAAATTGAATGAGTAATTAAATAAAATCTCCCATGAAACAAAATTCCAGCCCTAGTCAGCGTCACAGGTGACTCCTGCCAAACATTTAGAGAAGACCAATCAAAAATACATCTCAGAGAGTTCCAAAATTTTGAAGAGGAAGGAAGGACTCCTACCCCACCAATCGGTATCACACTATTAATAAAACTGGAACAAATACCACATAAAATTTCTGGTTAAATACTACTGATAATCATAGATGAAAAATCATCACTAAAATGTTAGCAAAGCAAACAATACATTAAAAGGTTTATACATTATGATTAAGTCCATTTCCTTCCAGGCATTCAAAAGTAATTCATTACCCAGAAATTAATTAATATGATACACCACACTAACAATTTGAAGAATAAAAATTATATGGTCGCCTAGAAAGAGTCATAAAATATTGTGACATATTCAGTATCTATTTAAGATTATATTTCTCCTCAAAGTGGGCATAAGGAAACATACTTCAACACAGTTAAGGTCATATATGATAAGAACTCATCTAACATGACACTCACTTATTAAAAGCTGAAAGCATCTCCTTTAAGAGTAGGAGGAAGAGAAGAATTCTCACTCTTATCACTTTTATTAAGTATCGTATTGGAAATTCTAGCCATAGCTATCCAAAATAAAAGTAAATAAAATATAGCTATTTCAGAAAAGGAGTAAAAGTATCTGTTTGCAGATGAAATACTTTAAACAGAAATCCTATAGAAGATGCCACAATACTACGAGGCTTATCAATGCATTTGGTAAAATTTCAGAATGTAAAATTAACATACAGAAATCTTGCATTTCTACACACTAACAACAAGCTAACAGATAAAGTAAGGGAACTGTATCATTTACAGTTACATTACAAAAAATATCAAGGAATGTATCCATCCAAGGAGGTAAAGGATCTATACTCAGAAACCTATAAAATATTTATAACACAAATTGAACATAATGCAAACAGATGAAAGGATATACTCTGTTAATAGATTAGGAAAAAAATATTGTTTAAATGACAGTACTAGACAAGAAATTACACAAATTAAATTAAGAGCCTTTTAAAATACCAAGGGCATTTTCAGACACTTAAAATAAATAATTCTTAAATTTACATGTAAACACAAAGAGTTGAAATCACAAGAAAAAGAAAAGGAAAGAAAACAACCAAACTAAAAACACAAACAACTTTGACATAGTACAAAGAGGATGTATAACGGTCCCTATTTTTAATCTATAATAGAAAGCAATAGTACTAAAAAGAATATGGTAGTGGCACGAAAGAAACAGAATAATGGAACACAACACAATGCCTAAAAATGAAATCAGAGAGTTATGGTCATTTAGACCATTATAAAAATGAATATTCAGTGGGGGGAAAGTAACAAACAGGCACATGAAATCAGTAAATATAACTAACCATCTGAAAAATGCAAGTCCATAACACAATGAGATTTTATGTCAGTCCTGTCAGAATGACTATTATCAAAAAGATAAAAATATAAGTTTTGGTGAGGATGTAAGAAAAAGCACCCTGATTCACTACTTGAGTGAATGTAAATTTGTGCTGCCACTGTGGAAAACAGTATGGAGTTTTATCTAAAAATTAAAAATGAAATATGATCTAACATTTCCATATCTGGATACTTATTGCAAGAAAATAAAAACATTAATCAGGAAAGAAAAATTCAAACCTGTATTCACTGTGGCATTATTTACAATACCCAGGATATAGAAGAAAATTAATTGCTCATCAATAGATGATGGGTAAAGAAGATGTGTGCTTATAGTATATATATCAACCCATCTATTAACTAGAGATTTATATATATATATATATATATATAATATAAACACACTAAATATATATATAAATATATCTATATAATTCAGTGGGTTATTACTTAGCTCTAAAAAGAATAAGTTCTTGTCATTTGCAACAAATGGGTAGACTAAGAGGGTAATACGCTAAGTGAAATAAGTCAGACAGAGAATGACAAATGCTGAATGGTTTTACACATATTTGGAATTTAAAAC
The DNA here is from genome assembly GCF_048564905.1 of Vicugna pacos. Lineage (NCBI taxonomy): Eukaryota > Metazoa > Chordata > Mammalia > Artiodactyla > Camelidae > Vicugna > Vicugna pacos. Next base: position 1,239,604 of record NW_027328737.1, read on the forward strand.
AAATGAACATAACAAAACATAAATGGAGATATAGATATAGAAAGAAACAGGTTGCTCACAAGAAGGAGGGAATTGTGGTGAAGAAAAAGATATAGTTGAGGATAATTAAGAGAGAATATTTTCCAGTTGAAAATTAAATGAGTCAGGGACAAGAAATATACAGTATGGGGAATAGTCAATAACTATGAAGTATTTTAAATAGCAAAATATAATAAATAGATTTAATATTGTGATCAGTTTTAAATGTATTAAAAAAAGCAAACAGCATGTTATGTAAGAGAAACAAACAGTTTTATACATTAAAAACAAACAAACATACTTATAGAAAAAAATTTGATTTGCAGTTAACAGAGGCAGGAGACAGACTTGTAGTATTTAGTGGGAAGAATTCAGTGGGCAGAAATCAGAGACTAGTGTTCAAAGCCACAGCCAAATTTTGTACTTTTGCCAATAGTCTAGTTTTCCCAGGTAGAAGTCTACAGATGGACAAACAAACAATATTCTTCTTTAGGGTTTCTAATTTTGAAAGTAAACTGTAGCTTTTGACTTATCAGTGTAGAACCATGTTATGATGATCACAGTAAGACCCACTGTCTGATAAGATAGCTGGAAACTAGCTGGTGAAACAGCCCATCTGAACCCCAGACTGCTAATGTAAGCAACAACATAGCCATCATCAGAGTTAAGCTGACAAATTTAAAGCTTGATGTTTCTGTTGTAGGAACAACCACTGCTGTCCAGACACAGATCTCCTGCTGCAAATGGGCTCTTTTCTTCTCTTGGTAAAGTCATATTTATATGATGATGCTAGAGTTTACCCTGGCCCATTTGCCCATTCTCCGGATTATCAAAAGCTTTCATCACAACTGGTGACACATTTTCAGGACTCAATGTTTCCATTCTAGTCTTATCAGCTGACACTGGCTGCATGATTGTGAGCAGAAGCCTTAGGCTCCCTGACCTAGCCTACAATTTTTCCAGCATTTCAGGGCATATCACATTCTGAAAATGCTTCACCTTTTATTTTAAATTAATGGGAAATAGTCAAAGTCTTCCATGAATATTTTATATTTCTTAATATCTGCAGAAATTTGGTATTCTTGTAGTTGGACAAATTTTTAATTCTACCACCCTCACCACTTTGTAGTCCACACAGTTTGGATTGCAATTTGGTTACTGAATACGACCACCGCAACCAAAGGGTTAGTACCTCTTTGATACTTACTGTGTGAAGGTTAGAAGGGGCACTAGTTTTGTGGGGTATTTAAACCTATATAAAATTATTGCAATATCACTCTCTCTTCTGGATAAACCTCTGATTCTAAGAAGTAAATTAAATAGAAGGCAGTATAGTTATTGGCATGGGGAAGAGAATCAGCTATTTTGGGGTGGGTGGGTGATAAAGAGACAGGAAAAAATCCAGCAAATGATAATGGAAAGCTTTAGGACTCTGGAGGCATGAATTAAGAAGAAAATAATACTTTGTCTCCAGTACCTACCTCCAATTACTGTCTTGATTGACAAGGCCTTGGACTATGAAAATAGCTAGTTTGTGGTGAAGAGTAAAGACCATAATGAAATACTTTGAAAACCATGAGAGTTTTATTGTTTCAGGAAAGTAGATTTTGCTTAAAGTCAACATGTATTTTTCATTCACTAAATACTAAAATGCATCCTGTGGCATGTGATGTGCTTACTGTGCTGGTATTCAAGTAAGACAAGGAAAGGGGGATAGACAGAAAATATCTGGTGGAGGTGATTTCTGTGCTGAGACTGGGGATGTCTAAATAGGTAAAAGGAGGATATCCTAAGTCCAAGGCTGAGCTGGAGCAAAAGATGTGAGGTTGGATTTAATACGGTTGACAAGCATTTGCCTGGGTGTATCTCCAGAAGCATAGAAACATAAAGATATGCCAAGGTTGTCAGATGCCAGATCTAAAAATAAATTACTAAACTCTGTTGAACTTGTGGGCTTAGATTTGGAAAGGCATTAAGTGCAACCCTGAGGATGTAAGCTTGTCTTTGGCTGGAACATAATTGTAACATAAAATATTCACATGAAAATATAGTGTAGAGTCTTGAGGGGAGGAAAAGAAAGCTCCAATTGGAATGCATTGAAAACAGCACAAAGAAGACCATAGATAAAATTACTTCTTAAATTCTACCACATGCTGAATGTGCCATCTGAGACTACATCATGTGACCTGTATCATACCAGGGATGACAATTTAGAGACCATGATCCCTGGGCCTGTTCTAGTATTTATTTCCCATTCCAACCTATCGTAACTTACACATTTAATACTTTCCAGGTTGAACCAGAAACCACTAAGTTATTTTCCCTCTCTCCATATTTTAGTCTTTTTCCAAATTCTTCCATTTTGTCTTATTCCTTATAGAAATAATTTAAATTTACACCCATATTGTTCCATCAAATGATCATATCAATCAAATATCTCTTTTCTTCTTTGAATGGTAGCTTAGTCTCCCATTTAACACTTTACTGTGTTTTAAAAAAATATAAGGAAAATGCAGGTACACATTTATGTTTATTGTTCAAATAAGAAAATTGTAGATATTTGTCAACATTTGCCAACATCAATTTCAATCTTTGTTATCCTGCATAATCTGGTAGTCCTCTGGTAGATAATTTGTAATTAGGCTGACGTTCATAAACTGAAGATGGCTGATGAGTTGGCCTTGAAAGAGAGGTAGCTGATGTATCAGCTATCACTGGCACTGGGAACCGTGGGTTGCTTCATGGTTGAAGTTTAGAAAAACGACCATCATTGGCAGATATTTTGTGATATCTATTTGGAAAAGTAGAAGGCTCAACCATCAGTCCAAATTAATTGCTCTGTATGGGAGACAAGATGCTGTACTGAGAAGTAGAAGTTGTAGTTGTAATGAAGTTCACAACACAGCCATTTGCTTGAGTGTAGCTGCTTTCAGATTGCCCGTGAAAAGTGGTCCACTGATTTAAAATAGCACGTTGATCCACTGCAGGTTTTCTGGTGGTCTAACTGACATTGATGATGGAGGAAAAAAATCACCTCTGATCATGGTATTTGTATCACAAATTTTGTGGCTAGTAGAGGGCTTTCTTATTAGAGGCATGTTTAAATTTGCAGAAGGTAAAAATGCACTTTCTCCACTAGTGTCAGCACAAAAGAACAATTATTTTTAACCACATTTCCTCCTCCTTTAAATTGCTTCTTGTTAAAATCTTTAGCCAATAAAGATACCAAAGAGGCATTTTAATCCCAACTCTTCTATTTATTCTCTCTAAAAGCAGGGGAAAGCCTCGTTTAAAATTTGGATTATGGTAGGTCTGCAGCTACAACAAAATGAGAAAGATTTTAGTAATATTTAAATCAAAATACAAGACTAAAATAAGCCTAACCTATAAAACCTCAGATTTCACGTTTACAATGCAAAGATAATATCATCAAAATATGAATATAGCTGATGATATTTTGAAGTTCCTTATTTGGAAAATACACATTTAAATAGTATAGTCATCAAATTTAAGAAGTTAGCATTTGCAGTAACGGTGAGTGCCACTTTTGAAAAGCAGCTTTAATACCTTTATTTAGGTTTCAGATAAGATTTATATTTGCTAGCAAAGTTTCTCATAATCTTGAATACTTAAGGCACTGTCTTCATTTTTAGAAAAAATAAAGAATTTTAGCCTTAGTAGTTTTATACAATTTTCAAAATCTAGCTTTACATTTATATTACCATAGATTAAATTAGAAAATAAAATTTTATATATAAGTTACCAAGTCATAGCTAAAATTTCTGAATTCCTTGCTTAAAACATAGACTTCTTTTTCTTCTGCCAGAAAGTCAGCTAGACAATCAGATCACTGAAAATTCTGCCGCACTTTACTAAACCCATAAAGGTTAAGCTGTCTAACTAAGCTTTTCATACTCCCAGTTTCAAATATTGTGAAATGGGCCTTTCTTTACAAAACTTTCTTATTAAAGACATCTTCATCAATCACTATGGAAGTTCAGTTATCATCACACCAGAGGGATATAAATTGTCCACTCCCAGCCATTTTCCACAGTTTTCTTGGAAATGTCAGAGAACGAAAATAATTATCTTCATCTGTTTCAAAGACACAATATGTGTAACATGGTTTTTTTTTTAATCAAGGATTCTTCAGACTAAGTCTGAAAATCATTTTCTTCAATCATACACCTAAGTCCAAGTCCCCAGAGAATGTTTGATCACACAATAGAGATCTACTGGAGTTTCCTGAACCAGTTCATCCATCTGAAGGAGACAAATCTTGAATTTCTGAAGAAATATGTGCCATCTCAAATAACTTTTTCTACAGCTACTTTTCAAATTTGCATGATTTTGAGCACTGCAGCTTCCAATGCTGCTTAGGCAAGCCTGCACAGTTAAACTGCTAGGCCATTAAAATGGTTCTTAACCTGAGTAGCTGTGACATCACAAAACGACTGGTCTCCTAGCAACCCAAGTGTAAAATTCAGCCAGTGTTTCCTTCTCATACATCCAGTTAAAATGAAACATATAGGATGAATATTTTTATAGTGTGATATGCAAATATTTTCCCCTTAAAATCTTTTTAAATAATTTAATTTTGGGGTTTTGAAATGAAACCAATCTACTTCCTTTTGTACAAAAATTTATACCAGATTTGTGAACAGAGTATAAATAATGCACAAAATAAAAACAAAATGTTGAAGTTTTGGAAACAAAGTGAAATTTGTGTAAAACATTACAGAAAAGGTACAACAATTTCATGATCATTTGTAATTAAATTGAAACATAATTTGATTTGGAAACAGAAGTAGTTATTTATCTGTGTACTTTATATTAAGTAGCTCTATATTTAAAATATGAGCAGAATAAATATCAGTTTATTTGGTATGTTTGTAAATAAATGGTAAATATTTATGAATTAAAATTAGATTAAAATTATCAATCAAATTTAAGAAATTCCAAAGGAGGGAATTTTTGTTTTAAATTGTAATTCAGTGCTATAAGTAAAACAAATGTAATTTAATATACTACTTTAAAATTACAAAAGAGAAACTTTTATTGTACATTTACAAATGTTTATTTTTGCCATTCTTTCAGTCAGAGGTTTTTCAGTCCCAAGAAGGAATAAATTTTCTTGTCATCTATATAATCCATACTCTTGTGGTTTCTGTTAAGTGTTCCAAAATGATGTTGATAAATACACTTATACACAAAATCCTAGATTCAATAAGCATTGACTTCATTAAGGGTCAAATAAACAATCAAACAAAAAGCAAATAATATATTTATATGTGGGTTGATATGGAAAAGATCAGGTAATGCATTTTAGGAAGCAATATGTTTCCCAGTCCTGAAACAGTTGGCATTGTTCGTATAATACGGCATTTTAAGGCAAGTGCTTTGTGCACTAATTGTAAATAATAGCTATGTTCTGTATCAGTAAACTGTAGTAAATCCAGTTCTACCAAAATTTATATTATTTATTTAGAAATAAATTCCATTAAACATAAGCCAATTTCAAAATGAGTGATAAAAATTTTAAATAAATAAATGTACACTCAAGCTACAATGTAAATTTTTCCTTCAGTATGTGTATATTCCATTCTAAATAAGTATTAGCAACCTGAATTCATAGCTTATTATAAGTATTATAAAATATAGTTAAGTTTGATTAAGTCCTGATTCATAAATATTATACAACATATGCAAATCAATAAATGTGATACCATCCCTTAAAAACAGAGAATGCAAAAGTAATAATCTCCAAAATGTAGGAAAATTATTGACAGAACTGATCTTAACTTTTGTATACAAAAAATTGTTAATAAATTCGCTCTAGATAGAATATATCTAAAGATAATAAAAGCCATATATGAAAAACCCATGACTAACATCAAGTTCAATGTTAAAATACAGGAAGGTTTTCCTCTGGTCCAGTAATACGAAAAACTAGCTCGTTTTCACAAGTCCTAAATTACAATACTAGAAGTCCTAGCCAGAACAACTAGTCAGGAAAAAATATAAAAGACTTCCAACTTGTAAACAAGCACTAAAATTTATACAGATGACATAATTATACGTTGATGGAAAACTCCATATTCTACTCCAGTGACTGCTGGAAATAGTCAACAAACTTAGTAAACTTGCAGGATACAAAATTAATATACAAATATCTCTTGCATTTTTATATACTAACAACACATTATCAAAAATAGAAATTAGGAAAACAATTGTGTGTAGATTTATACCAAAAAGTTTAAAATAGGAATAAATTTGATAAGTGAAATAAAATATCTAAACATAGATCTATAAATTAAAGGTGCAAGAAATATAAGTAAACAAAATAAATAAAAGACATTCTGTGCTCATAGATTGTGTGCAATGTGAGGAAATACTGTATTCCATCTTTCACATGTTCAATCTCCCCAGCACTACTTTTTGAGGAAAATGTTTTTTCTTAATTTTATATTCTTGTTTCCTTTTTCATGGGTTAATTGATTATAGGTGTGAGGGATTATATCTGGTTACTCTATTCTCTTCTATTGATTGGTGTCTTGTTTTGAGCCAGTATCATGTTTTTTAATTACTAAAATTTTGTAGGACTGTTTAACATCAGAGTACTTTACAGTATCAGAATTAATTCTCTTTTTCAAGATTATGTTAGCAACTCATGATCTTTGTTGTTACATACAAATTTTGAAATTATTTGTTCTATTTAATGGAAAAATCTCATGGGTATTTTGACATGAATCACACTAAATGTAGATTGCTTAAGGTAGTATGTTTGTCTCAACCACATTGTTTCACATCATTAACATAAGAGATCTTTTAATTTCTTTGGGTCAGATTTAATTTCCTTCATCTATGTTTTCTTTTTTTTCACGTATAACTTTTCATCTTATTTGTTAACTTGATTTCTAGGTATTCTATACATATATATAATTATTTACATTATATTTGTAAACACATTTCCTACACAAATACAACAGGCAGAAGGCAGTGGTAAGATATTCAAAATCCTGAATGAAAGAAACTGTAATCTAAGATAATTTATCAAGCAAGGCTATCCTTTAGAATAGAAGGAGAGATAAATAACTTCCATAAAAGCAAATACTGAAAGAATTTAACAACTGAAAAAGAAATACTGAAAGATCTACTCTAAAGAAAAGAAGCAGAATGCTATAGAAAGGAGAAAGGCATAATTAGAAATGCAATAGCTGCAATGACATACAATAGAATATACATGATATTGTAAAACAGTACATCAAAATTTTTAAGTGTCAGAGAGTGAAACAAGACAATACAGATTATTTCCTTCTTGTTTCTGTTCTCTGTAGGAGGGGTTAGAATTTGTATTCTTATCAGTGAAAATAAACAGATATAGTAACGGTTAAATATACATACAAAACAGGGTAACCATATGTCAAAAGCTTACAATGAAGTCACAAAGCCAAAAAGAAACCAAGATAATAAAAGAAAGCTTATCAAGCCACAAAAAGAAAATGCAATGAACAAAAAGGGAATACAAAATAAACTGGGAAATGAAGTTCAAAATGGAAATAAACACCAGTCAATCAATAATCATCACAATTGTTAATAGACTAACAGCTGCAATCAAAAGATATATATTGTCAGATGGGATAATATAACAAGACCATACATTATGAAGCATACAAGAGACCCACTTTAGTAAGAAGAACACACATCAATTGAAAGTCAGAAGATGGAAAAATATTTTCCATACAAATGGACATTACAAAAAAGCAGGACTAGCAGTACTGACGTCACACAAAAGAGACATTAGAACAAAGGCCATAGAGAAAGATAAACAAGGACATGATATAATGATTAAAGGAGAAATATAAAATGAGGGTATTATACTCATTAAGATATATGCACTCAAAATAGGAGCACCTAAATACATAAAGCAAATACTAATAGATAAAAAGGAAGAAATCGGTGGGAACACAATCACAGTAGGAGAGTATTATTCCCCATTACCATCACTAGACTGGTCTTTCAGACAGAAAATTAATAAGGGAATCAAGATACTAAAAACACAATGCAAAGTTTATATAATACAGATAAAGCAGGCTTAAGAGGGAAGTTCATAGTGAGAAGGCCCTCCTCAAAGTAGAAGAGAAATTTCAAGTAAATAATCTAACGTTCTATGTACACTAATCATGAAAAGAGGAGCAAAAAAACCCAAAAGTCAGCAGAAAGAGGGAAATAATAAAGATCAAAGAAGAAATAATTGAAATAGAGTTTAAAAAATAGAAAAAATCAAACTCTTTTTTGAAATAGTAAACAAAATTGACAAAACTCTGGACAGACTCATCAACAAGAATAAAGAGAGAACACAAATAACATAAGAAATGCCAATGCAGAAACTTCAAAGAGTACAACAAATTTGCAAAATATCATAAGGAAATACCATGAGCAACTGCATGGGAACAAACTGTATAACCAGGAAGAAATGCAGAAGTTTCTGGAAACATTCAGCGAACCATTTTTGCATTAAGAAAATATTAACCATTTGAACAGACAGATCACCAGAAATGGAATAGAATTATAAATAAAATAAAAAATCTCTGCAAACAAAATTCAGACCCAAATACATTCACTGGGGAATTTGAGAAAACATACAAAGAAAAATCCATACCACTTCTCAGGCTTTTCCAAAAGTTTGATATGGAGAGAGTATTCCCAATCTCACACCATAAGGCCAACATAAACCTGATACCAAAACTACACAAAGACACTACCCCGAAAAGAAAAGTATAGGCCAATATCCTTGATAAAAATAGATGTAAAAGTCTTTAAGATATTATTAACAAACCGAATCCAACAGCATGTAAAAAAAGATTATATACCATGGTCAAGTTAGGTGCATACCAGGAACACAAGGATGGTTGAACATATGCAAATCAATCAATCCATTGTGATACATCATATAAACAAAAGAAAGGACAAAATACCACATGATCATTTCAGTAGATAAAGAAAAAGCGTTTGATAATATTTAACACCTATTTGCAATAAAAGTTCTTATCACAGTGGGCATAGAGGGACCAAATCTCAACATAATGAAAGCTATTTATGACAAATATATAGCCAGCAAAATACTCAATGGTGAAAAACTAAAACGCTTCCCACAAAAACCTTAGACAACAAGGTTGCCAATTCTCACAATTTCAATTCAGTATAGTCTTGGAAGTCCTAGCCACAATGATCAGGCAAGAAAAAGATATAAAAGTATTCAGACTGGAAAAGAAGAGGTAAAATTGCCACGATATGCAGACATGACACTATATAGAGAAAACTGTAAAAGTTTCACAAAAAATTACTTAGGGTAAAAAAGGAACTGGGCAACGTACCCAGAGTAATGTACAAAAACAAATTGCATTTCTTTACACTACCACTGAATCAACAGGAAAACAAAGTATAGAAGCAACCACTTTTATACCTGCATCCAAAACTATTAAAGGCTTAAGAATAAATCTGACCAAGGAGGTGAATAACTTATATATGGACAACTAGAAAACATAGAGGATATCAAAAAAGATTTCAAGAATTGAAAAGATACCCAATGGACATGAAATGGAAGAAACAATATTGTAAAAATGGCCATACTGCCCAAGGCAATCTACAGACTTAATGTGATTTCCAATCAAATTATGCAAAAAAAATTTTTAAGGACTGAAACAAATGATCCTAAGATTAACACAGACTCATAAAAGATTCATAATTTCCAAAGCACTATTAAAGAAAAAGAAAGAGGATAGAGGAATAAACCACCAGGTCTCCTTACACTGTTGCAGAGCTACAGTAATCAAAATGACAAGATATTGGTACAGAAACAGGTATTTGGACCAATGGAAAAGAATAGAAGGCCTAGTAATAAATCTAAAGGCCTATGTTCAATTAATCTTTGACAGAGTAGCCAAGAATATGACATAGAAAAGACAATCTCTTCTCCAACTGGTGTTGGGAAAACTGGATAGCAGCATCAGAGCAATGGAGTTAGAACACTCCTTCACTCCATACACAAGAATAAAATCAAAATGGCTTGAAGGCTTAAATGTAAGGCAAGACACAGAAAATCTCCTAGAAGGAAACATAGGCAAAATACTCTGAGATAAATCTCAGCAATGATGTCCTAGAACAGCCTACCCAGGTAATGGATGTAAGAGCAAAATTAATTAATGGGACCTAATTAAACATAAGCTTTTGCACAGCAAATGGAACCATAAACAAAGCAAAATGAAAACCTACAGGATTAAAGAAAATTTTTAGAAATGATGCAACTGACAAAGTCTTAATTTCCAAAATATAAGACTTCATACAACCTAATAATAATAAAAAAAAACCAAGAAACCCAATCTGAAAATGGGCAGAAGCCCTAAACAAGCAATTCTCCATTAGAGACATACAAATGCCACATAGAAATATGAAAACAAAAATGCTCACTATCATTATCACAGAAGGGCAATTCAAAGTTATAATGAAGTATCACCTCACAATAGTCACAATGGCCATCATTAAAAAATCCACAAGCAATAAATGCTGGGGAAGCTGTGGAGAAAGAGAACCCTCCTACACTGATGGAAGGAATGCAGTTTGGTGCAGTCATTGTGGAAACCAGGATGGGGATTCCTCAAAAGAATAAAAATAGACTTAACATACGATCTAACAATCCCACTTCCGGGTATGTATCAAAGTGATCTCTTATTCAAAAAGACACCTGCACCCCAATGTTCTTAGCAGTGCTATATACAACAGCCACGACATGGAAGCAACCTAATTGTCCAACAACAGATGACAGTATTCAGAAGTTAATCCATATTTACACAATGGAAAAATATTCTGCAATAAAAAATGATAAAACAATGACATTTGCAGCAAAATGAATGTCCCCAATAAGTGTCATTCTAATTGAAGTAAGCCAGAAAGAGAAAGAAAAGTAATTCATGACATAAAACATGTGGATCCTTAAAAAAAAATTGGATGAGAACACAATGATTTCATCTACAAAACTGAAGCACACTTGCAGATCTACTAAACAATTTTATGATTACTGTGGAAAGGGGCTGTGAGAGGATATATTTGGGAGCTGTAGATTTATAAATGTTATCCACTATATATAAAAATAGATTTTTTCAAAATTTCTTTTGTATGACACAGGGCATTAAGTTAAATATCTTGAAGAATCATTTAATAGGCCCACAAATGTATGCATGTATGGGAACACAGTGCTATACATCACAGATAGACACATTGTAAATGGCAGTACTTCAATGATAAATAAATGAATAAATATGTAAATATATTAATAACTAACTAACTAACTAAATAAATAAATAAATAATTAAATAATATCTAAGTAAAAACTATTTAGTAGTAAATGAAATACAAATATTCACACTACTTAAATTTTCACTTCAAGAATCTAGGAGAAAATAGAAAGAATAAAGAAGAAAATTGAATGAATGTGAGTAAGGAAATTAACAAGAGAAACATTTGAAAAGATAAAAGAAAACCTAAGTCTGGTTCTTTTAAACATAAAGCGGACAAATTTTAGGTTGGCTAAGGAAGTAAAGACTCAAATAAAATTATAAATAAAAGAGAAGATTTTACCACTGATGTTGTAGACATGCAAAGCTTCATTAGAAATTACCACAAGCCAACGATTTCAATGACTTAGAACAAAAGACAAATATCCAGCAACATATGTCTTCCAATACTGAATCAAGAAGCAATAAGAAATTTAAATAGAGCAAAACTGTGTATGAGTAAATCAATAATCCAAACTTCCCAAACCCGAAAAATTTACAAGACGATTTTACTGGTGAATTCTGTCATACATTTCAAGACAATTTTTCACCATTTCTTCCCCAAAGCTTCCGAGAATTTGAAGGGGGTGAAAGATTACAAACATGTTTTATGATGCCAGCTTTATTTGCATAACAATGGTAGAAAGGACATTATATGCAAAATATAGAATATTATCCCTGTTGAACATACGTGCAAAAATTCTCAAAAATCACAGGCAAAATGAATTCAACAACACATTTAATGTATCATAAACATACATGACAAAAGGGATTTATCCCTGGGTTTAAAGATTCTTCAAAATATTCAAATCAATAAAGGTGACATGCCAAACTAATAGAATGAGAAATAAAACTCACATAATCATCTCAATAAGTGAGGAAAGGGCATTGTATATAATGCAACATACTTTAAAGATACTCCCAACAAATTAAATTTACCCTGTCAGTGACACGATATCATATACACCCAAACACTGTGTGGAGAGAAGCGAAGTAGTTCTCTGTTTATTGATTCTTAGAAGAAGGGTTTATATAGGACATGCACAATACCTCACATATCATCCAAGTTATAACAATGTTAATAATCTTAAGCTGTATATGTACCCATGCTCCTGCAGTAAACACAGGATGTTAAATGATCAAGGATTGTTTAAAAGTTTATCACGGAACTTCATTAAGTAGGCCATCTCTGATCCAGCTGGCTGTGCCTGTCTTAGGCTGTCCTCCATTGAGGATCTTACCCAGCATAGTCTATCCAGCCATCCATTCTTGATACATAGAGTAGGCCATATAATACCCAGCCTGGATATGTGACATTCCTCACAGATTGTTTATCAGTTCAGCCCATGGGCTTATTCACTAGAGCCTTCAGACAGGGGCCTACAAACCCAACATCCCTTGACAGAAAAATGGATGAAGAAAATTTCATGTATATATGCAATGGAATCAATACTTTGCATTCCTATCAACAGTGTCCATGTTGTACTTTCTCTCCGCAATCTCACCCACATCTATTTCTTTTTTTTTTTAATGAGAGCCTTCTGACAAGTGTGAGGTCTTGCTTCATTTTTGGTTTATGACTTTCCTAATAATTTATAACTCTGAACATATTTTCATGTGTCATTTAGCCAAATATGTTTTCTACAGAAAATTGATTCAGATCTATCTATTCAGTTCCTATGGACTTTTTTTTAGTTGCATTGTTGGGTCTTTTTTGTTATTGTTGTGGGGTCAGTGTTTGCCATATATTTTGGATATTAACACTAGATTGGAAAAAATCTTGAAAATATATTCTCCCATTCTGTTTGTTGACTTTTCATTTTATTGATCATTTCTTCTGCAGTGCAAATCTGTTTAGAGTGATACAATCATATTTTATTAGATTAGCTTCTGCTTCCCTTGCCATGGAGACATATGTAGAATCATATTAAGTCCAATGTCAGAGTGTATTTCTTATATTTTACTCTAGGATTCTTTGCTTTCAGGATTTATGTTTTATATGCCCAGGTGTGGGATTGCTGTGCCATATGATAGGTCTATTTTTATTATTTAAAGGAACTTCCATACAGTTTCCAAAGTGCTTGCACCAATTTTCATTCCCACCAACAGCATTGGAGAGTCCCTATTTCTCCACAACCACCCCAGTCTGTATTATTTGTAGACATTTGGATGACATCCCTTCTCAATATTGGGAGGTAAAACATTATTTTATTTTTGTGTTGCCTTTGTATTATGATTAGCAATGTGAGCATGTTTTTCTTTTCCTGTTTGTCATCTGTGTGTCTTCTTTAGAGAATTGTCTTCTCATTTTCTGGCTGAGTTGTTTGTAGATATTTGAAATGGAGTTGTATGAAAGATGTGTGTATTTTTGAAATTAGCCTCTTGTTGATTGTATTGTTTCCTAAAGTTTTCTCCCATTTGGAAATTCATCTTTTCATTTTGTTTACTTTGCTGCATAGAAGCATTCAAATTTATTTAGGACCTTTTTGTTTATTTTGTTTTTATTGTTTTCAGCTTGGGAGAGTGACATAAGAAACTTTTCCTACAATTTATGCTTGTTTTCTCTATGTTAGTTTCCAGGAGTTTTATTGTGTCATGTTTTAGATTCAGATATTTAAATCATTTTGTGTTTATTTTTGTACAGTTTGAGGGAGTGTTCTAATTTCATTGATTTATATGTAGCTGTCTAGCTTTCTCAACATCCCTTGCTGAAAACTGTCTTAAAGGCATTGTATATTTTTATTTCCTTTGTCATAGTTTAGTTCACCATACGTGTGATATTTTATTTTTGCCTCTGTGTTCCATTCCAGTGATATAGATATTTGGTTGTTTTCCAGCATTGTGCTGTTTTGATTACAGTATTTTTGTAATATAGTCTGAGATCTGGGAGGGTTATTGGTTATGCCTCCATCTTTGTTCTTATTCCTCATGTTTCTTTTGTAATTCTGGTTCTTTTGCAGTTCCATACAAATCTTAAGACTCTTTTTAGTTCTGTGGAAAATATCATGTAGTTCGATCAGAATCAATTTATATCTGTAGACATACTTTGTAGTATGTATATTTTAACAATATTAATTCCTCTTAACTAAGACATTGAGATTTCTTTCCATTTATTTGCATCATCTTCAAATTTCTTTATCAGTGTTCTAATCATTTTATTATGTTGGTTTTTTCATAGGTTTTTCATTTTTTGGTCTGATTCATATAGATCTTTTAAAATTATGGAATATTGCATTGTTAGTGTAAAAATGTGACAGTTTTTGTATATTAATCATGAATCATGCTACTTTGCTAAATGTGTTTATTACTTTTAGTTGTTTTAGTTTGGAGAATCTTTAGGGATCACTATATAGATTATCATGTCATCTAAATTAATAACAGTTTTACTTCATTCAATCCCACATGAATAATTTTTTTCTTGTCCAATTGCTGTTGCTAGAACTTCCCATAATGTGTTTAATAGAAATGGTGAGAGTGGGCATCCTTGATTTTTTCCTTAATTTGGATTTCAGTTTTTCACTTTTGCATATTATGTAGTCTGTTTGTCTGTAATTAATGACTTTAGATATTTTGAGATATATTTCCTGCATCCTAATTTGCTAAGAGGTTTCTGTCATTGTTGATGTTGTTGTTGTTGTTGTTGATTTTGTTGCTGTCTTAATGAAAAAATGTTGAATTTTATGAAATGCTTTTTATGGATTTATTGGCATGACCATGTCATTTTCTCTTTTTCTTTTGTTAATGTGGTGTATCAAAGTGATTGATTTGTGTATGATGAACCTCTCTTGTGACACTGTAATGAATCCAAGTTGATCATGGTGTATGATTCATTTTAGGTATTGCTGGATTTCGTTTGCTAATAATATTTTGTAGAATTTTTGCTTGTAAATCTATCAAATATAATGGCTTGAAGTTCACTTTGCCCGTACTTTTTTTTGTTGGTTTTGCTATCAGGGTGATGAAACTTCATAGAATTAATTTGGGAGTTTCCCACATCTGCACTATGTTTGAATACTAAGAATTGTATAAGTTCTTGTTTGTATTTTTGTACAGTTCTCCACAGGAGCTTTTGAAATCTACACTTCTATTCAAACATTTTTTTAAATGCAGATTCTATCTTTCTTCTAGTAAACAGTTTGGTCAAATTATTTGTTTCTCCTTATCTCTGTCTCTTTCTAGACATATGTCTATATCTTCTAAGTTGTCCAGTTTATTGGCATGTAAGTTCTGACCAAATAAACACTTTTTTGTATATCTGGGGTAACAATTGTTATTTCTCTTCTTTTATTTCTTAATTTATTTCTTTGTAGCATCTACCTTTTTTCATGATACACCTGGCTAGCGGTTTTTAGATTTGCTTATCTCAAAAGGAAAACATATAACAAAATATTTGGTTTTACTACTCTACTGCATAGGTTTTTCTCTATAATTTATATTTACACCTGTAATATTTAGGATAATGTTTTTCTTTTTTTAACTTTTTTATTGATTTACATTCATTTTACAAAGTTGTCTCCAATTCCAGCGTAGAGCACAATTTTTCAGTTACAAAAACATATATACATTTGATGTCCCATTTTTCATTTTTATGATGCCGTAAGATCTTTTATACATTTCCCTGTGCTATACAGAACAATCCTGCTTATCTATTCTACAATTTTGACCTCCCAGTCTATCTCTTCCCACCCCCAGCCATATGGAAAACAAAATTTTATATTCTATGACTGCAAGTCTATTTCTGTTTTTTATTTGTGCTTTTTTTGTTTTGTTTTGTTTTGTTTTTTGATTCCACTTATGAGCCATTTCATATGGTATTTTTCTTTGTATTTCTGGCTAACTTCACTTAGACTGATTTTCCCCAGGATCATTCATGTTGCTGAAAAAGGCGTTATGTTGTCAGTTTATATGGCTGGCTTGTATTTCATTGTATAAATATACCACCTCTTCTTTATCCAGTCAACTGTCGATGGACATTTAGTTTGTTTATATGTCTTGGCTATTGTAAATAGTGCTGGCTATGAACATTGGGGTGCAGGTTAGGGTGAATTAGGGTTCCTTCTGGATTTATGCACAGGAGTGGGATTCCTGGGTCATATGGTAAGTCTATTCCTTGGCTTTTGAGGAATCTCCATCCTGTTTTCCACAGTGGCTGCACAAAACTGCATTGCCACCAGCAGTGAAAGATGTTTCCCTTTTGTCCACAGTCTCTCAAGCATTTGACATTTGTGGATTTTTGAATGATGGCCATTCTGTCTGGTGTGAGGTGATACATCACTGTAGTTTTGATTTGCATTTCTCGGATAATCAGTGATATTGAGCATTTTCTGATGTGCCCTTTAATCATTTGTATGTCTTCCTTGGAGAATCGCTTGTTTAGGTTTTCTGCCCATTTTTGGATTGGGTTGTTTACTTTTTCTTACTCAGTTTGATGAACTGCTTATATACTCTGAAGATCAAGCCTTTGTCGGTTTCATAGGCAAATTTTTTTTCCCATTCCTTATGTTGTCTTTTTGTTTTGCTTCCGGTTTCGTTACTGTGCAGTAGCTTGTAAGTTTCATTATGTCTCATTTGTTTATTCTTGCTTTTACTTCTTCTACGAGAAAATTTTCGAGACTTATGTCAGATAATCTTTTGCCTGTATTTTCCTCAAGGAGGTTTATTGCATCTTGTCTTATGTTTAATTATTTGATCCATTTTGAGTTATTTTGTGTGTGGTGTTCTAGCCTCATTGAGAGTGTTCTAACTTCATTGATTTACATGCTGCTGTACAGTTTTCCCAATATTTGCTGAAGAGTCTGTCTCTATTCCATTGTATTTTCTTGCCCCCTTTGTCAAAGTTTAATTGACCAAAAATTTGTGGATTCATTTCTGGGCTATCTATTCTGTTCCATTGGCCTATATGTCTGTTTTCCTACCAATAGAGTGCTGTCATGTTGACTGTAGCTCTATAGTATTATCTGAAACGTTAGCATAAAGAAATTCCACTGATTTTTGAACCTTAATCTTGTAACCTGCCACCTTGCTGAATTGTTTGATCAGCTACAGTAATTTTTGTCTGGATCTGGAAGGGTTTTCTATATGTAGTAACATATTTTCTGCATATAGTGAGAGTTTTACCTCTTCCTTTCCAATTTGCATCCCTTTTACTTCTCTCTCTTGTTTGATTGCTTAGGTTAGGACTTCCAAGTTTATATTGAGTTGGAGTGGTGATAGTGTGCATCTTTTCCTTTTCTCAGATTTTAGTGGGGAGATTTTAACTTTCTCACCATTGAGTACTATGCTAGCTATAGGTTTGTTATCTATAGCTTTCATGGTGCTGAGATATGTTCCCACTATGCTCACTTTGGTGAGATATTTTATCATATGTGGGTTTTGAATTTTATCAGATGCTTTTCCTGCATCTATTGAGATGATCATGTGGTTTTGGTCCTTTCTCTTTCTGATGTGCTGTATTACATTGATTGATTTGCATATGTTGAAACACCCCTTTGCCCCTGGCATAATCCCCACTTGGTCATGATGTATAATCTTTCTTCTGTGTTGTTGGATTCTATTTCCTACTATTTTGGTGAGGACTTTGGCGTCTGTGTTCATCAGTGATTTTGGACTATAATTCTCTTTGTTGGTAGTGTCTTTGCCTGGTTGTGATATCAGTGTGATTGTGGCTTCATAGAATCACTTTGGGAGTATTCCTTACTTTTAAATCTTCTGGAAGAGATTGAGAAAAAGTGGAATGAGTTCTTCTTTGTATGTTTGGTAGAATTCCTCAGTAAATCTGTCCAGTCCTGGACTGTTAAATTTAGGGAGGTTTTATATTGCTATTTTGATTTCATTTCTAGTGCTCTGCTTGTTCAGGGGGTCAGTTTTTTCTTGATTCAGTCATGGTGGACAGTATGTTTCCAGAAACTTGTCCTTTTCCTCTAGGTTATCCAGTCTGATTCCATAAACTTTTCATAATATTCACGTATGATATTCTGTATTTCTACTTTATTTGTTGTAAATTCTCCATTCTCCTAACTTATTTTGCTAATTTGTGCTCTCTCTCTTTTCTTCCTTTTGAGTTTTGAAAGAGGTTTGTTGATTTTACTTACTTTTTCAAAAAACCATCTTTTTTAATGGTTGATTTATTTCCTATGATGTTTAAATCTCTATTCAATTTATTTCCTCCACAATATTTATCATTTCTTTCTTTCTGCTGCCATTTGGGTTTTTCCTTCTTCTTTTTCTAGTTCATTCTTCTGTTGGGTTAAATTGTTTCTTTCTCATTTTTCTTCTTTTTTAAGGAAGGCCTGTATCACTATAAACACCCCTCTGAGCACTGCTTTTGCTATGTCCCTTAAATTTTGTGTGGTTTTGCTATCATTTTATTTTGTCTCAAGATACTTTTTCATTTCAACTTTGATTTCTTCATTGACCCATTGGTTTTTTACTAACATATTGTTTAATCTCCATGTTTTCCTTATGTTCTCATTTGTTTCTCTGTTGTTGATTTCTTGCTTCATGGCATTGTGGTCAGTAAAGACACTTGAGGTAATTTCTATATTCTTATACTTGCTGAGGTTTCTTTTGTATCCAAGTACATCATGAATCCTGGAAAATGTTCCACGTGCACTGGAAAAGAATGTATATCCTATTTTGTGGGGGATGCAATGCTCTGAATATATCCACCAAGTGTAATATTACTATTACACATATTCTATTATTTAACTTCTCTGTTGCCTAATTTATTTTCTGTCTCGATGATCTGTGCAGTGATATAAATGCAGTGTTGAAATCTCCAAATATGAATCCCCCTTTATATCTGTTAGTAGTTATTTTATGTACTTAGGTGCTCATCTATTTAGTGCATATGTATTAATGAGTGTGCTATCTTCATAATGTATCACTCCTTCAATCATAATAAAATGTCCTTCTTTATCTTTCTTTATGGCCTTTGTTTTAAAGGCTATTTTGTCTGAAATCAGTTCTGCAACACCTGCTTTTTGGCTTTTCAAATTGTATGGAATACCACTTTCTGTCCTTTCACTCTCAATCTATGTGTGTCCTTCTCTCTGAAGTGGGTCTCTTATATGCAATATTTTGAAGGATCTTGCTTTATTACCCAGCTTGCCACTCTATGACTTTCAACTGGAGCATTTAGGCCATTAACATTTATAATAATTGATGATACGCTTGGGTTTATTGCAAATTTGACCTTAACTTTGCAGATGATTTGGTATTTCCTCTTTGTTCTTTCATCTTCCTTTTATGGTTGGTAAGTTTCTTTTGCATTATCATGAATTTTATTTAGTTTTAGTGACTCCATGATAAGTATTTGTCTTCTTGTTTCCCTTTTTTATAAGTCCATTAGACCATTACTATAACTGCTTTTATTAAATGGATAGTAACATGATCTCAAACCCATCCTACTGAGAACAAAAAATTTAAAAAGAAAAATCAAAAAAAATTCTTTATTTCCTGCCTCCCTCTCCAATTCTCAATAATTTGTATGTCTTGTTTTAAAATTTTGAGTTTATTTTATTTGTAATTCATGAATTATCACCTTTAAAGCTGTGAGTTTCACATTTCTGTAGCATCCTGCTGCTTTTCTTTTTAGAGAAGAATTTTCAATAATTCTTTAAGCATGGGTCTAGTGTTGCAGATCACTTGAAGATTTTTCTTGTCTGTGAAATTCTTTATGTCTCCTTTTACCAAAAAGGATAGTGTTGCTGGTTAACGTATCCTAGGGTATATCAATTTTTTTTCATTCAGGACTTTGAATATATCTTGCACTCCATTCTGGTCTGTAGTATTTGCGTAGCGAACTCAGCTGGGAGCCTTATGGGGATTCCCTTGTAACTCACTCTTTGATATTCTCTTACTGTCTTTAGAATCATTTCGTTATCTTTGACTCTGGCCATCTTAATTATATGTCTTGGTATGTGTGTATTTTGGTTCTTCCTGTTTGAGACACACTGAGCTTCCTGTATTGGATATCTGATTCCTTCTTTAAGTTTGGGAAGTTCTCAGTCATGATTTCTACAAAAAACTTTGCAATCCCCTTTTATCTTTCTTCCCCTTCTGGGACTTCTATCATGCCAAGTTTGGCATGCTTTCTATTAACCCATAGGTCCCTTATGCTTTTTTCATTTGTTTCTTGTTGTTTCTCTTGTAGCTCTTCTGATTGGGTGCTTTCTATTTTCCTGTATTCTAAGAAACTAATTCGTTATTCTGCGTTATATAGTCAGCTTTGCTACACCTTTAAATCTTTCCTCATCTCAGTCAACGGGTTTACCTATTCTACTCGGCTCTTCCTTATAGCATCCATTTCATTTTTGACATATTTTGTGTCTCTAAACTTTATCTGTTTTATTTCATTCAGTATTTTGATCACTCTATTTTTGAAATATTGATCTAGTAGGATATTGATGTGTATTTCACTGATCATTCTTTCAGGGGATTTCTCTTGTTCTATTAATTGGGAATGGTTTCTCTGCTTCTTCATCTTTCTACTACCTCTCTGGCACTGTAGTTTATGGAGTATCAGTTATCTTCTCTGGTCCTAAAGGAGTATATCTACCTAATGCCTATGTAGTAATACATACTTGGAAGAGAGAAAAAAGAGAGAAAGAGATAAAAATTTTAAAAAAGGGAGAAATAAAGCTTTGAAGACATTGTATATTGAATATTAGAAAGCAAGTTGAAGCAGAGTTTTGAAAAATAATAATAATAAAAATATTTTTAAAAATTTCAAAGGGATTAAAATGGGATTATATATAATTAAATAAGAAGTAAAAATTAAGAGTGTAATAGAAAATGGAACAGGTAAAAACAGATTAAAACAAGGGGTGGTCTGTGTCCTCCAGGAGACTGTACACTTAATGTGGAGTCTTTCTGTATTCATCCTGTTTTGGAAGCTCATCTTCCTGTTTTCAGAGGCCCTCCATTGGAGCCCTCATTTGTGCTTCTCCCAGTGCCTGTCAGCAAGCAGATCGCTCCTACACCCAACACTGCACCTGGAGCAGCTCCCTTTAATGAGGCCTGCTTGTCACTGCCCTGCCTGATGCTGCAGTGAGATGTTGCAGACTGACCAGGCAGGAGTGTGCATCATGCCCTCTCCCCGCACCATGGTTAGGGGCTGCGTTCCAGTCCAAAATGTGGGGGGCCACACACCCCATCAGGGTGCCGGTCGCTCCATTGCTCTGTGACACTGTACACTCTGTCTCAGGTTTGCACACTGGAAGTGGGCTCAGGGAATACTGAGGAACCACCCTGTCCCTGGTCTGGCCCAAAACCCAGCTCCTTGTTTGTCTTGGTGAAACAAGTTCTCTGAGGAACGAGGACAGAAGGCTCCTATCTTCCTGAGGCTGTAGAGAAGTCTCTTTCTGGCCCCTTAAGACTTCTAAATCCTTAGACGTGGATGCAGACATTGTCCCCTCTGCTGCCTGGGTGCAAAGCACCAGAAGGTATGGTGGCTGTGTCTAAGACCCAGGTCTCTTCACGTTGAAACTTTTGTGGATTTTCAGTGAAAGTTATGCACCCTTCCCCCCCAAAGGGCACATCTGCCCTGTTGTTTTATGGGGGGCCCAGGATGTTTTGCCCTGTGCACCCACAGCCATGGCAAACAGCCGCATCTATTCCCCCAGACTGCGTCAGTGCTGCCATCCCCAACTTCCACCCAACTCGTGCAGCATGGCCCTGCCCCAGCCTCTGGGCTGCATCTTGGGCTGGGTGTCTGTACCTGTTTACTTAGTTCTGTCACTCAACTTATTGTCTGTACAGATTCAAGGCTTGGAGGCTACCCCTCCTTCCTGCCAACCTCTCAGTTGGAGAGGGAAGACACAGTGAATGAGTGCCAGTCCTTCTTTGTAGTTCCATCCCTGTGGAACCTGTCCCAAACTGTTTTCCCTTTTCTTCTTTCTTTCTTCCTTTTCTGCTACCAGATTTATTGCATCTTTAAATGGAAGAGCTATTTCATGAAAATGAGAAGAAAGTGCAGATTGCAATGCTCAAATCATTCAAAATATGTTTTAAAATAAGTTTCACAATGAAAGATAAATATGAGATTAAATAAAGAAAAAGAGATCAATGTAAAAATAGAGTTTTACACTGATAAAATTATATATGGACAAAACTCTATAGATCCTAATTATAAGAAAAATAATAGTAGACATGAAGTGTTTAATTCATTATAAATAATAATAGTAGATGAGTATAACACCTCACTATTCTGATGACCATATCATTCAGAAAGAATATCTGTAAGGAAACAGAGGTCTTAATGACATTTTAGATCATTTGAACCTAAATGAGCTTTTTGACACCACATCAGTAAAGGAGAACACTTAAGCTTCTCAAGTGTGCACAGGATGTATTCTAAGGAACTAACCACATATTATGTCATGGAAAGAGCCTCAGGAACTTTAAGCAAATATAGTTTACAGCAAGTATTTTTCCATACACAAAACTGTGAAAATATGTATCAACTATAGAAAGAAGAACAGTAAAAGCACAAACATGAGATTAAACCACATCCTTTAAAAAATAAAATAAAACAAGGTCAATGATGAAATCAAAGAGGGAATTAATTCATACCTGGAAACAAATTACAATGAAAACACAGCTTCATAAAATGTATGGAATGCAGCAAAGGGAAATCTAAGAGGGAGTTTAGAAAAATTCATGCCTTCTATAAGGAAAAAGTAAAACCTCACACAAAGGACCAAGCTTACCACCCAAAATAACGAGAAATAAGGACAAACAAAACCCAAAGGCGGTAGAACGTGAAATCTTTAATGATTAGTTTGAAAATAAATATAAAATAAATTTAAAAATAAATTAAAAATCATAAAATCAACAGCTTTTTTCTTAAAAATATTAACAAATTGATAAGCATTTAGCCAGGCTTATCAAGAAAAACAGACAGTGGACCCCAAAAAAATAATAAATGAAACATTAGAAATAATATGTGATATTACAGAAATACAAACAAAGTTTATGAAAGCACTCTGAGCAGTTACGTGTCAACCAACTGGACGACATTAAAGAAATGGACAAATTACTTGAAACGTTCAGACTGCCAACACTGAATAAAGAGAAATCTGAAAACTTGAAAAGAGCAATCAGTATAAGTTAAATAAAATATATAATTTTAAAAATACCCCTTGAACAAAATGCCTGGATGCCTTCACTAAAACCTCTGTTGTCACAACTATTTCAAAAAAATGAAGGAGGAAAGAAAATTCCCAAAGTTATTCTATGAGGCCAACAATACCATGATACCAAAACCCGTCAGTGACACTACCAAAAAAAAAAAATGAAAATGTTAAGACAAAATCCTTGATGAATATACATTCAAAAATCCTCGAAAAACATCAACAAATGAATCCAGCAATACATAGAAAGGATTATACACGATGATCAGTTGGATTCCTTCCAGAGTCACAAGGATGGTTCAACATACACAAGTCAATCAGCATGAAACATATTTAATAAAGGACGGACAAAATTCACAGGACCATTTCAATACACACAGAAAGAGTATTAGACAAAATTCAACATACATCATGATCAGAATTATGAAACTGAGTACAATGGGAACATCTCTCAACATACTAAAGGCCATTTATAACAATTTATAGTACCCAGGGGAATGGCTGAAAGCCTTCTGTGTAAATTCGGGAACAAGACAAGGATTCCTAATCTCACCACTTCTGTTCAATAGTAATAGAAGAAAGGAAAGGAAAAGAAAAAGAAGAAAAAGAAACACAAAATGGAAAGAAAGAGGCAAAATTGTCACCAGTATTGATGGCATAACAATCTACATAGAAAGACCTAAGGGCTCCACACTGACTATTATGAACAATAAAAAATTTCACCAAGGGAACAGGGTACAAGATTAATGTAAAGAAGTCTCTGGCATTTCTCCATATTAATCATGAGATACCATTAAATCGACGTTGAAAGCAATAATATTTAAAACCACATTCGCCCAAATATCTTGGAACAAATGTAACCATATATGCGAAAAATATACACACTGAAAATTGTAAAATATTGACAAAGAAATCAAAAATGATTCAAAGAAATGGAAAGATGTCTTGTGGTCTTGGATTCAAAGAGTTAATATTATTAACATGGCCGTACTACACAAAGAAACCAAAGGATTTAGTGCAATGCCTGTTACGAAGCTGCAGTATTTTCCACAGAACCGGAAAACAACAAATCTGGAGGTATAATCCTCCCGGATACCTTACTATTCTAAAAACCTACAGTAATAAAAACAGTATTTCATTGGCACAGATATATAATCAATAAAATTAGATAGAGAGCCTAGAAATATTTCCACACACCTATGAGCAATGAATCTATGATAAAATAGGCAAGAGAACACAATGAAGAAAAGAAAGTCTCGTCAATGGACGGTGTTGGGAAAGCTGGACATCTACATGTAAAAGTGAAATTAGAGCATTCCCTGACATCATATACAAAAATAAACTCCAAGTGTATTAAGGAGCTAAATGAAAGACCTGATACTATAAAACTGCCAGAAGGGAATATAGGTGATACCCTATTGGATATATTTCATAGGAATATTTTCTTATATCAGTCTCCTAAGACAAAAGAAATAAAAGCAAAAATAAGCAAGTGGGACCTAAACAAACTTGAAAATTTCTGCACAGCTAAGGACACTATCAATGAAATTAAAACGCTGCCGGTGTATTTGGAGAACATGTTTGCAAACAATGCAAGTGAGCAGGGGTTAATAGATGTAGGTTAGTAGATGTAACATGGATTTAGGTTACACAACTCAAGGTGAAAAACAAAAACCCAATCGAAAACAAGGGCAGAGTACCTGACTTACTAATTTTCCAAAGAAAACATTCAGATGAGTAACAGGCAAGTGATAAAATTGCTCAACATTTCTATTTAATAGGTAATTACAAAACAAAACCACAATGAGGTATCACTTCATACTAGTCAAACGGCTATTATCAAATAGTCTACAAATAGTAAGTGTTGGACACGATGTGGAGGTAACAAATCTCTTGTATACTCTTGGTATGAATGTAAATTGATATATCTTCTATGGAAAACAGTATTGAGATTTGTTTAAAAACTAACAAGTTAACTACCATATGACCCAGTATTACCTCTCCTTGGAAAAATCTGTGGAAAGCACCCTAAATTTAGAAGAACCAATATTCACAACAGCACTGTTTATTTTATGAAAGACAGGGAATTAATCCAAGTGTCCAAAGTAGACTATGGACTTAAGAATATATGTTTCTTTAAATATTCAATGCAATATTACACAGCCATGAAAAAGCATAACACATTGCTATTTCAGTATCATGAATGGACCATGGACCTAGAAAATATTGTGCTAGTGAAGTAACTTAGATAAAGTCAAAAGTATATAATATAATTTATAGGTGGAATTTAAAGAATAACAAATATCTGTGTACAGCTATCTATAGCTATCTATTGATAGATGACAGATAAATAGATAAAAGATTAGATATATACATAAATGATAGATAGATAGATAGACAGATAGATAGACAGACAGAGACATGATAGAGAGGTAAAGAGTTTAGGTAGACAAAACTTAAGCAGACTCAAAGATATATGGAAAACTTTATATTTACCAAAGGGAAGGGAAAGAGAATTTAATAGTAAGACATTGAGAGATACAAAGTAGTATACATAAAGGAGAGAAGCCATAAGGGTAATCTGTATAGATCATGGAAATATACACAATACTTTAAATAAGTGTATGTTACAATTATTGTAATAATTCATAATGCAATATAATATTCAAAGTAGTTGGAATCACTATGCTGTACATCTGAAACTACACAATATATTACATCTACTATACTTCAATTAAATATAAAACATCTCATGTAAAATTTAGTCCTTTTTCTGCTGATAGCATCTTCCTTTAATATTGTTTTATTGTTACTCTTTACATTTATGATTACTGTTTCAAATTATTTCTTTTACTGTTGTAAACATGTTACCAGTTTGAAATATCAATATTTATTTCAACTGATTTCGTGTTTTCCCCTCTTTAATCCATATAGTATAGTAGCATTTAAAAACATAACCAAAGAAACATTTGCACGTTTCTCATGGTCTCTCCTTAGCATTTTGGTCAATGTTTTGCATATTTTTGCCATTTTATATTTCTTAGTAGATTTCTTTTTTTCCCCTCTTATAAGGTGTATCCATTTTGTTTTTTCAACACATTCAGGTTTTGATTCTCTGTTAAAGTCTTAATTTTCACTTTATATCTAAATGATAACTGTGTAAGTATTATTGGGTGAGTGATTTCTTATTTCATTAGTTTGAAAATGTCATTTTATTTAATATTGGCCTATGTTTTCAGCTCTGAAATTTGCTGATAGCCTAATGGGGGTTCCTTTGTAAATTATCATAATTTTTTTGGCTGCCTTTAAAATTTTTTCTCTGTCATTGACTTGCCAATTTGCATATGACGTATCTTGAAGGAGGTCCCTTTGTCTTAAAGTTATTGGTGTTTTGTTGGCTCACGGACTTGTATATGAGTTCCTTACACAGGTTCGGGAAGTTATCAACTATCACTTCTTTAAATAAACCATCAGCTGCCTTCTAAATTTCTTATCCCTCCAGGATTCCACTCTAATGTGCACTTCCTGAGGAAGTCTGAAAGCTATTGTAGAATTTCCTCACTTTTTAATATCTTGTATCTCTGCCCTCTCCTATAATTTCTAGTTTTGTATTGCTGAGTTTGCTAATCTCTCTTCCACAAAGACAGCCTACTTCCATTGCTTTCTGTTGCGTTCCTCATCTCATTTATTAAGTTCTCCTGGTCCTCTAATAATGTTTGGTTATTTTATAGTTTCAGTCTCTTTGGTAATGTATTCCTTATCATCATTTCATTTATTCCTGGGCTCGCTAAACTGAGTTTTGTTTTGTGTATTTAGTTTCTGTATGACATCTATTTGGATTGAGTATTAGTTACATGGCAATATACCATGACTTTAAGTTTGTTTGCTGCAGGGTTGACATTGTGTGTGTGTGTGTGTGTGTGTGTGTGTGTGTGTGTGTGTTCAGGTGCGTGTGCGTGTTTGTCTGTGTCTGTGTCATTGTATGTGTGTGTCTTTCAGTGATTGTGTGTGCCTTAAAATGTAACTGTGATTGGTCATGATCTTGGTAAATTATTGCTCTGATGACACTAAATAACAGATTTGGAGTTGGAGTCCGTGTTTTTGTTTCTGGTAGTTTGCAATATGGCACAACTTTTGGTTTTACTTACGTGAGCTACTTCTGATAATATTTCAAAATGGCACTTTCCAGACACTACTGTCTGGATAAAAGATGTGCTTTCATTGTCACTTCTTACACTTCTCTGGTAGTTAATGCCACTGTTGTCACTGGGAGGCGAAACCTTCCTTTTATTTGATATCCCTTGAGATTCAGTGAGCACAATGAGGAAAGGTGTAAAGACAGGTTGGTATTTGGAATCGGGCAAGTGTCTTTGCCATGTCCAGTTTTGCAATGTAACTTGTCTCCACCACTGTGAATGGGGAGTAGGGACAGTGTCATGAATGTCTGAGGGTCTGAAAGATGGAATTTCTGTCTCCTTTGTGGCTCCCTCCTAGTTACCTGTGACCATAAGTACTGGTGCAGTTGGAGGCCGAAGCTGTGTGAACCACTGAGACCCTGTTTCTACTGGGTCCTCTGAACTTGTGGACTCAGATATCTTAGTCATGGGGCCTTGGTTGCAGACATCAAATCTGCTCTTCCCTCAGTTCAGCCTCTTTGAGTGTTTTATTACACCAAACTTCACCTTTTCACATGCGTTCTGTAGTATTGTTTTGTGTTGTATTTATTTTTATTGAGATTTGAAAGTTTTAATGACTGTAGATGTAAGGGGAAAGACAAAAATAGTTTAAACATGTCACTTTTAAAAGTATATACTTTTTCAATTAAAAGCTTAAATTCTACTAAGGACATTATAAGAACACAAAATAAAGTGAACAAATCACCTCCCTTAATGTCATAGTACTGCAAAATAATTTGATTTTACTGGGTTATTTTCTTCAATATTTTTCCCACTTACATGCACATTTTACTAAAATATATCTATATAATCTCTTTAAAATCAATTAAATTATTAAAATATTTCTCTATGCTCTAAATATAGCCCTGTTGGTTCTCTAATTTATTAGTAGTAGCTTGCACGTTTCTGTCTTCTCCATCCTTTTTCCCTTTCTCCACAGGAAACCACTACTTGGTAAAGTACACATATATAAGTGATTCTGTTTCTGTTTTTTTATGATTATTTCTCTTTTATCTTTATTTTCCTCATTTAAGTTACAATGTAGATTGTTTTTCTCTGTATGACTTATTTTCCTATGTGCAACACTTTCTGGGTCCATTCACATTGTTCCAAATGGCGGAATTTTATTTTTTAATTTACAATGACTAAGTATATATTATGTTATCTATGTCTAACATCTACTTCAGCCAATCATCTGTTGATGTGCAGTTGATTTGTGCTTCTATCCTTGGCTGCTATAAATGATGATGTTAAGAACTTTGGGGGTAATATATCCTTTAAGTTAATGTTTTCATTTATTTCAGATTTATACCAAAAAGAGGAATTGCTGCAACATATTATGATTCTATTACTAGTTTTCTGAGCACTGTCCACATTTTTATACTAGTGGATACATCAATTTATATTTCCACCAACAGTGTACCTGGGTTCTCTCTTATCAAATTCTTATTAATTTTTATCATTGGTAGACTATTTGTTAATAGCCATTTTGGTTGCTGTGAGATTATATTCCATTCTGGTTTTGATTTATGTTTTCCTAATGAATAGCAATGTTACGTATACTTATATGTGCATGAAAATCATCCACATGTCTATTTTTGAAAAGTTTCCATGAAGATTCTTCAACTGTTTTCAAGTTGGGGTCTTTGATTGATAAATAGTGAGTCTAATATGCTATACATATATTACGGATATTGACATCTTGTTGTTCTCATTATCTGAAATTTTTCCTTCTATTCTGTCTTTTATCATATGTCTTGCTGAAGGTTTCCTTTGCTTTGCAAAAGGTTTTCACTTCACATTTATACAAGAAGTAAATTCCCTATATCACATAGTACATCTATTTTTTTCCTCAGTAAACTAAAAACTGTAATTGTTGGTTTTCATTTTTTTTTAATTTGGAGACAGAACAAAAATACACATTGCTATGATTTATCTCAAAGTCAGTTCTGCTCCTGTTCTTAGTCAGAAATTGTATAGTTTCGGGCTTTACATTTAGGAAATTAATCCATTGTTATCTCATTTTGTATACTGTGGAAGGAAGTGCTCTTCCATCTTCCTTTTTCATATACTGTCAAGATTTCTCAGAGCTACTTGTTGAAGAGACTGCTTTTTTTCCATTGTGTACACTTGCATCCATCATTGTAAACTAATTGACCATATGTGTGTGGGTTAATTTTTGGACTCTTTATTTTGTTCCATTGATTTATGTGTTTCTTTAAGTGCCATATTTTAATGTATTGATTACTGTAGCTTTGTAGTATGTTATAAAATCAGGGAGGGTAATAACCACATCTTTGTTCATTTTTTAAAATAATTTTAGAAAATTTGGGTGTTTCAGATGTATGTATAAATTTTATTATTTTCTCTTTGTTTTGTGAAGAAACTTATGGATTCTGTGAGAATAGAAATTTACTAAAGGGAAAAACCTGAGAAAAATACTAAAGTATGGAAGATAAATCATACAATATTAGCAACAAATGGATTGCTGTATAAATCAAAGAAAAAATATATAAAGACAAATGACAACAGAAACAAAATCCATGGGGTATAACAAAAACAGTATTAATAGGGATGCTTACAGCAAAATAATCCCACTTATACAAATAAGAAACATCTCAATCTTATATTCTTACAAACAAAAGTTTTACCAAAATTTAAAACAAACATGTTAGTAAAGGAAAGACAGGTGAAAGGACAGGACATAATTAAATAAAATAAAGATTAAATATAGAAACATTTAATCAAATTAATAATGGCTTTTGAAAGATAAATATAGTTGTTAGACTTTAACCAGACACATGAGCAAAAAAGAGAGTACAGATTAATAAACTGAGAAATAAATGAGAAGTTACAACTTATATCATAGAAATACAGAGCATCATAAGACGATACAGCAAATTATATGCCAATAAAATGAAAACCCTAGGAGAAATGGACAATTTCTTAGAAAGAGCTAATCTCCAGAATGGCATGAGTAAGAAAATATGAACAGATTATCACTTATGAAATTGAATATCTAATTAAACAAAATCTCCCAAGAAACAAAATTCCAGGCCTTGACAGCTTCACAGGTGATTTCTGCAAACATTTAAAGAACAATCACCTATACTTCTCAGAGAATTCCAAAAATTTCGAGAGGAAGGGAGGCTTCCTACCCGATATTTCTGTATCACACTACAACTAAAACTGGAACAAATACCTCAAAAAATTACAGGTTAAATAGTAATGATAAGCATAGATGTGAAAATCATCACTAAAATATTAGCAAATCAAACAGTACATTAAGAGGGTTATACATTATGTTTAAGTTCATTTTATTCCATGGATGCAAAAGTGATTCAATACCCACAAATTAATCAGATGCACCACACTAACAAATTGAAGAATAAAATTTATATGGACACCTCAATAGAGTCATTAAGTATTTTGACAAATTCAGTATCTATTTATGAATATATTTCTCCTCAAAGTGGGCATGAGGAAACATACCTCAACACAGTT
This sequence comes from Vicugna pacos, assembly GCF_048564905.1. Taxonomy (NCBI): domain Eukaryota; kingdom Metazoa; phylum Chordata; class Mammalia; order Artiodactyla; family Camelidae; genus Vicugna; species Vicugna pacos. The sequence continues at coordinate 1,270,768 of NW_027328737.1, forward strand.
AAGGTCATATATGACAAAAGCTCAGCTAACATGACACTCACTGATTAAAAGCTGAAATCCTCTCCAATAAGAGCTGGAAGAAGACAAGAATGCTCATTCTTACTTCTATTATTCAGTCTAGTAATGGAAATTCTAGCCATAGCTATCCAAAATAAAAGTAAATAAAATATAGCTATTTCAGAAAAGGAGTAAAAGAATCTGTTTGCAGATGACATACATTAAACAGAAATCCTAAAAATGATGCCATGAAACTACTAGGTCTTATCAATGCATTTGGTAAAATTTCAGAATGTAAAATTAACATACAGAAATCTTGCATTTCTACACACTAACAACAAGCTAACAGATAGAGAAAGTGACGGAACTGCCTCATTTACACTTGCAATACCAAAGAAAAATCAAAAATTTATCCAGCCAAGGAGGTAAAAGACCTGTACTCAGAACACTATAAAATATTTATAACAGAAATTGAAGATAATGCAAACACATGAAAGGATATTCTGTGTTCATAGATGAGGAAAAAAATGTTTAAATGACAGTATTAGCCAAGAATATTCACAAATTAAATTCAGTGCCTATCGAAATACCAAGGGCATTTTCAGACACTTACAGAAAATAATTCTAAAATTTACATGTAAACACAAATGAGTTGAAATCACTGAAAAAAAAGAAGTAAAGAATACAAACAAACTAAAAACACAAACAACTTTGAGAAAGAACAAATGGGAATTATCACTGTCCCTGATTTTAAACTATAATACAAATCTACAGTAAGAAAGAAAATATGGTAGTGGCACAGAACAAACAGAATAATGGAACACAAAGAATGCCTGAAAATGAAATCAGACAGTTATTGTCATTTGGCCCATTACAAAAAATGAATATACAATGGGGGAAATGTTACCAACAGGCACATGAAACAGATCAAAATCACTAACCATCAGAAAAATGCATGACCAAAACACAATGAGAGCTTATGTCACTCCTGTCAGATGACTATTATCAAAAAGATAACAAACATAAGTGTTGGTGAGGATGTATGACAAACAACCCTGATGCACTACTGGAGTGAATGTAAATATGTGCTGCCACTGTGGAAAACAACGTGGAACCTTATCTAAAAATTAAAAATGAAATATAATCCAACATGTCTATACCTGGATACTTATTTCAAGAAAATAAAAACACTAATTAGTAAATATAATTTCAACCCTATACTCACTGCAGCAATATTCACAATAGACAGGATATAGAAGCAGATTAATTGCTCATCAATAAATGATGGATAAAGAAGATGTGTGTTTATAGTATATATATCCACAAATATTAACTACAGATTTATCTATATTTATATATATATATACACACAATGTATATATATGCCCTATGTGTTTGTGCATATATATATATATATATATATATATATATATATATATATATAGGCACACACACACATAAAATTACAATGGGTAATTACTCAGGTATAAAAAGAATAATTTCTTGTCATTTGCAAGAAATGGGTAGACAAAGACGGTATATGCTAAGTGAAATATCTCAGAATGAAAATGACAAATGCTGAATGATTTTACTCATATTTGTAATTTTAAACAAATGAACAAAACAACACAGAAAAGGAGTTATAGATATAGAAAGAAACAGGTTGTTCACAAGACGGAGGGAAATGGGGTGAGGAAAAAGTAAAGCTGAAGAAAATGAAGAGAGAAAATTTTGTAGTTGCAAATTAAATGAGTCAGGGGCAAGAAATGTACTGTATGGGGAATAGTCAATGACTATGAAATATCTTTAAATAGCAACATATCATAACTAGATATATTCTGGTGATCAGTTTGAAATATATTAAAAATAGCAAAGGGTATGTTGTGTAAGAGAAACTAACAGAGTGTTATAGATTAAAGTACATTTCAAAGACAAACATACTGATAGAAAATAATTAGATTTGTAGTTAACAGAGGCAGGGTTTGGGAAAGAGAATTTATTAATGCATTCAAGAGCTACAAATCTACAGCCGTAAAATAAACGTGTTTTAGGGATGTCCGTAGTAACATGAAAATTACAATAAATACTGCTTTATGTTCTATATGAATGTTGTTAAGAGAGTATACAATGAGGTTCCTCATCACGACCAATAGACAAATAGTATTTCTTTTATATTGTATCTAAATGATATAATGAATTCTCCCTAAAGTTGCCTTGATATTAATTTCAAGATACTTGTAAATCAAATCAATATCTTGTGCACCTAAACTCACACAATGTTTTATGACAATTATATCTCAATAAAAGCGGAAGAAAAAATGGAAAATCAATGGTAATTTTTCCCATGAAATTTCTCATGATTGTTTTTGCAGCAAGTAATCTTGAGTCATGATATACTTATCATAGGTAAAGATAGTAATAAATAAGTGATTCTAAAATATTTTACATAAAGATACTTATAAATTTAGTGTTTTACCATGCCTTTATCTTTCTACATGTTAAAAGCCTACTGCTTCTGTAGGCGACAAAATTTCATTCTGTGTATTCATCTGAGTTTAGGGAATGGATACAAATTTAAAACTGGCTGCTCTTGTTGTGAGTGATTAGGTTCACTGTTTGTGACCTATGGTCTCATCTCCCCGACAGCATAGGTAAAAAATGAACATGCTAGGTTGCTAAAAATCTCAGTATAATAAAATCTCAGAACTCCTACAATTCTTAACTTTTATGCAATAGGAATGCAATACTGACAAAGACTTGATTTTGGATAACAATGTGGTGTTTTCTCATGGTTGCATTAGGGTATGTGAGAATAATCCCTGAGATCCACAACAAACATTCTAGCTCAATTGCTGGGCAAATAAGTGTAATGGTTCTGCATTATTAGCACTGAGTACTGCTTTCAAAATGATGACTATGCTCACTCTATTCCAGGTAGTCCAAGGAAAGAAAGGTTATTTCTATTTCTAGGTAAACTGGAATAAGTCAGTAGTTCAGCCTCTATAAATTTGTCACGGGGTGTTCAAAACCAAAATAAGTTATGTCAAAAATTAGAATTAAAAAAAATTAGACATAAGCTTAAATTAAAAATAAGACACAGTCTGTGCTGGGCTCTGTGAACTGTCTCAGTCCAATTCAAGGGTTCAGTGGCTTGACCTTAGGATCAGCTCTGGATTCAATGAACAGTTAACAATTAGTATACTGGGAGAAATTTAAACTACCACTCCCTGATCGGAAGAAAACCTGGTGGCTCAGTGAAACTCTTAATTCACAGAGATTCTGCCAGATGCAGAAGAATAATTCACTGATGACTCAACTAAAAAAACTTAGTTACTTCTTAACAAACCATCTTCATACACACACAAAATGGTAGACAGATTTGTAGTTATTAGTGGGAAGTATTCAGTGGGCACAGCGCAGAGAATAGTTTTCACAGCACCACCCAAATTTTGTACATTTGCCAATAGTCTAGATTTTCACAGGTAGACAACTACAGATGGACAAACAATATTCTTCTTTAGAATTTCTAATTTTGAAAGTAAACTGTAGATTTTGACTTATCAGTATAGATCCTTGTTATGATGATCACGCTAAGACCCACTGTCTGACAAGAGAGCTGGAAACTAGCTGCCGAACAAGCCCATCTGAAGCCCAGACTGCTAATGCAAAAAAAACATAGCCACCATCTGAGCTGAGCTGACAAATTTAAAAGCTTGATGTTTCTGTTGTAAGAACAACCAGTGATGTGCAGACACAGTTCTCCTGCTGCAAGTGGGCCTTTTTATTCTCTTGGTAAAGGTCATAATGGTTGCATGTTGCTAGAACATACCCTGGCTCATTTGATAATCTCCAGATTATCAAAGGCTTTCTTCACAACTGGTGACACATTTTCAGGACTCAAACTTGCCATTTCAGTCTTATCAGATGACACTTGCTGCATGATTGTGAGCAGAAGCCTTAGGCTCCTTGACCCTGCCTAAAAGTTTTCCAGCATTTCACATTCTGAAAATGCTTCACTTTTATTATAATTTAATGGGAAATAGACAAAGCCTTCCGTGAATATTTTATATTTCTTAATATCTGCAGAAATTTGGTATTCTTGCAGTTGAACAAATTTTTAATTCCACCACTCTCACCTCCTTTGAGTCCACACATTTTAGATTGCAATTTGGTAACTGAATATGACCACCCCAACCAACGGGCAAGTACCACTTAGATACTTACTGTGTGAAGGTTAGAAGGGGCACAATTTCTGTGGGGTGTATGAACCTACATTAAATGTTTGCAATGGCACTACCTCTTCTGGACAAAGCTCTGATTCTAAGAAGTAAATTTATTAGAAGTCAGTATAGTTATTCACATGGGGAAGAGAATCAGCAATTTTGGGGTGGGTGGGTGATGAAGAGACAGGAAAAAATGCAGCAAATGGGAATTTAGTGCTTTTGGTTTCTGGAGGTATGAATGAAGAAGAAAATAATACTTTGTCTCCTGTACCAACATCCACTTACTCTCTTGAGTGACTAGTCCTTGGGCTATGAAAAGAGCTAGTTTGTGGTGAAGAGTAAAGAACATAACGAAATAGTTTGAAAACCATGAGAGTTTTGTTGTTTCAGGAAAGTAGATTTTGCTTAAAGTCAACATGTATTTTTCATTCACTAAATAATAAAACGCATTCTGTGGCATGTGCTGTGCTTTCTGTGCCGGTATCCAAGTTAGACAAGGAAGGGGGGATAGACAGAAAACATCTGGAGGAGGTGGCTTCTGTGCTGAGACTGGGAAAGTCTAAGTAGGTAAAATGAGAACACTCTAAGCTCAATGATGAGCTGAAGAAAAAGTGGTGAGGTTGCAGCTAACATAGTTGACAAGCATTTGCCTGGATATATCTCCAGATACAGTGAAACATTAAGATATGCCAAGGTACTCAGATGCCAAATTTATAAAGAAATAACAAAACTAAGTTGAGTTTCTGGGGTTAGATATAGAAAGGCGTATAGTGCCACCCTGAGGACTTAAGCTTGTATTTGGCTGGAACATAAAAGCAACATAAAGTATTGACTAGAAGATATAGTGTAGACACTTGAGGGCAGGAAATGAAAGCACCAATTGGAATGCTTTGAGAACAGCACAAAGAACACCATAGATAAAATTGCTTCTTAAATTCTACCACATGATGAATGTGCCATCTGAGACTACATCATGTGACCTTTATGATTCCAGGTATGACATAATCGAGACCAGGATCCCTGGGCCAGTTCCGTCATTTATCTCCTGTTCCAACTTATCCTAACTTATCACTTTTGATACTTTCCAATATGAACCAGAAACCAATTAGTACTTTTCCCTCTCTCCATGTTTTAGTCTTTTCCCAAAATCTTCCATTTTCTCTTCTTCCTTACAAGAAATTATTTAAATTTACTCCCATATTTTTCCATCAAATGATCATATGAACCAAATATCTCTTTTTTTCTTTAAATGGTAACTTAATCTCCCATTTAACACTTAAGTCTACTTAAAAAATATAAGGAAAATACAGGTACACATCTATGTTTATTGTTCAAATAAGAATATTGCAGATATTTGTCGACATTTGCCAACATCAATTTTAATCTTTGTTATCCTGCATAATCTGGTAGTCCTCTGGTAGATCAGTTGTAATAAGGATGACGTTCATAAGCTGAAGATGGCTGATGATTTGGCCTTGAAAAAGAAGTAGCTGATGTATTGGCTATCTCTGGCACTGGAAACCGTGGGTTGATACCTGGTTGAAGTTTAGAAAAACGACCTTCATTGCGAGATATGTTGTGATATCCATTTGGAAAAGTAGGAGGTTCCTCCATCAGTCCAAAATAATTGCACTGTATGGGAGATAAGGTGCTGTACTGAGAATTAGAAGTTGTAGTTGTAATGAAGTTCACAACACGGCCATTTGCTTCATTGTAGCTGCTTTGAGAGTGCCCGTGGATAGTGGTCAAGTGATTTAAAATAGCACGTTGATCCATTGCAATTTGGTCTGGATGTCTAAATGACATTGATCAAAGAGGAGAAAAATCACCTCTGATCAGGGTATTCGTATCACCATTTATGTCGCTAGTAGAGGGCTTTCTTATTAGAATCATGTTTAAATTTGCAGAAGGTAAAAATACACTTTCTCCTCTATTGTCAGCCACAAAATCTGAATTATGAGTGTCCACATTACCCCCTGCTTTAAGTGCTTCTTTTTGAAATCTTCAGCCAATGAAGCCACCAGAGAGGCATTTTTAATCCCAACTATTCCTTTTATACTCACTGAAATCAGGGGACAGCCTAGTTTAAAATTTGGATTATGATAGAACTGATGCTACAACCAAAGGAGAAAGATTTTAGTAATATTTTAAACTGAAATACAAGACTACAATAAGCCTAACCTATAAAACCTCAGAATTCACGTTTACTATGCAAAGATATTATCATCAAAATATGAACATTGCTGACGATATTTTGAAGTTCCTTATTTGGAAAATACCTTTTAAATAGTATAGTCATCAAATTTATGAAGTTAGCATTTGCAGTAACGGTGAATGCCACTTTTTAAAAGCAGTTTTAATACGTTTATTTAAATTTGTGGTAAGATTCATAGTTGTAAGCAAATTTCTCATAATCTTGACTACATAAGACATTGTCCTCATTTTTTTGAAAAATAAAGTATTTTAGTTTTAATAGTTTTGTACATTTTTCAAAATCTTGTTTTACATATATATTACCATAGATTGATGTACAAAATAAAATTTTATATATAAGTTACCAAGTGGTAACTAAAATTTCATAATACCTTGCTTAAAACAGAGACTACTTTTTCTTCTGCCTGAAAGTCAGCTAGAAAAGCAGATCTTCGAAAATTCTGCTGCTCTTTACTGAATCCATAAAGGTTAAGCTCTCTAACTAAACTTTCTTACTTCCAGGTTCAAATATTCTGAAAGGAGACTTTCTTTCCAAAACTTCCTTCATAAAGGCATCTTCATCCATCACTATGGAAGTTCCATTATCATCCCAACAGATGGATTTAAATTGGTCATTCCCAGCCATTTTCCGGAGTATTCTTGGATATGTCAGAGAACGAAAATCATTATCTTCATCTGGTTCAGAGACACAATGTTTGTAACATGGCCTTTTTATCAGGGATTCTTCAGACAAAGTCTGAAAAACATTTTCCTCACTCGTAGACCTCAAGTCCAAGTCCCCAGAGAATGTTTGATCACACAATAGAGATCTACTGTACATTCCTGAAGCAGTTGGTCCATATTTAGGAGACAAAACTTGAATTTCTGTAGAAACATGTGCCATCTCAAATAACATTTTCTACAACTACATTTCTAATCTGCATAATTTTGAGCACTGCAGCTTCAAATGCTGCTTTGGCGGGCCAGCACAGATAAACTGCAAGGCCATCACAATGGTTCTCAACTTGAGAAGCTGTGACATCACAATCGACTGGTCTCCTAGCAACTCAAGTGAAACATTCAGCCAGTGTTTACTTCTCATTCATCCAGTAAAAATGAAGCATATATGATGCTTAATTTTATACGGTGATCTGCAAATATTATCCCAAAAAATCTATTTAAATAATTTAATTTTGGTGTCTAAGAAATAAAACCAATCTCCAACCTTTTGTACACAAATTTATACCAGATTTGTGAACAGAGAATAAATAATAACAAAATATATAAAATAATTTTAAAGTTTTGGATTTTAAAGTGAAATTTGTGTAAAATATTTATGAAAATTTATAACTATTTCATTATCATTTGTAAATAAAATGAAACATAATTTGATTTGGAAGTGGAAGTAGTTTTTTTTCTGTGTACTTTACAATAAGTAGCTCTATATTCAACACATGAGCAAAATAAATATTAGTTTATTTGTTATGTTTATATATAAATGGTAAATATTTATGAAATAAAATTAGATTAAAATAATCAATCAAATTTAAGAAATTCTAAAGGGGGAAATTTTTTTTTAATTTGTAATTAAGTGCTATAAGTAAAATAAATGTAGTTTTATATACTACTTTAAAATTACACAAGAGAAAATCTTACAGTATTCTTATAAATGTTCATTTTTGCCATTCTTTCACTCAGAGGTTTTCAGTCCCTAGAAGGAATAAATTTTCTTGTCATCTTTCTAATACATACTCTTGTGGCTTCTGTTAAGTGTTCTAAAATGATGTTGATAAATACACTTAGGCACAAGATCCTGGGTTCAATAAGCATTACCTCCATTTAGGGGCAAACAATCAAAATACAAAGAAATTAGAGAACATATGGGTTGGGGTGGAAAAGACCAGGTAATGCATTTTAGGAAGCAATAAGTTTCTCAGTCCTGAAACAGTTGTCATTGTTAGTAAAATACGGCACTTTAAGGCAAGTGTTTTGTTCACTAATTGTAAATAACAGCTATGTTCTTTATCAGTAAACTGTAGTAAATCAAGTTCAACCAAAATTTATATTCTTAAATAAGAAATAAAATCCACTAAACATAAACCAAATTCAAAATGAGAGACAAAAATTTGAATAAATAAATCTACACTCAAGCTACAATGTAAATTTCTCATTCAGTATGTGTATATTCCATTCAAAATAAACATTAGCAACCTGAATTCATTGCATATTATAAGTATTATAAACTATAGTTAATAGGGATTTAGTCCTGATTCATAAATATTATTTAACATATGCAAAGTAATATATGTGATACCATCCCTTTAAAAACAGAGAATTCAGAAATAACAGTCTCAAAAACTGTAGGAAATTTATTTACAGGTCTAATCTTAAGTTTTCTATAAAATTATTCTTAACAAATTCACTTTAGATAGAATGTAACTAAACATTAAAAAGGCATAAATGTAATACCCATGAATAAAATCAAGTTCAATGTTAACATACAGAAAGATTTATCTCAGGTCCTGTAATAAAAAAAGTAGCTCATTGTCACAAGTCCTAAATTACACTTCTAGAAGTCCGAGCCAGAACAACTAGCCAAGAAAAAATATAAAATGCATACAACTTGTAAAGAAGCAGTAAAATTTTTACAGATGACATAATTATACATAGATGGAAAACTCCATAGACTCCTCCAGTGACTGTTAGAAATAATGAACATACTTAGTAAACTTGCAGAATACAAAATCAATATACTAATATCCGTTGCATTTTTATATAGTAAGAACTCATTATCAGAAAGAGAAATTGGCAAAACAATTGTGTGCAACTTTATACCAAAAAGAATAAAATAGGAATAAATTTGATAAGTGAAATAAAAGATCAAAACATAGATCAATAAATTACAGGTGTAAGAAATAAAAGTAAACAAAAAAAATAAAAGATATTCTGTGCGCATGGATTGTATACAATGTGAGGAAATACTCTAATTTATATTTCTCATGTTCAATCTCTCCAGCACTACATATTTAGGAGAATGTCTTTTCTTCATTTTATACTCTTGCTTCCTTTTTCATGGGTTAATTGATCATAAATGTGAGGGATTATATCTGGTTGCTCTATTCTCTTCTATTGTTTGGTGTCTGTTTTTGAGTCAGTATCATGTTATTTAAATTACTAAAGCTTTGTAGGACTGTTTAACATCAGAGAACTTTACACTATTAGATTTAATACATATTTTCAAGATTATTTTGGCAACTCATGGTTTTTGTGGATACATACAAATTTTGAAATTGTATGTTCTATTTAATGGAAAAATCTCATGGTTATTTTGACATGAATCATACTAAATGTAGATTGCTTTGGGTAGTATGGTTTTTTCAACCAAATAGTTTCACATAATTAACATAAGAGATATTTTCATTTCTTTGGATCAGGTTTAATTTCCTTCATCAGTGTTTTCTATATTTTAATGTATAGGTTTTCATCTCAATTGTTAACTTCATTTCTATGTATTCTTTACATATACATAAAATTACATACATTATATTTTTAAACATGTTCCTACACAATTACAACCGGCAGAAGGCAGTGGCAAGACATATTCAAAGTCCTGAATGAAAGAAAGCTGTAATCTAAGATAATTTATCAAGCAAGGATATCCTTTAGAATAGAAGGAGAGATAAATAACTTCCGAAAAAACAAATATAGAATAATTTAGCAACAGAAAAAGAAATAATGAAAGATCTACTCTAAAACAAAAAGAAGCATGATGTTATAGAAAAGAGAAAGGCATAATTAGAAAGGCAATAACTACAATGACTTACAATAGCATAAACATGATGTTGTAAAACAGGACATCAAAATTTTTAAGTGTCAGAGTGTGAAACAGTATAATACAAAGTATTTTATTCTTGTTTCTCTTCTCTTTAGGATGGGTTAGAATTTGTATTCCTATCAGTTAAAATAAATAGATATAGTAATGGGTCAATATACATACAAAACAGGTCAACCATAAGTCAAAAGCTTACAATGAAGTCACAAATCCAAAAAGAAACCAGGATAATAAAAAAATTACCAAATCACAAAAGAAAAAGAAATGAACAAAAAGGAAATACAAAATCAAAAGGGAAATGAAGTTCAAAATGGATATAAACACGTCTATCAATAATTATCACAATTCTTAATAGACAAAGTGCCTGATTAAAAGATAAATATTGTCAGATGTGATAACATAACAAGACCCTACATAATGAAGATACAAGAGACCCACTTTAGTAAGAGGAACACACATAAATGAAATCAGAGGATTGAAAAATATATTCCATGCAAATGGACATGAAAAGAAAGCAGGACTAGCAGTACCGACTTCACACAAAATAGACTTTACAACAAAGGCCATAGAGAAAGATAAGGACATGATATAATGATTAAAGGAGCAATAAAGACTGAGGGTATTATGCTCATTAAGATATATGCCCTCAATATAGGAGCATCTAAATACATAAAGCAAATACTAATAGACAAAAAGGGAGAAATGGATGGGAACACAATCACAGTAGGAGATTATAACTCCCCATTACCATCACTAGACTGGTCTTTCAGACAGGAAATTAATAAGGGAACAAAGATACTAAAAGTTAAGATAAAATAATTGGAGTTGGCTGATATTTTCAAAACAGTACTTCTCCCCAAAGCAGAATATGCATTCTTTCCCAGTGCACATGAAACATTTTCTAGGAAAGATTATGTACTCAGGCACAGAAGAATCCTCAAAAAATTTAAGAAGATAATAATTATTTCAAGCATCATTTCTGAGTACACCATGAAAGTAGTAATCAATCACAGAAAAATAGGGAGAAAAAATGACAGCAAGAAGATTAATCAACGTGGTACTAAAACAAGAGGGGAGTTGATGAAGTAAAATAAGAAATTAAAAAATATCTTGAGAAATATGACAAAACACTATGCAAAGTTTATGGAATAAAATTAAAGCAGGCTTAAGAGGGAAGATCATAGTGACAAGGCCCTCCTCAAAGAAGAAGAGCATTTTCAAATAAATAATCTAAAGTTCTATTTAAATTAATCATGAAAAGAAGAGCAAACAAAACCAAAAGTCAGCAGAAAGAGGGAAATAATAAAGATAAAGGAAGGAAGAATTGAAGTAGAGATTAATAAATAGAAAAATCAAACTCTTTTCTAAAATAGTAAACAAAATTGACAAAACTCTGGACAGACACATCAACAAGAATAGAGAGAACACAAATAACATAAGAAATGACAATGGAGAAACAACAAAGAGTACAACAAATTTTCAAAATATCATAAGGGAATACCATGAGTAACTCTATGGAAACATACTGGATAACCAGGAAGAAATGCAGAAGTTTCTGGAAACATTCAGCCAACCATATTTGCATTAAGAAGAAATTGACCATTTGAACAGACAGATCACCAGAAATGGAATAGAATTATCAATAAAATAAAAAATCTCTGCAAACAAAAATTCAGACCCAAATAGCTTCACTGGGGAATTTGACCAAACATAGAAAGAAAAATCCATACCACTCTTCCTCAAGCTTTTCCAAAAGATTGATATGGAGGGAGTACTCCCAAACTCACATCATAAAGCCAACATCAACCTGATACCAAAACCAGACAAAGACACTATTCCAAAAGAAAACTATAGGCCAATATCATTGATAAACATAGATGTAAAAGTCTTTAAGGAAGTATTAACAAACAGAATCCAACAGCATGAAAAAAAAGATTATACACCATGGTCAATTTAGGTTCAACCCAGGAACGCAAAGATGGTTGAACATATGCAAATCAATCAATCCATTGTGATACACCATATCAACAACAGAGAGAACAAAAAACCACATGATCATCTCAGTAGATAAAGAAAAAGCATTTGATAAAATTTAGCACCTATTTGCAATAAAAGTTCTTATCACAGTGTGCATAGAGGGACCATATCTCAACATAATGAAAGCTATTTATGACAAACATATACCAGCAAATTACTCAATGGTGAAAAACTGAAACCCTTCCCACAAAAAGCTGAGACAAGACAAGGTTGCCAATTCTCACAATTTCAATTCAATATAGTCTTGGAAGTCCTAGCCACAATGATCAGGCAAGAAAAAGAAATAAAATTATTCAGACTGGAAAAGAAGAGGTAAAATTGCCACGATATGCAGACATGACACTATATATAGAAAACTGTAAAAGCTTCACAAAAAATACTTAGGCTAAAAAAGGAACTGGTCAAGCTACCCAGATTAATGTAAAAAACCAATTTCATTCTTTACACTAACATTTAATCAACAGGAAAACAAAGTATAGAAACAACCACTTTTATAATTGCACCCAAACCTATAAAATGCTTAAGAATAAATCTCACCAAGGAGGTGAATGGCTTATACATAGAGAACTAGAAAACATTGATTGAGGAAATCAAAAAAGATTATAAGAATTGAAAAGATACCCAATGGACTTGAAATAGAAGAAACAATATTGTTAAAATGGCAATACTGCCCAAGGCAATCCACAAACTTAATGTGATTACCTCTCAAATTTTGCAAAACATTTCTTTTTGTGACTGAAACAAATGATCCTAAGATTACACAGAGTCATAAAAGATCCATAATTTCCAAAGCAATATTCAAGAAAAAGAAACAGGCTGGAGGAATAAACAACCATGTCTCCATACACTATTGCAGAGCTACAATAATCAAAATGACATGATATTGGTACAGAAACAGGCATATGGACCAATGGAACAGAATAGAGGGCTTAGGAATAAATCTACAGGCCTATGTTCAATTAATATTTGACAGAGTAGCCAAGAATATGAGAGAGAAAAGGCCATCTCTTCACCAACTGGTGTTGGGAAAAGTGGATAGCAGCATGCAGAGCAATGGAGATAGAACACTCCTTCACTCCATACACAAGAATAAAATCAAAATGGCTTGAAGGCTTAAATGTAAGGCAAGACAGAGTAGAAGAAAATATACGCAAAATACTCTGAGATAATTCTCAGCAATGATGTCCTAGAACAGCCTACCCAGGTAATGGATGTAAGAGCAAAATTAATAAATGGGACCTAATTAAACTTATAAGTTTTGCACAGCAAATTTAACCATAAACAAAGCAAAATGACAAACTACAGGATTAAAGAAAATATTTAGAAATGATGCAACTGACAATGGCTAAATTTCCAAACTATAAAGACTTCATACCACCTAATAATAATAAAAAAGCCCACAAGAAACCCAATCTGAAAATGGGCAGAAGCACTAAAGAAGCAATTCTCAAATAAAGACATACAAATGACACATAGATATATGAAAAATAATTGCTCATCATCATTATCAGAGAAGGGCAATTCAAAAGAATAATGAAGTATCAGCTCACAATAGTCACAATGGCCATCATTCAAAACTCCACAAACAATAAATGCTGGGGAAGCTGTGGTGAAAGAGAACCCTCCTACACTGTTGGAAGGAATGTAGTTTGGTGCAGTCATTGTGGAAACCAGGATGGGGATTCCTCTAAATATAAATAGACAACATACAATCCAACAATCCCACTTCTGGGTATATATCAAAGAGAACTCTAATTCAGAAAGACATCTGCACCAAAATGTTCTTAGCAGGGCTATATACAACAGCCACGACATGGAAGCAACCTAATTGTCCAACAACAGATGACAGTATTCAGAAGTTATGCCGTATTTACACAATGGAATACTATTCTGCAATAAAAAATGATCAAACAATCACATTTACAGAAAAATGGATGTCCACAAAAAGTGTCATTCTAATTGAAGTAAGCCAGAAAGAGAAAGAAAAATAATACATGACATGCCATATGTGGAACCTTAAAAAAAATTTTGGTTGAGAACAGTATGGCTTCATCTACAAAACTGAAACACTGTCGCAGATCTACTAAACAAATTTATAATTACTGTGGAAAGGGGCTGCAAGAGGATAAATCTGGGAGCTGTAGATTTATAAATGTTATCCATTACATATAAAGATACATTTTTTTCAAAATTATTTTTTATGACACAGGGCAGTAAGTTAAATATCTTGAAGTAATATTTACTAGGCACACAAATATATGCATGTATGGGAACACTGTGATAAACCCACAAATTCACACATTGTAAATTGCAGTACTTCAATGATAAATAAATGAATAAATATGTAAATAAATAAATAAATAAATAAAAGTAATAAATAAATCAATAAATAATAAAGAAATAAATATATTTAATTATAAATGAAATACAAATATTAACACTATCTTTACACCTCACGAATCCAAGAGAAAACAGAAAGAATATAGAAGAAAATTCAATGAATGAGAATAAGGCAAATAACAAGAGAAACAATTGAAAAAATAAAAAAAATATACCAAAGTCTGTTTCTTTTAAACATAAACTGAACAAACGTTTAGATTGGCTAAGAAAATAAAGACTCAAATAAAATAAGAAATAAAAGAGAAGATTTTACAACTGACGTTGTAGAGATGCAAAGCATCATAAGAAATTACCACTAGCCAACGATTTGAATGACCTAGAACAAAAGACAATTTCTCAGAAACATATGTCTTCTAATACTGAATGAAGAAGAAATTAGAAATTTAAATAGAGCAAAAGTGTATGTGAGTAAATCAAGAATCCAAACGTCCGAAACCAGAAAAAATTTACAAGACAGCTTTACTGGTGAATTCTGTCACACATCTGAAGACAATTTTTCACCCATTCTTCCCCATATCTTCCAAGAATTTGAAGGAGGTGAAAGATTCTAAACTTATTTTATGATGCCAGCTTTATTTGCATAAAAATGCTAGAAAGAACATTATATGCAAAATATAGAATATTATCCCTGATGAATATATGTGCCAAAACTCTCAACAAAACACATGCAAAATGAATTCAACAACACATTTAATGTATCATACACATACATAAGTAAAGGGATTTATCCCTTGGTTTAACAATACTTCAAAATATTCAAATCAATAAAGGTGACATGCCACACCAATAGAATGAGAAATAAAACTCACATAATCATCTCAATAGGTGCAGAAACAGCATTCTATATAATGCAACATCCTTTTAAGATACTCCCATCAAATTAAATTTACCCTATCAGTGGCACGATATCATATACACACAAACACTGTGTGGAGAGAAGCGGAGCAGTTCTCTGTTTATTGATTCTTAGAAGAAGGGTTTATATAGGACATGCACAATGCCTCACATATCATCTAAGTTATAACAATGTTAATAATCTTAAGCAATTTATGTCCCCATGCTCTTGCAGTAAGCACAGAATGTTAAATTATCAAGGATTGTTTTAAAGTTCATCATGGAACTTCATTAAATAGGCCATCTCTTATCCAGACAGCTGTGCCTGTCTTAGGTTGTCCTCCTCTGAGGAACTTACCCAGCATAGGCTATCCAGCCATCCATACTGGATACACTGATTAGGCCATTTCTAATCCAGCCTGGATATGTGACATTCCTCACAGCTTGTTTATCAGTTCAGCCCATGGGCTTATTCTCTAGAGCCTTCAGACAGGGACCTACATACCCAACATTCCTTGACAGAAAAATGGATGAAGAAAATTTGAAGTATATATGCAGTGTAGTCAATACTTTGCATTCCTATCAATAGTGTCCACGATGTTCCCTTTTCTCCACTATCTCACAAACATCTATTTATTTTCTTTTTGATGAGAGCCTTCTGACAAGTGTGAGTTCTTGTCTCATTGTTGGTATATGACTTTTGTAATAATTTTAACTCTGAACATATTTTCATTTGTCCTTAAGCCAACTGTATGTTTTCTACAGAGAATTGATTTAGATCTATCTATTCAGTTCCTATGGACTTATTTTTATTGGACTGTTTGGTCTTTTGTTGTTGTTGTTGTGGGGAAAGAGTTTGACATATATTTTGGATATTAACACTTGATTGGAAAATATCAATTGAAAGTATATTCTCGCATTGTGTTGATTGGCTTTTCATTTTATTGATCATTTTTTCTGCAGTGTAAATCTGTTCAGAGTGATATAATCATATTTTGTTAGTTTTGTTTCTGCTTCCCTTGCCAGAGGAGACATATGTAGAATCAATTTAAGTCCAATGTCAGAGTGTACTTCTTATGTTTTACCCTAGGATTCTTTGTTTTCAGGGTTTATGTTTTATATCCCCAAGAGTGGGATTGCTGGGTAATATGATGTATCTATTTTTATTTTTTAAAGGAACTTCGATACAGTTTCCAAAGTGGTTGCACCAATTTTCATTCCCACCAACAGCGTTGGTAAGTCTCTATTTCTCCACAACCACCCCAGTCTTTATTATTTGTAGACATTTGGATGACATCCCTTCTCAATATTGCGAGGTAAAACATTATTTTATTTTTGTCTTGCCTTTGTATAATGATTAGCAATGTGAGCATGTCGTTATGTTCCTGTTTGTCATATGTGTGTCTTCTTTAGAGAAATGTCTTCTGCTCATTTTTTGGCTGAGTTGTTTGTAAATTTTTGAAATAGAGTTGTATGAACGATGTGTGTATTTTAGAAATTAGACTCTTGTTGATTGCATTTTTCCAAATGTTTTCTCCCATTTGGAATTTCATCTTTTCATTTTGTTTATGTTGCTGTGTAGAAGATTTTAAGTTTAATTAGGACCTTTTTGTTTATTTGGTTTTATTGTTTTTAGCTTGGGAGTGTGATATAAGAAAATTTTGCTACAATTTATGTCTTGTTTTCTCTATGTTAGTTTCCAGGAGTTTTATTGTGTCATGTATTAGATTCAGATATTAAAATTATTTTGAGTTTATTTTTGTACAGTTTGAGGGAGCGTTCTAATTTCATTGATTTAATGTAGCTGTCTAGCTTTCTCAACAACACTTGCTGTAGGCTGTCTTTTAGGCAGTGTATAATTTTGTTTCCTTTGTCATAGTTTAGATGACCATAGGTGTGATATTTTATTTCTGCTTCTGTGTTCTGTTCCAGTGATATAGATGTTTGTTTGTTTTCCAGCATTGTACTGTTTTGATTACTGTATTTTTGTAATATAGTCTGAGATCTGGGAGGGTTATGGATTATGAATCCAACTTTGTTATTTTTCCTGATTGTTACTTTTGCAGTTCTTGTTCTTTTGCTGTTCCATACAAATCATAGGACTGTTTTTAGTTCTGTGGAAAATAACATGTAGTTCGATCTGAATCACTTTATATCTGTAGACATCTTTTGTAGTATGTATATTTTAACAATATTAATTCTTGTAAACTAAGACCTTGAGATTTCTTTCCCTTTTTTGCATCATCTCCAAATTTATTCATCAGTGTCCTATTGATTTTATTACCTTGGTTTTTTCATAGGTTTTTCATTTTTTGATCTGATTTCATATGGATTTTTTAAAATTTTGGAATATTTAATTGTTAGTGTAAAGAAATGTGACAGTTTTTGTATATTAATCATGAATCATGCTACTTTGCTAAATGTCTTTATTAGTTTTAGTTGTTTTGGTGTGGATAATCTTTAGAGTTGTCTATATAGATTATCAAGTCATCAAAAATAATAACAGATTTACTTCATTCAATCCAACTTGAATAGATATTTTCTTGTCCAATTGCTGTTGCTAAGACTTCCCATAATTTATTTAATACAAATGGTGAGAGTGGGCATCCTAGTCTTTTTCCTTAATTTGGCTTTCAGCTTTTCACTTTTGCATATTATGTTGTCTGTGGGCCTGTAATTAAAGACTTTATTTATGTTGAGATATATTTCCTGAATCCTACTTTGGTAAGAGGTTTCTGTCATTTTTGCTGTAGTTGTTGTTGCTGTTTTAATGAATAAACGTTGAATTTTATGAAATGCTTTTTATGGATTTATTTGGATGACCATGTAATTTTCTCTTTATCTTTTGATAATTCAGCGTATCAAACTGATTGATTTGTGAATGTTGATCATATCTTGTGACCATACAGTCATTCCAAGTTGATCATGGTGTATGATTCATTTCAGTTATTGCTGGATCTAGTTTGCTAAAAATATTTTGTAGAATTTTCTTTTCTAAATCTATCAAATATAATGCCTTGAAGATCTCTTTGCCCATACTTTGTTTGTTGGCTTTGCTATCAGGGTGATTATAGTTTCATAGAATAAATTTGGTTGTTTCCCACATCTTCACTATGTTTGAATAGTTTGAAGAGTATAAGTTCTGCTTTCTATTTTTGTACAGTTCTCCACGGGAGCTGTTTAAATCTGAACTTCTATTTAACGATTTTTTTAAATGCATATTCTATGTTTCTTCTAGTAAACAGATTGTTCAAATTATTTGTTTCTCCCTATCTCTGTCTCTTTCTAGACATTTGTCTATTTCTTCTAAGTTGACAAGTTTATTGTCATGTAAGTGTTGACAAAATGATCCCTTTTTTGTATATCTCAGGTAACAATTTTTATTTCTCTTATTTTATTTCTTACTTTATTTCTTTGGAGCATCTCTCTTTTATTCATGATGCACCTGGCTGCAGGTTTTTTGATTTGTATATCTTACAAAAAACATAAAACTGAATCTTTAGTTTTACTACACTTTTGCATAGTTTTCTTTTCTGTATAATTTATATTTACACCTGTAATATTTAGGGTAATATTTTTCTCTTTTTTTAACTTTTTTATTGATTTAAAGTCATTTTACAAATTTGTCTCAAATTCCAGCCTGGGGCACAATTTTTCAGTTACTATGAAAATGTATGCAGTTTTTGTCCCATTTTTTCCTCTGTCAGCTGCCATAAGATCTTTTACATATTTCCCTGTGCTATACACTACAATCCTGTTTACCTTATTCTACAATTTTTACTTCTCAGTCTATCTCTTCCCACCCCCAGCCACATGGAAACCAAAACTTTGTGTTCTATGTCTGTGAGTGAATTTCTGTTTTGTATTTGTGCTTTTTTTGTTTTGTTTTGTTTTGTTTTTAGATTCCACTGATGAGCCATCTCATATGGTATTTTTCTTTCTCTTTCTGGCTTACTTCACTTAGACTGAATTTCTCCAGAAGCATCCATGTTGCTGAAAATGACGTTATGTTGTCGGCTTATATGCCTGACTAGTATTCCATTGTATAAATATAACACCACTTTTTATCCAGTCAACTGTCAATGGACATTTAGGCTGTTTACATTTCTTGGCTATTGTAAATATTGCTGGCTATGAACAATGGGGTGCAGGTGTCATCCTGAAGTAGGGTTCCTTCTCGATTTATGCCCAGGAGCGTGATTCCTGGGTCATATGGTAAGTCTATTCCTAGGTTTTGAGGAATCTCCATCCTGCTTTCCACAGTTTCTGCACCAAACTTCATTGCCACCAGCAGTGAAGGATGGTACCCTTTTCTCCAAAGCCTTTCCAGCATTTGTCATTTGTGGATTTTTGAATGATGTCCATTCTTACTCGTGTGAGGTGATACATCACTGTAGTTTTGATTTGCAATTCTCTGATAATCAGTGATATTGAGCATTTTCTGATGCGCCTTTTGATCATTTGTATGTCTTCTTTGTGTAATCACTTGTTTAGGTTTTCTGCCCATTTTTAAATTGGGTTGTTTATTTTTTCTTATTCAGTTGGGTGTCCTGCTTATATGCTCTGAAGATCAAGGCTTTGTCTGTTTCATATGCAATTTTTTTCCTAATCCGTAGGTTGTATTTTTGTTTAACTTCCGGTTTCTTTACTGTACAGAAGCTCGTATGTTTCATTAGGTCTTATTTGTTTATTCTTGCTTTTATTTCTTCTATGGGAAAATTTTCGAGACATATGTCAGAAAATATTTTGCCTATATTTTCCTCTTGGAGGTTTATTGTATCTTTTGTTATGTTTAAGTCTTTGATCCATCGAGTTTATTTTTTTGTATGGTATTCTAGCTTTATTGAGAGTGTTCTAGCTTCATTGATTTACATGCTGCAGTCCAGCTTTCCCAACATTTGCTGAAGAGTCTCTCTCTATTTCATTGTACTTTCTTGCCTCCTTTGTCGAAAATTTATTGTCCATAAGTTTGTGGGTTCATTTCTGTGTTCTCTATTCTCTTCCATTGGCATATATGTCTGTTTTCCTACCAATAAAGTGGTGTCATGTTGACTGTAGCTCTATAATATTATCTGAATCGTTAGCATAAAGTAATGCCACTGATTTTTGAAACTTAATCATGTAACCTGCTACCTTGCTGCATTCTTTGTTCAGCTATGGTAGTTTTTGTGTGGATCTTGTAAGGTTTCTATATATAATAACATATTATCTGCATATAGTGAGACTTTTACCTTTTCCTTTCCAATTTCCATCGCTTTTACTTCTCTCTCTTGTTTGATTGCTGTGGCTAAGACTTCCAAGGTTATATTGAGTTGGAGTGTTGATAATGTGCATCCTTGTCTTGTCCCAGATTTTAGAGGGGAGCTTTTATCTTTCTCACCTTTGAGTACTATGCTGGCTGTAGATTTGTTATCTATAGCTTCCATGATGATGAGATATGTTCCCTCTATGCCCACTTTGTTGAGAATTTTTATCATACGTGGGTGTTGAATTTTATCAATTGCTTTTCCTGCATCTATTGAGATGATCATGTGATTTTGGTCCTTCCTCTTGTTGATGTGCTGTATTCCATTGATTGATTTGCATATGTTGAACCACCCCTGTGTCCCTGGCATGATCCCCACGTGGTCATGATGTATTATCATTTATCTGTGTTGTTGGGTTCTATTTGCTACCCTTTTGGTGAGGATTTTGGCATCTGTGTTCATCAGTGATAGTGACCTATAATCCTCTTTTTTGGTAGTGTCTTTGCCTGGTTGTGGTATCAGGGTGATTGTGGTTTCATAGAATCACTTTGGGAGTATTCCTTCCTTTTCAATCTTCTGGAAGAGTTTGAGAAGTACTGGTATGGGTTCTTCTTTGTATGTGTATAGAATTCCTCATTGAAGCCGTCCGGTCCTGGAGTGCTATTTGTAGGAAAGTTTTATATTGCTATTTTGATTTCATTTCTAGTGCTCTGCTTGTTCAAGGGGTCAGTTTCTTCTTGATTCAGTCTTGGTGGACAGTATGTTTTCAGAAACTTGTCCATCTCCTCTAGGTTATCCAGCTTGGTTCCAAAAACTTTTCATAATTTTCTCGTATGTTATTCTGTATTTCTAATTTGTTTGTTGTAATTTCTCCATTGTCCTATCTTATTTTGCTAATTGTGCTCTCTCTCGTTTTCTATTTTTTGAGTTTTGCCAGAGGTTTGTGATTTTACTTACTTTTTCAAAAACCAGCTTTTGGAATGGTTGATTTTCTTCCCATTGTCTTTTGGAGACAGTTGGAGAGGCGAGACCAAGTGAATGAGTGCCAGTCCTTCTTTACAGCTCTCTCCCTGTGGGAACTGTCCCACTCTGTTTTGGTTTTTGTTCTTTCTTTCTACCTTTTCTCCTAACAGATTTTATGCATCTTTACCTATTGAAGAGGACAATGTTCTACCAGAGTTCTGCAGGTACTCTGGTTAGCTGAGTGGGTCTGTGGATATGAGACTTGGTACATTTGTGGGAAAGGGTGAGTAACGAGCATCCTTCTACTCCACCATCTTGGCCTTCTCCCCCAAAAAGTCTCACTTTATGGTGGAAGATAAACACAGCCTTGAGATAGATGGAAGAGATATTTCATGGAAATGACAAGAAAGTACAGATTGCAATGCTGAACTCAAACAAAATGCATTTCAAAATAAGGGCCACAATGAAAGATATATATTAGATTATATAATGACAAAGAGATCAATATTAAAATAGGGTATTACACTCATTAAATTATATATGGACCCAACACCATAGATAATTAATATATAAAGAAATATTAGTAGACATGAAGGAATTAATTGATTATAAAAGAAAAATTGTAGGTGAATTTAACACCTCACTATTCTGATAGCCAGATCATCCAGAAAGATTATCTTTAAGGAAACAGAGGTCTTATTAGTATATTAGATCATTTGAACCTAACAGTGTTATTGGACACTGCATCAGAAAATCAGAACACATAAGCTTCTCAAGTGTGCACAGGATGTTATCTAAGGAATTAACCACAAATTATGTCATAAAAAGTGCCTCAGGAACTGTAAGCAAATATAGATTACAGCAAGTATTTTTCCATACACATAAGTATGAAACAAAGCATCACCTCTAGAAAGAAAAACAGGAAAAGCACAAACATGAGATTAAACCACAACCTTTAAAAAAATAGAATAAAACATGGTCAATGATGAAATCAAAGAGGTAATAAAATCATAACTAGAGACAAATTTCAATGAAAACACAGCTTCATTAAATGTATGGGATGCAACACAGACAAATCTAAGAAGGAAGTTTACAACGATTAAGGCCTTCTACAAGGAATAAGAAAAACCTCACACAAAGGACCAAGCATCCCACCAAAAATAACTAGAAATAAGAACAAACAAATACCAAAGGCAGTAGAATGAGAACACTTTAATTATTAGGAAGAAAACATTGAAATAAAAATCAAAAATAAGTTAAAAGTCCTAAAATCAAGAGCTTTTCTTTCATTAAAAATATTAACACAGTGCTAAGCATTTATCCAGGCTTATCAAGAAATACACAGATTGAACCCAATCAAAATAAGAAATGAAACAGTAAAAATAACATTTGATATAACTGAAATCCAAAAAAAAGATTATGTAAGCACTAAGAGCTGTAATGTGACAACCAACAGGACGACCTTAAAGAAATGGACACATTTCTAGATATGTGCAGCCTACCAACACTGAATAAAGAGAAAACATAGAACTTGAAAAGAGCAATCACTATAAGTTAAATACAATGTATAATTTTAAAAACGCCCTTGAATAAAATGCCTGGATGCATTCACTAAATCCGCTTTCCCCCAATTACTTCAAAAAATGAAGGAGGAAGGAAAATTCCCAAAGTTATTCTATAAGACCACCATTACCCTGATAACATAACCAAAGACTCTACCAAAAGAAAAAAAAATGAAAATGAAAAGCCAATATTGTTGATGAATATACATTCAAAAATCCTCAACAGAACTTCAACAAATTAATCCAGCAATACATAGAAAGGATTATACACGATGATCAGTTGGATTCCTTCCAGAGACACAAGGATGGTTCAACATACACAAGTCAATCAGCATGACACATATCTAATAAAGGAAGGACAAATTCACAAGACCATGTAAATACACACACACAAAAAAAGGATTTGACAAAACTCAACATACATTCATGACCAGAACTCTCATGAAAGTGAGTATAATGGGAAGATCTTTCAGCATAGTAAGGGCCATTAAAAACAATTTATAGTACTCAGATGGAAAATCTGAAAGCCTTCTGGGTAAATTCGGGAACAAGACAAGGATTCCTACTATCATCACTTCTGCTCCATAGTAATACAAGAATAGAAAAGGAAAGAAAAATAAGTAAAAGAAATGCAAAATGGAAAGAAAGAAGCAAAATTGTCACCAGTACTGATGACATAACAAACTACATAGAGTCCTAAGGGCTCCACACGGACTATTATGAATAATAAATTATTTCAGCAAAGGAGCAGGGTACAAGATTAATGTAAAGAAGTCTCTTGCATTTCTACACATTAATCATGAGATTCCATAAATGGACGTTGAAAGCAATACTATTTATAATCACATCCCCTCGAATATCTTGGAAAAAATGTAACCACTTTTGTGAAAGATCTACACACTGAAAATTAAAAAACATTGACAAAGAAATTAAAAATGATTCAAAGAAATGGAAAGATGTCTTGTGCTCTTCGAGTGAAAGAGTTCATATTGTTAACATGTCCGTACTACACAAAGAAACCTACAGATTTAGTGGAATTCCTTCTATGAAGCTGTAGAATTTTCCAAAGGAGCAGAAAAAAATAACTCTAAGTTTTACATGAAACCATTAAAAATTGACAAAATGATCTTGTGGAAAAAGAAGTCTGGATGTATAAACCTCCCAGATACCTTACTGTACTACAAACCTACAGTAATAAAAAGAGCATGGCATTGGCACAGAGATATAATCAATAAAACAGAGAGCCTAGAAATAATTCCACACACCTATGAGCAATGAATGTATGATAAAAGAATGAAAGGTACACAATGGACAAAAGACAGTCTCATCAATGGGTGGTGTTGGAAAAGCAGGATATCTACATGTAAAACAGTGAAATTAGAGCATTCCCTGACATATACAAAAATAAACTCCAAGTCTATTAAGGACCTAAATGTAAGACCTGATACTATAAAACTACTAGAAGTGGATATAGGTGATACACTATTGGATATATATCATAGGAATATTTTCTTATATCAGTCTCCTAAGGCAAAAGAAATAAAAGCAAAAATAAGCAAGTGGGACTGAAACAAACTTGAAAACTTCTGCACAACTAAGGACACAATCAATGAAATGAAAACGCTGCCTGTGTAATTGGAGAACATATTTGCAAACAATGCAAGTGACCAGGGTTTAATAGATGTAGGTTAATAGATGTCACATGGATTGAGGTTACACAACTCAATGTGAAAAGCAAAAACCCAATCAAAAACAAGAGCAGACTAACAGTTAATATTTTTCCAAAGAAAACATACAGATGAGTAACAGGCAAGTGATAAAAATGCACAACATTACTAATTAGGTAATTGCAAATCAAAACCACAATGAGGTATCACTTCACACTGGTCAAACGGCTATTATCAAAAAGTCTACAAATAGAAAGTTTTGGAGACGATGTGGATGTAAGAATTCTCTTGTATACTCTTGGAATGAATGCAAATTGGTACAATTTCTATGGAAAACTGTATTCAGAATTCTTTAAAACCTAAAAAAGAACTACCATATGATACATCAAAATCTCTCCTAGGAAAAATCTGGGGACAAAACCCTAAATTGAGAAGAACCAACGTACACAACAGCACTCTTTATAATATGTAAGACAGGGAAGAAATCCAAGAGTCCACAGTAGAATATGGACTTAAGAAGATATGATGTTTTTATAAATATACAATGGAATATTACTCAGCCATGAAATGTATAACACATTGCTATTTCAGCATCATTAAAGGACCTAGTAAATATTGGGCTTAGTGAAGTAACTTAGACAAAGACAAAAGTATATAATATAGTTTATATTTGGAATCTAAAGAATAACATATATCTATGTAAATCTATCTATAGCTACCTATTGATAGATGACAGATAAATAGAAGGATAGATACATGTTAGAGAGATACATAGATGGATAGATAGATAGATAGACAGACAGATTGACTGATTGATTGATTGATTGATTGATTGATAGAAACATGGTAGAGAGATAGATTTGATAGGCAAGAGTGAAGCAAAATGGAAGGGAAGGACAATTTTATGGTATGATATTGAGAGATATAATGTTGTATACATAAAAGAGAGAAGCAACAAGGATAATCTGTTTAGATCAGGGAATTATACACAATAACTTATAATAATTGAATGTTAAAAGTATTGTAATAATTTATAATGCAATTTAATCCAGAAAGTGGTTGGAATCACTATGCTGTACATCTGAAATTAATCAATATAGTACGTCTACTGTACTTCAAATAAAAATAAACATCTCATGCAATATTTAGCCCTTTTTCCTCTGATAGAAGCTTCCTTTATTATTGATTTATTTTACTCTTTACCTTTTATGATTACTGTCTCAAATTATTTCTTTTATCCTTGTGAACATGTTACCAGATTGATATAACTATATTTATTCCCCCTGATTTCCTATTTTTCTCTCTTTAATCCATATATTATAGTAGAATTTAAAAACATACCCAAAGAAACAGTTGTAAATTTCTCGTGGTCTCTGCTTAGCGTTTTGTTCAATGTTTTGCATATTTTTGCCATTTTATTTTTCTTAGAAGAGCTCTTTTCTGCACCCCGTGTAAGGTGTCTCAGTTTTGTTTTTTTCATCTTATTCAGGTTTTGTTTGTCTGGTAAAGTCTCTATTTTCACCTTATATCTAAGTGATAACTGTGCTAGTTTGAGTATTCTTGTGTGAGAGATTTCTTATTTCAGTAGTTTGAAAATGCCATTAAATTTACCCTTGGCCTATGTTTTCTGCTGAGAATTCTGCTGAAAGCCTAATGGGTGTTCCTTTGTAGATTATCATAACAT
Source organism: Vicugna pacos (assembly GCF_048564905.1). NCBI lineage: Eukaryota > Metazoa > Chordata > Mammalia > Artiodactyla > Camelidae > Vicugna > Vicugna pacos. Next base: position 1,297,406 of record NW_027328737.1, read on the forward strand.
ATTTTGGCTGCCTTTAAAATTTTACTCTGTCAATGATTAGCCAATTTGCATATGACGTATCTTGAAGGAGGTCTCTTTGCCTTAAAGTTATTGGTGTTTTGTTGGCTCACGGACTCATATATCAGTTCCTTACACAGGTTCGGGAAGTTATCAACTATTACTTCTTTAAATAAACCAGCAGCTACCTTCTAACTTTCTTCTCCCTCCAGGATTTCACTCTAAAGTGCACTTCCTGAAGAAGTCTGATGTCTATTGTAGAATTTCCTCACTTTTTAATATCCTGTATCTTTGCCCCCTTCTATTGTTCCTAGTTTTTTATTGGTGAGTTTTCTAAACTCTCTTCCACAAAGGCAGTCCGCTTCCAATGCTTTCTGTTGCATTCTTCATCTCATTTACTAGTTCATCTGGTCTAGTTCATCTGGTCCTCCAATAATGTTCTGTTATTTTATAGTTCCAGTCTCTTTAGTAATGTATTCCTTATCAGCATTTAATTTATTACTAAGCTCACTGAACTGCTATCTGAGTTTTGTTTTTTGTATTGAGTCTCTGTGTGACAACTATTTGGGTACTGTATTAGTTATATGGCAATATACCGTGACTTTAAATTTGTTTGCTGCAGGGTTGAAATTGTGTGTGTGTGTGAGCATGTGCGTGTTTGTGTGTGTCTGTGTCTGTTTTGGTGTCTGTTCCTGTGTAACTTTGTGTGTGTGTGCCCTATAATTTTATTGTGATTGGTCATGGTCTTGGTAAATTATTGCTCTGATGACACTAAATAACAGATTGGGAGTTGGAGACCTTGCTTTTTTTATCTGATAGATTGCAATATTGTACAATATTTCATTTTACTTAATTGAGCTACCTCTGATAATATTTCAAAATGGCACTTTCCAGTCGCTACTGTCTGGATAAAAGATGTGCTTTCATTGTCACTTCTTAGACTTCTCTGTTAGTTAATGCCACTGTTGTCACTGGTATGGTGAACCCTTCCATTTATCTGATATCCCTTGAGACACAGCGTACACATTGAGGAAATGTGTAAAGACAGGTGGGTATTTGGAATCAGGCAAGTGCCTTTTCCATATCTAGTTTTGCAAGGTAACTTGTCTCCACTATTGTGAATGGGGAGTTAGGACAGTGTCATGAATGTCTGAGTGTCTGAAGGATGGAATTTCTGTCTCCATTGTGGCTCCCTCCTAGTTATCTGTGATCATGAGTACTGGTGCAGTTGGAGGCTGAAGCTGTGTCAACCACTGAGACCCTGTTTCTATTGGGTTCTCTGAGCCTGAGGGCTAAGGTGCCCTAGTCAGTGGGACTTGGTTGCAGGCACCAAATCTTCTCTTCCCTCAGTTGAGCCTCCTTTATTTGTTTCAGTGCACCAAACTTCAGCTGTACATATGCGTTCTGGAGTATTGTTTTGTGTTGTAGTTATTTTTGTTGAGATGTGAACGTTTTACTGACTGTAGATTTAAGAAATAGTTTAAACTTATGTTACTTTTTTCAATATACATACTTTTTCATTTAAAAGCTTAAATTCTAATAAGGATATTATAAGAACACTAAAGAAAGTGAACAAATCACCACCCTTAAAGCCATAGTACTACAAACTATTTTGATTTTCCTGGGTTCATTTCTTCAAAGTTATTCCCACATAGATGCACATTTTACTATAATATATGCCTATAATCTCTTTAAAATAATTTAAATTATTAAAATATTTCTCTGTGCTGTAAATATAGCCCGGTTGCTTCTCTAATTTATAACTAGTAGCTTGCATATTTCTATCTTCCTCATCCTTCTTGACTGTCCCCATAGGAAACCACTACTTGGTACACTACACATATATACGTGATTCTGTTCCTGTTTATTTATGATTACTTCTCTTATCTTTAGTTTCCTCATGGAAGTGATAACTAAGAGTGTTTATCTCTTTTTGACTTATTTTCATATGTACAACACACTCTGGGTTCAGTCACATTGTTCCAAACAGAAGAATTTTATTTTTTGATATGGCAATGACTAAGAAATTATTATGTTATCTATTTCTCACATGTACTTCAGCCAACCATCTGTTAATGGGCAGTTGAGTTGTGCATCTATCCTTGGCTATTATAAATGATGATATTAAGAACATTGGGGGTAATATATCCTTTAAAGTTAATGTTTTCATGTTTTTACAGATTTATAACAAAAGCTGGAATTGCTTCAACATATAATGCTTCTATTTCTAGTTTTCTGTGCACTGTTTTCACTTTTATACTAGTGGATGCATCAATTTATATTTCCACCAACAGTGTACCTGGGTTCCCTTTTATCGACATTCTTATTAATGGTTGTCATTTGAAGCCTTTTTAATAGCCATTTTGGTTGCTGTGAGATATTATATCATTCTGGTTTTGATTTATGATTTCCTAAAGAATAGCAAAATTATGTTTCTATTTATGTGAATGAAAATCATCCACATGTCTGTTTTTGAAAACTTTCCATGAAGATCCTTAAACTTTTTTTAAGTTGGGGCCTGTGTTTTAAAATATTGAGTCTAATTTGCTACATATATATTATGGATATTAACATCTTGTTGGTCTTACGGTCCGAAATTTTTCCTTCTATTCTGTGTGTTGTCATATGTCTTGTAGAAGGTTTTCTTTGCTCTGCAAAAAGTTTTGCACTTCACACTTATAGAAGAAGTAGAATCCCTGTATCATATAGTACATCTAATTTTTCCTTAGTAAAGATAAAAGTATTATTGCTAATTTTACTTTGTTTTTATTTGGAGAGAGATCAAAAATAAATATTGCTATCATTTACCTCAAAGACTGTTCTCCTCATGTTCTTGATCAGAAATTGTCTATTTTCAGGTTTTACATTTAGGAAATTAATCCATTTTCATCATATTTTGTGATCTATAGAAGGAAGTGCTCATACATCTTCCTTTTACATGTACTGTTCTGTTTTCCCAGAACTACTTTTTGAAGAGACTACCTTTTTCCATTGTATACTCTTGCCTCCTTCATTGTAGACTAATTGAACATATGTGTGTGCGTTTATTTTTGGACTCTTTATTTTGTTGCATTGATCTATGTGTCTCTTTTAGTGATAAATATGATGTTTTGATTACTGTATCTTTGTAGTATTTCTAAAGTCAGTGAGTATAATACCCACAGCTTTGTTCATTTTTCCAATAAAATTTTAGAAAATTTGGCTCTTTCCAATTTTTGTATAAATTTTAGTATTTTTCTCCTTATTTTTTGAAGAAACATATGGATTCTATGATAATAGAAATTTACAAAAAGAAAAAACCTAAGAAAAATAGTAAATGTGGAGAATAAATCATACAATATTAAACAAACAATGGATTGATATAAAAATCAAAGGAAACATATATAAAGAAAAATGACAACAAAAACATAGTCCATGGGGTTGAGCAAAAACATTATTAAAAGGGGTGCTTATAGCAAAATTATCCCACTTATACAAATAAGAAACATCTCACTGTTATAACATAATCTTACAAAAAAAAAGATGTAGCAAAACAATAAACAAACTTGTTAGTAGAAAGAAAGTCAGCTGAAAGGTGAGAACATAAATAAATAAAATAATGATTAAAAATAGAAACATTCGATCACACTAAATAATGGCTTTTGAAAGATAAATAAAACTGATAAACTTTAACCAGACTCATGAGTAAAAAAAGAGTACAGATTAATAAGCTCAGAATAAGTGAGAAGTTACAGCTTATATCAAAGAAATATGAAGCATCATAAGAAGATGCAACAAAATATATGTCATGAAATGGAAACCCTAGATGAAATGCCCAATTTCTTAGAAAGACATAATCTCCAGGATAGAATGAGAAATAGAAAATATGAACAGATTATCACTAATGAAACTGAATAAGTAATAAAATAAAATCTCCCAAGAAACAAAATTCCAGCCCTAGACAGCTTCACAGGTGAATTCTGCAAATCATTTACAGAAGAACTATCACCTATACTTCTCAGAGAATTCCAAAAATTTGCAGAAGGAAGGCTTCCTACCCCAACTTTCTGTATCACACTATTACTAAAACTGGAACAAATACCTCAAAAAATTACAGGTTAAAGACTACTGATAAGCATAAATGCAAATATCATGACTAAAATGTTAGCAATGCAAAAAATACATGAAAATGATTATACATTATGATTAAGTCCATTTTATTCCAGGGATGCAAAAGTGATTCATTACCTACAAAGTAATCGATATGATACATCACACTAACAAATTGAAGAATAAAAATTATATGGTTACATCAATAGAGTCATAAAATGTTTTGACATTTCAGTAACTATTTATGATTATATTTCTCCTCAAACTGGGCATGAGGAAACATACCTCAACACAGTTAAGGTCATGTATGACAAGAACTCAGCTAACATGACACTCAGTGATTAAAAGCTGAAATCATCCCCTGTAAGAGCAGGAAGAAGACAAGAATGCTCTCTCTAACCAATTTTATTCAGTATAGTATTGGAAATTCTAGCCACAGGTATCCAAAATAAATGTAAGTATAATATAGTTAATTAAGAATAGGAGTAAAAGTATCTGTTTGCAGATGACATACTTTTAACAGAAATCCTAATAATGGCACCTAAAAACTACTAGGGCTTATCAATGCATTTGATAAAATTTCAGAATGTAAAATTAACATACAGAAATCTTGCATTTCTGCACAATAACAACAAGCTAACATATAGAGAAATTGAGGGAACTGTCTCATTTACAGTTGCATTACAAAAAAAAAATCAAGAAATATATCCAACCATGGAGGTAAAAGAACTGTACCCAGAAAACTATTAAATATTTATAAGAGAAATTGAAGATAATGCAAACAGATGAAAGGGTATACTGTGTTCATTGATGAGGAAAAATATATTATTTAAATGACAGTATTACCCAAGAAAATACACTAATTAAAATCAATGCCTATCAAAATCCAAGGGCATTTTCGGAATTTAAAATAAATAATACATAAATTTACATGTAAATACAGAAGTGTTGAAATCACTAAAAAAAAAATAAAAGGAAAGAAAACAAACAAAAAATACAAACATGTTTGTCAAAGAAAAAGGGGATATATCACTTTCCTGATTTAAAACTATAATACAAAACTAAAGTAATAAAAATTATATGGTAGTGGCACAGAACAAACAGAATAATGGAACACAAATAATGCCTAAAAATGAAATCAGACAGTTATGGTCATTTAGCACATTACAAAAAATGAATATACAGCGGGGGAAAGGAAAACAACAGACATATGAAACCGGTCATCACTAACCATCAGAAAAATGCAAGTCCAAAACACAATGAGATTTTATGTCAGTCCTGTCAGAATGACTATTATCAAAGATAACAAATATAAGTGTTGGTGAGGATGTAAGGAAAAGAACCCTGATGCACTGCTTGAGGGAATGCAACTTTGTGCTGCCACTGTGGAAAACAGTATGCAGTTTTGTCTAAAAATTAAAAAGGAAATATAATCCAGTATTTCCATAAATGGATATTTATTCAAAGAATAGAAAACACTAACTAGAAAAGATAAATTCAAACCTATATTTACTGCAGCATTATTTATAGTAGACAGGATACAGAAGCAAATAGCTCATCAATAGATGATGGATAAAGAAAATGTGTGTTTATACTATATGTATATATCTACCCATTTTTTCTTTATATTTTATAGATTTATCTGTATTTATATATATATATATATATATGTACACACACACATAAAAATTCAATGAGTTATTACTCAGCTATAAAAAGAATAAGTTCTTGTCATTTGCAAATAATGGGTAGACCAAGAGGGTAATATGATAAGTGAAATAATTCAGAAAGAGAATGACAAATGCTGTATGATTTTACTTATATTTGGAACTTAAAATGAATGAACATAACACAATAGAAAAGTAGATATAGATATATAAAGAAACTGTTCACAAGATGGAGGGAAATGGGGTGAATAAAAAGAAATATTTGTCAAAATTTAAGAGAGAAAATTTTCAAGTTGCAAATTAAATGAGTCAGGGACAAGAAATGTTCTGTATGGGGGAAAGTAAATAACTATGAAATAACTTTAAATGGCAACATATCATATCTAGATAAATTCTGGTGATCAGTTTGAAATGTAATATAAATTGCAAACAGAATATTGTGTAAGAAAAACTAACACAGTTTATACATTTAAGTACACTTCAAAAACAAACAAACATACTTATAGAAAAAAAAAGATTTGTAGTTAAGAGAGGCAGGGGTTGGGAAAGGAGAATTTGATAAATGCACTCAAAAGCAACAAACTGCCAGCCGTAAAATAAACGTGTTCTAGGGATGCCCCATAGTAACATGAAAATTACAATTAATACTGATTTATGTTATATATGAATGTTGTTAAGATAGCACACCCTAAGTTTTCTCATCACAAACAAAAAAAATTTTATTTCTTTAATTATTGTATCAAAATGAGATAATGAATTCTCACTAAAGTTGCTTTGATATTTATTACATGATACTTGTAAATCAAATCACTATCCTGTGCACCTAAACTTACACAATGTTCTACACCAATTATATCTCAATAGAAGCGGAATGAAAAATACAAACTGAATGGTTATTTTTTCCCATGTCATTTCTCATGATTGTTTCTGCAGCAAGTAAACTTGAGTGGTGATATGCCAATCCTAGGTAAAGATACTAATAAATAAGTGATTCTAATAAATTATACATAAAGCTACTATCATAATTAGTGTTTTACCATGCCTTAAATTTTCTTCATGTTAACAGCCCACTGCTTCTGTAGGCATCAAAATTTCACTCTGTGTATTCATCTGAGATTAGGAAATGGACACAAATTTAAAACTGGCTGCTCTTGCTGTGAGTGGTAAAGTTCACTGTCTCTGAACGATGGTCTCATCTCCACGACAGCATCGGAAATAAAGGAACATGCTAGATTGCTAAAAATCTCAGCATGGCAAAATCTCAGAACTCCTACAATTCTTAACTGTTTTGCAATGGGAATGCAATACTGACAAAGACTTGATTTTGGATAACAATGTGGTGTTTTCTCATGGTTGCATTAGGAGATGTGAGGATAATCCCTCAGATCCACAACAAATATTCTTGCTCAAGTGCTGGGCTAAGATCTGTAATGGTTCTGAATTATTGGCACTGAGGACTGCTTTCAAAATGATGACTATGCTCACTTTATTCCAGGTAGTCCAAGGAAAGAAAGATTATTGCAATTTCTAGGTGAATGAGATTAAGTCAGTGGTTCACTCTTTATAAATAAGTCAATGGGTTTTCAAAGCCAAAATAAGATGTGTCAACAATGAGAATTAGAAAAAAAAAAGAAAATTAGACATAAGCATAAATTAAAAAGGAGACACAGGCCTGTGCTGGTCTCTGGGGACTGGAGAATGCATATGCCTCAGTCCAATTCAAGGGTTCAGTGGCTTGCCCTAGCATCAGCTCGGGATTCAATGAACAGTTAACAATAAGGATACTGGGAGAAATGTAATCTACCTCTCCCTGATCGGAAGAAAATCTGGTGGCTCAATGAAACTCTTAATTCACAGAGATTCTGCCAGATGCAGAGGAATAATTCACTGATGACTCAACTAAGACAAACTTAGTTACTGCTTAACAATCCATCTTGACACACACACACAGTGGTAGATATATTTGTAGTAGATAGTGGGAAGAATTCAGTGGGCAGGGCTAAGAGAATAGTTTTCAAACACCAGCCAACTTTTGTACTTTTGCTAAGAGTCTAGCTTTTCCCAGGTAGAAATCTACAGATGGACAAACAATATTCTTCTTTAAGATTTCTAATATTGAAAGTAAACTGGAGCTTTTGACTTATCAGTATAGAACCTTGTTAAGATGATCATGGTAAGACCCACTGTATGATAAGAGAGCTGGAAACTAGCTGCTGAACCAGCTAATCTGAACCCCAGACTGCTAATGTAAGCAACTACAAAGCCACCATTAGAGTTGAGCTAACAATCTTAAAAGCTTGATGTTTCTGTTGTAGGAAAAACCACTACTGTCCAGACAAAGATCTCCTGCTGCAAGTGGGCTCTTTTCTTCTCTTGGTTAAGGTCATATTGGTGGGATGTTGCAAGAGCTTACCCTGGCCCATTTGCCCTCTCTCCAGATTATCAAAATCTTTCTTCACAAATGGTGACAAATTTTCAGGACTTTATGTTCACATTCCAGGCTTATCAGATGACACTGGCTGCATGATTATGAGCAGAAGCCTTAGGCTCCCTGACCTTGCCTACAATTTTTCCAGCATTTCAGGGCATTTCACATTTTGATAATGCTTCACCTTTCATTTTAAATTAATTGGAAAATGTCAAAGTCTTCCATAAATTATTTATATTTCATAATATCTGCAGAAATTTGGTATTCTTGCAGTTGGAAAAATTTTCAACTCCAAAACCCTCACCTCCTTCTAGTTCACACAAATTTGATTGCAATTTGGTTACTAAATATGACAAACCCCAACCAAGGTTCTAGTACCTCTTAGATACTATCTTTGTGAAGGTTAGAAAGGGCACAAGTTATGTGGGGTGTATAAACATACAACAAATGTTTGCAATGGCACTGTCTCTTCTGGACAATGCTCTGATTCTAAGAAGTAAATTAATTAGAAAACATTATAGTTATTAGAATGGGGAAGAGAATCAGCTATTTTGGGGTGGGTGGGTGATGAAGAGGTAGGAAAAAATACAGCAAATGAAAATGGAATGCTTTAGGCGTCTGTAGGCATGAATTAAGAAGAAAATAATACTTTGTCTCCTGTACGTACCTCCACTTCGTGTCTTGAGTGACTAGACCTTGGGCTATGAAAAGAACTAGTTTGTGGTGAAGAGTAAAGACCATAACGAAATAGTTTGAAAACCATAAGAGATTTGTTGTTTCAGAAAAGTAGATTTTGCTTAAAGTCAACATGTATTTTTCATTCACTAAATACTAAAATGCATCCTGTGGCATGTGCTGTGCTTACTGTGCTGGTGTCCAAATTAGACAAGGAAAGGGGGATAGACAGAAAACATTTGGAGGAGGTGGATTTAGTGCTGAGACTTGGAAAGTGTAAGTAGGTAAAAGGAGGACACCCAAAGTCCAAAGATGAGCTGGAGATAAAGTGGTGAGTTTAGAGCTAACATAGCTGACAAGCATTTGCCTGGATGTTTATCCAGATACACTGAAACATAAAGATATGCCATGGTAGTCAGATGCCAGATTTATAAAGAAATGAAAAATCTAAGTTGAGTTTGTAGGCTTAGAGTTTTAAAGGCATTAATGCCAACCTGAGGACGTAAGCTTGACTTTGGATGGTACATTAAAGCAACATTAATTATTGACTAGAAAATATAGTGAAGAATCTTAAGGGCAGGAAATGAAAGCACCAGATGGAATGCTTTCAGAACAGCACAAAAAATAACAAATATAAAATTACTTCTTAAATTCTACCACATGATGAATGTGCCATCTGAGACTACATCATGTGACCTTTATGATTCCAGGGATGACATAATAGAGACCATGATCCCTGGGCCGGTTCCGTCATTTATCTCCTGTTCCAACCTATCCTAACTTAACACTTTTGATACTTTCCAGGATGAACCCGAAACCACTTAGTACTTTTCCCTCTCTCCATGTTTTAGTCTTTTCCCAAATTCTTCCATTTTCTCTTCTTCCTTACAGGAAATTATTTAAATTTACTCCCATATTGTTCCATCATATTATCATATGAATCAAATATCCCTTTTTTTTACTTTAAATGGTAACTTAGTTTCCCATTTAACTCTTAAAACTATTTATAAAAAAGGAAAATAAAGGTACAAATCTATGTTTATTGTTCAAATGAGAAAATTGCAGATACTTGTCGACATTTGCCAACATCTATTTTAATCTTTGTTTTACTGCATTATCTGGTAGTCCCCTGGTAGATCAGTTGTAATTAGGATGACGTTCATAAACTGAAGTTGGCTGATGATTTCACATTGAAAGAGATGTAGCTGATGTATCAGCTATCACTGGCACTGGAAACCATTGGTTGCTCCCTGGTTGAAGTTTAGAAAAACGACCTTCATTGGCAGATATGTTGTGATATTTATTCGGAAAAGAAGAAGGCTGCATCATCAGTCCAAAATAATTGCTCTGTATGGGAGACAAGATGCTGTACAGAGAATTAGAAGTTGTAGTTGTAGTGAAGTTCACAACACGGCCATTTGCTTCAGTGTAGTTGCTTTGAGAGTGCCCGTGGAGAGTGGTCAACTGACTTAAAACAGCACGTTGATCCACTGCACTTTTTTCTTGTGGTCTAACTGACATTGATGATGGAGGAGAAAAATCACCTCTGATCGGGATATTTGTATCACCAATTATGTGGCTATTAGAGGGCTTTATTATTAGAGGCATGTTTAAATCTGCAGAAGGTAAAAATGCACTTTCTCCACGAGTGTCAGCCAAAAATCAGAATTATGATTATCCACATTTCCCCCTTCTTTAAAGTGCTTCTTTTTGAAATCTTCAACCAATGAAGATACCAGAGAGTCATTTTTAATCCCAACTCTTCTTTTCATTCTCACTAAAAGCAGGGGACAGCCACGTTTAAAATTTGGATTATGATAAAACTGCAGTTACAACAAAAGGAGAAATGTTTTAGTAATAATTTAAACCAAAATACAACACTACAATAAGCCTAACCTATAAAACCTCAGAGTTCACGTTTACTATGCAAAGAAAATATCATCAAAATATGAACAATGTTGACGATATTTTGAAATTACTTATTTGGAAAATACACTTTAAATTTTATAGTCATCAAATTTAAGAAGTTAGCATTTGAAATAAGGGTGAATGCTACTTTTTAAAAGCAGCTTTTAAAGTTTATTTAGATTTCTGGTAAGATTCATAGTTACAAGCAACTATCTCATAATCTTGACTACTTAAGGCACTGTCCTTTTTTTAGAAAAAATAAAGGATTTTAGCCTTAGTAGTTTTATACAATATTCAAAAGCTAACTTTACATTTATATTCTCATAATTTGGTGTACAAAATAAAATTTTATACATAAGTTACCCAGCGGTAACTAAAATTACTTAATACCTTGCTTAAAAGAGAGACTTCTATTTCTTCTGCCAGAAAGTTAGCCAGAGAAGCAGAGCTTTAAAAATTTTGCCGCACTTTACTAAACCCATAAAGTTTAAGTTGTCTAACTAAAGTTTTCATACTTCCAGTTTCAAATATTCTGAATGGGTCCTTTCTTTCCAAAACTTCCTTCTTAAAGATATCCTCATCAATCACTATGGAAGCTCCAATATCATCCCACCAGATGGATTTAATTTGGTCACTCCCAGCCAATTTCCAGAGTTTTCTTGGAAATGTCAGGGAACGAATATCATTATCTTCATCTGGTTCAAAGACACAATGTGTGTAACATGGTCTTTTTATCAAAAATACTTCAAAGTCTGAAAAGCATTTTCTACAATTATAGATCTCAAGTCCAAGTCCCCAGAAAATGTTTGTTCACACAATAGAGATCTACCGGAGTTTCCTGAACCAGTTGGTCCATCTTTACGAGACACATCTTGAATTTCTGAAGAAAAATGTACCACCTCAAATAACTTTTTCTACAAGTACTTTTCAAGTCTGCATGATTTTGAGCACTGCAGCTTCAAATGCTGCTTTGGCAGGCCTGCACAGTTAAACTGCTAGGCCATCACAATGGTTCTCAACCTGAGCAGCTGTGACATCACAAAACGACTGGTCTCCTAGCAACTCAAGTGGAACATTCAGCCAGTGTTTCCTTCTCATTCATTAAGTAAAAATGAAACATATAGGATGCTTATATTTATAGTGTGATCTGCAAATATTATCCTCACAATATCTTTTAAAATTATTTAATTTTGGGGACTATGAAATAAAACCAATCTCCATCCTTTTGTACACAAATTTATAGCAGATTGGTGAACAGAGCATAAATAATGCACAAAATATATGAAATAATTTTAAAGTTTTGGAATTTAAAGTGAAATTTTTGTAAAACCTGTACAGAAAGTTATAAATTTTCATCAACATTTGTAAGTAAAGTGAAAAATACTTTTATTTGGAAGTGGAAGTAGGTATTTATCTGTGTGCTTTACGGTAAGTAGCTCTATATTCAAAACATGAGAAGACTAAATGTCAGTATATTTGTTATGTTTATAAATAAATTGTAAATATTTATGAAACAAAATTAGATTAAAATAATCTATCAAATTTAAGAAATACCAAAGTGGGTAATTGTTGTTTTAAATTGTAAATCAGTGTTATAAGTAAAATAAATATAATTTAATACTCTACTTTAAAATTACAAAAGACAAAAGCTTATTGTATATTTACAAATTTTTTTGCCATTCTTTCACTCAGAGGTTTATTAGTCCCCAGATGCAATAAAATTTCTTGTCATCTTTATAATCCATACTCTTGCGACTTCTGTTTAGTGTTCCAAAATGATGTTGATAAATACACTTATGCACAAGATCCTGTGCTCAATAAGCAGTGCCTCCATTAAGGGGCAAACGAACAATCAAAAAACAAAGCAATAACAGTATATGTGGGTTGGGGTGGAAAAATCATGTAAGGCATTTTAGGAAGCAATATGTTTCTCAGTCCTGAAACAGATGGCATTGTTAGTATAATATGGCATTTTAAGGCAAGTGTATTTTGCACTAACTGTAAATAATAGCTATGCTATTTATCAGTAAACTGTAGTAAATCCAGTTCTAGCAAAACTTAAATTATTTATTTAGAAATAAATTCCATTAAATATAAGCCAAATTCAAAATGAGTGATAAAATTTTTAAATAAATTAATGTACCCTCAAGCTACAATGTAAATTTTTCCTTCAGTATCTGTAATTCCATTCTTTATAAATATTATCCACCTGAATTCATGGCATACTATACATATTATAAACTAAAGTTAATTTGAATTTAGTCCTCATTCATAATTTTCATTTAACATATGCAAATGAAACTATGGGATACCATCCCTTCAAAACCAAAGAATTATAAAATAACAATCTCAAAAAATGTAGGAAAATTATTGACTGATCTGACCATAAATCACTCTAGATAGAATGTAACTAAACATAATAAAAGGCATATATGAAAAACCCATGATTAACATCAAGTTCAATGTTAACATACAGGAAGATTTTCCTCTGGTCCAGTAATAAGAAATAGTAGTTCAAATTCACAAGTCCTAAATTACACTACTAGAAATCCTAGCCAGAACAACTAGTCAAGAAAAAATATAAAAGTCATCCAACTTGTAAAAAAGCAGTAAAGTTTTTACAGATGACATAATTTTGCATAGATAGAAAACTCCATAGACTCCTCCAGTGACTGTAAGAAATAATGAACAAACTTAGTATACTTAAAGTATACAAAATCAATATACAAATATCTGTTACACTTTTGTATAGTAACAACACATTATCAGAAAGAGAAATTAGGAAAATAATTCTATGTAAATTTATCCCAAAAAGAATAATATAGGAATAAATTGGTAAGTGAAATTAAAGATCTAAACATAGATCTATAAACTAAAGTTACAAGAAATATTAGTAAACAAAAGAAATAAAATGTTATTCTTTGTCATGGAATGTATACAATGTGAGGAAATATTTTAATCTATCTTTTCAATGTTCAATCTCCCCAGCACTAATTATTGAGGAGAATGTCTTTTCTTCATTTTATACTCTTGCTTCCTTTTTCATGGATAAATTGATCATAGGTGTGAGGGATTATATCTGGTTGCTCTATTCTCTTATATTGATTGGTGCCTGTTTTTGAGCCCATATCATGTTGTCTTAATTACTAAAGCTTTGTAGGACTGTTTAACATCAGAGAATTTACACCATTAGATTTAATACACTTTTTCAAGATTATATTTGCAACTCATGATCTTTGTGATTACATATAAATTTTGAAATTATTTGTTCTATTTAATGGAAATATTTCATGGTTATTTTGAGATGAATCACACTAAATGTAGATTCCTTTGGGTAGTATGCTTGTTTGAACCACATTGTTTCACATCATTAACATAGGAGATCTTTTCATTTCTTTGGATCAGTTTTAATTTCCATCATCAATGTTTTTTCACTTTTCTAATGTATATGATTTCACCTTATGTGTTAACTTCATTTCTAGGCGTTCTTTACATATATATACAATTATATACATAATATTTGTAAACTCGTTTCCTACACAAATACAGCAGGCAGATGTCAGTGGCAAGACATATTCAAAGTCCTGAATGAAAGAAAATGGTATTCTAAGATAATTTATCAAGCAAGGATATCTTTTAGAATACAAGGAGAGATAAATAAATTCAACACAAGCAAACACTGCAGGAATTTAGCAAGAGAAAAAGAAATAATGAAAATTCTGCTCTAAATAAAAAGAAGCAGGATGCTATAGAAAAGACAATGGCAATATTATAAAGGCAATAGTTACAAAGACTTACAAAAGAATAAATAAGATTATGTAAAACAAGACATCAAAAGTTTTAAGGGTCACAGAGTGAAACAGGTCAATACAGTGTGTTTTTTCTTGTTTCTCTTCTCTGTAGAATGGGTTTTAGTTTGTATTGTTATCAGTTATAATAAACAGATATGGTATGGGTCAATATAAATACAAAACAAGGTAACCATAAGTCAAAATCTTACAATGAAGTCACAAAGACAAAAAGAACCCAAGATAATAAAATAAAATTTATCAAGTCACAAAAAGAAAAAGAAATGAACAAAAATAAATACAAAATCAACTGGAAAATGTTCAAAATGGAAATAAAGACCAGTCTTTCAATAACTATAACAAATGTTAATGGACTTAGTGCTTCAATCAAAAGATGTATATTGTCAAATGGGATAATATAACAAGACCCTACATTATGAAGCATACAAGATACCCACTTTAGTAAGAGGAACACACATCAATTGAAAGTCAGAAGATGGAAAAATATATTCCATGCAAATGCACATGACAAGAAAGAAGGACAAGCAGTACTGACTTCACACAAAAGAGACTTTACAACAAAGGCCATAGAGGAACATAAACAAGGACATGATATAATGATTAAAGGAGCAATAAACAATGAGGGTATTATACAAATTAAGGTATAATCACTCAATATAGGATTACCTAAAAAAAAAGACAAATGCTAATAGATTAATAGAGAGAAACCCCTGGGAACACAAGCACAGTAGGAGACTATAACTTCCCATTACCATCACTGGATTTGTCTTTCACACAGAAAATTAATAAGGGAACAAAGTTACTAAAAGATATTATAAAATAATTGGAGATGGCTGATATTTTCAAAACAGTACTTCTTCCCAAAACAGAATATACATTCTTTTCCTGTGCACATGGAACATTTTCCAGGAAAGATTATGTACTCAGGCATTGAATAAGCCTCAACAAATTTAAGAAGATAAAAATTATTTCAAGCAAATTTTCTGAGTATAATACCATGAAACTAGAAATCAATCACAGAAAAACAGGGAGAAAAAATGACAGCATGTAGATTAAAAAACATGGTAGTAAAACAAGGAGGGGAGGTGATGAGTAAAAGAAGAAATTAAAAAATATCTTAAGAAATATGACAAAACACTACACAAACTCTATGGAATACAGTTAAAGCAGGCTTAAGAGGGAAGTGCATAGTGACAAGACCCCCCTCAAAGTAGAAGAACAATTTGAGATAAATAATCTAATGTTCTATGTAAACTAATCAAGAAAAGAAGAGCAAATATAACAAAAAGTCAACAGAAAGAGGGAAAAAATAAAGATGAAAAAAGAAAGAATTGAAATAAAAATAAAAAATAGAAAAAATCAATCAAACACTTTTTTGAAATAGTAAACAATATTGGCAAATCTCTGAACAGGCTCACCAACACGAAAAGAAAGAGAATAAAAATGATATAAGAAATGAAAATTGTGAAATTACAAACAGTACAAAAAATTACAATATATCATAAGGGAATACCATGAGCAACTGTATGCAAACAAACTGTATAACCAGGAATAAATGGAGAAGTTTTTGGAAATATTCAGACTAGCAAAATTGCATCAAGAAGAAATTAACCATTTGAACAGACATATCACCAGAAATGGAATAGAATTATCAATAAAATAAAAAATCACTGCAAACAAAATTCAGACCCAAATAGTTCACTGGGGAATTTGACCAAATATACAAAGAAAAATCCACACCAGACCTCCTCAAACTCTTCCAAAAGACTGATATGGAGAGAGTACTCCCAAACTCACACCATAAGGCCAAAATCAAACTGATATCAAAACCAGAAAAAGACACTACCACAAAAAGAAAACTATAGGCCAATATCATTGATAAACATAGATGTAAATGTCCTTAAGAAATTATTAACAAACAGAATCCAACAGCATGTAAATAAAAGCTCATGCACCATGGACAAGTTAGGTTCATCCCAGGAACACAAGGATGGTTTAACATATGCAAATCAATCAGTCAATTGTGATAAACCGTATCAACAAAAGAGAAGACAAAAATGATATAATCATCTCAGTAGATGCAGAAAAAGCATTTGATAAATTTTAACACATATTTGCAATAAAAGTTCTTATCACAGTGGGCATATAAAGACCACATCTCAACATAATGAAAGCTATTTATGACAAACATATAGCCAGCAAAATACTCAATTGTGAAAAACTGGAAACTTTCCCACAAAGACCTGAGACAAGACAAGGATGCCCATTCCCACAATTTCAATTCAATATAGTCTTGGAAGTCCTACCCACAACGATCAGGCAAGAAAAAGAAATAAAATGATACAGACTGGAAGAGAAGAGGTAAAATTGTCATGATATGCAGACATGACACTATATATAAAAAAGTGTAAAAGTTTCACAAAAAATTACTTAGGCTATAAAAGGAACTGGGCAAAGTAGACTGATTAGTGTGCAAAAACAAATTGGATTCTTTACACTATCATTGAATCAACAGGAAAACAAAGAATAGAAACAACCCCTTTTATAACTGCACCCAAACTATAAAATGCTTAAGCATAACTCTGACCAAGGAGGTGAATGATTCACACATGGAGTAGAAGAAAACATTGAGAAAATCAAGAAAGATTTGAAGAGTTGAAAAGATACCCAATGGTCCTGTATTGGAAGAAATAATATTGTAAAAATGGCCATACTGCTCAAGGTAATCCACAGACTTAATCGGAGTTCCTATCAAATTATGAAAAACATTTCTTTTTAGGAATGAAACAAATGATCATATGATTTATATAGAATCAAAAAAGATCCATAATTTCCGAAACAATATTGAAGACTAAAAGAGGATGTAGCAATAAACCGCCTTGTCTCCATACACTATTGCAGAGCTACAATAATCAAAACGACATGATACTGGTACAGAAAAAGGCAAATGGACCAATGGAAAAGAATAGAGAGCCTGGGAATAAATATACATGCCTATGTTCAATTAATATTTGACAGAGTAGCTAAGAGTATGACAGAGAAAAGACCATCTCTTCACCAACTGGTTTTGGGAAAACTGGATAGAAGCATGAAAAGCAATGGAGTTAGAACACTCCTTCACTCCATACACAAGAATAAACTCAAAATGGCTTGAAGACTAAAATGTAAGCCAAGACACAGTAAATCTCCTAGAAGAAAACAGGCAAAACACTCTGAGATAAATCTCAGCAATGAACTCCTAGAACATCCTACCCAGGTAATGGATGTAACAGCAAAATTAATAAATGAGACCTAATTAAACTTAAAACATTTGCACAGCAAAGGGAACCATAAACATAGCAAAATGACAACCTACAGGATTAAAGAAAATATTTAGAAGTGATGCAACTGACAAAGGCTAAATTTCCAAAATATAAAGACATCATACAACCTAATAATAATAATAAAAAAACCAAGAAACCCTATCTGAAAATGGGCAGAAGCAGTAAACAAACAATTCTCCATTAGAGACATACATATGCCACATAGAAATATGAAAATAAAATTGCTCAATATCATTAGCAGAGAAGGGCAATTCAAAACTATAATGAAGTATCACCTCACAATAGTCACAATGGCCATCATTCAAAACTCCACAAACAATAAATCCTGGGGAAGCTGTGGAGAAAGGGAACACTTCTACACTATTGGTAGGAATGTAGTTTGGTGAAGTCATTGTGGAAAACAGGATGGGGATTAATCAAAAGAATAAAACTAGACTTAACATATGATCCAGCAATCCCACATTTGGGTATATATCAGAGAGAACCATAATTCAAAATGTCACCTGCTCCCCTATGACCTTAGCAGTGCTATATACAAAAGTCACGACATGGAAACACCCTAATTGTCCATCAACAGATGACAGTATACAGAATTTATGCCATATTTACACAACGGATTTTTATTCTGACATAAAAAATGATAAAACCATGACATTTGCAGCAAAATGGATGTCCCCAAAAAGTGACATTCTAAATGAAGTAAGCCAGAAAGAGAAAGAAAAATAATGCATGACATGACATATGTAGAATATTTAAAAAACAATTCGGATAAGAACACTATGATTTCATCTACAAAACTTAAACACACTTGCAGATCTACTTAATACTCTTATGGTTACTGCAGACAAGGCATAGGAGAGGATACAATTGGAAGCTGTAGAGTTATAAATGTTAACCACTATATATAAAAATAGATTTTTTCAAAATGCCTTTTGTATGACACTGGGCAGTATGTAAATATCATGAAGTTTACTTTAATAGGCACACAAATATATGCATGAAGCTGGACACTGTGTAATACACCATAGATGAACACATTGTAAATGGCAGTATTCAATGATAAATAAATGAATAAATAAGTAAATAAATAAGTAAGTAAGTAAATAAATAAATAAATAAATCATATTTAATAATAAAAGAAATACAAAAATCACACTACATAACTTTACACATCAAGAACTAGGATAAAACAGAAAGAATAAAGGAAATTGAATGAATGAGAGTAAGGGAAATAACAAGAAAAACAATTGAAAAGATAAAAAAATACCTAAGTCTGTTTCTTTTAAACATAAAGTGGACAAACATTTAGGTTGGCTAAGAAAATAAAGACTCGAATAAAATTAGAAATATAAGAGAAGATACTGTAGATGTGTAGAGGTGCATAGCATCAGAAGTAATTTCCACTAGCCAACAATTTGAATGACCTAGAACAAAAGGCATATTCCCAGAATCATATGTCTTCCAATACTGAATCAAGAAGAAATTACAAAATTAAATTGAGCAAAAGTGTGTATGAGTAAATCAGTATTCCAAACCTCCCAAACCAGAAAAAATTTACAAGAATACTTTACTGGTGAATTCTGTCATACATTTGAAGACAATTGCTCACCAATTCTTCCCCAAATCTTCCAAGATTTTGAAGTGGGTGAAAGTATCCAAACTACTTTTATGATGCCAGCTATATTTGCATTACAATGTTAGAAAGGAAATTATATGCAAAATATAGAATATAAACCCTGATGAACATATGTGCCAAAATTCTCAACAAAACACAAGAAACACAAATTCAACAAAATATTTAATGTATCATACACATACTTGAGTAGAAGGATTTATCCCTGGGTTTAAGGATACTACAAATTTTTCAAATCAATAAAGGTGACATGCCACACTAATAGAATGAGAAATAAAACTCACATAATCATCTCAATAGGTGTAGAAAGAGCATTGTATATAATGCAACATCCTTTTAAGACACTCAGAACAAATTAAATTAACCCTGTCAGTGGCACAATATCATGTACACACAAAAACTGTGTGGAGAGAAGCAAAGCAGTTCTCTGTTTATTGATTCTTAGAAGAAGGGTTTATATAGGACATGCACAATGCCTCACATATCATCTAACTTATAACAATGTTAATAATCTTAATCAATTTATGTCCCCATGCTCCTGCAGTAAGCACAGGATGTTAAATGATCAAGGATTGTTTTAAAGTTCATCACGGAACTTCATTAAGTAGGCCTTCTCTTATCCAGCCAGCTGTGCCTGTTTTAGGTTGTCCTCCTCTGAGAATCTTACCCATCATAGGCTATCCAGCCATCCATACTGGATACATTGATTAGGTCATTTCTTATCCAGCCTGGATATGTGACATTCCTCACAGCTTATTTATCAGCTCAGCCCATGGGCTTATTCTCTAGAGCCTTCAGTCAGGGACCTACAAACCCAACATCGCTTGACAGAAATCTGGATGAAGAAAATTTCATGTTTATACACAATGGAATCAATACTTTGCAGTCCTATCTACGGTGTCCACGGTGTTACTTTTTCTCCACAATCTCACCAAGATTTATTTATTTTCTTTTGGATGAGAGCCTTCTGACAAGTTTGAGGTCTTGTCTCACTTTTGGTTAATGATTTTCCTAATAATTTATAATTCTGAACATATTTTCATGTGTGATATAGCCAACTGTATGTTTTCAATAGAAAATTGATTCAGATCTTTCTATTCAGTTCCGATGGACATTCTTTTTAATTGGATTATTTTGTCTTTTTTTGTAGTGGTGTATGAGTTTGCATTTATTTTGTATATTAACACTTGATTTGAAAATTTCACTTGCAAATATATTCTCCCATTGTGTTTGTTGACTTTTCATTTTATTGATCATTTCTTCTTCATTGTTAATCTGTTTAGACTGATACAATCATCTTTTGTTAGTTTTGCTTCTTCTTCCCTTGCCAGAGGACATATGAAGAATCATTTTAAGTCAAGTGTACTTCTTATGTTTTACCCTAGGATTCTTTGTTTTCAGGTTTTATGTTTTATATGCACAGGAGTGGGATTGATGGGCAATATGATAGGTCTATTTTATTATTTAAAGTAGCTTCCATACTGATTCCTAAGTGGTTGCACCAATTTTCATTCCCATCAACAGTTTTGGAGAGTCCGTTTTTCTCAACAACCTCCACAGTCTTTATTATTTATAGACATTTTGATGACAGCCTTTCTCACTAGTGTGAGGTAAATCATTATTTTATTTTTGTCTTGCCTTTGTATAATGATTAGCAATGTGAGCATGTTTTTATATTCCTGTTTATCATCTGTGTGTCTTCTTTAGAAAATTGTCTTCTGCCCATTTTCTGTCTGAGTTGTTTGTAGATTTTTGAAATGGAGTTTTATGAATGATGCGTGTATTTTAAAAATTAGCCTTTGTTGATTGAATTGTTTCCTAATGTGTTCTCCCATTTGGAAGTTCATCTTTTCATTCAGTTTATTTTGCTGTGTAGAAGCTTTTAAGTTTAATTAAGACCTATTTGATTATTTTGTTTTATTGTTTTCAGCTTGGGAGAGTGACATAAGAAAATTTTACTACAATTTATCTCTTGTTTTGCATATGTTAGTTTCCAGGAGTTTTATTCAGTCATGTATTAGATTCAGATATTTAAAACATTTTGAGTTTATTTTTGTACAGTGTAATGCAGTGTTGTAATTTCATTGAGTTACATGTAGCTGTCTAGCTTTCTCAACATCTCTTGCTCAAGACTGTCTTTTAGGCATTGTATATTTTTGTTTCCTTTGTCATAGTTTAGTTGACCATATGTGTGATGTTTAATTTCTGCCTCTGTGTTCTTTTCCAGTGATATAGATGTTTGTATGGTTTCTGGTATTGTGCTGTTTTGATTACTGTATTTTTGTAATATATTCTGGGACCTGGGAGGATTATGGGTTATGCCTCCAATTTTGTTCTTTTTCCTCATTGTTCTTTTTGCAGTTCTGGGCCTTTTGCAGTTCCTTACAAATCTTAGGACTGTTTTTATTTCTGTGGAAAATATCATGTAATTCGATCTGAATCACTTTATATCTGTAGACATCATTTGTAGTATGTATATTTTGACAATAATAATCCTCTAAATTAAGACATTGAGATTTCTTTCCATTTCTTTACATCATCTTCGAATTTATTTATGTGTCTTATTGATTTTATTATCTTGGTTTTTTCACAGGTTTTTCATTTTTTGATCTGATTTCATATGAATTTTTTAAAATTATGGAATATTTTGCTTTTAGGGTAAAGAAATGTGACAGTTTTTGTATATTAATCATGAATCATGCAACTTTGCTAAATGTATTTGTTTTAGTTGTTCTGGTGTGGAGATTCTTTAGGGATCTCTATATAGATTATCATGTCATCTAAAATAAAAACAGTTTTACATCATTCAATCCAACAAGATTAAATTATTTTCTAGTCCGTTTGCTGTTGCTAGGACATCCCATACTGTGTTTAATAGAAATGGTGAGAGTGGGCATCCTTGTCGTATTCCTTTATTTGGCTTTCAGTTTTTCACTTTTGCATATTATTTTGTCTGTGTGTCTGTAATTAATGACTTTAGTTACGTTGAGACATATTTCCTGAATCCTACTTTTGTAAAAGGTTTCTGTTGTTGTTCTTGCTGTTGTTGTTTTTGTTGTTGTTGTTGTTGCAGTTGTTGATATTTTAATGAATAAATGTTGAATTTTGTGAAATACTTTTGATGGATTTATGACCACATCATTTTCCCTTTTCATTTTGTTAATGTAGTGTATCAAACTAATTGATTTTTGTATGTTGAACCTCTCTTGTGACTCTGCATTGAATCCAAGTTGATCATGGTGTATGATTCATTTAGGTATTGCTGGATTTAGTTTGCTAATAATATTTTGTAGAATTTTTGCATCTAATTCAATGAAATATATTTGCTTGAAGTTCCCTTTGCCCGTACTTTGTTTTTTGGCTTTGCTCTCAGGGTGATGAAATCTTCATATAATTAATTTGGGAGTTTCCCACATCTTCATTATTGTTGAATAGTTTGAAGAGTATGAGTCCTGCTTTGTATTTTAGTACAGTTTTCCATGGGAGCTGTTTAAATCTGCACTGATATTTACTGATAATTTTAAATGCAGATTCTATCTTTCTTCTAGTAATCAGTTTTTTCAAATTATTTGTTTCTCCTTATCTTGGTCTCTTTCTAGACATTTGTCTATTTTTTCTAATTTGTCCAGTTTTTTGGCATGTAATTGTTGACAAAACGAACCCTTATTTGTATATTTGAGATAACAATTGTTATTTCTCTTCTTTTATTTCATATTTTATTTCTTTGGAGTATCTCTCTTTTCTTCATGACACACCAGGCTAGAGGTTTTTTCATTTTACTTATTTTAAAAAGAAAACATTAAACAAAATTTTTGGTTTTACTACTTTTTTGCATAGTTTTTTTCTCTCAAATTTATATTTACACCTGTAATATTTAGGATCATGCTTTTTTCTTTTTTTAACTTTTTTCTATTGGTTTACATTCATTTTACAAAGTTCTCTCCAATTCCAGCGTAGAGCACACTTTTTCAGTTACAATGAACATATATACATTTTTGTCCCATTTTTTACTCTCTGAGATGCTTTAAGAACTTTTATATATTTCCCTGTGTGATAAAGTATGATCCTGTTTATCTATTCTACAATTTTGACCTCCCAGTCTATCTCTCCCCGACCCCCACACCCTTGGCAACCAAAATATTGTATTCATTGTCTGTGAGTCTATTTCTCTTTTAATTTTGTGCTTTTATTGTTTTTTTTTTTATTTTTAGATTCCGCTGATGAGCCATCTCATATGGTATTTTTCTTTCTCTTTCTGGCTTACTTCACTTAGACTGATTATCTCCAGGAGCATCCATGTTTCTGAAAATTGCATTATGTTGTTGTTTTATATGGTTGACTGGTCTTGCACTGTATAAATATACCACCTCTTCTTTATCCAGACAACTGTCGATGGACATTTAGTCTGTTTCCATGTCTTGGCTATTGTAAATAATACTGGCTATGAACATTGGGGTGCAGGTGTCATCCTGAAATAGGTTTCCGTCTGGATTTATGTCCAGGAGTGGGATTCCTCGGTCATATGGTAAGTCTATTTCTAGGCTTTTGAAAGATCTCCATCCTGTTTTCCACAGTGGCTGAACCAAACTGCATTGCCACCAGCAGTGAAGGATGGTACCCTTTTATCCACAGCCTCTCCAGCATTTGTCATTTGTGGATTTTTGAATGATGGCCATTCTGAATAGTGTGAGTTGTTAACTCACTGTAGTTTTGATTTGCATTTCTCTGATAATCAGTGATATTGAGCATTGTCTGATGTGTCTTTTGATCATTTGTATGTCTTCCTTGGAGAATTGCTTGTTTAGTTTTTCAGCCCATTTTTGGATTGCGTTGTTTATTTTTTCTTATTCAGTTGGATGAACTGCTTATATATTCTGGAGATCAAGCCTTTGTAGATTTCATATGCACATTTTTTTCCCATTCCATACGTTGTCTTTTTGCTTCACTTCTGGTTTCTTTACTATGCAGAAGCGTGTGAGATTCATTAGGTCTCTTTTGTTTATTCTTGCTTTTATTTCTTTGAGAAAATTTTCTTGACTTATGTCAGATAACTCTTTGCCTATATTTTCCTCATGGAGATATATTGTATCTTGTCTTATGTTTAAGTCTTTGATACATTCTCATTTTATTTTTGTGTATGGTGCTCTAGCTTCATTGGGAGTGTTCCATTGGCCTATATGTCTGTTTTCCTTCCAATACATTGCTGTCATGTTGACTGTAGCTCTATAGTATTATCTGAATCATTAGCATAAATAATGCCACTGATTTTTGAGCCTTAGTCTTGTAACCTGCTACCTTGCTGAATTCTTCTATCAGCTGTAGAATTTTTGTCTGGATCTCGCAAGGTTTTCTTTATTTAGTGACATACTATCTGAATATAGTGAGACTTTTTTCTCTTCCTTTCCAATTTGCATCCCTTTTACTTCTCTCTCATTTGATTGCTGTGACTAGGACTTCCATGGTTATATTGAATTGGAGTAGTGATAGAGTGCATCCTTGACTTGTCTCGATTTTAGTGGGAAAGTTTTAACTTTCTCACCATTGAGTACTGGGCTGGCTGTAGGTTTGTTATCTATAGCTTTCATGATGCTGAAATATGTTCCCTCTATGCCCACTTTGGTGAGAGTTTTTATCATATGTGGGTGTTGAATTTCAACAAATGCTTTTCCTGCATCTATTGAGAAGGTCATTTTGTTTTGGTCCTTTCTCTTGTTGATATGCTGTATTACACTGATTGATTTGCATATGTTGATTCACCCCTGTGTCCCTGGCATGATCCCCTTGGTCATGATGTATAATGTTTTATCTGTGTTGGATTCTATTTGTTACTATTTTGGTGAGGATTTTGGCGTCTGTGTTCATCAGTGATATTGGCCTATAATCCTCTTTTTTGGTAGTGTCTTTGCCTCGTTGTGGTATCAGGGTGATTGTGGCTTCATAGAATGAATTTGGGAGTATGCCTTCCTTTTCAATCTTCTGGAAGATTTTGAGAAGTACTGGTATGAGTTCTTCTTTGTATGTTTAGTAGAATTCCACAGTGATGCCTTCCAGTCCTGGACTTTTATTTGTAGGAATGTTTTATATTGCTATTTTGAATTCATTTCTAGTGCTCTGCTTGTTCAAGGGGTCAGTTTCTTCTTGATTCAGTCTTGGTGGACAGTATGTTTCCAGAAAATTGTCCATCTCCTCTAGGTTATCCAGTTTGTTTCCATATAGATTTAATAATATTTTCATATGACATCCTGTATTTCATTTTTAGTTGTTGTAATTTCTCCGTTCTCTTTTCTTATTTTGCTAATTTGTGCTCTCTGTCTTTCCTTCTTTTTTAGTTTGGACAGAGGATTGTTGATTTTATTTACTTTTTCAAAAAACAAGCGTTTGTTTCAGTTGATTTTTTCCTATGTTCTTTTTAATTACTATTTTATTTCCTCCCCAATATTTAGGATTTCTTTCCTTCTGCTGCCATTTGGGGTTTTTTGTTCTTCTTTTTCTAGTGCATTCTGCTGGTGGTTTAAATTGTTTATTTGTGATTGTTCTTCTTTATACAGGAAGGCCTTTATTGCTATAAACTCCCCTCTCAGCACTGCTTTTGCTGTGTCCCATTAATTTTGTTTGGTTTTGCTTTCATTTTCTTTTGTCTCAAGGTACTTTTTCAATTTAGCTTTGATTTCTTCATTGACCCATTGGTTTTTAATAACATATTGTTTAATCTCCATGATTTCTTTTGTTCTCCTTTGTTTCTCTGTTGTTGATTTCTAGCTTCATGGCATTGTGGTTAGTAAAGATGCTTGAGGTAATTTCTTCCTTCTTAAAATTGCTGAGGTTTCTTTTGTGCCCAAAAATATCATGAATCCTGGAAAATGTCCCATGTGCACTTGAAAAGAATGTATATCCTATTTTGTGGGGGCTGCAATGCTCTGAAAAATCCAACAAGTTTAATATTTCTATTGTAGTATTTAACTTCTCTGTTGCCTAATTTATTTTCTGTCGTGATGATCTGTCCAGTGCTGTTAATGCAGTGTTGAAATCTCCAACAATTATTAGATTCCCATCACTATCCCCCTCTATATCTGTTAGTAATTATTTTATATATTTAGGTGCTCCTCAATTTGGTGCATATGTATTAACGAGTGTGCTATCCTCATCTTGTATCACTCCTTCAATCATTATAAAATGTCCTTCTTTATCTTTTTTTATGGCCTTTGTTTTAAAGACTATTTTGTCTGAAATTAGTACTGTAACACCTGCTTTTTTGGCTTTTCCATTTGAATGGAATAACTTTTCTATCCTTTCACTCTCGATCTATATGTGTCATTCTCTCTTAATTGCGTCTCTTGTATGCAGCATATTGAAGATTCTTGCTTTATTATCTAGCATGCCACTCTATGACATTCGACTGGAGCATTTAGTACATTTACATTTAAAATAATCGATGATAGGTTTGTGTTTATTGCCATTATGACCTTATCTTTTCAGTTGATTAGGTATTTCCTCTTTGTTCCTTTCATCTTTCTTTTATGGTTTGGTCATTTTCCTATGTAGTGTCATGTATTTTATTTAGTTTTAGTGACTCCTTGATAAGTTTTTGTCTTGTTGTTACCACTTTTATAAGTGTTTTGACCATTATTGTAACTGCTTTTATTAAACTGCTAGTAATATGATCTCAAACCCATCCTATCGAGAACAAATAACTTTAAAAGGAAAGACCAAAAAAAAAAATTCTCTATTTTCCTTCCTCCCTCTCCCTATCTCAATGATTTGTATGTCTTGTTTTAAAATTTTTTGTGTATTTTATTTGTAATTCATGAGTTATCACCTTTCCAGCTGTGAGTTTTAAATTTCTGAAGCATCCTGCTGCTTTTATATTTAGTGTAGACCTTTCAATATTTCTTCTAGCATGGGTCTAGTTTTGCTAAACTCTTGTAGCTCTTTCTTGTCTGTGAAACTTTTTATGTCTCCTTCTAGCATAAATTATTGGCTTACTGGTTAAAATATCCTAGGGTATATCTTTTTTTCATTCAGAACTTTAAATATATCTTTCCACTCCCTACAGGCCTGTAGTATTTGTGTAGTGAAATCAGCTGGGAGCCTTATGAGGATTCCCTTGTAACTCACTCTTTGCTATTCTCTTGCTGCCTTTAGGATTATTTCTTTGTCCTTAGTCTGGCGATCTTATTTATATGTCTTGGTTTGGGTGTATTTTTGTTCTTCCTGTTTGGGACACTCTGAGCTTCTTTTACTTGGATATCTGATTCCTTCCATATGTTAGGGAAGTTCTCAGTCATGATTTCTTCAAACACCTTTGTAATCCCCTTTGATCTTTCCTCCCCTTCTGGGACTTCTATCATGGCAAGATTGGCATGCTTTCTATTATCCCATAAGTCTCTTATGCCTTTTTCAATTGTTTCTCATTGTTTCTGTTGTAGATATTCTGATTGTGTGCTTTCTATTGTCCTATCTTCTAAGTCACTAATTTGTTCCTCTGAGTTCTCTACTCAGATTTGCAACACATTTAGATCATTCCTCATCTCAGTCAACGGTTTTACATATTCTTTTCAGTTCTTCTTTATAGCTTTCATTTCATTTTTAACATATTTGATATCGCTTAACACTATCTTTTATTTCATTCAATAATTTGATCACTCTTTTTTTGAAATCTTGATCTAGTAGGTTATTGATGTCTAATTCACTGATTGTTCTTTAAGGAATTTCTCTTTTTCTTTTAATTGGGAATTGTTTCTTTGCTTTTTCATCTTGGTCTTACCTTTCTGGCACTGTGGTTTATGGATTATTATTTATCTTCTGTGGTCCTAAAGGTTTTTATCTAACTAATGCTATGTAGAATGCAACTTAGAAAAGAGAAAAGAGAGAGAGAGAGATAAAGAATATTAAAGGAGGGAGAAATAAAGGTTTGAAGACATTGTAAATGGATAATAGAAAAGCAAGTTAAAGCAGAGTTTTGAAAAATAATAATAAATATATTTTAAAAAATTTCAAAGGGATTAAAATGGGGGTATATATAATTGCCTGAGATGTAAAAATTAAGAGGGTAATAGAAAATGGAACAGGTAAAAACAGATTAAAACAAGGGGGTGGTTAGTGTCCTCCTGGTGACTGTGTACTTTTAATGTGAAGTCTTTCTGTCTTGATCCTGTTTTGGAAGCTCAGCTTACTTTTTCCAGAGGCCCTCCATTGGAGTTCTAATATGTGCTGCTCCCAGGGCCTGTTAGCAAGCAGATTGCTCCTATTCCAAACACTGGTTCCAGAGCAGCTCTCTTTACTGTGGGCTGGCTTGTCACTGCCCTGCCTGATGCTGCAGTCAGATGTTTCAGACTGACCAGGCAGGATTGGGCATCATGCTCACTCGCAGCCACATGGTCAGGGGCTGCGTTCCAGCTCAAAAGGTGGGAGGCCACCAGCCCCCTCATGGTGCTGGTCTCTCCACTGCTCTGTGCCACTGTACGCTCTGCCTCGGGTTTGCACACCTGAATTGGGCTCAGGGTAGACTGAGGAACAGACCTGTCCCTGTTTAGGCCAAAACACAGCTCCTTGTTTGTCTTGGCAGAGCAAGTTCTCTGAGGAAATAAGACAGAAGTATCCTATCTGCCTCAGACTGTAGACAAGCCCCATCTGTCACTTGACGCTGCTAAGTCCTTAGGAATGGATGCAGGTCTTGCTCCCGCCGCCACCTGCATGCAAAGCACCAGAGGGTATGGTGTCTGTGTCTGCACCCCAGCTCTCTTCACCTAGAAACTTTTGTGGATTATCAAAGATGGGGAATGCACCTTTCCCCTCCCAGGGCATGTCTGACCTGTTGTGTTATGGAGGGCCCAGATTGTTCTGCCCTGTGCACCCTCAGCAATGACACACAGCTCCCTCCATTTCCCCAAGCTACCTCAGTGCAGCCATCTCCATCTGCCATCCAGCTCTTGCAGCATGGCCCTGCACTCAGCTGCCAGGATTCATCTTGGGGTTGGTGACACAGGGATCCCCTGTTCCTTTTTAACTTAGATCTGTCAGTCAACTTATTCTCTGTAGAGATCCAATCGTTGGAGGCTCCCCTTTCATCCTGCAGAACTCTCAGTTGAAGAGGGGAGACACTGTGAGTGAGCACCAGTGCTTCAAAGATGCTCCCTCCCCGTGGGAACTGTCCCAATCTGTGTTGCCTTTTCTTCTTTCTTTCCTCCTTTTCTTCTTCCAAATTTTTTGCATTTTTATCGTTTGAAGAGGACAATGTTCCATCAGAGTTCATCAGGTCCTCTGTTTAGCTGAGTGGGTCTATGGATGAGTCTTGGTGCATTTGTGAGAAAGGGTGAGCTACAAGCATCCTTCCCCTCCAACATATTGGCCTTCCCCCCAAAAAGTCTCACTTTATGGTGGAAGATAAACACAGCCAGGAAATAGATGGAAAAAATATTT
This sequence comes from Vicugna pacos, assembly GCF_048564905.1. Taxonomy (NCBI): domain Eukaryota; kingdom Metazoa; phylum Chordata; class Mammalia; order Artiodactyla; family Camelidae; genus Vicugna; species Vicugna pacos. The sequence continues at coordinate 1,327,354 of NW_027328737.1, forward strand.
CATGGAAATGACAATAAAGTGCAGTTTGCAATGCTCAAATCATACAAAATACGTTCCAAAATTAGGTTCACAATGAAAGATTAATATGAGATTACTTAAAAAAAAGAGATTGTAAAAATAGAGTATTACACTCATTAAATTATATATGGACCCAACACTGTAGATCCTAAGTATAAAAAGAAATATTGGTAGACATGAAGTAATTAATTTATTATAAAACAATAATAGCAGATGAATGTAACACCTCACTATTCTGATGGCCATATCATCCAGAAAGAATATCTGTAAGGAAACAGAGGTCTTAATGACATATTAGATAATTTGAACCAAAATGAACTATTGGACACTGCATTAGAAAAGGAGAACACAAAAGCTTCTCAAGTGTGCACAGGATGTTTTCTAAGGAATTAGCCACTTATTATGTCATGAAAATACCCTCAGGATCTTTAAGCAAATATAGTTTACAGCAAATATTTTTCCATACACAGAATTATGAAACTATGCATCAATTCTTGAAACAAGAACAGGAAAACCACAAACATGAGATTAAACCACATCCTTTAAAAAATTAAAATAAAACAAGGTCAATGATGAAATCAAAGAGGTAATAAAATCATACCTGCAAACAAATTGCAATGAAAATAGCTTCATACAAAGTATGGGATGCAGTAAAAGGAAATCTAAGTGGGAAGTTTAGAACAATTCAGACCTTCTACAAGGAAAAAAAATACCTCACACAAAGGACCATGCTTTCCACCCAAAATAACTAGAAATAAGGACAAACCCAAAGGCAGTGGAAAGAGAAATCTTTAATGATTAGGTTGAAAATAAATAAAAAATTAAAAAATAAATTAAAAATCATTAAATCAACAACTTTTTTTTCTTAAAAACATTAACAAATTGACAAGCATAAAGTCAGGTTTATCAAGAAATGCAGAGTGCTGACCCAAACAAAATAATAAATGAAAGAGTAGAAATAAAATCTGATATTACAGAAATACAAAAAAAGATTATGAAAGCACTCTGAGCAGTTACATGACAACCAACTAGACGACCTTAAAGAAATGGACAAATTTCTTGAAACGTACTTCCTGCCAACACTTAATAAAGATAAAACTGAAAACTTGAAAAGTGCAATCAGTATAAGTTAAATAAAATCTATGATATTAAAAATACCCTTTGAACACAATACCTAAATGCCTTCTCTAAAACCACTTTCCTCCCAACTATTTCAAAAAATGAAGGAGGAAAGAAAATTCGCAAAGTTATTCTATGAGGCCACCAATACCATGATAACAAAACCAGTCAAAGACACTAACAAAAAATAAAAAGAAAATGTAAAGCCAATATTCTTGATGAATATAGATTCAAAAATCCACGAGAAACATCAACAAACTAATCAAGCAGTACATAGAAAGGATAATACACGATGATCAGTTGGATTCCTTCCAGAGTCACAAGGATGGTTAAACATACAAAAGTCAATCAGCATGACACATATTTAATAAAATAAGGGAAAAATTCACAGGGCCATGTCAATACACACAGAAAAATCATTAGTCAAATTTCAACATACATTCATGATCACAACTCTCATAATAGGGACTACAATGGGAACATCTCTCAACATAATAAAGGCCATTTATAAAAATTCATAATACTTTGGGGGAAAGCAGAAAGACTTCTGGGTAAATTCGGGAACAACACATTGATTTCTACTCTCAGCACTTCTGTTCCATAGTAAAAGAAGAAAGGAAAGGGAAAGAAGAAGAAATAAAAGAAATGCAAAATGGAAAGAGGCAAAATTGTCACCAGTACTGATGACGTAACAATCTACATAGAGTCTTAAGGTCTTCACACTGACTATTATGAACAATAAAAATTTCATCAAGGGAGCCGGATACAAGATTAATTTAAAGAATTCTCTTGAATTTCTACATATTAATCATGAGATACCCTAAAATGGATGTTGAAAGCAATACTATTTAAAATCACATCACCCAGAATATCTTGGAATAAATGTAACCATATATATGAAAGATCTAAACACTGAAAATTAAAAAACATTGACAAAGAAATTAAAAATGAATCACAGAAATGGAAAGATGTCTTGTGATCTTGGATTGAAGTAGTTAATATTGTTAACATGGCCGTACTACACAAAGTAACCTATAGATTTAGTGCAATTCCTGTTACGAAGCTGTAGTATTTCCCACAGAACCAGAAAATAAATAACTCTAAGCTTTACATGAAACCTTTAAAAATTGCCAAAATGATCTTTAGAACAAACAAGAAATCTGGAGGTATAAAACTCCCCAATAGCTTATTATACTACAACCCTGCAGTAATAAAAACAGCATGGCATTGACAGAGATATATAATAAATAAAAACAGATAGAGAGCCTAGAAATAATTCCACACACCTATGAGTAATGAATCAATTATAAAAGAGCCAAGAGTACACAATGGAGAAAAGACAGTCTCGTCAATGGATTGTGTTGGGAAAGCTGGACATCTACATGTAAAACAGTGAAATGAGAGCATCCCCTGACATCATATACAAAAATAAACTCCAAGTTTATTAAGGGCCTAAATGTAAAACCTGATACTAAAAAACTGCTAGTAGGGGATATAGGTAATACCATATTGGATATATATCATAGGAGTAATTTCTTATATCTGTCTCCTAAGGCAAAAGAAATAAAAGCAAAAATATGCGAATGGGACCTAAACAAACTTGAAAACTTCTGCACAGCTAAGGACACTATCAATGAAATGAAAACATTGTCTGTGTAATTGGAGAATATAATTGCCAACAATGCAAGTGACCAGGGGTTAAAAGATGTAGGTTAATAGATGTAACATGGATTTAGGTTACCCAACTCAAAGTGAAAAACAAAAGCCCAATAAAAAAATGGAGCAGAGTGCCTGAGTTAATATTTTTCCAAAGAAAACATAAAGATGAGTAACAGGCAAGTGTTAAAATGTTCAACATTAATAATTATTTGTAATTGCAAATCAAAACCACAATGAGGTATCACTTCACACTGGTCAAATGGCTGTTATCAAAAAGTACAAATAGAAAGTGTTGGAGAGTATATGGAGGATACAAATCTCTTTTATACTTTTGTAGGAATATAAATTGGTACAACTGCTATGTAAAACAGTATTCAGATTATTTATAAAGTAAAAAGAGTACTACCATATGACCCAGTAATACTACCATATGACCCAGTAATACCTCTCCTAGGAAAACTCTGGGGAAAAACACTAAATTGAGAAGAACCAATGTTCACAACAGCACTGTTTATATTATGCAAGACAGGTAATCTATCCAAGGGTCCACAGTAGACTATGGACTTAAGAAGATATGATGTTTCTATAAATATGCAATGGAATATAACTCAGCCATGAAAAAGTACAACACATTGCTATTTCAGCATCATGAAAGGACCTAGTAAATATTCTGCTTAGAGAAGTAACTTAGACAAAGGCAAAAGTATATAATATAATTTATATGTGGAATATAAAGAATAACACATATCTGTGTACATTTATCTATAGCTATCAATTGATAGATGACAGATAAATAGTTAGATAGAAGGATAGATACATAGATACAAGATAGATAGATAGATAGATAGATTGATAGAGACATGGTAGGGAGATAGGGAGATTAGATAGAAAAGCCTGAAGCAGACTGAAAGATATGGGGAAAAATTTATGTTTAGCAAATTGGAAGTGAAAGACAATTTAACGGTAAGACATTGACAGATACAAAGTAGTATACATAAAGGAGAGAAGCAACAAGGATAATCTGTATGGATCAGGGAATTATACACAATAACATATAATAAATAATGTTGCAATTATTGTAATAATTTATAATGCAATATAATACACAAAGTGGTTTGGAATCACTATGCCGTACATCTGAAACTACACAAAACTGTACATCTACTGTACTTCAAATAAAAATAAAACATCTCATGTATAATTTAGTGTTTTTTCTGCTGATAGCATCTTCCTTTAATATTGTTTTAATTTTACTCTTTACGTTTCAAGAATACTGACTAAAATTATTTCTTTTACTGTTGTGAACACCTTACCAGATTGATGTATCTATATTTATTGCAAATGATTTCCTATTTTTCACTCTTTAATCCATATAGTAAAGTAGCATTTAAAAACATACCCAAAGAAACAGTTGCAACTTTCTCGTGGTCTCTGCTTAGTATTTTGTTCAAAGTTTTGCTTATTTTTGCCATTTTACTTTTCTTAGAATAGCATTTTTCTGTACCTGTTTTAAGGTGTCTCGGTTTTGTTTTTTTATCCCATTCAGGTTTGTTTTGTCTGGTAAAGGCTTTAACTTTATATGTAAGAGATTACTGTGCTAGGTATAGTATTCTTAGGTCAGAAATTTCTTAATTCAGTAGTTTGAAAATGTCATTTTATTTACCTTGGCATATGTTTTCTGCTCAGAAATCTGCTGATAGCCTAATGGGGATTCCTTTGTAGATTATCATAACTTATTGGCTGCTTTTAAAATTTTATTCTGTCATTGACTTACCAATTTGCATATGACATATCTTAAATCAGTTATTGGTGTTTTGTTGACTCACAGACTTGTATATAAGTTCCTTACACATGTTCAGGAAGTTATCAACTATTACTTCTTTAAATAAACCATCAACAGCCTTCTAAATTTCTTCTCCCTCTAGGATTTCACTCTAATGTGCACTTCCTGAAGAAGTCTGATGGCTATTGTAGAATTTCCTCACTTTTTAATATCTTGTATCTCTGTCATCTCCTTTCATTTCTAGTTTTGTATTGGTGAGTTTGCTAATCTCTCTTCCACAAAGACAGTCTTCTTCCAATGCTTTCTGTTGCATTCTTCATCTCATTTACTAAGTTCATCTGGTCCTCCAGTAATGTTGGTTTATTTTATAGTTTCAGTCTCCTCAGTAATGTATTCCTTATCATCATTTATTTTAATACTGAGCTCACTAAACTGCTTTCTGATTTCTGTTTTTTATATTGAGTTTGTGTATGACATCTCTCTGGATTCCTATTAGTTATATGGCAATATTATATGACTTTAAGTTTGTTTGCTGCAGGGTTGACATTGTGTGTGCTTGTGTGTGTGTGTGCGAGTGTGGGTGCGTGAGCATGTTCGTGTGTGTCTGTATCTGTGTCGGTGCCTGTGTGCTGTATTGATGTGTGTGTGTGTGCCATATACTGCTACTGAAATTGGTCATGCTCTTGGGAAATTATTGCTCTGATGACACTAAATAACAGCTAGGGAGTTGGAGTTCTTGCTTTTGTTTTCTGGTAGATTGCAATATTGCACAATATTTGGTTTTACTTACCTAAGCTACCTCTGATAATAATTCAAAATGGCAATTTCCAGTTTCTACTGGCTGGATAAAAGATTGCTTACATTGTCGCTTCTTAGACATCTCTGGTAGTTAATGCCACTGTTGTCACTGGGCTGGTGAATCCTTCCTTTTATCTTATATCATTTGAGACTCAGTGTATACACCGAGGAATGGTGTAAAGACAGGTGGGTATTTGGAATCACGCAGGAGCCTTTGCCATGTCCAGTGTTGCAAGGTATCTTGTCTCCACCACTGTGAATGGGGATTAGGGACAGTGTCATGAATGTCTGAGTGTCTGAAGGATGGAATTTCTGTCTCCATTGTGGCTCCCTCCTAGTTAAATGTGACCATGAGTACCGGTGAAGTTTGAGGCTGAAGCTGTGTGAACCACTGAGAACCTGTTTCTACTGGGTTCTCTGAACTTGTGGACTCAGATATCCTAGTCAGGGGGCCTTGGTTGCAGACACCAAATCTGCTCTTCCCTCAGTTCAGTATTCTTTATGTGTTTTAGCCCACCAAAGTTCAGCTGTACACATGCGTTCTGCAGTAATGTTTTGTGTTGTAGATATTTTTGTTCAGATGAGATCGTTTCACTGACTGTAGATTTAAGGGGAGAGACAGAAATAATTTAAACTTGTGTCACTTTTTTAAAAGAATATGCTTTTTCATTTAAAAGCTTAAATTCTACTAAGGACATTATAAGAAGAGTAAATAAATTGAACAAATCACCTACCTTAATATCAGAGTACCAGAAACTATTTTGTATTTCCTGGGTTCTTTTCTTCAATGTTTTTCCCACATACATGCACATTTTACTATAATATATGCCTAAAATTTCTTTAAAATCATTTAAATTATTAAAATATTTTTCTGTTGTCAATATAGCTGAGTTGCTTCTCTAAATTATAACTAGTAGCTTGCACATTTCTGTCTTCTCCATCCTTCTTCCCTGTCCCCACAGCAAACAACTACTTGGTACACTATGCATATATATATGATTCTGTTTCTGTTTTCTATGATTATTTCTCTTATATCTTTAGTTTCCTCATGTAAGTGATAATGTATAGTGTTTTTCTCTGTATGACTTATTTTCCTATATGCAACACACTCTGGGTCCAGTCCAATTGCTCCAAATGCAGAATTTTATTTTTATATGACGTTGGCTAAGTATTTATTATGTTATCTATATCTCTCAACACCTCCAGCCAATCATCTGTTGATGGGAAGTTGAGTGGTGCATCAATGCTTCGCTAGTATAAATGATGATGTTAAGAACATTGGGGGTAATATATTCTTTAAATTTAATGCTTTCATTTTTTTTCAGATTAATACCAAAAACTGGAATTGCTGCAACACACGATGCTTCTATATCTAGTTTTATGAGCACTGTTCACACTTTTATAATAGTGGATGCATCAATTTATATTTCCACCAACAGTGTACCTGGGTTCCCTTTTATCAACATTCTTTTTAATTTTTGTCATTTAAAGAGTTTTTTTAAAAGCCATTTTGTTGCTGTGAGTTTATATTTCATTCTGGTTTTGATTTACATTTTCCTAATGAATAGCAATGATATGTTTCTTTTTATGTACATGAAAATCTTCTACAGGTCTGTTTTGAAAAGTTTCCAAGAAGATCCTTAAACTGTTTTTAAGTTGGGGTGTTTGATTTCTAAATAATTTGTCTAATATGCTACATATATATTACAGATATTAACAAAATGTTGGTTCCATTGTCTGAAATTATTCCTTCTATTCTGTGTGTTGTCATATGTCTTGCTGAAGGTTTCCTTTGCTCTGCAAAAGGTTTTACACTTCACACTTATACAAGAAGTGGAAGCCCTGTATCACATAGTACTTCTATTTTCTCCTCAGTAAAATTAAAATCTGTTATTGTTAATTTTCCTCTTTTTTATACTTAGGAGATACATCAAATATAAATGTTGCTATGATTTATCTCAAAGGCTGTTCTGCTCCTGTTTTTGGTCAGAAATTCTTTAGTATCAAGTTTTACATTTAGAAAATTAATCCATATTTATCTTATTTGCTATACTATGGAAGGAAGTGCTCTTCAATTTTCCTTTCACATGTACTGTCCAGTTTTCCAGGAACTACTTGTTGAAGAGACTGCATTTTTTCCATTTTATACTCTTGCCTCCTTCATTGTAGACTAATAGACAATATGTGTGTTGGTTTATTTTAGGACTCTTTATTTTGTTCCATTAATCTATGTGTCTCTTTTTGCCATTTTTTGATGTTTTGATTACTGTAGCTTTGCAGTATGTTCTAAAGTCAGGGAGGATAATACCCACAACTATGTTTATTTTTCAAAGATAATTTTAGAAAATTTGTGTCTTTCATATTTTTGTATAAATTTTATTATTTTTTTCCTTGTTTTGTGATGACATATTGATTCTGTGAGAATAAAAATTTATGTATAGAAAAAACCTGGGAAAAATAGAAAAGTGTGGAGGATAAATCATACAAAATTAAACAACAGATGGATTGCCATATAAATCAAAGGAAATATATATATAAAGAAATATGACTATAGAAACACAATCCATGGGGTATAGCTAAAGCAGTATTAATAGGGATGCTTATAGCAAAATAATCCCACTTATACAAATAAGAAACACCTCTTTCTTATAACATAATCTTACAAACAAAAGATGTAGCAAAACAATAAACAAACTTGTTAGCAGAAGGAAAGACAGCTGAAAGGTCAGAACATAAATAAATAAAATAAAGATTAAAGATAGAAACATCTAATCAAATTAAATAATGGCTTTTGTAAGAAAAATATAATTGATAATATTTAACCAGACTCATGAGCATAATAGAGAGTACAGAATAATAAGGTCTATAATAAATGAGAAGTTACAGCTTATATCAAAGTAACACAATGCATCATAAGAAAATACAACAAATTATATGACAATTAAAATGGAAACCCTAGAAGAAATGGACAATTTCTTAGAAGACATATTCTCCAGGATGGAATGAGAAGGAGAAAATATGAACAGATTATCACTAATGAAATTGAATAAGTTATAAAACAAAATCACCCAAGAAACAAAATTCCAGGCCTAGATAGCTTCACAGGTGAATTCAGTCAAACATTAAGAGAAGAGCTATCACCTATATTTCTCAGAGAATTCCAAACATTTGCAGAGGAAGGAAGGCTCCCTAACCCACATTTCTGTTTCACACTACTACTAAAACAGGAACAAATACCTCAAAAAATAACAGGTTAAATAATACTGTTAAGCATAAATGCAAATATCACCACTAAATTGTTAGCAAATCAAACAAAACTTTAGGAGGATTATACATTATGATTAAGTCCATTTTAATCCAGGGATGCAAAAGTGATTCAGTACCCACAAATTAATCAGTATGATATACCACACTAACAAATTGAAGAATAGAAATTATATGGTCGCCTCAATAGAGTCATAAAATGTTTTGACAAATTCAGTATCTATTTATGAATATATTTCTCCTCAAAGTGGGCATGAGGAAACATACTTCAACACAGTTAAGGTCATATATGACATGAACCCAGCTAGCATGACACTCACTGTTTAAAAGCTGAAAGCATCTCCAATAAGAGCAGGAAAAAGACAAGTATGCTCACTCTTACCAATTATATTCAGTATCGAATTGGAAATTCAAGCCATAGCTATCCAAAATAAAAGTAAATAAAATATAGCTTTTTCAGAAAAGGAGTAAAAGAATCTGCTTGCAGATGACATACTTGAAACAAAAATCCTAATAACGGTACCATAAAACCACTAGGGCTTATCAATGCATTTGCTAAAATTTCAGAATGTAAAATTAACATACAGAAATCTTGCATTTCTACACACTAACAACAAGCTAACCGATAGAGAAAGTGAGGGAACTGTCTCATTTGCAGTTGCATTACAAAAAAAAAAAAAAAGAAATGTATCCAAACAAGGAGGTAAAACACCTGTATTAAGAAATCTATTAAATATTTATAACAGAAATTGAAGATAATGGAAACAGATAAAGTATATACTGTGTTCGTAGATGAGGAAAAATATATTGCTTAAATGACAGTATTAGCCAAGAAAATACACAGAAAAATTTCAGTGACTATCAAAATCCCAACGGCATTTTCAGATACTTGGAATAAATAATTCTAAAATATACATGAAAACACAAAAGAGTTGAAATCACAAAAAGAAAAAGAAAGAAAAGAAAACAAACTAAAAACACAAACAACTTTGACAAAGAACAAAGAGGATGTATCACTGTCACTGATTTTAAATTATAATAAAAAGCTATAGTAATAAATACAATATGGTTGTGGCACAGAACAAACAGAATAATGGAACTCAAAGAATGCCTGAAAGTGAAATCAGTTATGGTCATTTTGTCTATTACAAAAAATGAATATACAGTTGGGGAAAGGTAACCAAGAGGCACATGAAACCGATCAACATCACTAAACATCAGAAAAATGCAAGTCCAAAATACAATGAGATTTTATGTCACTCCTATCAGAATGACTATTATCAAAAAGATAACAAATATAAGTGTTGGTGAGGATGTAAGAAAAACTACCCTGATGCACTGCTGGAGTGAATGTAAATTTGTGCTTCCACTGTGGAAAACAACATGGAGCTTTATATAAAAACTAAAAATGAAATATAATCCAACATTTCCATATCTGGATACTTATTCCAAGAAAATTGTAACACTAATTAGAAAAGATAAACTCAACCCTATATTCACTGCAGCATTATTCACAATAGACAGGATATAGAAGCAAACTAATTGCTCATCAATAGATGATGGATAATGAAGATGTGTGTTTATAGTATATATATCTACCCATCTAATAACTACAGATTTATCTATATTTATATATACACACACACACTAAATATATATATATAAGAACTATATATATATATATATATATATATATATGCACACACACACATAAAAATACAATGGGTTATTACTCAGCTCTGAAAAGAATAAGTTCTTTTCATTTGCAGCAAATGGGTAGACCAATAGGGTAATATGCTAAGTGAAATAATCAGAAAGAGAATGACAAATGCTGTATGATTTTACTCATATTTGGAATTTAAAACAAATGAACATAACAAAACAGAAAAGGAGATATAGATATACAAAGATACAGGTTGTTAACAAGAAGGAGGGTAATGAGGTGAGGAAAAGAAAAAGTTGAGGAAAATTAGGAGAGAAAATTTTCCAGTTGCAAATTAAATCAGTCAGGGGCAAGAAATGTACTGTATGGGGAGTAGTCAATAATTATGAAATATATTTACATAGCAATATATCAAAACTAGATTTTTTCTTGTGATCAGTTTGAAATGTATTAAAAATAGCAAACAGTTATTTGTGTAAGAGAAATAAACATAGTGTTATAGATTAAATTACACTTCAAAAACAAACAAACATACTTAAAGAAAAAAAATTAGATTTGTAGTTAACAGAGGCAGGGGTTGGGAAAGGAGAATTTGATTAATGCACTCAATATAATCAAACCTCCATCCAAAAAATGAACGTGTTCTAGGTTTGCCCCGTACTAACATGAAAATTACAATTAATACTGCTTTATGTTCAATATGAATGTTGTTAAGATAGTAGACCATAAGGTTTCTCATCACAACCAAAAGACAAATTGTATTTCTTTAAAATTGTATTTATATGAAATAATGAATTCTTCCTAAAGTTGCTATGACATTTATTTCATAATACTTGTAAATCAAATCACTATACTGTGCACCTAAACTTACAAAATGTTTTATGCCAGTTATATCTCAAAAAAGCGGAAGGAAAAATGGTAAGTCAATGGTTATTTTTTCCCATGTCATTTCTCATGACTGTTTTTGCAGCAAGTATACCTGAGTGATGATATACTTATCTTGGTAAAGATACTAATAAATAAGTGATTCAAATTAAGTATACATAAAGATAATAATAAAATTAGTGTTTTAACATGCCTTAATCTTTCTTCATTTTCACAGCCCCCTGCTTCTGTTGGCATCAAAATTTCACTCTGTGTATTCATCTGAGATTAGGGAATGGATACAAATTTAAAACTGGCTGCTCTTGCTGTGATTGATAAAGTTCACTGTCTCTGACAGATGGTCTCATCTCCCGACAACATCTGTAAGAAAACAACATGCTAGGTTGCTAAAAAATCAGCATGGTAAAATCTCAGAACTCCTACAGTTCCGAACTGTTTTGCAATGGGAATGCAATACTGATAAAGACTTGATTTTGGATAACAATTGTGGTGTTTACTCATGGTTGCATTAGTGGATGTGAGGAAAATCACTGAGATCCAAAACAAATATTCTTGCTCAAGTGCTGGGCAAAGATGTGTAAAGGTTCTGCATTATTAGGACTGATGGCTGCTTTAAAAATGATGATTATGCTCACCCTATTCCAGGTAGTCCAAGGAAAGAAAGCTTATTGCAATTTCTAGGTGAACGTGAGTAAGTCAGTGGTTCAGTCTCTATAAATTAGTCAACGGGTGTTCAAAGCCAAAAAAAGTTGTGTTAACAATGAGAAAAAAAAAAACTTGGACATAAGCTTAAATTAAAATGCTGACATAGGCCTGTGCTGGGCTCTGGGGACTGGAGAATGTAAATGCCTCAGTCCAATTAAAGGTTTCAGTGGTTTTACCCTAACATCAGCTCGGGATTCAATGAACAGTTAACAATTAATATACTGGGAGAAATATAATCTACCTCTCCCTGAACGGAAGAAAATCTGGGGCTCAATGAAATTCTTAATTCACAGAGATTCTGCCAGATACAGAGGAAAATTTCACTGATGACTCAACTAAGACAAACTTAGTGACTGCTTAACAGTCCATCTTGACACACACACACAGTGGTAGACAGATTTGTAGTATTTAGTGGGAAGAATTCAGTAGGTAGAGCTCAGAGAATAGTTTTCAAAGCACCAGACGACTTTTGTACTTTTGCCAATAGTCTAGCTTTTCCCAGGTTGAAAACTACAGATGGATAAACAAACAATATTCTTCTTTAGGATTTCATATTTTGAAAATAAACTGTTGCTTTTGACTTATCAGCATACAACCTTGTTAAGATGATCACGGTAAGACCCACAGTCTGATAAGAGAGCTGGAAACTAGCTGCTGAACCAGCCCATCTGAACACCCAGACTGGCAATATAAGCAAAAATATAGCCACCATTAGAATTGAGCTGAAAAACTTAAAACCTTGATGTTTCTGTTGTAGGAAAACCACTGCTATCCAGACACAGTTCTCCTACTGCAAGTGTGCTCTTTTCTTCTCTTGGTAAAGGTCATATTGGTGGGATGTTGCAAGAATATACCCTGGCCCATTTGCCCATTCTCCCGATTATCAAAGGCTTTCTTCACAACTGGTGACACATTTTCAGGACTAAATATTGCCATTCCAGTCTTGTCAGCTGACACTGACTGCATGATTGTGAGCAGAATCCTCTGGCTACCTGAAATTGCCTACAATTTTTCCAGCCTTTCAGGGCATTTCACATTCTGAAAATGATTCACCTTTTATTTTAAATTAATGGGAAATTTTCAAAGACTTCCATGAATATTTCTTGTTTCCTAATATATGCAGAAATTTGGTATTCTTGCAGTTGGACAAATTTTTAATTCTACAGCCCTCACCTCCTTCTAGTCCACATATTTTAGATTGCAATTTGGTTACTGAATATTACCACCCCAACCAACGGGCTAGTACCCCTTAGTTATTTCCACTGTGAATGTTAGAATGGGCAAAAGTTATGTGGGTTGTATAAACCTACATTAAATGTTTGCACTGGCAGTCTCTTCTGGACAAAATTTTGATTCTAAGAAGTAAATTAATTAGAAGGCAGTATAGTTATTGGTATGGGGAAGAGAATCAGCTATTTTGGGGTGAGAGGGTGATGAAGAGACAGGAAAAATTCCAGCAAATGAGAATGGAATGCTTTAGGCCTCTGGAGGCATGAATAAAGAAAAAAATAATACTTTGTCTCCTGTACCTACCTCCACTTACTGTCTTGTGTGACTAGTCCTTGGGCTATGAAAAGAGCTAGTATGTGGTGAATAGTAAAGAGCATAACGAAATAGTTTGAAAACCATGAGAGTTTTGTTGTTTCAGGAAAGTAGATTTTGCTTAAAGTCAACATGTATTTTTTTCACTAAATACTAAAATGCATCCTGTGGCATGTGCTGTGATACTGTGCTGGTATCCAAGTTAGACAAGTAAAGGGGGATAGACAGAAAATATCTGGAGGAGGTGGTTTCTGTGCTGAGACTGGGAAAGTCTAAGTATGTAAAGGGAGGACACCCAAAGTCCAAGGATGAGCTAGAGAAAACGTGGTGAGGTTGGGGCTAACATTGTTGACAAGCATTTGCCTGGATGTATCTCCAGATACAGTGAAACATAAAGATATGCCATGGTAGTCAGATGCCAGATTTATAAAGAAATGACTAAACTAAGTTGAGTTTGTGCTCTTAGAGTTGAAAAGGCATTAAGTGCCTCCCTGAGGACGTAAGCTTGTCTTTGGCTGGGACATAAAAGCAACATAATGTGTTGACTACAAAATATAGTGTAGACACTTAAGGGTAGGAAATGAAAGCACCAATTGGAATGCTTTGATAACAGCACAAAGAAGACCATAGATAAAATTATATCTTAAATTCTACCACATGCTGAATGTGCCATCTGAGTCTATATCATGTGACTTTTATGATTTCAGGGATGACATAATAAAGACCATGATCCCTGGGCCGGTTTCTGCATTTATCTCCTGTTCCAATCTATTCTAACTTAACACTTTTTATACTTTCCATGATGAACCAAAAACCTCTTAGTACTTTTCCCTCTATCCATGTTTTAGTCTTTTTCCAAATTCTTCCATTTTGCCTTCTTCCTTACAAGAAATTATTTAAATTTACTCCCATATTGTTCCATCAAATGATCATATCAATCCAATATCTTTTTTCTTTAAATGTTAACTTAGTCTCCCATTTAACTCTTAATTGTATTTAAAAAAAATAAGGAAATTACAGTTACACATCTATGTTTATTGTTCAAATAAGAAAATTGCATGTATTTGTCGACATTTGCCAACATCAATTTTAATCTTTGTTATCCTGCATAATCGGGTAGTCCTCTGGTAGATCAGTTGTAATAGGATGACGTTCATAAACTGAAGAGGCTGATGATTTGGCCTTGGAAGAGAGGTAGCTGATGTATCAGCTATCACTGGCACTGGAACCGTGGGTTTCTACCTGGTTGAAGTTTAGAAAAAGACCTTCATTGACAGATATGTTGTGAAATCTATTTGGAAAAGTAGAAGGCTCCACCATCAGTCCAAAGTAATTGCTCTTTATGGGAGACAAGATGCTGTACTGAGAAGTAGAAGTTGTATTTGTAATGAGATTCACAACACGGCCATTTGCTTCAGTGTAGCTACTTTGATAGTGCCTGTGGACTGTGGTCAACTCATTTAAAATAGCACGTTGTTCCACTGCAATTTGTTCTGGTGGTCTAACTGACATTGATGATGTAAGAGAAAAATCACCTCTGATCGGGATAGTTTTATCAACAATTATGTGGCTAGTAGAGGGCTTTCTTATTAGAGGAATGTTTAAATTTGCAGAAGGTAAAAATGCACTTTCTCCACTTCTGTCAGCCACAAAACAAGAAATATGATTATCCACATTACCCTCTGCTTTAAATTGCTTCTTGTTGAAATGTTCAGCCAATGAAGATACCAGAGAGGCATATTTAATCCCAACTTTTCTTATTATTCTCACTAAAACCTGGGGTAAGCCTCGTTTAGAATTTGTATTATGATAGAACTGCAGCTACAACCAAAGAGAAAGGTTTTAGTAATATTTTAAAACAAAATACAACACTACAATAAGCCTAATAAAACCCTCAGATTTCACGTTTACCACGCAAAGATAATATCATGAAAATATGAACATTACTAACGATACTTTGAAGTTCCTTATTTGGAAAACAAACATTTAAACAGTATAGTCATCAGATTTAAGATGTTAGCATTTGCAGTAATGGTGAATGCCACTTCTCAAAAGCAGCTTTAATACATTTATTTTGATTTCTGATAAGATTCATAGTTGCAAGCAATGTTTCTCATAATCTTGAATACTTAAGTCACTGTCCTTTTTTTAGAAAAAATATTTTAACATTAGTACTTTTATACAATATTCAAAATCTATCTTTACATTTATATTACCATAGATTGATGTACAAAATAAAATTTTATATGTAAGTTACCAAGTAGTAACTAAAATTTCTAAATACCTTGCTTAAAACAGAGACATTTTTTCTTCTGCCAGGAAGTCTGCTAGACAAGCAGACATTTGAAAATTTTGCCATAATTTACTAAAACCATAATGGTTAAGCTGTGTAACTAGGCTTTTCATACTTCCAGTTTCAAATATACTGAAAGGGGCCTTTCTTTCCAAAACTTCCTTCTTAAAGACATCTTCATCAATCACTATGGAAGTTCCATTATCGTCCCACCAGATGGATTTAAGTTGGTCACTCCCAGCCATTTTTCAGAGTTTACTTGGAAATGTCAGACAACGAAAATTATTATTTTCATCTTTTTCAGAGACACAATGTGTGTAACATGGTCTTTTTATCAAGGATTCTTCAAACAAATTCTAAAAAGCATTTTCTTCAATCATAGACCTCAAGTCCAAGTCCCCAGAGAATGTTTTGTTACACAATAGAGATCTGCCGCAGATTCCTGAACCAGTTCGTCCAACTTTATTAGACACATCTTGAAATTCTGAGAAACATGTGTCATCTCATATAACTTTTTCTACAGCTACTTTTCAAATATACATGATTTTGAGCACTGCAGTTTCCAATGCTGCTTTGGCAGGCCTGCACAGATAAACTGCTAGGCCATCAAAATGGTTCTCAACCTGAGTAGCTGTGACATCACAAAACGCCTGGTCTCCTAGCAACTCAAGTGCAACAATCAGCCAGTGCTTACTTCTCATTAATCCAGTTAAAATGAAACATAAGATGTTAATTTTTATAGTGTGATCTGCAAATATTATCCCCACAAAATCTTTTTAATAATTTAATTTTGAGGTCTATGAAATAAAACCAATCTCCATCCTTTTTTACACAAATTTATGCCAGATGGGTGAACAGAGTATATATAATACACAAAATATATTAAATAATTTTAAAGTTTTTGAATTTAATGTGAAATTTGTGTAAAACATGTAAAGAAAATATATAACAATTTCATTATCATTTGTAATTAATGCGAAACTTAATTTGATTTGGAAATGGAAGTAGGCATTTTTCTGTGTACTTTAAAATCAGTAGCTCTATCTTCAAAACATCAGCAGAATAAATATCAGTTTATCTGGTATGTTTATAAATAAATGGTAAATATTTATGATATAAAATTAGATTAAAATAATGGATCAAATTTAAGAAATCCCAAATGTGGCAATTTTTTTTAAATCGTATTTGAGTGCTATAATAAAAGAAATGAAATTTAATATTCTTCTTTAAAATTACAAAAGAGAAAATCTTATAGTATACTTACAAAAGTTTATTTTTGCTATTCTTTCACTCAGATGTTTATCAGTCCCTAGAGAAGGAATAAATTTTCTTTTCATCTTTATAATCCATTCTCTTGTGGCTTCTGTTAAGTGTTCCAAAATGATGTTGGTAAATAAACTTATGCACAAGATCCTGGGTTTAATAAGCAGTGACTCAATTAAGGGGCAAATAAACAATCAAGAAACAAAAAAAATCAGTATATGCCGGTTGGGGTGGAAAAGTCTAGGTGATGCATTTTAGGAAGCATTATGTTTTTCAGTCCTGAAACAGTTGCCATTGTTAGTAAAATGTGGTATTTTAAGGCAAGAGTTTTGTTCACTAATTGTAAATAAAAGCTATGTTGTGTATCAGTAAACTGAAGTAACACAAGTTCTACCAAAACACTTATTCTTTATTTAGAAATAAATTCCATTAAACATAAGCCAAATTCAAAATGATTGATAAAATTTTAATTAAATAAATGTATACTCAAGCTACAAATGTAAATTTTTCCTTCAATATCTGTAAATTCCATTCTAAACAAATTTTAGCAACCTGAATTCATTGCATATTTTAAGTATTATAAACAATAGTTGTTTGAT
Source organism: Vicugna pacos (assembly GCF_048564905.1). Classification (NCBI taxonomy): domain Eukaryota; kingdom Metazoa; phylum Chordata; class Mammalia; order Artiodactyla; family Camelidae; genus Vicugna; species Vicugna pacos. The sequence goes on from NW_027328737.1 coordinate 1,344,945, forward strand.
TTAGTCCTGATTCATAAATATTATATAAAGTACACAAATCAATATATGTGATACCATCCCTTAAAAAACAGAGAATTCAAATTTAAAAATCTCAATAAATGTAGGAAAATTATTGACAGATCTCATCATATCCTTTTTATAAAAATATTCTTAACAAATTCTCTTCAGATAAAATGTAACTAAACATAATAAAAGCCATACATGAAAAACCCATGACTAACATCAAGTTCAATGTTAACATACAGGAAGGTTTTCCTCTGGTCCAGTAATAAGAGAAAGTAGCTCATTCTCAAAAGTCCTAAATTAAACTACTAGAAGTCCTAGCCAGAACAACTACTCAAGAAAAAATAAAAAGGCATCCAACTTGTAAAAAAGCAGTAAAATTTTTACAGATGACATAATTATACATAGATGGAAAACTCCATAGACTCCTCCATTGACCATTAGAAATAATGAACAAACTTAGTAAACTTGCAGAATTCAAAATCAAAGTACAAATATCCGTTGCCTTTTTAAAAAGTAACAGCACATTATCAGAAAGAGAATTTAGGAAAACAATTGTGTGTATATTTATAACAAAAGGAATAAAATAGGAATACATTTGATAATGAAATAAAAGATCAAATCATAGATGTATAAATTACAGGTGAAAGAAATATAAGTAAACAAAATAAATAGAAAGATATTTTGTGCTTATGGATTGTATACAATTTGAGGAATTATTCTATTCTGTCTTTTACATGTTCAATCTCTCCAGCACTACTTAATGAGGAGTATGTCTTTTCTACATTTTATACTCTTGCTTCCATTTTCATGGGTTAATTGATCAAAGGTGTGAGGGATTATATCTGGTTGCTCTATCCTCTTCTATTGATTGGTGTCTGTTTTTGAGCCAGTATCATGCTGTTAAAATTACTAAAGCTTTGTACGACGGTTAAACATCAGAGAAATTTACACCATTAGATTTAATAAACTTTTTCAAGATTATTTATGCAACTTATGATCTTAGTTGTTACATATAAATTATGAAATTATCTTTTGTATTAAATGGAAATATCTAATGGGTATTTTGACATGAATCACACTAAATGTAGATTCCTTTGAGTAGTATGATTGTTTCAACCACATTGTTTCACATCATTAACATAAGAGATCTTTTCACTTTTTTGGATCAGTTTTAATTTCCTCCATCCATGTTTTCTATTTTTTAACTAATAGATTTTCTCCTAATTTGTTAACTTCATTACTAGGTATTCTTTACATATATATATTATTATATATATTATATTTGTAAACATGTGTCCTACACAAATACAACAGACAGAAGGCAGTGGCAAAACATATTCAAGTCCTGAATGAAAGAAAGCTGTAATCTAACATAATTTATCAAGCAAGGCTATCCTTTAGAATAGAAGGAGAGATAAATAAATTCCACACAAGCAAATTCTAAACTAATTTAGCAACAGAGAAAGAAATAATGAAAGATCTACTCTAAAAAAAAAGCAGGATTCTATAGAAAGGAGAAAGGCATACTTAGGCAATAGCTACAATGAATTACAATAGGATAAACATGATGTAAAACAGGACATCAAAATTTTTAAATATCAGAGAGTGAAACAGGCAATACAGAGTATTTTCTTCTTGTTTCTGTTCTCTGTATGATGGGTTAGAATTTGGATTCTTATCAGTTAAAACAAACTGATATAATAACGGGTCAATATACATACAAAACAGGGTAACCATAAGTCAAAAGTTTACAATTAATTCACAAAGCAAAAAAGAAACCAAGATAATAAAAAAGAAAACATATCAAGCCACAAAAAGAAAGAGAAATGAACAAAAAAGATATACCAAGTCAACTGGAAAATGAAGTTCAAAATTTAAATAAACAGCAGTCTATCAATAATTATAACAAATGTTAATGGACTTAGTGCTTCAATCAAAAGTTATATATTGTCATATGGGATAATATAACAAGACCCTACATTATGAAGCATACAAGAGACCCACTTTAGTAAGAGGAACAAATATCATTTGAATGTCAGAAGATGGAAAAATATATTCCATGCAAATGGACATGACAAGAATGCAGGACTAGCAGTACTGACTTCACTCAAAATAGACTTTACAAGAAAGGCCATAGAGAAAGATAAACAAGGACATGATATAATGATTAAAGGAGCAACACACAATGATGATATTATACTCATTAATATATATGCACTCAATATTAGAGCACCTAAATACATAAAGCAAACACTAATAGATGAAAAGGAAGAAATCAATGGGAGCACAATCACAGTAGGAGATTATAACTCCCCATTACCATCACTAGATTGGTCTTTCAGACAGAAAATTAATAAGGGAACAAAGACACTGAAAGATACAATAAAATAATTGGAGTTGGTTGATATTTTCAAAACAGTACTTCTCCCCAAAACAGATTATATATTCTTTTCCAGTGCACATGGGACATTTTCTAGGAAAGATTATGTAATCAGTCACATAAGAAGCCTCAACAAATTTAAGAAGATAAAAATTATTTCAAGCATCTTTCTGAGTATAAAAACATGAAACTAGAAATCAATGAAAGAAAAACAGGGAGAAAAAATGACAGTATGTAGATTAAAAAACATGCTACTAAAACAAGGGAGGGAGGTGAAGATTTAAAAGAATAAATTAAAAAATATCTTGTGAAATATGGCAAAACACTACACAAAGTCAATTGAATACCGTTAAAGCAGGTTTAAGAGGGAATTTCATAGTGACAAGGCCCTCCTTATATAAGAAGAGCAATTTCCAAAAAAAAATCTAACATTCTTTGTAAACTATCATGAAAAGTAGAACAAACAAAACCAAAAGTAAGCAGAAAGAGGGAAATAATAAAGATCAAGGAAGAATGAATTGAAATAGAGATTAAAAATAGAAAAAATCAATCAACAATTTTTTGAAATAGTAAACATAATTGACAAATCTCTGGACAGGCTCACCAACAAGAAAAAAGGGGGAACACAAATAACATAAGAAATGAAATTGGAGAAACTACAAAGAGCACAACAAATTTGCATAATATCATAAGAGAATACCATGAGCAACTGTATGGAAACAAACTGGATAACCAAGAAGACATTGAGAAGTTTCTGGAAACATTAGCCCAACATTATTGCATCAAGAAGAAATTGACCATTTGAACAGAAAGATCACAAGAAATGGAATAGAATTATCAATAAAATAAAAAATCTCTGCAAGCAAACATTCAGACACAAATAGCTTCACTGGGGAATTTGACCAAACATTCAAGGAAAAATCCATACCAGTCCTCCTCAAACTCTTCCAAAAAATTGATATGGAGAGAGTACTCCCTATCTCACACCATAAGGCCAACATCAAACTGATACCAAAACCAGACAAAGACAATACCTCAAAAGAAAACTATAGGCCGATATCCTTGATAAACATAGATGTAAAAGTCTTTAAGAAATTATTAACAAAGAGAATCGAACAGCATGCAAAAAAAAGATTATACTCCATGGACAAGTTAGGTGCATATCAGGAACACAAGGATGGTTCAACATATGCAAATCAATTAATCAATTGTGATACACCATATCAACAAAAGAGAGGACAAAAAACCACATGAACATCTCAGATACAGAAAAAGCATTTAATAATATTTAACACCTTTTTGCAATAAAAGCTCTTATCACAGTGGGCATAGAGGGACCATATCTCAACATTATGAAAGCTATTTATGACAAATTTATAGCCAGCAAAATACTCAATAGTGAAAAACTGAAACCCTTCCCATAAAAACCTGAGACAAGACAAGGTTGCCCATTCTCACAATTTCAACTCAATATAGTCTTGGAAGACCTAGCCACAATGATCAGGCAAGAAAAAGAAATAAAAGTATTCAGACTGGAAAAGAAGAGGTAAAATTGCCACGATATGCTGACATGACCCTATATAGAGAAAACTGTAAAAGCTTCACAAAAAATTACTTAGGCTAAAAAAGGAACTGGGCAAGGTACTCAGAGTAATGTAGAAAAACAAATTGCATTTCTTTACACTACCAAAAAATCAACAGGGAATCAAAGTATAGAAACAAACACTTTTATAAGTGCACCCAAAACCATTAAATGCTTAAGAATATATCTGACCAAGGAGGTAAATAACTTATTCATGGACAACTAGAAAACATTTATTGTGGAAATCAAAAAAGATTTGAAGAATTGAAAAGTTACCCAATGAACTTGTAATGGAAGAAACAACATTGTTAAAATGGCCATACTGCCAAAGGCAATCTACAGACTTAATGTGATTTCCTATCAAATTATGCAGAACATTTCTTTTTAGGCCTGAAACAAATGATCCAAAGATTTACACAGGGTCATAAAAGATCCATAACTTCCAAAGCAATATTCAAGAAAAAAAAAGAGGCTGGAGAAATAAACCACCAGATCTCCACAAACTATTGCAGAGATACAATAATCAAAACTATATTATATTGGTACAGACACAGGCATGTGGACAAATGGAACAGAATACAGGGACTAGGAATAAATCTACAGGCCTATGTTTTATTAATCTTTAACAGAGTATCCAGGAATATGACAGAGAAAAGGCGATATCTTCACCAACTGGTGTTGGGAAATCTGGATAGCAGCATGCAGAGCAATGGAGTTAGAACACTCCTTCACTCCATACACAAGAATAAACTCAAAATGGCTTGAAGACTTAAATGTAAGTCAAGACACAGTAAATCTCCTAGAAGAAAACAGGCAAAACACTCTGACATAAATCTCAGCAATGATCTCCTAGAACAGCCTACCCAGGTAATGGATGTAAGATCAAAATTAATAAATGGGACCTAATTAAACTTATAAGCTTTTGCACAGCAAAGGGAACCATAAACAAAGCAAAATGACAACCTACAAGATTAAAGAAAATATTTAGAAGTGATGCAACTGACAAAGGCTAAATTTCCAAAATATAAAGACTTCATACCACCTAATAATAATAATAAAAAAAGCAAGAAACCCAATCTGAAAATGGGCAGGAGCCCTAAACAAGCAATTCTTCAATAGAGACATACAAATGCCACACAGATACATGAAAAAAATTGCTCACTATCATTTTCAGAGAAGGGCAATTCAAAACTATAATGAATTATCACCTCACAATAATCATAATGGACATTATTCAAAAATTCACAAACAGTAAATGCTTGGGAAGGTGTGGAGAATGTGAACCCTCCTACACTGATGGAAGGAATGTAGATTCGTGCAGTCATTGTGGAATCCAGGATGGGGATTCCTCAAAAGAATAAAAATAGACTTAATGTACAATCCAGCAGTCCCACTTCTGGGTATATATCAAAGAGAACTCTAATTCAAAAAGACACCTGCACCCCAATGTTCTTAGCAGTGCTATATACAACAGCCATGACATGGAAGCAACCTAATTGTCCAACAACAGATGACAGTAATCAGAAGTTATGCCATATTTACACAATGGAATACTATTCTGCAATAAAAAATGAAAAAACAATGGCATTTGCAGCAAAATGTATGTCCCCAATAAGTGTCATTCTAATTGAAGTAAGCCAGAAAGAGAAAGGAAAATAATACATTACATGACATATGTGGAAACTTAAAAAAATTTTGGATGAGAACACAGTGATTTCACCTACAAAACTGAAGCACACTTGCAGATCTACTGAACAATTTTATGATTACTGCAGAAAGGGGCAGTGAGAGGATATATTTGGGAGCTGTATATTTATACATGTTATCCACTATATATAAAAATAGATTTTTTTTTCAAAATTTCTTTCATATGACACAGGGTAGTAACTTAAATAACGTGAAGAAACCTTTAATATGCACACAAATGTATGCATGCACGGGAACACTGTGCTATACCCCACAGATTGACACATTGTAAATGGCAATAATTGAATGATAAATAAATGAATAAATATGTAAATAAATAAATAAATAGTATCTAAATAGAAAATATTTAATAATAAATGAAATACAATAATTCACACTACTTATTTTTACACCTCAAGAATCTAGGAGAAAACAGAAAGAATAAAGAAGAAAATTGAATGAATCAGAGTAAGGCAAATAAGAGAAATAATTGAAAAGATAAAAAAAACCTTAGTCTGTTTCTTTTAAACATAAAGTGGACAAACGTTCAGGTTGACTTAGAAAATAAGACTCAAATAAAATCAGAAATACAAGAGAAGATATTAACACTGATTTTGTAGAGATGCAAAGCATCATAAGATGTTACCACAAGCCAAAGATTTGAATGACTTTGAACAAAAGACAAATTTCCAGTAACATATGTCTTCCAATACTGAATCAAGAAGAATTAAGAAAGTTAAATAGAGCAAAAGTGTGCATGAGTAAATCAATAATCCAAACTTCCCAAACAAGAAAATATTTACAAGATGACTTTACTGGTGAATTCTGCAATACATTTGAAAACAATTTTTCACCAATTCTTCCACAATTCTTCCAAGAATTTGAAGGGTGTGAAAGAATCGAAACATGATTTATGAAGCCAGTATTATTTGCATAACAATGCTAGAAAGGACATTATATGCAAAATATAGAACATTATCCCTGATGAACATATGTGACAAAATTCTCAACAAAACACAAGCAAAATGAATTCAACAACACATTTAATGTATCATACACATACATGAGTAAAGGGATTTATCCCTGGGTTTAAGGATACTTCAAAATATTCAAATCAATAAAGGTGATATGCCACACTTATAGAATGAGAAATAAAACTCAATAATCATCTCAATAAGTGCAGAAAAAGCATTGTATATAATGCAACATTCTTTTAAGTTACTTCCAACAAATTAAATTTACCCTATCAGTGGCACGCTATCATATACACACAAACACTGTGTGGACAAAAGTGGAGCAGTTCACTGTTTATTGATTCTTAGAAGAAGGGTTTATATAGGACATGCACAATGCCTCACATATCATCTTAGTTATAACAATGTTAATAATCTTAAGCTATTTATGTCCCCATGCTCCTTCAGTAAGCACAGGATGTTAAATGATCAAGGATTGTTTTAAAGTTCATCACGGAACTTCATTAAGTAGGCCATCTCTTATCCAGCCGGCTGTGCCTGTCTTAGGTTGTCCTTCTATGAGGAACTTACACAGCATAGGCTATATAGCCATCCATACTGGATACATTGATTAGGCAATTTATTATCCAGCCTGGATATGTGACATTCCTCACAGCTTCTTTAACAGTTCAGCCCAAGGGCTTATTTTTTAGAGCCTTCAGACAGGGGCCTACTAACCCAACATCCCTTGACAGAAAAAAGGATGGAGAAAATTTGATGTATATATGCAATGGAATCAATATTTTGCATTCCTATCAACAGTGTCCATGGGGTTTCTTTTTTCCACAATCTCACTATCATCTATTTTCTTTTTGATGAGAGCCTTCTGGCAAGTGTGTGGTCTTGTCTCACTTTTGGTATATGACTTTCCTAATAATTTATATCTCTGAACATAATTTCATGTGTCATTTCGCCAACTGTATGTTTTCTACAGAAAATTGATTCAGATCTATCTCTTCAGTTCCTATGGACTTTTTTTAGTTGGTTCATTTGGTATTTTTGTTGTTGGTGTGGGGTAAGGTTTTGCCATAAATTTTGGATATTAACACTAGATTGGAAATTATTACTTGCATATATATTCTCCCATTGTGTTTGTTGAGTTCTCATTTTATTGATCATTTCTTCTGTAGTGTAAATCTGTTTAGAGTGATACAATCGTATTTTGTTAGTTTTGTTTCTGCTTCCCTTGCCAGAGGAGACATATGAAGAATCATATTAAATCCAATGTCACAGTGTAATTCTTATATTTTACCCTAGGATTCTTTGTTTTCAGGTTTTATGTTTTATATGTCCAGGAGTGTGATTGCTGCATCACATGATAGGTCTATTTTTATTATGTAAAGGAATACCCATACTGTTCCCAAAGTGGTTGCACCAATTTTTATTCCCACCAACAGCGATGGAGAGTCCCTTTTTCTCCACAACCACCCCATTCTTTATTATTTGAAGACATTTTGATGACAGGCCTTCTCTATAGTGTGAGGTAAAACATTATGTTATTTTTGTCTTCGCTTTGTATAGTGATTAGCAATGTGAGCATGTTTTACTTTTCCTGTTTGTCATCTGTGTGTCTTCTTTACAGAAATGTCTTCTGCTCATTTTCTGTCTGAGTTGTTTGTAGATTTTTGAAATGGAGTTGTATGAAAGATGTGTGTATTTCAGAAATTAGCCTCTTGTTGATTGCATTGTTTCCTAATGTTTTCTCCCATTTGGAAGTTCATCTTTTCATTTTATATATTTTGCTACTTAGAAGCTTTTAAATTTAATTAGGTCCTATTTGTTTATTTTGTTTTTAAAGTTTTCAGCTTGGGAGAGTGACATAAGAAAATTTTACTTCAATATATGTCTTGTTTTGCTTATGTTAGTTTCCAGGAGTTTTATTTTGTCATGCATTAGATTCAGATATATAAATAATTTTGAGTTTATTTTTGTACAGTGTGAGGGAGTGTTCTAATTTCATTGATTAACATGTAGCTGTCTAGCTTTCTCAACATCACTTACTGAAGAATGTCTTAAAGGCATTGTATATATTTGTTTCCTTTGTCATAGTTTAGTTGACCATAGGTGTGATGTCTTATTTCTGCCTCTGTGTTCCATTCTAGTGATATAGATGTTTATTTGTTTTCCAGCATTGTGCTGTTTTGATTACTGTATTTTTAATATAGTCTGAGATCTGGGAGAGTTATGGGTTATGCCTCCAACTTTGTACTTTTTCCTCATTGTTACTTTTGCAGTTCTTGTTCTTTTGCATTTCCATACAAATCATAGGACTGTTTTTAGTTCTGTGGAAAATAACATGCAGTTCGATCTGAATCACTTTATATCTGTAGACAACTTTTGTAGTATGTATATTTTAACAATATTTATTCCTCTTAACTAAGGCCTTGAGATTTCTTTCCATTTCTTTGCATTCGCTTCAAATTTCTTTATCTTCATTTTATTATTTTTTTCATAGGTTTTTCATTTTTTGTTCTGATTTCATATGGATCTTATAAAATTATGGAATATTTAATTTTTAGTGTAAAGAAATGTGACAGTTATTGTATATTAATCATGAATCATGCTGCTTTGCTAAATGTATTTATTAGTTTTAGTTCTTTTAGTTTGGAGAATCTTTAGGGATCACTATATAAATTATTATGTCATCTAAAATAATAAAAGTTTTACTTCATTCAATCCAACTTGAATAGTTTTTGTCTTGTCCAATTGCCGTTGCTAGAACTTCCCATACTGTGTTTAATAGAAATTGTAAGAATGGACATCCTTGTCTTATTCCTTAATTTGGCTTTCAGTTTTTCACTTTTGCATATTATGTTGTCTGTGGGTCTGTAATTAATGACTTTAGTTATGTTGAGGTATATTTCCTGAATCCTACATTGCTAAGAGGTTTCTGTCATTGTTGCTGATGTTGCTGTTGTTGTTGTTACTGTATTTGCTGTCTTAATGAATAAAAGTCGAATTTTATGAAATGCTTTTTATGGATTTATTGGGATGACCATTTCTTTTTCTCTTTTTCTTTTGTTAATTTGGTGTATCAAACTGATTGATTTGTAAATGTTGAACGTCTCTTCTGACCCTGCAATGAATCCAAGTAGATCATGGTGTATGATTCATTTTAGGTATTGCTGGATTTAGTTTGCTAATAATATTTTGTAGAATTTTTGCATGTAATTCTATCAAATATAATGGCTTGAAATTGCATTTGCCCATAATTTTTATGTTGGTTTTGATATCAGGGTGATGAAAGCTTCATAGAATTAATTTGGGAGTTTCCCACATCTTTACTAAGTTTGAATAGTTTGAAGAGTATAAGTTTTGATTTGTATTTTTGTACAGTTCTCCACGGGAGTTGTTTAAATCTGCACTTCTATTCAACGATTTTTTTAAATGCAGATTCTATCTTTCTTGTAGCACACAGATTGTTCAAATTATTTGTTTCTCCTAATCTCTGTCTCCTTCTAGACATTTGTCTATTTCTTCTAAGTTGTCCAGTTTTTATGCGTGTAATTTTTGACAAAATGATCCCTTTTTTGTATACCTGAGGTAACAATTGTTATTTCTCTTCTTTTATTTCTTAATTTATTTCTTTGGATCATCTACCTTTTCTTCATGATGCACCTGGCTAGAGGTTTATTAATTTGCTTATCTCAAAAGAAAACATAAAACAAAATCTTTGGTTCTATTAGTCTTTTGAATAGTTTTTTATTCTCTATAATTTATATTTACCCCTGTAATATTTAGGATAATTTTTTTCATTTTTACCTTTTTTTATTGATTTACAGTCATTTTACGAAGTTGTCTCCAGTTCCAGAGTAGAGCACAATTTTTCATTTAAAATGAACATATGTGCATTTTTTGTCCCATTTTATTGTCTTTGAACTGCTGTATGAACTTTTGTACTTTTCCCTGTGCTATAAAGTGCAATACTGTATATCTATTCTACAATTTTGATATCCCAGTCTATCTCTTCACACCCCACACCCCATGGCAAACAAAATTTTGTATTCTATGTCTGCAGTCTATTCCTTTTTTTATTTGTGCTTTTTTTGTTTTGTTTTGGGTTTTTTTTTTAGATTCCTCTAATGAGCCATCTCATATGGCATTTTTATTTCTCTTTCTGTCTTAATTTACTTAGACTGATTTTCTCCAGGAGCATCCTTGTTGCTAAAAATGGCATTATGTTGATGGTTTATATGGCTGACTAGTATTCCACTGTATAAATATACCACCTCTTTTTTATCCAGTCAACTGTCGATGGACATTTAGGCAGTTTCCATGTCTTGGCTATTGTAAATAGTGCTGGCTATGAAAATTGGGCTGCAGGTGTCATCCTGAAATAGATTTCCTTCTGGATTTAAGGCCAGGAGCGGGATTCCTGGGTCATATGGTATTCTATTCCTAGGATTTTGAGGAATCTCCATCCTGCTTTCCACATTGGCTGCACCGAACTGCATTGCAACCAACAGTGAAGGACTGTTCCCTTTTCTCCACAGCCTCTCCTGCATTTGTCATTTGTGGATTTTGGAATGAAAGCCATTCTGACTGGTGTGAGGTGATATCTCACTGTAGTTTTGATTTGCATTTCTCTGATAATCAGTGATATTGAGCATTTTCTGATGTGCCTTTTGATCATTTGTATGTCTTCCTTGGAGAATCGCTTGTTTAGGTTTTCTGCCCATTTTTGCATTGGGTTGTTTATTTTATCTTATTCAGTTGGATGAACTGCTTATATGCTCTGAAGTTCAAGCTTTTGTCTGTTTCATATGCAAATTATTTTTCCCATTCCGTAGGTGGTCTTTTTGTTTTACTTCATGTTTCTTTACTGTGCAGAAGCTTGTAAGTTTCATTAGGTCTCATTTGTTTATTCTTACTTTTATTTCTTCTACGAGAAAATTTTTGAGACTTATTTCAGATAGTGTTTTGCCTATATTTTCCTCAAGGAGGTTTATTTTATCTTGTCTTATGTTTAAGTCTTTGATCCAGTCTGAGTTTATTTTTGTGTGTGGTGTTCTAGCTCCATTGGGAGTGTTCTAACTTCATTGATTTACATGCTGCTCTCCAGTTTTCTTAACACCATTTGCTGAAGTGTCTGTCTCTATTCCATTGTATTTTCTTGCCTCCTTTGTCAAAGATTAATTGACCAAAAGTTTGTGGGTTCATTTCTGGGCTCTCTATTCTGTTCCATTGCCCTATATGTCTGTTTTCCTACAAATACAGTGCTGTCATGTTGACTGTAGCTCGATAGTATTATCTGAATCATTAGCATAAAGAATTACCACTGATTTTTGAACCTTAATCTTGTAACCTGCTACCTTGCTGAATTCTTTGATCAGCTATAGTAGTTTTTGTTTGGTTCTTTAAGGGTTTTCTATATATAGTAACATATTATCTGCATATAGTGAGAATTTTACCTCTTCGTTTCCAAATTGCATCTCTTTTTATTCTCTCTCTTGTTTGATTGCTGAGGCTAGGACTTCCAAGTTTATATTGAGTTGGAGTGGTGATAGTGTGCATCGCTGTCTTTTCCCAGATTTTAGTGGGAAGATTTTAACTTTCTCACCATTGAGTACTATGCTAGCTGTAGCTTTGTTATCTATAGCTTTCATGATGCTGAGATATGTTCCCTCTATGCCCACTTTAGTGAGAGTTTTTATCATACATGGGTGTTGAATTTTATCAAATGCTTTTCCTGAATCTATTGAGATGATCCTGTGGTTTTGGTCCTTTCTCTTGTTGATGTGCTGTATTACATTGATTGATTTGCATATGTTGAACCACCCCAGTGTCCCTGGTATTATCCCCATTTGGTCATGATGTATAATCTTTTTTCTGTGTTGTTGGTTCTGCTTGCTACTATTTTGGTGAGGATTATGGCGTCTGTGTTCATCAGTGATTTTGGACAATAATTATTTTTTTTGGTATTGTCTTTTCCTGGTTGTGGTGTCAGGGTGATTGTGGCTTCATAGAATGACTTTGGGAGTATTCCTTCATTTTCAATCTTCTGGAGGAGTGTGAGAAATCCTGGTATGAGTTCTTCTTTGTATGTTTGGTAGAATTCCACTGTGAAGCCGTTCAGTCCTGGACTTTTATTTGTAGGGACGTTTTTTATTGCTATTTTGATTTCATTTCTAGTGCTCTGCTCGTTCGAAGGGTCAGTTTCTTCTTGATTCAGTCATGGTGGACAGTATGTTTCCAAAAACTTGTCCACCTCCTCTAGGTTATCCAGTTTGGTTCCATAAACTATTCATAATATTCTCATATGATATTCTGTATTTCTAATTTATTTGTTGTAATTTCTCCATTCTCCTATCTTATTTTGCTAATTTGTGCTCTCTCTCTTTTCTTCTTATTGAGTTTTGCCAGAGGTTTGTTGATTTTACTTACTTTTTCAAATAACCACAATTTGGAATGGATGATTATTTTCTTATGGTTTTTTCAATCTCTATTTATTTCCTCCTCAATATTTATGATTTCTTTCCTTCCGCTGCCATTTGGGTTTTTTTCTTCTTGTTTTTCTAGTTCATTCTGCTTTTGGGTTTAATTGTTTATTTCTGATTGTTCTTTTTTGAGGTAGGCCTGTATCACTATAAACACCCCTCTGAGCACTGCTTTTGCTGTGTCCCATAAATTTTGTGTGGTTTTGCTTTCATTTTCTTTGTCTCAAGGTAATTTTTCATTTCAGCTTTGATTTCTGCTTTGAACCATTCGTTTTTTAATAACATATTGTTTAATCTCCATGTTTTCCATTTGTTCTCCTTTGTTTCTCTGTTGTTGATTTCTAGCTTCATGGCATTGTAGTCAGTAAAGACACTTGAGGTAATTTCTATTTTCTTAAAATTGCTGAGGGTTATTTTGTGCCCAAATATATTATGAATCCTGGAAAATATCCCATGTCAACTTGAAAAGAATGTATATACTATTATGTGGGGTGTGTAATGCTCTGAAAATATCCACCAAGTGTAATATTACTATTACACATATTCTATTATTTAACTTCTCTGTTGCCTAATTTATTTTCTGTCTCGATGATCTCTCTAGTGAAGTTAATGCAGTGTTGAAATCTACAACAATGATTAGATTCCCATCACTATTCCTCTTTGTATCTGTTAGTAATTATTTTATGTACTAAGCTACTCCTCAATTTGGTGCATATGTATTAATGAGTGTGCTGTCCTCATTTTGTATAACTCCTTCAATCATTATACAATGTCCTACTTTATCTTTCTTTATGGCCTTTGTTTAAAGACTATTTTGTCTGAAATCAATACTGCAACACCTACTTTTTTCGCTTTTCCATTCGTATAGAATACCCTTTTCCATCATTTTACTCTCAAACTATATGTGTCCTTCTCCCTGAAGTGGGTCTCTTGTATGCAGCATATTCACGGTTCTTGCTTTATTATCAAGCCTGGCACTCTATGACATTTGACTAGAGCATTTAGTCCATTAACATTTACAATAATCGATGATATGTTTGTGTTTATTGCCATTTTGACCTTATCTTTTCAGTAGATTTGTTATTTCCTCTTTGTTCTTTTCATCGTCCTATTATGGTTTGGTCATTTTACTTTGTATTATCATGAAGTTTATCTAGTTTTAGTGACACTCTGATAAGTTTTTGTCTTGTTATTACCCTTTTATATAAGTCTTTTAGACCATTTCTATAACTGCTTTTATTAAACGGATAGTAACATGATCTCAAACCCATCCTACCGAGAGCAAAATTTTGTAAAAGAAAGACCAAAAAAGTAAATTCTCCATTATCCTGCCTCCCTCTCAAGCTCTCAATTATTTGTATATCTTGTTTTAAAGTTTAGTGTTTATTTTATTTATAATTAATGAGTTATCACATTTCCAGCTGTGAGATTCATATTTCTGTAGCAACCTGCTGCTTTTCTTTTTAGAGTAGAACTTTCAGAATTTCTTTTAGCATGGGTCTAGTGTTGCAAAACTGTTGTAGCTTTTTCTTGTCTGTGAAATCCTTTTTGTCTCCTTCTACCATAAATGAAAACCTTGCTAGTTAAAGTATTCTAGGGTATACCTTTTTTTCATTCAGTACTATGAATAAATCTTGCCACTCCATTCTGGCCTTTAGTATTTGTGTAGTGAAATCAGCTGTGAGTCATATAGTGATTCCCTTGTAACTCACTCTTTGCTATTCTCTTGCTGCCTTTAGGATCATTTCTTTTTCCTTGACTCTGGCCATCTTAATTATATGTCTTTGTGTGAGTGTATTTGGGTTCTTCCTGTTTGGGACACTCTGAGCTTCCTGTATTTGGATATCTGATTCCTTCTTTAAGTTTGGGTAGTTCTCAGTCATGATTTCTTCAAACACTTTTGCAATCCCCTTTGATCTTACCTCCCCTCTGGGACTTCTATCATGCCAAGATTGGTATGCTTTCTATTCTTTCATAGGTCCCTTATGCTTTTTTCATTTGTTTCTCATTGTTTCTCTTGTAGCTGTTCTGATTCTGTGCTTTCTATTGTCCTGTCTTCTTAGTCACTAATTCATTGCTCTGCATTATCTAGTCAGCTTTGAGATACCTTTAGATCATTACTCATCTCAGTCAACAGGTTTACCTATTCTACTTGGCTCTTCTTTATAGCTTCCATTTCATTTTTGACATATTTTATATCTCTGGCCACTATCTTTTATTTCCTTCAGTAATTTGATCACCCCTTTTTTGAAATCTTGATTTAGTAGGCTATTGATGTCTATTACACTGATCGTTCTTTCAGAGGATTTCTCTTGTTCTTTTATTTGGGAATGGTTTGACTGCTTTTTCATCTTGCTCCTACCTCTCTGGCACTGTGGCTTATGGAGTATCAGTTATCTAATGTGGTCCTAAAGGAGTTTACCTACCTAATGCCTATGTAGTAATACAACTTAGAAAATAGAAAAAAGAGAGAGAGAGATAAAGAATTTTAAAGAAGGGGAAATAAATGTTTGAAGAAAATGTATAATGCATAATATAAGAGGAAGTTGAAGCAGAGTTTTGAAAAATAATAGTAATAAAAATATTTTTTAAAAATGTCAAAGGGATTAAAATGGGTGTATATATAATTGAATAAGTAGTACAAATTAAGAGGGTAATAGAAAATGGAAGAGGTAATAACAGATTAAAACAAGGGTGTGGTCTGTGTCCTCCTGGAGACTGGGTACATTTAATGTGAAGTCTTTCTTTATTCATCCTGCTATGGAAGTTCATCTTCCTGTTTTCAGAGGCTTTCCATTGGAGCCCCCATTTGTGCTGCTCCCAGTGCCTGTCTGTAAGCCGATCACTCCTACACACAACACTGCATCTGGAACAGCTCTCTTTACTGTGGGCTGCTTGTCACTGCCTTGTCCGATGCTGCAGTCAGATGTTGCAGACTGACCAGGCAGGAGTGTGCATCATGCCCTCTCCTAGCACCATGGTCAGGGGCTGAATTCCAGCCCAAAATTTGGGAGGCCACACACCCCATCAGGGTGCCAGTTGCTCCGCTGCTGTGAGCCACTGTACGATCTGCCTTGGGTTTGCACACTGGAAGTGGGCTCAGGGAAGCCTGAGGAACAGCCCTGTCCCTGATCTGGCCCAAAACCCAGCTGCTTGTTTGCCTTGGTGATGCAAGTTCTCTGAGAAACCAGGTTAGAAGAATCCTATCTGCCTCAGGATGTAGAGAAGTCTCCATCTGGCCCTTAAGGCTTCTAAATCCTTAGACGTGGATGCAGATTTTGCACCCACTGCTGCCTGGGTGCAAAGCACCAGAAGGTATTGTGGCTGTGTCTCAACCCCAACTCTCTTCACCTAGAAACGTTTGCAGATTTTCAGAGATGGCTAAGTACCCTTCCCCCTACAGGGCACATCTGCCCTGTTGCTTCATGGAGGGCCCAGGTTGTCTTGCTCTGTGCACCCACAGCAATGGCACACAGCAACATGCATTCCCCAGGACTGCCTCAGTGCAGCCATCCCCAACTTCCACCCAGCTCATGCCGCATGGCCCTGCCCCCAGCTTCTTGGCTGCATTTTGGCTGGGTGCCTGTGCCTGTTTACTTAGTTCTGTCAGTCAACTTATACTCTGTACAGATTCAAGGCTTGGAAGCTCCCCCTCCATCCTGCCAAACTCTCAGTTGGAGAAGGGAGACACAGTGATTGAGTGCCTGTCCTTCTTAGCTGCTCCCTCCCTGTGGAGCTTGTCCCAATCTGTTTTGCATTTTCTTCTTTCTTTCTTCCTTTTCTCCTGCCAGATTTATTGCATCTTTATCTTTTGAAGGGGACAATGTTATATCAGAGATCTGCAGATTCTCTGGATAGCTGAGTGGGTCTGTGATGAGACTTGGTGCATTTGAGGGAAAGGGTGAGCTATGAGTATCCTTCTCCTGCAACATCTTGTCCTCCCCCACAAAAAATTCTCACTTTATGGTGGAAGATAAACACAGCCAGGAAATAAAAATAAAAGTTATTTGATGGAAATGACAAGAAAGTGCACCTTTCAATACTCAAATCATACAAAATACATTTTAAAATAAGGTTCACAATGAAAGATTAATATGAGATTAAATAAAGAAAAAGAGATCAATGTAAAAATAGAGTATTACACTCATTAAATTATATATGGACCCAATACTGTAGATCCTAATTATAAGTAGAAATATTAGTAGACATGAAGTAATTAATTCATTATAAAAAATAATAGTTTATGAGTTTACCACCTCACTATCCTGATGGACATATCATCCAGAAAGAATAGCTGTAAGGAAACAGAGGTCTTAATGGCATATTGGATCATTTGAACCTAAATGAGCTATTGGACACTGCATCAGAAATGGAGAACACATAAGCTTCTCAAGTGTGTACAGGATGTTTTCTAAGGAATTAACCACATACTATGTCATGAAAAGAGCCTCAGGAAATTTAAACAAATATAGTTTACAGCAAGAATTTTTCAATACACAAAAGTATGAAACTATGCATCAACTATAGAAAGAACAGGAAAGGCACATACATGAGATTAAACCATATCCTTTAAAAAAATTAAATAAAACAAGGTCAATGATGAAATCAAAGAGATAATAAAATCATACCTGGAAACAAATTACAGTGAAAACATAGCTTCATAAAATGTATGGGATGCAGCAAAAGCAATCATAAGAGAGAAGTTTAGAACAATTCAGGCCTTCTTCAAGGAAAAGGAAAACCTCACACAAAGGACCAAGCTTACCAAACAAAATAACCAGAAATAAGAACAAACAAAACCCAAAGGTGGTAGAATGAGAAATCTTTAATGTTTCAGTAGAAAATAAATAAAATAAAAGTTAAAAAATAAATTAAAAATCATAAAATCAACAGCTTTTTTTCTTAAAAATATTAACAAATTGATAAGCATTTAGCAAGGCTTATCAACAAATAAAGAGTGGACCCAAACAAAAAAAGAAATGAAACAGTAGAAATTATGTCTGATAGTACAGAAATGCAAACAAAGATTATGAAAGCACTCTGAGCAGTTACATGACAACCATTTGGACAACCTTAAAGAAATGGACATATTTCTTGAAACGTACAGTCTGCCAAAAGTGAATAAAGAGAAAACTGAAAACTTGAAAAGAGCAATCAGTATAAGTTAAATAAAATCTATAATTTTAAAAACATCCCTTGAACAAAATGCCTGGATGAATTCACTAAAACTTGTTTCCTCTCAACTATTTCAAAAAATGTAGGAAGAAGTAAAATTCCCAAAGTTATTGTATGAGGACATGAATACCATGTTAAAAAAACCAGCCAAAGACACTACCAAAAAAAAAAGAAAAAGAAAATGTAAACACAATATCCTTGATGAATGTACATTCAAAAATCCTCAAAAAAAATCAACAAATTAATCCAGCAATACATAGAAAGGGTTATACACGATGATCAGTTGGATTCCTTCCAGAGTCACAGGGATGGTATAACATACACATAGCAATCAGCATGATGCATATTTAATAAAGGAAGGACATAATTCACAGGACCGTGTCAATAGACACAGAGAAAGCATTAGACAAAATTCAACATATATTCATGATCAGAACTCTCATGAAAGTGAGTAAAATCGGAACATCTCTCAACATACTAAAGGACATTTATAGCAGTTTATAATACTTAGGGGAAAAGCTGAAAGGATTCTGGATAAATTCAGGAACAAGACAAGGATTCCTACTCTCAGCCCTTCTGTTCCATAGTAAAAGAAGAAAGGAAAAGGAAATAAAAAGAAATAAAATAAATGCAAAATGAAAAAAAGAGGTAAAATTTTCACCAGTACTGATGACATAACAATCTACATAGAGTCCTAAGGGCTCCAGACAGACTAATATGAACAATAAATAATTTCAGCAAAGGAGCAGGGTACACGATTAATGTAAATTATTCTCTTGCATTTCTACCCATTCATCATGAGATACCCTAAAATGGACGTTGAAAGCAATACTATTTAAAATCCCATCCCCCCGAATATCTTGGAATAAATGTAACCACATATATGAAAGATCTAAATACTGAAAATTAAAAAACATTGGAAAAGAAATTAAAAATGATTCAAAGAAATGGAAAGATGTCTTGTGATCTTGGATTGAAGGAGTTAATATTGTTAACATGGCCGTATTACACAAAGAAACCTACAGATTTAGTGCAATTCCTATTACGAAGCTGTAGTATTTCCCAAAGAATAAGAAAATAAATAACTTTAAGTTTTACATGAAACCAGTTAAAATTGTCAAAATGATCTTGAGAAAAACCAACAAATCTAGAGGTATAAATCTCCTGGATACCTTACTATATTACAACCCTACAGTAATAAAAATAGCATGGCATTGACACAGAGATATAATCAATAAAAACAGATAGAGAGCCTAGAAATAATTCCACACACCTATGAGCAATGAATCAATGATAAAAGAGACAAGAGTACACAATGGAGAAAAGACAGTCTCGTCAGTGGGTGGTGTTTGGAAAGCTGGACTTCTACATGTAAAACAGTGAAATTAGAGCATTCCCTGACATCATATACAAAAATAAACCCCAAGTGTATTAAGAACCTAAATGTAAGACCTGATACTTTAATTCTGCTAGAAGGGAATACAGGTGGTACTCTATTGGATATCTATCATAGGAATATTTTCTAATATCAGTTTCCTACAGTAAAAGAAATATAAGCAAAAATAAGCAAGTGGGACCTAAATAAACTTGAAAAATTCTGCATACGTAAGGAAACTATGAATGAAATGAAAACACTGCCTGTGTATTTGGAGAACATATTTGCAAACAATGCAAGAGACCAGGGGTTAATAGATGAAGTTTAATTGTTGTAACATGGATTTAGGTTACACAACTCAATATGAAAAAGAAAACCCAATTAAAAAAAAGAGCAGAGTACCTGAGTTAATATTTTTCCAAAGAAAACATACAGACGAGTCACTGGCAAGTGATAAAAATGTTCAACATGACTAATTATTAGTTAATTGCATTTCAAAACCACAATGAATTATCACTTCACACTGGTCAGTGGCTATTATCAAAAAGTCTACAAATAGAAAGTGTTTGAGACGATGTGGAGGTAAGAAATCTCTTGTATATTCTTGGTAGAAATGTAAATTATTACAACTTCTATGGAAAACAGTATTCAGATTTATTTAAAACCAGAAGAGAACTACCATATGAAAGAGTAATATCTCTTCTAGGAAAAATATGGGGAAAAAAACCATAAATTGAGAAGAACCAATGTTTACAACAACACTATTTATAATATGCAACACAGGGAAGCAATTCTAGAGTCCACAGTACACTATGGACTTAAGATGATATGAAATATCTATAAATATGGGATGGAATATTACTCAGCCATGAAAAAGTATGACACATTGCTATTTTAGCATCATGAATTGTCCTAGTATATATTGTGCTTAGTGAATTAACTTAGACGAAGACAAAAGAATATAATATAATTTATATGTGGAATCTAAAGTATAACAAATCTCTGTGTACATCTATCTATAGCTATCTATTCATAGATGACAGATAAATAGATACATAGAAGGATAGATACATACATACAAGATAGACAGATAGATAGATGATAGATAGATAGATAGATAAATAGTTTGATAGGGACATGGTAGAGAGATAGAGAGATTAGATAGAGAAGACTGAAGCAGACTGAAAGATATGGGAAAAAATTCATATTTACCAAAGTGGAAGGGAAAGTCAATTTAATGGTAGGACATTAACAGATGCAAAGTAGTATACATAAAGGAGATAAGCAACAAGGATAATCTGTATAGATCAGGGAATTTTACACAATAACTTTTAATAATTTTATGTTACAATTATTGTAATAATTTACAATGCAATATAATCTACAAAGTGGTTGGAATCACTATGCTGTATATCTGAAACTATTCAATATATTACATCTACTGTTCTTCAATTAAAAATGAAACACCTCATGTATAATTTAGTTTCTTTTCCGCTGATATCATTTTCCTTTAAAATTGTTTTATTTTTACTCTTTAACTTTTATGATTACTGACTCAAATTATTTCTTTTACTCTTGTGAACATGTTACCAGATTGATGTATCTATATTTATTGCATCTGATTTCCTATTTTACTCTCTTTAATACATATAGAATAGTAACATTTCAAAACATACCCAAAGAAACTGATGCAACTTTCTCGTGGTCTCTGCTTTAGTTCAATGTTTTGCGTATATTTGCCATTTTATTTTTCTTAGAATAGCTCTTTTATGCACCTCTTTTAAGGTGTCTTGGTTTTGTTTTTTTTCATCTTGTTCAGGTTTGTTTGGTAAAGTCTTTATTTTCACTTTATATATAAGTAATAACTGTGCAAATTCGAGTATTCTTGGGTGAGAGATTTCTTACTTCAGTAGTTTCAAAATGTCATTTTAATTACCCTTGGCATATGTTTTCTGCTCAGAAATCTGCTGATAGCTTAATGGGGGTTCCTTTGTAGATTATCAAAATTTTTTTGGCTGCCTTTAAAATTTTACTGCATCATTGATTTGCCAATTTGCATATAACGTATCTTGAAGGAGGTATTTTTGTCTTAATGTTATTGGTGTTTGGTTGGCTCATGGACTTGTTTATCAGTTCCTTACCAAGGTTCGGGAAGTTATCAACCATTAATATTTTAAATAAACAATCAGCTGCCTTCTAAGTTACTTCTCCCTCCAGGATTTCAAGCTAATGTGCACTTCCTGAAGAAGTCTGATGGCTATTGTAGAATTTCCTCAGTTTTTAATACCTTGTATCTTTGCCCTCTCCTATCATTTCTAGTTTTGTTTTGGTGAGTTTGCTTATCTCTCTTCCACAAAGACAGTCTTCTTCCAGTGCTTTCTGTTGTATTCTTCATCTCATTTACTTAGTTCATCTGGTCCTCCAATAATGTTAGGTTATTTTATAGATTCAGTCTCTTAGGTAATGTATTCCTTATCACCATTTATTTTATTCCTGAGCTCACTAAACAGCTTTCTGAGTTTTGTTTTCTGTATTGAGTTTCTGTATGACATCTCTTTGGATTCTCTATTAGTTATACGGCAATATTCCATGACTTTAAGTTTGTTTGCTGCAGGGTTGATATTTTCTGTGTGTGTGTGTACATGCGTGTGTGCGTGTGCGTGCACGTGTGTGTCTGTGTCTCTGTCAGTGTCTGTTTCTGTCTATCTGTGTGTGTGCTTGCCTTATAATGTTACTGAGATTGGTCATGAACTTGGTAAATTATTGTTCTGATGACACTAAAAAACAGAATGGGATTTGGAGTCCTTGATTTTGTTTCCTGGTATTTTGCAATATTGCACAATTTTTGGTTTTAATTACCTGAGCTACCTCTGACAATATTTCAAAATTGCACTTTCCAGTTTCTACTGTCTGGATAAAAGATTGCTTACATTGTCACTTCTTAGACAACTCTGGTAGTTAATGCCACTGTTGTCACTGGTATGGTGAACCCTTCCTTTTATCTGATATCCCTTGAGACTCAGTCCACACATTGAGGAAAGTTGTAAAGACATGTGGGAATTTGAAATCAGGCAAGTGTCTTTGCCGTGTCCAATGTTGCAAGGAAATTTGTCTCCACCACTGGGAATAGGAAGTAGGGAGAGTGTCACGAATGTCTGAGTGTCTAAAGGATGGAAATTCTGTCTGCATTGTGGCTCCCTCCTAGTTACCTGTGACCATGAGTGATGGCACACTTGGTGGCTGAAGCTGTGTGAACCACTGTGACCCTATTTCTACTGGGTACTCTTAACCTGTGGGCTCAGATACCCCAGTCAGTGGGCCTTGGTCGCAGGCACCAGCTCTGCTCTTCCCTCAGTTCAGCCACCTTTATGTGTTTTAGCCCATCAAACTTCAGCTGCACACGTGTGCTCTGGAGTATTGTTTTGTGTTGTAGTTATTTTTGTTCAAATGTGAACGTTTCACTGACTGTAGATTTAAGGGGAGAGACAGAAATAATTTAAACATTTGTCACTATTTTCAAAGTCTATACTGTTTCATTTAAAAGCTTAAATTCTAATAAGGAAATTATAAGAACAGTAAAGAAAGTAAACAAATCACCTCCTAATATCAGAGTACTACAAAATATTTTGTTTGTCCTGGGTTATTTTCTTCAATGTTTTTCCCTCATGCGTGCACATTTTACTATAATATATGCCTATAAACTCTTTAAAATCATTTAAATTATTAAAATATTTCTCTGTGATGTAAATATAGCCCTGATGCTTCTCTAATTTTTAACTAGTAGCTTGCATATTTCTGTCTTCCCCATCCATCTTCCTGTCCCCAATGGAAACCACTACTTGGTACACTACACATATATATATTATTCTGTTTCTATGTTTTTAATGATTATTTCTCTTATATCTTTAGTTTCCTCATGTAAGTGGTAATGTAGAGTGTTTTTCTCTGTATGACCTGTTTTCCTGTGTGCAACAGTCTCTGGGTCCAGTCACATTGTTCCAAAAGGCAGAATTTTATTTTTTGATATGACAATGACTAAGTATTTATTATGTTATCTATATCTTACATCTACTTCAGCCAATCATCTGTTGATAGGCAGTTGAGTTGTGCTACATACCTTGGCTATTATAAATGATGATGATATGAACATTGGGAGTAATATATCCTTTAAATTTAATGCTTTCATTTTTTAAAGATTTATATCAAAAACTGGAATTGCTGGAAAATATGATGCTTCTATTTCTAGTTTTCTTAGCAGTGTCCACACTTTTATAATAGTGGATGCATCAATTTATATTTCCACCATATGTGTACCTGGGTTCCCTTTAATCAACATTCTTATTAATGTTTGTCATTTGAAGAATATTTTTAATATTCATTTTGGTTGCTGTGAGATTATATTTCATTCTGGTTTTGATTTATGATTTCCTAATTAATAGCAATTTTATGTTTCTTTTTATGTGCATGAAAATCATCCACATGTCTGTTTTTGAAAAGTTTCCATGAAGATCCTTAAACTGTTTTTATTTTGGGGTCTTTGTTTTTTAAATATTGGGTCTAATATGCTACATATATATATTATGGATATTAACTAAATGTTGGTTTCCTTGTGTGAAACTCTTCCTTCTATTCTGTGTGTTGTCATAAATCTTGCTGAAGGTTTCCTTTGCTTTGCAAAAGGTTTTGCACTTCACACTAATACAAGAAGTGGAATCCCTGTATCACATACTATATCTATTTTTTCCCAGTAATAGTAAAAACTGTTATTGATATTTTTCCTTTTCTTAACTTACGAGTAAGATCAAAAATAAATTTTGCTATGATTTTTCTCAAAGGCAGTTCTGCTCCTGTTCATGGTCAGAAATTGTATATTTTCAGGTTTTGCATTTAGGATATTAATCCATTTTTATCTTACTGTGTATTCTTTGGAAGGAAGTGCTCATACATCTTTCTATTACATGTACTGTTCTGTTTTCCCAAAACTAGTCTTTGAAGAGATTGCCTTTTTTCCACTGTATACTGTTGCCTCATTCATTGTAGACTAATTGAGCTTATGTGTGTGGGCATATTTTTGGACTTTTTATTTTCTTCCATTAATCTATGTGTCTCTTTTAGTGATATATTTTGATGTTTTGATTACTGTATCTTTGTAGTATGTTCTAAAGTTAGGGAGGATATTACCCACAACTTCGTTCATTTTTCAAAGATAATTTTAGAAAAATGGTTCTTTCCAGTTTTTGTATAAATTTTATTATTTTTCTCCTTGTTTTGTGAAGAAACATATGGATTCTGTGAGAATAGAAATTTACTAAAAGAAAAAACCTAAGAGAAACACTAAAATGTCGAGGATAAATCATATAATATTAAACAAACAATGGATTGCTGTATAAATCAAAGGAAATATATATAAAGAAAAATGACAAAAAAAAGTCCATGGGGTATAGCAAAAGCAGTATTAATAGGGATGCTTATAGCAAAATAATCCCACTTATACAAATAAGAAACATCTCTCTTTTATAACATAATCGTACAAACTGAAGATGTAGCAAAATTTGAAACAAACTTGTTAGTAGAAGGAAAGACAGCTGAAAGGTCAGAACATTCATAAATAAAATAAAGATTAAAAATACAAATATTCAATCAAAATAATAATGTCTTTTCAAAGATAAATAAAATGGATAAAATTTAACCAGACTCATGCGTAATAAAAGAGTTCAGATTAATAAGCTCAGAAATAAATGAGAAGTTACAGCTTATATCAAAGAAATACAAAGCATTATAAGAAGATACAACTAATTTTATGTAAATAAAATGGAAACCCTAGAAGAAATATACAATTTCTGAGAAACACATAATCTCCAGGATGGAATGAGAAATAGAAAATATGAAAAGATTACCACTAATGAAATTAATAAGTAATTAAACAAAATCTCCCAAGAAACAAAATTCCAGGCATAGACAGCTTCACAGGTAATTTGTGCCAAACATTTAGAGAACAGCTATCACCTATACTTCTCAGAGAATTCCAAAAATATGCAGAGGAAGGAAGGCATCCTACCCCAACTTTCTGTATCACACTACTACTAAAACTGAACAAATACCACAAAAAACAACAGGTTAAATACTACTGATAAGCATAGTTTTAAAAATCATCACTAAATTGTTAG
The DNA here is from genome assembly GCF_048564905.1 of Vicugna pacos. Taxonomy (NCBI): domain Eukaryota; kingdom Metazoa; phylum Chordata; class Mammalia; order Artiodactyla; family Camelidae; genus Vicugna; species Vicugna pacos. Next base: position 1,370,766 of record NW_027328737.1, read on the forward strand.
CAAAGCAAAAAATACATTTAAAGGATTATACATTATGATTAAGTCCATTTTATTCCAGGGATGCAAAAGTGATTCATTACCCACAAATTAATTAATATGATACACCACACTAACAAATTGAAGAATAAAAATTATATGGTCAAATCAATAGAGACATAAAATGTTTTGACAAATTCCGTGTCTATTTGTGACTAAGTTTCTCCTCAAATTGGGCATAAGGAAACATACCTCAACACAGATAAGGTAATACATGACAAGATCTCAGCTAACATGACACTCACTGATAAAAAGCTGAAAGCATCTCCTTTAAGGGCAGGGAGAAGACAATGCTCTCTCTTACCACTTTTATTCAGAATAATATTGGAAATTCTAGCCATAGCTATACAAAGTTAATGTAAATATAATATAGAAAATGAAGAATATGAGTAAATGTATCTGTGTGCAGATGACATACTTTAAACAGAAATCCATAGATGGCACCTCAAAACTACTAGGGTTTATCAATGCATTTGATTAAATTTCAGAATGTAAAATTAACATACAGAAAGCTTGCATCTCTGCACACTAACAACAAGCTAACAGATAGACAAAGTAAGGGAACTGTCTCATTACAGTTGCATTACAAAAAAAAAGACCTGGAAATATATCCAACCAAGGAGGTAAAAGATCTGTACACAGAAAACTATTAAATATTTATAAAAGTAACTGAAGATAATGCAAAGAGATGAAAAGATATACTGTGTTCATTGATGAGGAACAAAATATTGTTTAAATGAGAGTACTAGCCAAGAAAATACACTAATTAAATTCAGTGGTTATCAAAATACCAAGGGTATTTTCAGAATTTAAAAATAAATAATTCTAAAATTTACATGTAAACACAAAAGACTTGAAATCACTAAAAAATGAAAAGAAAAGAAAAGAAAAGAAACAATAACACAAACATAATTTACAAAGAAATATGTGGATGTATCACTTTCCCTGATTTAAAACTATAATACATATCTACAGTAATAAAAAGAATATGGTAGGGGCACAGAACAAAGGGAATAATGGAACACATACAATGCCTAAAAATGAAATCAGACAGTTATGGTCATTTAGCCCATTACAAAAAATGAATATACAGTTGGGGAAAGATTACCAACAGGCATATGAAACCGGTTAACATCATTAACCATCAGAAAAATGCAAGTCCAAAACACAGTGAGATTTTATATCAGTCCTTTCAGAATGACTATAATCCAAAAGATAACAAATATAAGTGTTGGTGAGGATGTAAGAAAATCAAACCTGATGCACTGTTGGACTGAGTGTAAATTGGCGCTGACACTGGAAAACTGTATGCAGTTTTCTCTCAAAATTAAAAATATAATCCAACGTATCCATACCTGGATACTTATTCCAAGAAAATAGAAACACTAACTAGAAAAGATAAATTCAAACCTTTATTCACTGTGGCATTATTCAAAATAGACAGGATATAGAAGCAAATTAATTGCTCATCAATAGATGATGGATAAAGAAAATGCGTTTTCATAGTATATATAACTACCCATCTATTTTTTATTTTTATATTTCATAGGTTTATCTATATTTATATATATATAAATATATATAAATATATATATGCATATATATGCCCACAAACAGATAAAAATACAATAGGTTATTACTCAGCTATAAAAAGTGTAACTTCTTCATTTGCAACAAATGGGTAGACCAAGAGGGTAATATGCTAAGTGAAATAAGTCAGAAAGAGAAAGACAAATGCTGTATGATTTTACTCATATTTGGAATTTAAATCAAATGAAAATTACACAGCATAAAAGGAGATATAGATATACAAAGTAACTGATTGTTCAAATGAAAATTACACAGCATAAAAGGAGATATAGATATACAAAGTAACTGATTGTTCACCAGAAGGGGAGAAATGGGTTGAGGAAAAAGAAATATTTGACAAAAATTAAGAGAGAAAATTTTCCAGTTGCAAATTAAATGAGTCAGGGACAAGAAATGTGCTGTATGGGGAATAGTAAATAACTATGAAATATCTTTAAATAGCAACATATCATAACTAGATATATTCTGGTGATCAGTTTGAAATGTACTAAAAATAGCAAAGAGTATGATGTGTAAGAGAAACTAATACAGTTTGTAGATAAATGTACAATTCAAAAGGAAACATACTTATAGAAAAAAAATAGACTTGTAGTTAACACAGGCAGGGGTTGGGAAAGGAGAATTTGATTCATGCACTCAAATGCAACAAAATTCCAGCTGTAAAATAAACATGTTCTAGGGATGCCCGTAGTAACATAAAAATTACAATTAATACTACTTTGTTATATATGAATGTTGTTAAGAGAGTAGACCCTAAGGTTTTTCATCACAACCAAAATACAAATTGTATTTCTTTAATATTGTACTTAAATTAGATAATGAATTCTCCCTAAAGTTGCTATGATATTTATTTCATTATACTTGTAAATCAAACCACTCTCATGTGCACCTAAACTTAATGTTCTTCGCCAATTATATCTCAATAGAAGCAGGAGGAAAAATGGAAAGTCAATGTTCATTTTTTCCCATGTCATTTCTCATGATTGTTTCTGCAGTAAGTAAAGTTGAGTCATGATATACTTATCCTAGGTAAAGATACTAATAAACAAGTGATTCTAATAAATAATACATAAAGTTACCAATATAATTAGTGTTTTATCATGCCTTAAACTTTCTTTTTGTTAACATCCCACTGCTTCTGTAGGTTTGAATAGTTCACTCTGTGTATTAATCTGAGATTAGGGAATGTATGCAAAATTTAACCCTGGCTGCTATTGCGGTAAGTGATAAAGTTCACTGTGTCTGAAATATTGTCTCATCTACATGACATCATCAGTAAGAAAGGAACATGCTAGGTTGGTAAACATCTCAGCATGGTAAAATCTCAGAACTCCTAAAATTCTTAACTGTTTTGTAATGGGAATGCAATACTGACAAAAGTTTGATTTTGGATAACAATGTGGTGTTTTCTCATTGTTGCATTTGGGGATGTGAGGAAAATCCCTGAGATCCACAACAAACAATCTTGCACAAGTGCTGGGCAAAGAAGTGTAAAGGTTCTGCATTATTAGGACTGAGGGCTGCTTTCAAAATGATGACCGCACTCACTCTATTCCAGGTAGTCCAAGGAAAGTAATGTTACTGCAATTTCTAGGAAAACAGGAATAAGTCAGTGGTTCAGTCTCTATAAATTAGTCAACATGTGTTCAAAGCAAAACTAAGTTGTGTCAACAATGAGAATTAAAAGAAAAAAAACACTAAGATATAAGCTTAAATTAAAAAGGAGACATAGTCCTGTGCTGGGCTCTGGGGACTGGAGAATGTATATGCCTCAGTCCAATTAAAGGTTTCAGTGGTTTTACCCTAACATCAGCTTAGGATTCAATGAACAGGTAATAATTAATACACTGGGAGAATTATAATCTACCTCTCCCTGATCGGTAGAAAATCTGATGGCTCAGTGAAATTCTTAATTCACAGAGATTCTGCCAGATGCAGAGGAATAATTCACTGATGGCTCAACTAAGACAAGCTTAGTTAATGCTTAACAATCCATCTTCACACACACACAGTGGTAGACAGATTTGTAGTATTTAGTGGGAAGAATTCAGTGGGCAGAGCTCAGGGAATAGTTTTCAAACACCAGCCAACTTTTGTACTTTGCCAATAGTCTAGCTTTTCCCAGGTAGAAAACAACAGATAGACTAACAAATAATATTCTTTTTTAGGATTTCTAATTTTGAAAGTAAACTGTTGCTTTTGACTTATCAGTATAGAACGTTGTTAAGATGATCACGGTAAGACCCACTGTCTAATAAGAGAGTTGGAAACTAGCTGCTGAACCATCCCATCTGAACCCCAGACTGCTAATGTAAACAACAACATAGCCACCATCATAGTTGTGCTGACAAACTTAAAATCTTGATGTTTCTGTTGTAGGAACAACCACTGCTGTCCATACACAGATCTCCTACTGCAAGTGGTCTCCTTTCTTCTCTTGGTAAAGGACATATTGGTGAAATGTTGTGTGAGCTTACCCTGGCCCACTTGCCAATTCTCAAGATTATCAAAGGCTTTATTCACAATTGGTGACACATTTTTAGGACTCAATATTGCCATTTCAGTCTTATCAGCTGACACTGGATGCATGATTATGACCAGAAGCCTTAGATACCCTGACATTGCCTACAAATTTTCCAGCATTTCAGGGCATTTCACATTCTGAAAATGCTTCACCTTTTATTTTAAGTAAAAGGGAATTACTCATAGTCTTCCATGAATATTTTATATTTCTTAATATCTGCAGAAATTTTATATTCTTGCAGTTGGACAAATTTTAAATTCTACCACCCTCACCTCCTTGTAGTCCACACATTTTAGATTGCTATTTAGTTTCTGAATATGACCACCACTACCAACGTTCTAGTACCTCTTAGATACTTCCTTTGTTAAGGTTAGAAGTGGCAAAATTTGTGTGGTGTCTATAAACCTGTATTAAATATATGCAATGGCACTGTCTCTTCTGGACGAAGCTCTGATTCTAAGAAGTAAATTAATTAGAAGGCAGTATAGTTATTGGTATGGGGAAGAGAATCAGCTATTTTGGGGTGGGTGAGTGATGAAGAGACAGGAAAAAATCCAGCAAATGAGAATGGAATGCTTTAGGCCTCTGGAGGCATGAATTAAGAAGAAAATAATACTTTGTCTCCTGTACCTACCTCCACTTACTGTCTTGAATGACTAGTCCATGGGCTATGAAAAGAGCTAGTTTGTGGTGAAGAGTAAAGACCATAACGAAATAGTTTGAAAACCATGAGAGTTTTGTTGTTTCAGGAAAGTAGATTTTGCTTAAAGTCAACATGTATTTTTCATTCACTAAATAATAAAATGCATCTTGTGGCATGTGCTGTGCTTATTGTGCTGGTATCCAAGTTAGACAAGGAAAGTTCGATAGACAGAAAACATCTGGAGGAGGTGGTTTCTGTGCTGAGACTGGGAAAATCTAAGTAGGTAAATGGAGGACATCCTAAGTCCAAGGATGAGTTGGAGCAACAGTTTTGAGGTTGGAGTTAATATGGTTGACAAGCATTTGCCTGGATATATCTCCAGATACTGTGAAACATAAAGATATTCCAAGGTAGCCAGATGCCAGATCTATAAAGAAACGACTAAACTATGTTGAGATGTGGACTCAGATTTGGAAATGCTTTAAGTGCCACTCTGAGGACGTAAGCATATCTTTGGCTGGAACATAAAAGCAACATTAAATTTTCACTAGAAAATATAGTGCAGACCCTTGAGGGGAGGAAAATAAAGCACCAATTGAAATGCATTGAGAACAGCACAAAGAAGACCATAGAAAAAATTACTTCTTAAATTCTACCTCATGCTGAATGTGCCATCTGAGACTACATCACGTGACTGTTATGATTCCAGGGATGACATATTAGAGACCATGACTCCTTAGCCGGTTCCTGCATTTATCTCCTGTTCCAACCTATCATAACTTAACACTTTAAATACTTTCCAGGATCAACCAGAAACCACTTAGTACTGTTCCCTCTCTCCATGTTTTTGTCTTTTTCCAAATTCTTCCATTTTCCCTTCTTCCTTACAAGAAATTATATAAATTTACTCTCATATTGTTCCATCAAATGATCATATCAATCAAATATCTCTTTTTTTTCTTTAAATGTTAACTTAGTCTCGCGTTTAAATCTTTACTCTATTTTAAAAAATATAAGGACAATACAGGTACACATTTATGTTTATTGTTCAAATAAGAATATTGCAGATATATGTCGACATTTGCCATCATAAATTTTAATCTTTGCTATCCTGCATAATCTGGTAGTCCTCTGGTAGATCAATTGTAATTAGGATGACATTATTAAACTGAAGATAGCTGATGAGTTGGCTTTGAGAGGTAGTTGATGTATCAGCTATCACTGGCAATGGAAACCGTGGGTTGCTCCCTGGTTGAAGTTTAGAAAAACGACCTTCATTGGCAGATATGTTGTGATATCTATTTGGAAAAGTAGAAGGCTCCACCATCAGTCCAAAATAATTGCCCTGTATGGGAGACAAGATGCTGTAATGAGAAATAGATGTTGTAGTTGTAATGAAGTTCACAGCACAGCCATTTGCTTCAGTTTAGCTGCTTTGGGAGTGCCTGTGGATAGTGGTCAACTGATTTAAAGTAGCACATTGATCCACTGCAATTTGTTCTCGTGGTCTAACTGACACTGATGATGAAGGAGAAAAATCACCTCTGATCGGGGTATTTGTATCACCAATTATATGGCTAGTAGAGGGCTTTCTGTTAAGAGGCATGTTTAAATTAGGAGAAGGTAAAAATGCACTTTCTCCACTAGTGCCAGCCACAAAATCAGAATTATGATTATCTATATTACCCCTTCCTATAAAGTGCTTCTTGTTGAAATCTTCAGCCAATGAAGATACCAGAGAGACATTTTTAATCCCAACTCTTATTTTTATTCTCACTAAAATTTGGGGACAGCCTCGTTTAAAATTTGAAATATGGTAGAATTGCAGCTACAATCAAAGTGGAAAGATTTTAGTAATATTTTAAACCAAATTAGAAGACTACAATAAGCCTAACCTATAAAACCTCAGATTTCACGTTTACAATGCAAAGATAATATCATCAAAATATGAGCAATTCTGACTATTTTTTGAAATTCCTTATTTCGAATATACACATTTAAATAATACAGTCATCAAATTTAAGAAGTTAGCATTTGCAGTAACGGTGAAAGCCACTTTTGAAAACAGCTTTAATACCTTTATTTAGATTTCTGTTAAGATTCATAGTTGCTAGCAAAGTTTATCATAATCTTGACTACTTAAGGCACTATCCTCATTTTTATATAAAATTAAGAATTATAGCCTTAGTAGTTTTATACAATTTTCAAAAAAGCTTTCCATTTATATTACCATAGATTGATGTACAAAATTAAATTTTATATCTAAGTTACCAAGTTGTAACTAAACTTTGTGAATACCTTGTTTAAAATATAGACTTCTTTTTCTTCTGCCATAAAGACAGCTAGACAAGCAGATCTTTGAAAATTCTGCTGCAATTACCTAAACCCATAAAGCTTTAGCTGTATAACTAAACTTTTCATACTTCCAGGTTCAAATATTCTGAAAGGGGCCTTTCTTTCCAAAACTTCCTTCTTAAAGACATCTTCATCAATCACTATGGAAGATCCATTATCACCCCACCAGATGGATTTAAATTGGTCACTCCCAGGCATTTTCCAGAGTTTTCTTGGAAATTTCAGAGAACGAAAATCATTATCTCCAACTGGTTCAGAGACACAATGTGTGTAACATGGTCTTTTTATCAAGGATCCTTCTGACAAAGTCAGAGAATCAATTTCTTCAAACATAGACCTCAAGTCCAAGTCCCCAGAGAATGTTTGATCACAAAATAGAGATCTACTGGAGTTTCCTGAACCAGTTGACCCATCTTTAGGAAACTTATCTTGAATTTCTGAAGAAACAAGTGCCATCTCAAATAACTTTTTCTGCAGCTACTTTTCTATTCTGCATGGTTTTGAGCACTACAGCTTCAAATGCTGCTCTGGCAAGCCTGCACATTTAAACTGGTAGGCCATCACAATGGTTCTCAACCTGAGTAGCTGTGACATCACAAAACGTCTGGTCTCCTAGCAACCCAAGATTAACATTCAGCCAGTGTTTCTTTCTCATTCTTCCAGTTAAAATGAATCATATAAGATGCTTATTTTTATAGTGTGATCTGCAAATATTATCCCCACAAAATCTTTTTAAATAATTTAATTTTGGGGTCTATGAAATAAAAACAATCTCCTTTCTTTTGTACACAAATTTATACCAGTTTGGTGAACAGAGTATAAATAATGCTCAAAATAAATAAAATAATTTTAAAGTTTTGTAATTTAAAGTGAAATTTGTGTAAAACTTGTACAGAAAATTTATAACTATTTCATTATCTTTTGTAATTAAAGTGAAACATAAGATGATTTGGAAATGGAAGTAATTATTTATCTGTGTACCTTAAAAAAGTAGCTCTATATTCAAAACATGAGCAGAATAAATGTCAGTTTCTTTGGTATGTTTATAAATAAATGGTAAATATTTATGAATTAAAATTATAAAGCTTTAATCAATCAAATTTAAGAAATCTCAAAGTGGGGAACTTTTGTTTTTAATTGTACTTCAGTGCTATATGTAAAACTAATGTAATTTAATATTCTACTTTAAAATTACACAAGGGAAAATCTTATTGTATACATACAAATGTTTATTTTTACCATTCTTTCACTCAGAGGTTTTTCAGTCCCTAGAAGGAATAAATTTTCCTGTCATCTTTATAATCCATACTCTTTTGGATTCTGTTAAGTGCTCCAAAATGATGTTGATAAATACACTTATGCACAAGATCCTGGGTTCTATAAGCAGTGCCTCCATTAAGGGGCAAACAATCAAAAAACAAAGAAATAAGTGTATATGTGGGTTGGTGTGGAAAACACCACATAATGCATTTTAGGAAGCATTATGTTTCCCAGTCCTGAATCAGTTGGCATTGTTAGTATAATATGGCATTTTAAGACAAGTGATTTGTGCACTAATTGTAAATAATAGCTATGTTCTGTATCAGTAAACTGTAGTAAATTCAGTTCTACCAAGAGTTATATTCTTTATTTAGAAATAATTTCCATTAAACATAAGCCAAATTCAAAATGAGAGATAAAATTTTTAAATAAATAAATGTACACTCAAGCTACAATGTATATTTTTCCTTCTGTATGTGTATATTACATTCTAAATAAATATTAGCAACCTGATTTCATGGCATATTATAAGTACTATAAACTATAGTTAAGTTTGATTTAGTCCTGTTTCATAAGTATTATTTAACAAATGCAAATCAATATATGTGATACTATCAATTAAAAAACAGAGAATTAAAAAGTGACAATCTCAGAAAATGTAGGAAAATTATTGACAGAACTGATCTTAACTTTTGTATACAAAAAAATCTTAACAAATTTGCTTTAAATAAAATATAACTAAACATAATAAAAGCCATATATGAAAAACCCATGACAAAAATCAAGTTCAATGTTAACATACAGGAAGGTTTTCCTCTGGTCAAGTAATAAGAAAAAGTAGCTCATTTTCACAAGTCCTAAATTACACTACTCAAAGTCCTAGCCAGAACAACTAGTCAAGAAAAATTATATAAAGCTTCCAACTAGTAAACAAGCAGTAAAATTTTTACAAATGACATAATTATACACAGATGGAAAACTCCATATACTCCTCCAGTGAATGCTAGAAATAATGAACAAACTTAGCAAACTTGCAGAATACAAAATCAATATACAAATATATGTTGCATGTTTATACACTAACATCACATTATCAGAATAAGGAATTAGGAAAACAGTTGTGTGTACATTTATACCAAAAAGAATAAAATAGGAATAAAATTGATAAGTGAAATAAAAGATCTAAACATAGTTCTATAAATTAAAGGTGTAATAAATATAAGTAAACAAAAGAAATAAAAGATATTCTGTGCTCATGGATTGCATACAATGTGAGGAAATACTCTAATCTATGTTTCACATGTTCAATCTCCCCAGCACTACATATTGAGGAGAATGTCTTTTCTTCATTTTATACTCTTGCTTCATTTTTCATGGGTTAATTGATCGTAGGTGTGAGGGATTATATCTGGTTGCTCAATTCTCTTCTATTGATTGGTGTCTGTTTTTGAGCCAGAATCATGTTGTTTAAATTACTAAAGCTTTGTAGGACTGTTTAACATCAGAGAATATTACACTAATTGATTTAATACTCTTTTTCAAGTTTATTTTAACAACTCATGATCTTTGTAGTTACAAATACATTTTGAAGTTATTTTTTCTATTTAATGCAAAAATCTCATGGGTATTTTGACATGATTTACACTAAATGTAGATTGCTATGGGTAGTATGGTTGTTTCAACCACATAGTTTCACATCATTAACATAAGAGATCTTTTCATTTCTTTGAATCAGTTTTAATTTCCTTCATCAATGGTTTCTATTTTTTAACGTATCATTTTTCATCTTATTCGTTAACTTCATTTGTATGTATTCCTTACATATATATATAATTATATACATTATATTTGTAAACACATTTCCTGCACAAATACAACAGTCAGAAGGCAGTGACAAGACATATTCAAAGTCCTGAATGAAAGAAAGCTGTAATCTAAAATAATTTATTAAGCAAGGCTATCCTTTAGAATAGTAGGAGAGATAAATAACTTCCACAAAAGCAAATAGTAAAAGAAATTAGCGACAGAAATAGAAATAATGAAAATCTACTCTAAGAAAAAAGAAGCAGTATGCCATAGAAATGAGAAAGGCATTATTAAAAAGGTAATAGCTACAATGACTTACAATAGAATAAACATGATGTTAAAAAGAGGACATCAACATTTTTAAGGGTTAGAGAGTGAAACAGGACAATACAGAGTATTTTCTTCTTGTTTCTGTTCTCTTTATGAAGGGTTAGAATTTGTATTCCTATCAGTTAAAATAAACAGATATAATAACTGGTCAATATACATACAAAAGAGGTTAACCATAAGTCTAAAGCTTACAATGAAGTCACAAAGACAAATAGAAACCAAGATAATAAAAGAAAACTTATCAAACCACAAAAAGAAAAAGAAGTGAACAAAAAGGATATACAAAATCAAATGGAAAATGTTCAAAATGGAAATAAACACCAGTCTCTCAATAATTATCACAAATGTTAATGCACTTAGTGATTCAATCAAAAGATATATATTGTCAGATGGGATAATATAACAAGACCCTACATTTTGAAGCATACAAGAGACCCAATTTTGTAAGAGGACTACATATCAATTGAATGTCAGAAGATGGAAAAATATATTCCATGCTAATGGACATGACAAGAAAGCAGGACTAACAGTACTGACTTCACACAAAAGAGACTTTACAAGAAAGGCCATAGAGAAAGATAAACAAGGACATGATATGGTGATTAAAGGAGAAATACAAAATGAGGGTTTTATACACATTAAGATATATGCACTCACAACAGGAGCACCTAAATACATAAAGCAAATACTAATAGATGAAAAGGGAGAAATTGATGGGAACACAATCACAGTAGGAAATTATAACACCCCATTATCATCACCAGACTGGTCTTTCAGACAGAAAATTAATAAGGGAACAAAGATACTAAAAGATATGATAAAATAATTGGATTTGGTTTATATTTTCATAACAGTACTTCTCCCCAAAACAGAATATACATTCTTTTCCAGTGCACATGGAATGTTTTCTAGGAAAGATTATGTACTCAGGCACAGAAGAAGCCTTAACAAATTTTAGAAGATAAAAATTATTTCAAGTATCTTTTCTGAGTATAATAACATGAAACTAGAATTCAATCACAGAAAAACAGAGAGAAAAAATGACAGCATGTAGATTCAACAACATGGTACTAAAACAAGGGGGGGAGCTGATGAAGTAAAATAAGAAATTTAAAAAAAACCTTGAGAAATATGACAAAACACTATGCAATGTTTATGGAATACAGTTAAAGCCGGCTTAAGAGGGAAGTTCATAGTGACAAGGCTCTCCTCAATGTAGAAGAGCAATTTCAAATAAATAATCTAACGTTCTATGTAAACTAATCATGAAAAGAAGAACAAACAAAACCAAAAGTCAACAGAAAGAGGGAAATAACGATCAAGGAAGAAATAATTGAAATAGAGATTAAAAATAGAAAAAATCAAACAATATTTTGAAATAGTAAACAAAATTGACAAAACTCTGGAAAGACTCATCACAAGAATAGAGAGAGAACACAAATAACATAAGAAATGAAAATGGAGAAAGTATAAATTCTGCAAATAATTTGGAAAATATAAGGGAATACCATGAGCAACTATATGGAAACAGACTGGATAACCAGGAAGAAGTGGAGAAGTTTCAGGAAATATTCAGCCCACCACTTTTGCATTAAGAAGAAATTGACCATTTGAACAGACAGATCACCAGAAATGAAATAGAACTATCAATAAAATAAAAAAATCTCTGCAAACAAATATTCAGACCCAAATAGATTCACTGGGGAATTTGACCAAACATAGAGAGAAAAAATCCATAGCACTCCTCCTCAATCTCTTCCAAAAATTGATATGGAGAGAGTACACCCAAACTCAAACCATAAGGCCAACATCAACCTGATACCAAAACCAGACAAAGACACTACCCCAAAACAAAACTATAGGTCAATATCATTGATAAACACAGATGTAAATGTCTTTAAGAAATTATTAACTAACAAAATATAACAGCATGTAAAAAAAGATTATACACCATGGTCAAGTTAGGTATTTCCCAGGAACACAAGGATGGTTGAACATATGCAAATCAATCAATCAATTTTGATACAACATATCAACAAAAGAGAGGACAAAAAACCACATAATCATCTCAGTAGATAAAGATAAAGCATTTGATAAAATTTAACCACTATTTGCTATAAAAGTCCTTATCACAGTGGGCACAGAGGGACCATATCTCAGCTAATGAAAGCTATTTATGACAAACATATAGCCAGCAAAATACTAAATGGTGAAAAACCAAAACCCTTCCCAGAAAAACCTGAGACAAATCAAGTTTGCCCATTCTCACAATTTCTATTCAATATAGTCTTGGAAATCTTAGCCACAATGATCAGGCCAGAAAATGAAATAAAAGCATTTAGACTGGAAAAGAAGAGGTAAAATTGCCATGATAAGCAGACATGACTCTATATATAGAAAACCGAAAAAGCTTCACAAAAAAATTACTTAGGCTAAAAAAGGAACTGGGCAAGGTACCCAGTGTAATGTAGGAAAACCAATTGCATTTCTTTATGCTACCATTTAATCAACAGGAATACAAAGTATAGAAACAACCGCTTTTTTAACTGCACCCAAAACTATAAAATGTTTAAGAATAAATCTGACCAAGTAGGTGAATGACTTATACATGGAGAACTAGAAAACATTGATTGAGGAATTCAAAAAAGATCTGAAGAAGTGGAAAGATACCCAATGAACTTGTAATGGAAGAAACAATATTGTTATAATGCCCATACCGCCCAAGGCAATCCACAGACTTAATTTGATTTCCTATCAAATTATTCAAAACATTTTTTTGACTGAAACAAATACTCCTAAGATTTACACAGAGTCATAAAAGATCCATAATTTCCAAAGCAATATTCAAGAAAAAGAAAGAGGCTGGAGGAATAAACTACCAGGTCTCCAAACAATATTGCAGAGCTACAATAAACAAAATAACATGATATTGATACAGAAAAAGTCATATGGACCATTGGAACAGAATAGAGGGCCTAGGAATAAATCTTCAGGCCTATGTTCAATTAATCTCTGACAGAGTAGTCAAGAATATGACAGAGAAAAGACCAACTCTTCACCAAATGGTGTTGGGAAAACTGGATAGCAGCGTGCAGAGCAATTGAGTTAGGACACTCCTTCACTCCATACACAAGAATAACCAAAAAATGGCTTGAAGTTTCAAATGAAAGGCAAGACACAGTAAATCTCCTAGAAGAGTTAATACACAAAACACTCTGAGATAAATCTCAGCAATGACCTCCTAGAACAGCCTACCCAGGTAATGGATGTAAGAGCAAAATTAGTAAATGGGACTTAATTTAACATATAAGCTTTTGCACAGCAAAGCAAACCAGACAAAAAGCAAAATGACAACCTACAGGATTAAAGAAAATATTAAGAAATGATGCAACTGACAAAGTCTTAATTTCCAAAATACAAAGACTTCATACAACATAATAATAATAATAAAAAAAGGAAACCCAATCTGAGAATGGGCAGAAGCCCTAAAAAAGCAATTCTCCAATAAAGACATACAAATGACACATAGATATATGAAAAAATAAATTGCTCAGTTTCATTATCAGAGAAGGGCAATTCAAAATTATAATGAATTATCACTTCACAATAGTCACAGTGGCCATCATTCAAAAGTCCACAAACAACAGATGCTGGGGAAGCTGTGGAGAAAGGGAAACCTCCTACACTTTTGGTAGGAATGTAGTTTGGTGCAGTCATTGTGGAAACCAGGATGGGGATTCCTCAAAAGAATAAAAACAGAATTAACATACAATCCAGCAATCTCACTTCTGGGTATATATCAAAGGGAACTCTAATTCAAAAAGACTTCTGCACCCCAATGTTCTTAGCAGTGCTATATACAAAAGACATGGAAGCAACCTTATCGTCCAACAACAGATGACAATATTCAGAAGTTATGCCGTATTTACACATTGGAATAATATTCTGCAATGAAAAATGGTAAAACTATGACATTTGAACCAAAATGGATGTCCCCAAACGTGTCAATCTAATTGAAAAATGCCAGAAAGAGAAAGAAAAGTAATACATGGCATGACATATGTGGAACCTTAAAAAAAAATTTGGATGAGAACACTACGATTTTATCTACAAAACTGAAATACAGTCGCAGATCTAATAAACAATTTTATGATTACTGCCAAAAAGGGCTGCAAGAGTATATATTTGGGAGCTGTAGATTTATAAAAGCTATCCACTACATATAAAAATAGATTTTTTCAAAATTTCTTTTCTATGACACAGGGCAGTAAGTTAAATATCGTGAAGTAAACTTTAATAGGCACACAAATAAATGCATGTACGGGAACACTGTGCTATACATCACAGATTGACACATTGTAAATGGCAGTATTTCAATGATAAATAAATGAATAAATATGTAAATAAATAAATAAATAAATAAATAAATAAATAAATAATAACTAAATAAAAATATTTAATAATAAATGAAATACAAAGATTCACACTTCTTAACATTACACATCAAGAATCTAGGTGAAAACAAAGAATAAAGAAGAAAATTAAATGAATGAGAGTAAGTCAAATAACAAGAGAAACAGTTGAAAAGATAAAAAAATATACTTAACTCTGTTTCTTTTTAACATAAAGTGGACAAAAGTTTAGGTTGTCTAAGAAAATAATGACTCAGATAATATTAGAAATAAAAGAGAAGATATTACCACTGATGTTGTAGAGATGCAAATCATCATAAGAAATTACCACTAGCCAACGATTTGAATGACCTAGAACAAAAGACATATTTCCAGAAACATATGTCTTCCAATACTGAATCAAGAAGAAATAAGAAAATTAAACAGGGCAAAAGAGTGTAAGAGTACATAAATAATGCAAACTTTCCAAACTAGTAAAAATTTACAAGACGAATTTTCTGCTGAATTCTGTCATACATTTGAAGACAATTATTCACCAATTCTTCCCCAAATCTTCCAAGAATTTGAAGGGGGTGAAAGATTCCAAACTTGTTTTATGATGCCAGATTTATTTGCATAACAATGCTAGAAAGGACATTATATGCAAAATATAGAATATTATCCCTGATGAACATATGTGCCAAAATTCTCAACAAAACACAAGCAAAATGAATTCAACAACACATTTAATGTATCATACACATACATGAGTAAAGGGATTTATCCCTGTGTTTAAGGATACTTCAAAATATTCAAATCAATAAAGGTGACATGCCACACTAATAGAATGAGAAATAAAACACATAATCATCTCAATAGGTGCAGAAAGAGCATTGTATATAATGCAACATCCTTTTATGATACTCTCAACAAATTAAATTAACCCTGTCAGTGGCACGATATCATATACACACAAACACTGTGTGGAGAGAAGCGGAGCAGTTCTCTGTTTATTGATTCTTAGAAGAAGGTTTTATATAGGACATGCACAATGCCTCACATATCATCTAAGTTATAACAATGTGAATAATCATAAACTATTTATGTCCCCATGCTCCTGCAGTAAGCACAGGATGTTAAATGATCAAGGATTGTTTTAAAGTTCATCACGGAAATTCATTAAGTAGGCCATCTCTTATGCAGCCGGCTGTGCCTGTCTTAGTTTGTCCTCATCTGAGGATCTTACCCAGCATAGGCTATCCAGCCATCCATACTAGATACATTGATTAGGCCATTTTTTATCCAGCCTGGATATGTGACATTCCTCACAGCTTGTTTATCAGTTCAGCCCATGGGCTTATTCTCTAGTGCCTTCAGACAGGGGCCTACAAACCCAACATCCCTTGATAGAAAACTGGATGAAAAAAATTTGATGTATATATGCATTGGAATCAATACTTTGCATTCCTATCAAGAGTGTCCACGGTGTTCCTTGTTCTCCACAATCTCACCATCATTTATTTCTTTTCTTTTTGATGAGAGCCTTCTGACAATTGTGAGTTCTTGTCTCATTTATGGTTTATGACTTTCCTAATAATTTATAACTCTGAATATAATTTCATGTGTCACTTAGCCAACCATATGTTTTCTACAAAAAATTGATTCAGATCTATCTGTTCATTGCTATGAACTGTTTTTAATTGGATTGTTTGGTATTTTTGTTGTTGTTGTGGGGTAAGAGTTTGCCATATATTTTGGATATTAACACTAGTTTGGAAAATATCACTTGAAAATATAATCTCCCATTGTGTTGGTTGACTTTTCATTTTATTGATCATTTCTTCAACAGTGTAAATCAGTTTACAGTGATACAATCATATTTTGTTAGTTTTGCTTCTGCTTCCCTTGCAAGAGGAAACATAAGTAAAATCAAATTAAGTCCAATGTCAGAGTGTACTTCTTATGTTTTACCCTAGGATTCTTTGTTTTCAGGTTTCATCTTTTATATGCCCAGGATTGGGATTGCTGGGTCATATGATAGGTCTATGTTTATTTTTTAAAGAACTTCCATATAGTTTCCAATGTTGTTGCACCAATATTCATTCCCACCAACAGCGTTGGAGAGTCCCTTTTTCTCCACAGCCACCATAGTCTTTATTATTTGTACATTTGCATGACAGCCCTTCTCACTAGTGTGAGGTAAAACATTATTTTATTTTTGTCTTCCCTTTGAATAATGATTAGCAATGTGAGCATATCTTTATGTTCCTGTTTGTCATCTGTGTGTCTTCTTTGTATAATTGTCTTCTGCTCATTTTCTGGCTGAGTTGTTTGTAGATTTTTGAAATGGAGTTCTATGAACGATGTGTGTATTTTTGAAATTAGCCTCTTGTTAATTGAATTGTTTCCTAATGTTTTCTCACATTTGGAATTTCATCTTTTCATTTTGTTTACTTTGTTGGGTAAAAGCTTTTAAGTTTAATTAGGACCTTTTTTTTATTTTGCTTTTATTGTTTTCAGCTTGGGAGAGGGACATAAGAAAATTTTGCTACAATTTATGTCTTGTTTTGCCTATGTTAGTTTCCAGGAGTTATATTTTGTCATATATTAGATTCAGATATTTAAATCATTTTGTGTTTATATTTGTACAGTGTGTGGGAGTGTTCTTTTTTGTTTTTTTTTTAACATTTTGTATTGATTTATAATCATTTTACAATTTTGGGTCAAAATCCAATGTTCAGCACAAATTTTAAGTCATTTATGGACATATACACACTAATTGTCACATTTTTTTCTCTGTGATTTAGCATAACATTTTGTGTATATTTTCCTGTGCTATACAGTATAATCTTGTTTATCTACTCTACAATTTTGAAATCCCCATCTATCCCTTCCCACCCTCTACCCCCCTCCTCACCACAATTCTGTATTCTCTGTCCATGAGTCTATTTCTGAACTGTATTTTTGCTTTGTTTTTGTTTGTTTGTTTTTGTTTTTGTTTTTTAGATTCCACATATGAGCGATCTCATATTGTATTTTTCTTTGTCTTTCTGGCTTGCTTCTCTTAGAATGACATTCTCTAGGAGCAACCATTTTGATGCAAATGGCATTATGTTGTTGGATTTTATGGCTGAGTAGTATTCCATTGTATAAATATACCACATCTTCTTTATCCAGTCACCTGTTGATGGACATTTAGGCTGTTTCCATATTTTGGTTATTGTAAATAGTGCTGCTATGAACATTGGGCTGCAGGTGTCATCCTGAAGTTGATTTCCTTGTTGATACAAGCCCAGGAGTGGGATTCCTGGCTCATATGTTAAATCTATTCCTAGTCTTTTGAGGAATCTCCACAATGTTTTCCACAGTGGCTGCACCAACCTGCATTCCCACCAGCAGTGTAGGAGGGTTCCTCTTTCTCAACAGCTTCTCCAGCATTTGTCATTTTTGGATTCTTGAATGACGGCCTTTCTGACTGGTGTGAGGTGATCCTCATTGTAGTTTTGATTTGCATTTCTCTGATAATTAGTGATATAGAGCATTTTTTCATGTGCCTTTTGATCATTTGTAAGTCTTCCTTGGAGAATTGCTTGTTTAAGTCTTCTGCCCCCTTTTGGATGGGGTTGTTTATTATTTTCTTATTGAGTCGTACGAGCTGCTTATATATTCTGGAGATCAAGCCTTTGTCAGTTTCACTTGCAAAAATTTTCTCCCACTCTGTAGGTTTTCTTCTTGTTTTACTTCTGGTTTACTTTGCTGTGCAGAAGCTTGTATGTTTCATTAAGTCCCATTTCTTTATTCTTGCTTTTATTTCTTCTAGGAGAAAATTTTTGAAATATATGTCAGATAATGTTTTGCCTATATTTTCCTCTAGGAGGTTTATTTTATCTTGTCTTATGTTTAAGTCTTTAATCCGTTTTGAGTTGATTTTTGTATGTGGTTTAAGGGAGTGTTCTAGCTTCATTGTTTTACATGCTGCTGTCCAGTTTTCCCAACAATATTTGCTGAAGAGACTGTCTTTTTTCCATTGTATATTCTTGCCTCCTTTGTCGAATATGAGTTGACCAAATGTTTGTGAGTTCATTTCTGGATTCTCTATTCTGTTCCATTGGTCTATATGTCTGTTTTGTTACCAATACCATGCTGTCTTGATGACTGTAGCTCTATCGTATTGTCTGAAGTCTGGGAGAGTTATTCCTCCAGCCTCTTTCTTTCTCTTCAGCAATGCTTTGGCAATTCTAGGTCTTTGATGGTTCCATATAAATTTTATTATGATTTGTTCTAGTTCTATGAAATATATCCTGGGTAATTGGATAGGAATTTCATTAAATCTGTAGATTGCCTTGGGCAGTGTGACCAGTTTAACAATATTGATTCTTCCAATCCAGGAGCATGGAATATCTTTCCATTTTTTAAAGTCTTCTTTTATTTCCTTCATCAACGATTTATAGTTTTCTGTGTATAATTTTTTCACCTACTTGGTTAGATTTATTCCCAGATATTTTATTATTTTGGGTGCTATTTTAAAGGGGATTGTTTCTTTACTTTCTTTTTCTGTTGATTTATCGTTAGTATAAAGAAATGCAACTGATTTTTGAACGTTAATTTTGTAACCAGCTGCCTTCCTGAATTTTTCAATCAAATCTAGTAGCTTTTCTGTGGACCTTTTAGGGTTTTCTATATATAGAAACATGTCATTAGCATATAATGACACTTTTATCACTTCATTTCCAATCTGGATCCATTTATTTCTTTCTCTTGCCTCACTGCTGTGGGTAGGACTTCCAGGGCTATGTTGAATAGGAGGGGTGATAGTGGGCATCCTTGTCTTGTCCCAGATTTTAGTGGGAAGCTTTTGAGTTTTTCAAAATTGAGTACTATGCTGGCTGTAGGTTTGTCATATATAGCTTTTATTATGTTGAGATATGTTCCCTCTATACCCACTTTGGCGAGAGTTTTTATCATAAATGGGTGATGAATTTTATCAAATGCTTTTTCTCCATCAATTGAGATGATCATGTGGTTTTTGTCCTTTCTCTTGTTGATGTGATGTATTACATTGATTGATTTGCGTATGTTGAACCAGTCTTGTGTCCCTGGGATGAACCCCACTTGGTCATGATGTATAATCTTTTTTATGTGTTGTTGGATTCAATTTGCTAAAATTTTGGTGAGGATTTTGGTGTCTATGTTCATCAGTGATATTGGCCTATAATTCTCTTTTTTTGTAGTGTCTTTGCCTGGTTTTTGTATCAGGGAGGTTGTGGCTTCATAGAATGTATTTGGGGGTATTCCCTCCTTTTCAATCATCTGGAAGAATTTGAGAAGGACTGGTATACGTTCTTCTTTGTATGTTTGGTAGAGTTCCCCGGTGAAGCCATCAGGTCTTGGACTTTTATTTGTAGGGAGGTTTTTAATTGCTATTTCTATATCCTTTCTAGTGATCGGATTGTTCAAGTGTTCAGTTTCTTCTTGATTCAGTCTTGGTGGGCAGTATGTTTCCAGAAACTTGTCCATCTCCTTTAGGTTATCCAGTTTGATTCCATATAGTTTTTCATAATATTCTCGTATGATATTCTTTATTTCTATTTTGTTTGTTGTAATTTCTCAGTTTTCCTTTCTTATTTTGTAATTTGTGCTCTCTCTTTTTTCTTCTTTGTGAGTTTGGCCAGATGTTTGTCGATTTTATTTACTTTTTCAAAAAACCAGCTTTTGGTTTGGTTGATTTTTCTATGGTCTTGTTAATCTCAATTGTATTTAATTTCTCTCTGATCTTTATTATTTCCTTCCTTCTGCTGCTTTTTGGGGCTTTTTGTTCTTTGGTGGGTTAACTTGTTTATTTGAGATTGTTCTTCTTTTTTGAGGAAAGCCTGTATCGCTCTAAACTTCCCTCTTAGCACTGCCTTTGCTGTGTCCCATAGTTTTTGAGTGGTTGTGCTTACATTATCATTTGTCTCAAGGTATTTTTTAATTTCAGCTTTAATTTCCTCATTGATCAATTGGTTTTTCAATAACATATTGTTTAATCTCCATGATTTCCTTTTTTTCTCCTTTGTTTCTCTGTTGTTGATTTCCAGTTTCATGGCATTGTGGTCAGTAAAGATGCTTGAGATAATTTCTATCTTCTTAAAATTGTTGAAGTTTCTTTTGTGCCCAAGCACATGATTGATCCTGGAAAATGTTCAATGTTCCCTTGGAAAGAATGTATATCCTATTCTTTGGGTGTGTAATGCTCTGAAAATATCCACCAAATCTAGTTTTTCTATTGTAGTATTTAATTTCTCTGTTGCCTTGTTTATTTTCTGTCTGGAAGATTTGTCTAGTGATGTTAATGCAGTGTTAAAATCTCCAACTATGATTGTATTCCCATCAATATCCCCCTTTATCTCTGTTAGTAATTCTTGTATGAACTTAGGTGCTCCTATATTGGGTGTATATATATTGATGAGTGTAATATCTTCATCTTGTATCACTCCTTTAATCAGTATTAAATGTCCTTCTTTATCTTTCTTTATGGCCTTTGATTTAAAGTTTATTTTGTTTGAAATTAGTACTGCAACACCTGCTTTTTTGGCTTTTCCATTTGCATGGAATACTCTTTACCATCCTTTCACTCTCAATCTATATGTGTCCTTCTCCCTAAATTGGGTTTCTTGTAGGCAGCATTTTGAAGGTTCTTGCTTTATTATCCAGTCTGCCACTCTATATCTTTTGACTGGAGCATTTAGTCCATTAGCATTTGCAGTAATTAATGATAGATGTGTGTTTATTGCCATTTTGAACTTATCTTTGCAGTTGAATTGGTATATCTTCTTTGTTCCTTTCTTCTTCCTTTTGTGGTTTGGTAATTTTCCTTTGTATTATCATGGATTTTATTTAATTTTTGTGACTCCCTTGTAAATTTTTGACTTGTGGTTACCCTTTTTTATAAATCGATTAACCTATTATTATAACTGTTTTTATTAAACTGATAGTAACATGATCTCAATCCCATCTTACCCTTTAGAAAATTTAAATAAGAAATAAAAAATATTCTATATTTCCCTGCCTCTCTCTTCCACTCTCAGTGATTTGTATGTTTTCTTTATTTGTAATTCATGAATTATTACCTTTCCAGTGGTGACTTTCACATTTCTGTAGCATCCTGCTGCTTTTCTATTTAGAATAGCCCTTTCAATATTTCTTTTAGCGTGGGTTTAGTGTTGCTAAACTCCTGCAGCTTTTTTTTTGTCTGTGAAACTCTTTATTTCTCCTTCTATCCTAAAGGATAGCCTTGCTGGATAATGTATCCTAGACTGCATCATTTTTTCATTCAGGGCTTTGAATATATCTTGCCACTCCCTTCTGGCCTGTAGTGTTTTTGTAGAGAAATTAGCTGAGAGCCTTTTGGGGGTTCCCTTGGAATTCACTCTTTGCTTTTCTCTTCCTGCCTTAAGAATCATTTCTTTATCCTTGACTCTGGCCATCTTGATTATGAAATGTCTTGGTGTGGGTCTATTTGGATTCTTCCTGTTTGGGACCCTCTGTGCTTCCTGTACTTGGATATCTGATTCCTTCTTTAAGTTTGGGAAGTTTTCAGTCATGATTTCTTCAAAAACCTTTTCAATCCCCTTTGATTCTTCTTCCCCTTCTGGGAACCCTCTTATGTGAAGATTGGGATTGTTTATATTATCCCATAGGTCCCTTATGCTATTATCATTATTTTTTATTTGCTTATCTTGTAGTTCTTCTGAATGGGTGCTTTCTATTGCTCTGTCTTCTAGATCACTAATTCGTCCCTCTGCATTAACTACTCAGCATTGCACAGCTATTAGGTCATTCTTTGTCTCTGTCAATGAGTTTACCCATTCTTCTTGGCTCTTCTTTATAGCTTCAATTTCATTTTTGACATATTTTATATCTCTAAATACTATCTCTTTTTATTCCTTCAGCAATTTGATCAATCCTTTTTTGAAATCTTGATCTAGTTGGCTATCAATGTCTAGTTCATTGATCTTTCTTTCAGGGGATTCCTCTTGTTCTTTTAATTGGGAAAGGTTTCTCTGCTTCTTCATCTTGATCATACCTCTCTGGTATTGTGCTTTATGGAGTATCAGTTGTCTATTTTGGATCTTAAGCATTTTATCTGTCTAGTGCCTATTTAGGAATAGAATTTAGAAAAAAAGAAAAAAAAATAAGAGAGAGAGAGAAAGATTTTTAAAAGAAGGGAGAGAGAGGGTTTGAAAACAGTGTATAATGAAAAATAGAAGAGCGAGGTGAAGCAGAGTATTAATCGGGTTGAGACGTCCTTTTAAAACCTAAAAAAAAAAAAAGAAGCGGTGGGGAAATGAATAGATGTATTTGAAACCTGTGTCTAATCAATAACAGGACATCAAAACCCAAGAGAAATAGAAATGAATTAAGAAGTAAAAATTAAGGGTGTAATTGAAAATAGAACAGGTAAAAACAGATTAAAAAAAAAAAGGGGGTTGTCGGTGTTCTCCTGGAGTCTGTGTGCTTTTAATGTGAAGTCTTTCTGTCTTCGTCCTGTTTTGGTAGCTCAGCTTGTTTTCATAAGCCCTCCGTTGGCACCCTCTTCTGTGCTGCTCCCAGCAACTGTCAGCAAGCAAATCGCTCCTCCTCCTAATACAGGGTCAGATGCAGCTTTCCTCTGCTGTGGGCGGGCGGGTCACTGCCCCTCCGGATGCCGTAGTCAGATGTTGTAGACTGGACAGGTAGGAGGGCGGGTCGTGCCCCCTCCCAGCACTTCAGTCAGGGGCTGTGTTCTTGCCCGACAGGCGGGGGCTGCTCTCCCTCTACCTGCGCCGCTGGTAGCTCCGCTGCTCTGTGCAGCTGCGCGCTCCGCCCTGGTCGGCGCTCCGTGGGTGGCTCAGGGAAGACTGAGGGACAGCCTCGTCCCTGCTCCGAGCCAAGACCCAGCTCCTTGTTTGTCTTTGTGGAGCAAGTTCTCTGAGGGTCCAGGATGGAAGGATCCTATCTGCCCCGGGCTGTAGGCGAGTCTCAGTCTGGCCTTTGAGGCTGCTAAGCCCGTCAGTGCGGATGAAGGTTTCGCCCCCACCCCCGCATGAGTGTTCAGCACCGGAGAATATGGCGGCTGTGCCTGAGCCCCACCTCTCTTCCCCTGAAAAGTTTCTGCGGGTTTTCAGAGATGGAGGTATGCACCCTTCCCCCGAGAGCACATCAAACTTGCCGTTTTATGGAGGGCCCAGGTTGTTCTGTCCTGTACACCCACAGCCACGGCGCCCAGCCCCTTGCAGTTCCCAGGGGCTGCCTCCGTGCAGCCGCCTCCGTCCTCCGCCCGGCTTGTGCAGCCTGGCCCTGCCCACTGCTGCCGGCCCGCGTCTCAGGCTGGGTGTCGGGGGAACGCTCTGTGCCTGTTTAACTTAGTTCTGTCAGACAAGGTCTACTCTGTACAGATCCGAGCCTCAGAGGCTCCCCAACCGTCCCGCTGGCCTCTCAGTTGGAGAGTGGAGACCCAGTGAGCGAGCGCCTGCCCTCCTTTGCCGCTCCCTCCCCGCGGGACCCGTCCCCTGCTGCTTTGCCTTTTGTTCTTTCTTTTTTCCTTTTCTCCTACCAGATTTTTGGCGTCTATATCTTTTGAAGAGGGCGATGTTCTGTCGGATTTCCGCAGGCTCTCTGGTTGGCTGAGTGGGTCTGTAGATGTGGGTATTGCTGTATTTGTGGGAGATGGTGACTTACGAGCGTCCTTCTACTCCGCCATCTTGCCTCTACTGGGAGTGTTCTAATTTCATTGATTTACATGTAGCTGTCTAGCTTTCTTAACATCACTTGATGATGACTGTCTTTTAGGCATTGTATAATTTTGTTTCCTTTGTCATAGTTTAGTTGACCATAGGTGTGATTTTTATTTCTATCTCTGTGTTCCGTTCCAGTGATATAGATATTTCTTTGTTTTCCAGCATTGTGCTCTTTTGATTACTGTATTTTTGTAATATAGTCTGAGATCTGGGAGGGTTATGGGCTATGCCTCCAACTTTGTTCTTTTCCCTCATTGTTACTTTTGCAGTTCTGGTTCTTTTGCAGTTCCATACGAATCATAGGGCTGTTTTTAGTTCTGTGGAAAATATCATGTAGTTCAATGTGAATCTCTATATCTGTAGACATTTTTGTAGTATGAATATTTTAACAATATAAATTCCTTTAAACTAAGACCTTGAGATTTTTTTCCATTTCTTTGCATCATCTTCAAATTTCTTTATTAGTGTCCTATTGATTTTATTATCTTGGTTTTTTCATAGGTTTATCATTTTTTGATCTGATTTCATATGGATTTTTTAAAATTATGGAATATTTCATTCTTAGTGTAAAGAAATGTGACAGTTATTGTATATTAATCATGAATCATGCTACTTTGCTAAATGTCTTTATTAGTTATAGTTGTTTTGGTGTGGAGAATCTTTAGGGTTCTCTATATAGATTATCATGTCATCTAAAATAATAACAGACTTATGACATTGAATCCAACATGAATAACTTTTTTTCTTGTCCGAATTCTGTTGCTAGGTCTTCACGTACTGTGTTTAATACAAATGGTGAGAGTGGGCATCCTTGTCTTATTCCTTAATTTGGCTTCCAGTATTTCACTTTTGCATATTATGTTGTCTGTGGGTCTGTAATTAATGACTTTAGTTATGTTGACAAATATTTCCTGAATCCTAATTTGCTAAGAGGATTCTGTCGTTTTTAATGTTGTTCTTGTCGTTGTTGGTGTGAGGTGATACCTCACTGTAGTTTTGATTTTCATTTCTCTGATAATCAGTGATATTGAGCATTTTTTGATGTGCCTTTTGATTATTTGTATGTCTTCCTTGGAGAATTGCTTGTTTAGGTTTTCTGCCCATTTTGATTGTTTTTTTTATTTTTTTTTATTCAGTTGGATGAGCTGCATATATACTCTAATGATCAAGCCTTTGTTGGTTTCATATGCAAATTTTATTTCCCATTCCGTAGGTTGTGTTTTTGTTTTATTTCTGGTTTCATTACTGTGCAGAAGCTTGTAAGTTTCATTAGATCTCATTTGATTATTCTTGCTTTTATTTTTTCTATGAGAAAATTTTCGAGACTTATGTCAGATAGTGTTTTGCCTATATTTCCCTCTAGGAGGTTTATTGTATTTAGTCTTATGTTTAAGTCTTTGATCCATTCTGAGATTTTTGCGTATGGTGTTCTAGCTTCATTGAGAGTGTTCTAGCTTCATTGATTTACATACTGCTGTCCAGTTTTCCCAACATCATTTGCTGAAGAGTCTGTCTCCTTTCCATTGCATTTTCTTGCCTCCTTTGTTAAAGATTAATTGACCAAAATTTTGTGGGTTTATTTCTGGACTCTCTGTTCTATTCCATTGGCCTATATGTCTGTTTTCCTACCAATAAAGTGCTGTCATGTTGACTGTAGCTCTATAGTATTATCTGAATCATTAGCGTAAATAAATATCACTGATTTTTGAACCTTAATCTTGTAACCTGCTACCTTGCTGAATTATTCCATCAGTTGTAGTAATTTTTGTCTGGATCTTGCAGGGTTTTCGATATATAATAACATATTATCTGCATATAGTTATAATTTTACCACTTCCTTTCCAATTTGCATCCCTTTTACTTCTATCTCTAGTTTGATTGCTGTGGCTAAGTCTTCCAAGTTTATATTGAGTTGGAGTGGTGTTACTGTGCATCCTTGTCCCAGATTTTAGTGGGAAGGTTTTAACTTTCTCATCATTGAGTACTATACTAGCTGTAGGTTTGTTATCTATAGCTTTCATGATGCTGAGTTATGTTGCCTCTATGCCCACTTTGGTGAGAGTTTTTATCATAAGTGTGTGTTGAATCCTATCAAATGATTTTCCTGCATCTATTGAGATGATCATGTGGATTTGCTACTTTCTTTTGTTGATGTGCTGTGTTACATTGATTAAGTTGCATATGTTGAACCACCCCTGTGTCCCTGGCATGATCCCAACTTGGTCATGATGTATAATCTTTTTTCTGTGTTGTTGGATTCTGCTTGCTACTATTTTGGTGAGGATTTTGGTGTCTGTGTTCATCAGTGATATTGACCTATAATTCTCTTGTTTGGTAGTGTCTTTGCCTTGTTGTGGTATCAGGGTGATTGTGGCTTCACAGAATGACTTTGGGTGTACTCCTTCTTTTTCATTATTCTGGAAGAGTTTGGGAAAAACTGGTATGAGTTCTTCTTTCTATATTTGGTAGAATTCCTCGGTGAAGCCATCCGGTCCTGGACTGTTACTTTTAGGGAGGCTTTATATTGCTATTTTGATTTAATTTCTAGTGCTCTGCATTTTCAAGGGATCAGTTATGTCTTGAATCAGTCTTGGTGGACAGTATGTTTCCAGAAAACTGTCCATCTCCTCTAGGTTATCTAGTTTGGTTCCATAAACTTTTCATAATATTCTCATATGACATACTGTATTTGTATTTTATTTGTTGTAATTTCTCCATTCTATCTTATTTTGATAATTTGTGCTCTCTCTCTTTTCTTCTATTTGAGTTTGGACAGAGGATTGTTGCTTTTACTTACTTTTTCAAAAAACCAGCTTTTGGAATGGTTGATTTTTTTCCAATTATTTTTCGAATCTCTATTTTGTTTATTTCCTCCCTAATATTTATGATTTCCTTCCTTCTGCTGCCCTTTGGGGTTTCTTGTTCTTCTTTTTCTAGTTCATTCTGCTGGTGGGTTAAATTGTTAATTTGTGATTGTTCTTCTTTTTTGAGGAAGGCCTGTATGGCTATAAACTCCCCTCTCAGCACTGCTTCTGCTGTGTCCCATAAATTTTGTGTGGTATTGCTTTCCTTTTCCTTTGTCTCAAGGTTCTTTTTCATTTCAGCTTTGATTTCTTCTTTGACTCATTCGTTTTTTAGTAACATATTGCTAACTCCCCATGTTTTCCATTTGTTCTCATTTGTTTCTCTGTTGTTGATTTCTAGCTTCATGGCATTGTGTTCAGAAAAGATGCTTGAGGTAATTTCTATCTTCTTAAAATTGCTGAGGATTCTTCTGTGCCCAAGTACATCATGAATCCTGGAATATGTCCCATGTGTACTTGAAAAGAATGTATATACTAATTTGTGGGGGGGGGCAATGCTCTGAAAATATCCACAAAGTGTAATATTTCTATTGTATTTTTTAACTTCTCTGTTGCCTTATTCATTTTCTGTCTCAGTGATAGGTCCAGTGATGTTAATTCAGTGTTGTAATTTCCAACTATGATTAGATTCCCAACACAATCCCCCTTTACATCTGTTAGTAATTATTTTATGTACTTAGGTGCTCTTCTATTTGGTGCATATGTATTAACGGGTGTGCTATCCTCATCTTGTATCACTCCTTCAATCATTATAAAATGTCCTTCTTTATCTTTCTTTATGGCCTATGTTTTAAAGACTCTTTTGTCAGAAATCACTACTGCAACACCTGCTTTTTGACTTTTCCATTTGTATGGAATACCCTTTTCCATCCTTTCACTGTCAATCTATATGTATCCTTCTCCCTGATGTGGGTCTCTTGTATGCAGCATATTGAAGGTTCTTGCTTTATTATGCAGCCTGCCACTCAATGACATTTGACTGGAGCATTTAGTCCATTAAATTTACAATAATCGATGATATGTTTTTATTTATTGCCATTTTGACCTTATCTTTGCAGTTGATTTGATATTTCCTCTTTGTTCATTTCATCTTCCTTTTATGGTTTGGTCATTTTCCTTTGAATTATCATGAATTTTATTTAGTTTCACTGACTCCCTGATATGTTTTTGTCTTTTTGTTACCCTTTTATAGAAGTCTTTTATACCATTATTATAACTGCTTTTATTAAACTGATAGTAACAAGATCTCAAACCCATTCTACTGAGAAAGAAAAATTTTAAAAGAAAGACAAAAATATTCTCTATTTTCCTGCCTCTCTCTCCCATTCTCAATTATTTGTATGTCTTTTTTAAAAATTTTATGTTTAATTTAGTTATGATTAATGAGTTATCACCTTTCCAGCTGTGTGTTTAACATTCCTGCAGTATCCTACTTCTTTTGATTTTAGAGTATACCTTTCAATATTTCTTTTAGCATGGGTCTAGTATTGCTAAAATGTTGTAGCTTTTTCTTGTCTGTGAAATCTTTATATTTCCTTCTACCAGAAAGGATACCATTGCTGGTTAAAGTATCCTATGATATATCATTTTTTTCATTCAGAACTATGAATATATCTTGCCAGTACCTTCTGGCCTGTAGTATTTCTGTAGTGAAATCAGCTGGGAGCCTTATGGGGATTCCCTTGTAACTCACTCTTTGCTATTCTCTTACTGCCTTTAGGATCATTCCTTTATCCTTTTCTATGGCCAACTTAATTATATGTCTTGGTGTGGGTGTATTTGGGTTCTTCCTTTTTGGGACACTCTGAGCTTCCTATACTTGGATATCTGATTCCTTATTTAAATTTGGGAAGTTCTCGGTCATTATTTCTATGAACACCTTAGCAATCCCCTTTAATCTTTCCCCCATTCTGGAACTTGTATCATGCCAAGATTGGCATGCTTTCTATTATCCCATATATTCCTTATGCTTTTTTCATTTGTTTCTCATTGTTTCTCTTGGAGCTCTTCTAATTGGGTGCTGTCAATTGTCCTGTCCTCTAAGTCACTAATTCTTTCCTCTGCGTTATCTAGTCAACATTGCAACACCTTTAGATCAATCCTCATCTCAGTCAACGAGTTTACATATTCTACTCATTTCTTCTTTATAGCTTCCATTTCATTTTTGACATATTTTGTATCTATAAATACTTTATTTCCTTCAGTCATTTGATCACTCTTCTTCTGAACTCCTGATCTAGTAGGATATCAATGTCTATTTCACTGATCATTCTTTCAGGGAATTTCTTTTGTTCTTTTAATTGGGAATGGTTTCTCTGCTTGTTCATCTTGCTCCTACCTCTCTGGCACTGTGGTGTATGGAGTATAAGTTATCTAATGTGGTCCTAAAGGAGTTTGTCTGCCTAATGTCTATGTGGTAATACAACTTAGAAAAAAAAAAGAGAGAGAGAGAGACAGAGAATTTTAAAGAAGGGATAAACAAAAGTTTGAAGACATTGTATAATTCATAATAGAAGATCAAGTTGAAGCAGAGTTTTGAAAAACAATAATAATAAAATTATTTTTTAAAAATTTCAAAGGGATTAAAATGGGTGTGTAAATAATTGCCTTAGAAGTAAAAATTAAGAGGTTAATAAAAATGGAACAGTTAAAAACAGATTAAAACTTTGGGGTGGTCTGTGTCCTCCTGGAGACTGTGTATATTTAATGTGAAATCTTTCTGTATTCATCCTGTTTTGGAATCTCATCTTCATTTTATCAGAGGCCCTCCATTGGAGCCCTCAACTCTGCTGATTCCAGTGTCTGTCGGCAAGCTGATCGCTCTTACCCCCAACATTGCATCTGGAGCAGCTCTCTTTGCCTTGGGCTGGTTTTCACTCTCCTGCCAGATGCTGCAGTCAGCTATTCCAGACTGACCAGGCAGAAGTGGGCATCACACCATCTCCTGGCACCATGTTCAGGGGCTGCAGTCCAGCCCAAAAAGTGAGGGGCCACACTCCCCCTCAGGGTGCTGGTCACTTCGCTGCTCTGTGTTACTGTACTGTCTGCCTCGGGTTTGCACACCAGAAGTTGGCTCCGGGAAGACAGAGGAACAGCCCTGTCCCTGGCCTGGCCCAAATCCCAGCTCCTTGTTTGTCTTGGTGAAGCAAGTTTTCTGAGGAACCAGGACAGAAGTGTCCTATCTGCCTCAGGCTGTAAAGAAGTCTCCGTCTGGCCCTTAAGGTTGCTATATCCTCAGAGGTGCATGCAGATTTTTCCCCCACTGCTGCCTGGGTGCAAAGTACCAGAGGGTATGGTGGCTGTATCTGATCCCCAGTTATCTTCACCTAGAAACTTTTGTGGGTTTTCAGACATGGTTATGCACCCTTCCCCACACAGGGCACATCTGCCCTATTGTTTTATGGAGGGCCCAGATTTTTCTGCCCTGTGCACCCACAGCCATGGCACACAGCCCCCTCCATTTCCCCTGGCTGCCACAGTGCAGCTATTCCCATCTACCACCCAGCTTTTGCAGCATGGCCCTGCCCCCAGCTTCCGGGCTGCATTTTGATCTGGGTGTCTCTGCTTGTTTAACTTAGTTCTGTCAGCCTACTTATACTCTGTACAGACCCAAGCCTTGGAGGCTCACCCTCCATCCTTCCGAATTCTCAGTTGGAGAGGGGAGACCCAGTGAATGAGCACCAGCCCTTCTTTGCAGCTCCCTCCCTGGGGGACCTGACCCCCTCTGTTTTGCCTTTTCTTCTTTCTTTCTTCCTTTTCTCCTACCAGCTTTTCCACATGTTTACATAGTGAAGAGGACAATGTTCTGGCAGAGTTCTGCATGTTCTCTGCTTAGCTGTGTAGGTCTGTGTATGTGAGTCTTGGTGCATTTGTGGGAAATGGTGAGTAACGAGCATCCTTCTAATCCACCATCTTGGCCTCTGCCCCCAAAAAGTTTCACTTTATGGTGGAAGATAAACACAGCCTGGAAATAGATGGAAGAGATATTTCATGGAAATTACAAGAAAGTGCATATTGCAATGATCAACTCATACAAAATACGTTTCAAAATAAGGGCCACAATGAAAGATAAATATGAGATTATATAATGAAAAAGAGATCAATATTAAAATAGGGTATTACACTCATTAAATTATATATGGACCCAACACCATAGATCCAAATTATATAAAGACATATTAGTAGACATGAAGGAATTAACTGATTATAAAACAATAATAGTAGATGAATTTAACACCTCTTTATTCTGAAGGCCAGTTCAACCAGAAAGAATATCTGTAAGGAAACAGAGGTCTTAATAGTATATTAGATCATTTGAACCTAACTGGTTTATTGGTCACAGCATCAGAAAATCAGAACACATAAACTTTTCAAGTGTGCACAGGATGTTATCTAAGGAATTAACCACAAATTATGTCATGAAAAGTGCCTCAGGAACTTTAAGCAAATAAAGATTACAGCAAGTACTTTTTCATACTCATAATTATGAAACAATGCATCAACTCTAGAAAGAAGAACAGGAAAAGCACAAACATGAGATTAAACCACATCCTTTAAAAAAATAAAACAAGGTCAATTATGAAATCAAAGTGGTAATAAAATCATACCTAGAGACAAATTACAATGAAAACACAGCTTCATAAAATGTACGGGTTGCAGCAAAGAAAAATCTATCAAGTAAGTTTAGAACAATTAAGGCCTTTTACAAGGAACAAGAAAAACCTGACACAAAGGACCAAGCATAACACCCAAAATTACTTGATATAAAACAAGCAAAACCCAAAGGCATTAGAATAAGAATTCTTTAATGAATACTTTGAAAATAAATGAAATAAAAATCAAAATATAAATTAAATGTCCTAAAATCAAGAGATTTTTTTCTTAAAAATATTAACGACCTGGTAAGCATTTAGCCAGGCTTATCAAGAAATACACAGAATGGACCCAAACAAAATAAGAAATGAAATAGTAGAAATAACATCTGATATTACAGAAATACAAAAAAAGATTATGAAAGCACTGTGAGAAGTTACGTGACAACCAACTGGACGACCTTAAAGAAATGGATACATTTTTAGAAACGTGTAGCCTACAAACACTGAATAAAGACAAAAAAGTAAACTTGAAAAGCAGAATCAGTATAAGTTAAATAAAATCTTTAATTTTAAAAACACCCCTTGAACAAAATGCCTGGGTGCCTTCACTGAAACCTCTTTCCCACCAACTCTTTCAAAAAATGCAGGAGGAAGGAAAATTCCCAGATTTATTCTATAAGGCCACCATTACCCTGATAACAAAACCAAAGACACTACCAAAAAAAAATGAAAATCCAATATCCTTGATGAATACACATTCAAAAATCCTCAAAAGAACATCAACAAATTAATCCAGCAATACATAGAAAGGATTATACACGATAATCAGTTGGATTCCTTCCAGAATCACAAGGATGTTTCAACATACACAGGTCAATCAGCATGACACATATCTAACGAAAGAAGGACAAAATTCACAGGACCATGTCAATACACACAGAAAAAGCATTTGACAAAATTCAACATACATTCATGATCAGAACTCTCATGGATGTGAGTATAATGGGAAAATCTCCCAGCATAATAAAGGCCATTTAAAACAATTTATAATTCTCAGGGGGAAAAGCTGAAAGCCTTATGGGTAAATTAGGGAAAAATACAAGGGCTCCTACTCTCACCATTTCTGTTCCGTAGTAAATCAATAAAGGAAGAGGAAAAGAAAAGGAAGTAAAAGAAATGCAAAATGGAAAGAAAGAGGCAAAACTGTCGCCAGTACTGATGACATAACAATCCGCATAGAGAGTCCTAATGGATCCACACTGCCTATTATGAATAATAAATAATTTCAACAAAGGAGCAGGGTACAAGATTAATGTAAAGAAGTCTCTTGCATTTCTACACATTAATCATGAGATACCCTAAAATGGATGTTGAAAGCAATACTATTTAAAATCCCATCCCCTCGAATATCTTGGAATAAACATAACCACATATGGGAAAGGTCTACACACTGAAAATTATAAAACATTGACAAAGAAATTAAAAATTATTCAAAGAAATGGAAATATGTCTTGTGATCTTGGATTGAAAGAGTTTGTATTGTTAACATAGTCATACTACACAAAGAAACCTGCAATTTAAGCAAATTCCTGTTAGATAGCTTTAGTGTTTTCCGTAGAAGTAGAAAAAAATAACTGTTTTACATGAAACCATTAAAAATTGCCAAAATGATCTTGAGAAAAAACAACAAATCTGTAGATATTACCCTCCCAGATAACTTACTATACTACTAACCTACAGGAATAAAAACAGCATGGAATTGGCACAGAGATATAATCAATAAAAACAGTCTAGAAATAATTCCACACACCTATGAGTAATGAATCTATGATAAAAGAGGCAAGAATACACAATGGATAAAATGTCACGTCAATGGATGGTGTTGGGAAAGCTGGACATCTACATGTAAAACAGTGAAATTAGAGCATTCCCTGACATCATATACAAAAATATACTCCAAGTGTATTAAGGACCTAAATATAAGACCTGATACTATAAAACTGCTAGAAGGGAATATAGGTGATACCCTATTGGATATATATCATAGGAATATTTTCTTATATCAGTCTCCATAGGTAAAAGAAATAAAAGCAAACATAAGCAAGTGGGACCTAAACAAACTTGAAAACTTCTGCACAGCTAAGGACACAATCAATGAAATGAAAACGCTGCCTGTGTAATTGGAGAACATATCGGTAAACAATGCAAATGACCGGGGTTTAATAGATGTAGGTAAATAGATGCAACATACATTTAGATTACACAACTCAATGTGAAAGGCAAAAACCCAATCAAAAACAAGGGCAGAGTAACTGAGCTAATATTTTTCCAATGAAAACATAAAGATGAGCAACAAGCAAGTGATAAAATTGCTCAACATTACTAATTATTAGGTAATTGCAAAACAAAACCACAAAGAGGTATCACTTCACACTTCTCAAATGGCTATTATCTAAAAGTCTACAAATAGAAAGTGTTGGAGACCATGTGGAGGTAAGAAATCTCTTGAATTCTCTTGGTAGGAATGTAAATTTGAACAACTTCTATGGAAAACAATAGTCAGATTTCTTTAAAACTAAAAGACAAATACCATATGAAACATTAATAACTCTCCTCAGAAAAATCTGGGGAAAACACCCTAAATTGAGAAGAATCAATGTTCAAAACAGCACTGTTTATTATATGCAAGACAGGAAAGCAATCCAAGAGTCCACAGTAGACTATGGAATTAAGAAGATATGATATTTCTATAAATATGCAATGGTATAAAATGCAGCCATGAAATAGTATAACACATTGCTATTTCAACATCATGAAAGGACCTAGTAAATAATGTGCTTAGTGAAGTAACTTATACAAAGACAAAACTATATAATATAATTTATGTTTGGAATCTAAAGAATAACAAATATCTATGTAAATCTATCTATAGCTATCTATTAATAGATGACAGATAAATAGATAGATAGAAGGATAATAAATGATAGAGAGATACATAAATATATAGATAGATGATAGAAAGATAGATAGATAGATAGATAGATAGATAGATAGATAGACAGATACACAGATTGATTGATTGATTGATTGAATGATTGATAGAGATATGGTAGAAAGAAAGAGAGATTAGATAGACAAGACTGAAGCAGACTGAAATATATGGGAAAAAATTTATCTTTACCAAAGTGGAAGGGAAGTACAATTTTATGGTACGATATTGAGGGATATAATATAGAATACATAAAGGAGAGAAGCAACAAGATAATCTGTAAAGATCAGGGAATTATACACAATAACTTAGAATAATTTAATGTTAAAAGTATTGTCATAATTTATAATGCAATATTATCCACAAAGTGGTTGGTATCCCTTAACTGTACATCTGAAACTGCACAATATACTACATCAACTGTACTTCAATTAAAAATAAAACATCTCATGTATAATTTAGCCCTTTTTCCGCTGATAGCAGCTTCCTTTAATA
The DNA here is from genome assembly GCF_048564905.1 of Vicugna pacos. Taxonomy (NCBI): domain Eukaryota; kingdom Metazoa; phylum Chordata; class Mammalia; order Artiodactyla; family Camelidae; genus Vicugna; species Vicugna pacos. Next base: position 1,406,402 of record NW_027328737.1, read on the forward strand.
TTGATTTATTTTTACTCCTTAACTTTTAATATTACTGTCTCAAATTAGTTCATTTATTCTTGTGAAGTTGTTACCAGATTGATGTATATATATTTATTGCCCCTGATTTCCTATTTTTCTTTCTTGAATATATATAATAGAGAAGCTTTTAAAAACATATCCAAAGAAACAGTTGCAAATTTCTCATGGTGTCTACTTAGCATTTTGTTCAATGTTTTGCATATTTTTGCTCTTTTATTTTTCTTAGTAGAGCTCTTTTCTGCACCCCGTGTAAGGTGTCTCAGTTTTGTTTTTTCATCTCATTCAGGTTTTTTTTTCTGGTAAAGACTTTATTTTCACTTTATACCTAAGTGATAACTGTGCAAGGTAGGGTATTCTTGGGTGATAGGTTTATTATTTCAGGAGTTTGAAAATGTCATTTTATTTACCCTTGGCCAATGTTTTCTGCTGAGAAATCTGCTGAAAGCCTAATGAGGTTCCTTTGTAGATTATTATAATATTTTTTGGCTGCATTTAAAATTTTCCTCTGTCATTGAGTTGTCAATATGCTTCTGACGTATCTTGAAGGTCTCTTTGCCTTAAAGTTATTGGTGTTTTGTTGGCTCACGGACTTGTATATCAGTTCCTTACACAGGTTTGGGAAGTTATCAACTATTACTTCTTTAAATAAACCATCAGCTACATTCTAACTTTCTTCTCCCTCCAGGATTTCACACTAAAGTGCATTTCCTGAAGAAGTCTGATGGCTATTGTAGAATTTCCTCACTTTTTAATATCTTGTATCTCTGCCCTCTTCTATCATTTCTAGTTTTGTATTGGTCAGCTTGGTAAATTCTCTTCCACATAGGCAGTCTGCTTCCAATGCTTTCTGTTGCATTCTTCATCTCAGTTTTTGAGTTCATCTCGTCCTCCAATTATGTTTGGTTATTTTATAGTTTCAGTCTCTTTGGTAATGTATTGCTTATCAGCATTTAATTTATTCCTAAGCTCACTAAACTTATATCTGAGATTTGTTTTATGTATTGAGATTCTGTATGACACCTATTTGGAGTCTCTATTAATTATATGGCAATATACCATGACTTTAAGTTTGCTGCAGGGTTGACATTGTGTGTGTGTGCGTGTGTGTGCTCGTGTGTGACTGTGTCTGTTTTGGTGTCTGTGTCTGTGTATCTGTATGTTACCATGCCTTATAATTTTACTGTGATTGGTCATGGTCTTGGTAATTTACTGCTCTGATGACACTAAATAACAGATTGGGAGTTGAAGACCTTGCTTTTGTTTTCTGGTAGTTTGCAATATTGTACAATTATTGGTTTTACTTACCTGAGCTACCTCTGATAATATTTCAAAATGGCACTATCCAGTCTCTACTGTCTGGATAAAAGATGTGCTTTCATTGTCACTTCTTAGAATTCTCTGGTACTTAATGCCACTGCAGTCACTGGTATAGTGAACACTTCCTTTTATCTGATATGCCTTGAGACTCAGTGTACACATTGAGGAAACATGCAAAGACAGGTGGGTAATTGGAATCAGACAAGTGCCTTTCCCATGACCAGTTTTGCAAGGTAACTTGTCTCCACCAATATGAATTGGGAGTTAGGACAATGTCATGAATGTCTGAGTGTCTGAAGGATGGAATTTCTGTCTCCATTGTGGCTCCCTCCTAGTTACCTGTGACCATGAGTACTGGTGCAGTTTGAGGCTGAAGCTGTGTGAACCACTGAGACCCTGTTTCTACTGGGTTCTCTGAACCTGTAGGCTCAGATACCCTAGTCAGTGGTCCTTGGTTGCAGGCACCAAATCTTCTCTTCCCTCAGTAGAGCCTCCTTTATGTGTTTTAGCCCACCAAACGTCAGCTGTACATATGTGTTCTGGAGTATTGTTTTGTGTTGTAGTTATTTTTGTTGAGATGTGAACGTTTTACTGACTGTAGATTTAAGGGGAGAGACAGAAATAATTTAAACTTATGTCACTTTTTTTAAAGTATATACTTTTTCATTTAAATGCTTAAATTATAATAAGGAAATTATAAGAAGAGTAAAGAAATTGAACAAATCAACCCCCTTAATGTCATAGTACTACAAAATATTTTATTTTCCTGGGTTCTTTTCTTCAATATTTTTCCCACATACAGGCACATTTTACTAAAATGTATGCCTATAATTTCTTTAAAATCATTTAAATTATTAAAATATTTCTGTGCTGTAAATATAGCACTGTTGCTCCTCTAATTTATAACTAGTAGCTTGCATATTTCTGTCTTCCCCATCCTTCTTGTCTGTCCCCAAAGGAAACCACTACTTGGAACAGTACACATATATATGTGATTATGTTACTGTTTCTTTATGATTATTACACTTATATCTTTAATTTTCTCTTGTAAGTTATAACTTAAAGTGTTTTTGTCTGTATGATTTATTTTCATATATACAACACTCTCTGGGTCCAGTCACATTGTTCCAATTTGAAGAATTTTATTTTTTGATATGGCAATGACTATTATGTTATCTATATCTCACATCTACTTCAGCCAGTCATCTCTTGATGGGCAGTTGATTTGTGCATCTATCCTTGGCTATTATAAATGATGATGTAAAGAACATTGGGGGTAATATATCCTTTAAAGTTAATGTTTTCATGTTTTTACAGATTTGTACCAAAAACTGGAATTGCTGCAACATATAATGCTTCTATTTCTAGTTATTTGTGCACTGTTTATACTTTTATACAAGTGGATGTATCAATTTTTATTTCCACCAACAGTGTACCTGGGTTCCATTTTATCATTTGATGGTTGTCATTTGAAGACTTTTCTAATAGCCATTTTCGTTGCTGTGAGATTATATTTCATTCTGGTTTTGATTTATGATTCCCTTATGAATAGCAACATTATGTTTCTTTTTATGTGCATGAAAATCATCCACATGTCTGTTTTTGAAAAGTTAACATGAAGACACTTAAACTGTTTTTAAGATGGGGCCTGTGTTTTAAAATATTGGGTCTAATATGCTACATATATATTATGGCTATTAACACCATCTTGGTCTCATTGTCTGAAGTTTTTCCTTCTATTCTATGTGTTGTCATATTTCTTGTAGAAGGTTTCCTTTGCTCTGAAAACGGTTTTGCACTTCACACTTATACAAGAAGTAGAATCCCTGTATCACGTAGAACATCTAACTTTTCCTTAGTAAACTTAAAGCTATTATTAATTTTCCTTTTTTTTAATTAGGAGACATATCAAAAATAAATATTGCTATGATTTATCTCAAAGTCAGTTCTCCTCATGTTCTTGGTCAGAAATTGTATAGTTTCAGGTTTTACATTAAGGAAATTAATCCATTTTTTTTTGTATTCTATGGAAGGAAGTGCTCATAAATCTTCTTTTTACATGTACTGTCCTGTTTTCCCAGAACTACTTGTTGAAGGGATTGCCATTTTTCCATTGTATACTCTTGCCTCCTTCATTGTGGACTAATTGACCATATGTGTGTGGGTTTATTTCTGGACTTTTTATATTGTTCCATTGATCTGTGTGTGTCTTTTAGTGATAAATTTTGATGTTTTGAATACTGTAGCTTTGTAATATGTTCTAAAGTCAGGGAGGGTAATACCCACAGCTTTGTTCATTTTTCAAAAATAATTTTAGAAAATTTGTGTCTTCTGATTTTGAATATTATTATTTTTCTCCTTGTTTTGTGAAGAAACATATGGATTCTGGGAGAATAGAAATTTTCTAAAGGAAAAAACAAAAGAAAAATACTAAAATTTGGATTATAAATCATACAATATTAAACAACCAATGGATTGCTGTATAAATCAAAGGAAATATATATAAAGAAAATGACAACAAAAACAAAGCCCATGGGGTATAGCAAAAGCAGTATTAATAGGGATGAATATAGCAAAATAATCCCACTTATTCAAATAAGAAACATCTCTCTCTTATAACATAATCGTACAAACAGATGATGTAGCAAAATATGAAACAAACTTGTTAGTAGAAGGAAAGACAGCTGAAAGATCATAAGATACACGAATAAAAAGATTAAAAATAGAAACATTCAATCATACTAAATAATGGCTATTGAAAGATAGATAAAATTGATAAAATTTAACCAGACTCATGAGTAAAACCAGAATACAGATAAATAAGCTCATAAATAAATGGAAGTTACAGTTTATATCAAAGAAATACAAAACATTATAAGAAGATACAAAAAATTATATGTCAATAAAATGGAAACCCTAGAAGAAATGGACAATTTCTTAAAAAGACATAATCTCCAGGATGGAATGAGAAAGAGAAAATATGAACAGATTATCACTAATGAATTTGAATAAGTAATTAAACAAAATCTCCCAAGAAACAAAATTCCAGGCCTAGACAGCTTCACAGGTGAATTCTGACAAACAATTAGAGAAGAGCTATCACCTATACTTCTCAGAGAATTCCAAAAATTTGCAGAGGAAGGAAGGCTTCCTACCCCAACTTTCTGTATCACACTACTATTAAAACTGGAACAAATACCTCAAAAAATTACAGGTTATATACTACTGATAAGCATAGGTGTAAAACTCATCACTAAAATGTTAGCAATGAAAAAATACAGTAAAAGGATTATACAGCATGATTAGTCCATTTTATTCAAGGGATGCAAAAGCGATTCATTACCCACAAATTAATTAATATGATACACCACACTAACAAATTGAAGAAAAAAAATAATATGCTCACTTCAAAAGAGTCATAAAATGTTTTGAAATATTCAGTATCTATTTATGAGTAAGTTTCTCCTCAAATTGGGCATGAGGAAACATACCTCAACACAGATAAGATCATATATGACAAGAAGTCAGCTAACATGACACTCACTGATTAAAAGCTGAAATCATCTCCTTTATGGACAGGAAAAAGACAAGAATGCACACTCTTTCAACTTTTATTCTGAATAGTATTGGAAATTCTAGCCATAGTTATCCAAAATAAATGTAAAAAAAATATGGCTAATTTAGGATAGGAATAAAAGTATCTGATTGCAGATGACATACTTTAAACAGAAATCCTTAAGATGGCACCTCAAAACTACTAGGGCTTATCAATGCATTTGATAAAATTTCATATTGTAAAATTAACATACAGAAATCTTGCATTTCTGCACACTAACAACAAGCTAACAGATAGAGAAGTAAGGGAACTGTCTCACTTAGAGTTGCATTACAAAAAAAATAAACCTGGAAATATATCCAATCAAGGAGGTAAAAGAACTGTACACAGAAAACTATGAAATATTTATAAAAGAAATTGAAGATAATGCAAACAGATGAAAGGATATATTGTGTTCATTGATGAGGTAATAATATTGTTTAAATGACAGTACTAGCCAAGAAAATACACTAATTAAATTCAGTGCCTATCAAAATACCAAGGGCATTTTCATAATTTACAATAAATAATTCTAAAATTTACATGTAAACACAAAATTGTTGAAATCACTAAAACAAATAACAAAAGAAGAAACAAACCATAAATACAAATTTATTTTACAAACAACAAAGAGGATGCATCACTTTCCCTGATTTAAAACTATAATAAAAAGCTACAGTAATAAAAAGAATTTGGTAGTGGCACAGAACAAAGGGAATAATGGCACACAAAGAATGCCTAAAAATGAAATCAGACAGTTATGGTCATTTAGACCATTACAAAAAATGAATATACAGTGGGGAAAAGGTAACCAACAGGCATATGAAACCAGTCAACATCACTAATCATCAGAAGAATGCAAGTCCAAAACACAATGAGAGTTTATGTCAGCCCTGCCAGAAAGAATATAATCAAAAAGATAACAAATATAAGTGTTGGTGAGGATGTAAGAAAAACAAACCTGATGCACTGCTGGAGTGAATGTAAATTTGTGCTGCCACTGTGGAAAACAGTATGTAGTTTTCTCTAAAAATTGAAAATGAAATATAATCCAACATTTCCATATCTGGATACTTATTCCAAGAAAATAAAAACACTAACCAGAAAAGATAAATTCAAACATATATTCCCTCCAGCATTATATACAATAGACAAGATATAGAAGCAAATTAATTGCTCATCAATAGATGATGGATAAAGATAATGTGTGTTTATAATATATATATCTACACAGCTATATTTTTTCTTTGATTTTATTGATTAATCTTTATTTACATGTATATATATAAATATATATGTATATATATATGCACACACACAGATAAAATTCCAATGGGTTATTACTCAGCTATAAAAAGAGTAATTTTTTCATTTGCAACAAATTTGTAGACCAAGAGGGTAATATGTTAAGTGAAATAATTCAGAAATAGAATGACATATGATATATGATTTTACTCATATTTGTAATTTAAAACAAATGAAAATAACACAGCAGGAAAGGAGATATAGATATACAAAGAAACAGGTTGTTCACAAGAATGGGGGAAATGGGGTGAGGAAAAAGAAATATTTCATGAAAATTAAGAGAGAAAATTTTCCAGTTGCAAATTAAATGAGTCAGGGTCAAGAAATGTGCTGTATGGGGTATAGTAAATAACTACGAAATATCTTTAAATAGCAACATATCATATCTAGATATATTCTGGTTATCAGTTTGAAGTGTACTAAAAATTGCAAAGAGTTTGATGTTTAAGAGATACTAACACAGTTTATAAATTAATGTTCACTTCATAAAGAAACATACTTATAGAAAGAAATTAGATTTGTAGTTAACAGGGGCAGGGGTTGGGAAAGGAGAATTTGATTAATGCTATAAACCTCCAGCCATAAAATAAACGTGTTCAAGGGATGCCCCGTAGTAATATGAAAATTACAATAAATACTGCTTTATGTTATATATGAATGTTGTTAAGGAAGTAGACAATAAGGTTTTATATCACAACCAAAAGGCAAATCGTATTTCTTTAATATTGAATCTAAATGAGATAATGAATTCTCCCTAATGTTGCTATGATATTTGTTTCAAGATACTTGTTAATCAAGCCAATATCCTGGGCACCTAAACTTACACAATGTTCTATGCCATTTATAACTCAATAGATGCAGAAGGAAAAATGGAAAGACAATATTCATTTTTTCCCATGATATTTCTCATGATTTTTTCTGCAGCAAGTAAAGTTGAGTCATGATATACTTATCCTAGGTAAAGATACTAATAAACATGTGATTCTAATAAATAATACATAAAGATACTAATATAATTAGTTTTACCATGCCTTAAACATTGTTCATGTTAACAGCCCACTGCTTCTGTAGGCATCAAAATTTCACTCTGTGTATTCATCTGAGATTAGGAAATGAATGCTCTTGTGCTGAGTGATAAAGTTCATTGTCTCTGACTGATGGTCTCATCTCCATGACAGCATCAGTAAGAAAGGAACATGCTAGGTTGCTAAAAATCTCAGCATGGTAAAATCTCAGATCCCCTACAATTCTTAACTGTTTTGCAATGGGAAGTCAATACTGACAAAGACTTGATTTTGGATAACAATCTGGTGTTTTCTCATGGTTGCATTAGAGAATGTGAGGATAATCATTGAGACCCACAACAAATATTCTCGCTCAAGAGCTGGGCAAAGAACTGTAAATGTTCTGCATTATTAGGACTGAGGACTGCTTTCAAAATGATGACAATGCAAACTCTATTCCATGTATTCCAAGAAAAGAAAGATTATTGCAATTTCTAGGTGAGCAGGAATAAGTCAGTGGTTCAGTCTCTACAAATTAGTCAACGGGTGGTCAAAGCCAAAATAAGTTGTGACAACAATGAGAATTAAAAGAAAAATAACTTAGACGTAAGCTTAAATTAAAAAGGAGACACAATCCTGTGCTGGGCTCTGTGGACTGAAGAATGTACCTGCCTCAGTCCAATTCAAGGGTTCAGAGGCTTGGCCCTAGCATCAGCTCGGGATTCAATGAACAGTTAACAATTAGTATACTGGAAGAAATATAATCTACCTCTCCTTGATTGGTAGAAAATCTGGTGGCTCAATGAAACTCTTAATACACAGATATTCTGCCAAATGCAGAGGAATATTTCACTGATGACTCAGCTAAGACAAACTTAACAATCCATCTTCACACACACACAGTGGTAGACAGATTTGTAGTATTTACTGGGAAGAATTCAGTGGGCAGTGCACAGAGAATAGTTTTCAAAGCACCAGCCAACTTTTGTACTTTTGCCAATGGTCTAGATTTTCCCAGGGAGAAAACTACAGATGGACAAACAAACAATATTCTTCTTTAGGATTTTGAATTTTGAAAGTAAACTGTAGCTTTTGGCTTATAAGTATAGAACCTTGTTAAGATGATCACGGTAAGACCCACTGTCTGATAAGAGAGCTGGAAACTAGCTGCTGAACCAGCCCATCTGAACCCCAGACTGCTAATGTAAGCAAAAATATAGTCACCATCAGATTTGAGCTGACAAACTTAAAAGCGTGATGTTTCTGTTGTAGGAAAAACCACTGCTGTCAATACACAGATCTCCTACTGCAAGTGGTCTCTTTCTTCTCTTGATAAAGGTCATATTGGTGGGATGTTCCAAGAGCTTACCCTGGACCATTTGCCCATTCTCCAGATAATCAAATACTTTCTTCACACCTGGTGACACATTTTCAGGACTCAATTTTACCATTCCAGTCTTATCAGCTGACACTGGCTGCATGATTATGACCAGAAGCCTTAGACACCCTGACGTTGCCTACAATTTTTCCAGCCTTTCAGGGCATTTCACATTCTGAAAATGCTTCACCTTTTATTTTAAATAAATGGGAAATACTCAAAGTCTTCCAGGAATATATTATATTTCCTAATATCTGCAGAAATTTGGTAATCTTGCAGTTGGACAAATTTTAATTCCACCACCCTCACCTCCTACTATTCCACACATATTTGATTGCAATTTCGTTACTGAATACGACCACCACAACCAAGGGTCTAGTACCTCTTAGATACTTCCTGTGTTAAGGTTAGAAGGGGCACAAATTATGTGGGGTGTATAAATCTACATTAAAAGTTTGAAATGGCACTGTCTCTTCTGGACAAAGCTCTGATTCTAAGAAGTAAATTAATTAGAAGGCAGTATAGTTATTGCTATGGGGAAGAGAATCAGCTATTTTGGGTGGGTGTGTGATGAAGAGATAGGAAAAAATCCAGCAAATGAGAATGGAATACTTTATGCCTCTCGAGGCATGAATTAAGAAGAAAATAATACTTTGTCTACTTTACCTACCTCCACTTACTGTTTTGAGTGACTAGTCCTTGGGCTATGAAAAGAGCTAGTTTGTGGTGAAGAGTAAACACCATAACGAAACAGTTTGAAAAGCATGAGAGATTTGTTGTTTCAGGAAAGTAGATTTTCCTTAAAGTCAACATGTATCTTTCATTCACTAAATATTAAATTGCATCCTGTGGCATGTGCTGTGCTTACAGTGCTGGTATCCAAGTTAGACAATGAAAGGGGGATAGACAGAAAACATCTGGAGGAGGTGGTTTCATGCTGAGACTGGGAAAGTCTAAGAAGGTAAAAGGAGGATACCTAAAGTCCATGGATGAGCTGGAACAAAAGTGGTAAGGTTGGAGCTTACATTGTTGACAAGCATTTGCCTGGATATATCTCCAGATACTGTGAAACATAAAGATATTCCAAGGATGTCAGATACCAGATTTATTAAGGAATGACTAAACTAAGTTGAGTTTCTGGGCTTAGAGATGGATAGGCATTAAGTGCCAACCTGAGGACGTAAGCTTGTCTTTAGCTGGAACGTAAAAGCAACATAAATTATTGACTTGTTAATATACTGTAGACTCTTTAGTTCAGGAAATGAAACCACCAATTGGAATGTTTTGAGAACAGCACAAAGAAGACCATAGATAAAATTGCTTCTTAAATTCTACCTCATGCTTAATATGCCATCTGAGACTACATTATGTGAACTTTATGGTTCCAGGAGTGACACAATAGAGACCATGATCCCTGGGCTTGTCCTACATTTACTTTCTGTTCCAACCTATCCTAACTTAACACTATTAATACTTTCAAGGATGAACCAGAAACCACTTAGTACATTTGTCTCTCTCCATGTGTTAGTTTTTTTTCCAAATTCTTCCATTTTCTCTTCTTCCTTACAAGAAATTATTTAAATTTACTTACATATTGTTCCATCAAATGATCAAATCAATCAAATATTTTTTTCTTAAATGGTTACTTAATCTCACATTTAAATTTTAACTCCATTTAAAAAAAAATAAGGAAAATACAGGCACAAATCTATGTTTATTTTTCAAATAAGAAATTTGCAGATATTTGTGGACATTTGACAACATCAATTTTAATCTTTGTTATCTTGCATAATCTGGTAGTCCTCTGGTAGATCAGTTTTAATTAGGATGACGTTGATAAACTGAAGATGGTTGATGAGCTGGCCTTGAAAGAGAGGTAGTTGATGTATCAGCTATCCCTGGCACTGGAAACCGTGGGTTGCTCCCTGGTTGAAGTTTAGAAAAATGACCTTCAATGGCAGATTTGTTGTGATATCTATCTGGAAAAGTAGAAGGCTCCAACATCAGTCCAAAACAATTGCTCTGTATGGGAGACAAGATGCTGTATTGAGAATTAGAAGTTGTAGTTGTAATGAAGTTCACAACAGTGTCATTTGCTTCATTGAAGCTGCTTTGAGAGTGCCCGTGGACAGTGGTAAACTGACTTAAAATAGCACGTTGATCCACTGCAATTTGCACTCGTGATCTAACTGATATTGATGATGGAGGAGAAAAATCACCTCTGATCGGGGTATTTGTATCACCAATAATGTGGCTAGTAGGGGGCTTACTTATTAGATTCATATTTAAATTTGCAGAAGATAAAAATGCACTTTCTCCACTAGTGTCAGCCACAAAACCAGAATTAAGATTATCCACATTACCCCCTGATTTAAAGTGCTTCTTTTTGAAATCTTCATCCAATGAAGATACCTGAGAGGCATTTTTAATCCCAACTCTTCTTTTTATTCTCACTAAAAGCTGGGGACAGACTCGTTTAAAATTTGGATAATGACAGAATTGCAGCTAAAACCAAAGAAGAAAAATTTTAGTAATATTTTAAAACAAAATACAAGACTACAATAAGCCTAACTAATAAAACCTCAGATTTCACGTTTACTGTGCATAGAAAATATCATCAAAATATAAACAATGCTGACGATATTTTGAAGTTCCTTATTTGGAAAATACAAATTTAAATTTTATAGTCATCAAATTTAAGAAGTTAACATTTGCAGCAACGGTGAATTCCAATTTTTAAAGCAACTTTAATACCTTTATTTAGATTTCTGGTATGATTCATAGTTGCAAGCAAAGTTTCTCATAATCTTGACTACTTAAGGCACTGTCCTCATTTTTTTGAAAAAATAAAGGATTTTAGTCTTAGTAGTTCTATACAATTTTCAAAATCTAGCTTTACATTTATATTACCATAGATTGATGTACAAAATAAACTTTTATATATAAGTTACCAAGTCGTAACTAATATTTCTGAATATCTTGCTTAAAACAGAGACTAATTTTTCTTCTGCCAGAAAGTCAGCTAGACAAGCAGATCTTTGAAAATTCTGCCACTCTTTACTAAACCCATAAAGCTTAAGCTCTCTAACTAAACTTTTCATACTTCCAGTTTCAAATATAGTGAAAGGGGACTTTCTTTCCAAAACTTCCTTCTTAAAGACATCTTCATCAATCACTACAGAGGTTCCATTATCATCCCAACAAATGGATTTAAATTGGTCACTCCCAGTCATTTTCCAGAGTATTCTGGGAAATGTCAGAGAACGAAAATTATTATCTTCATCTGGTTCAGAGACACAATGTGTGTAACATGGTCTTTTTATCATGGATTCTTCAGAGAAAGTCTGGAAAATAATTTCCTCAATCATAGACCTCAATTCCAAGTCCCCAGAGAATGTTTGATCACACAGTAGAGATCTACCGGGGTTTCCTGAACCAGTTTGTTCATCTTTACGAGACACATCTTGAATTTCTGAAGAAACATGTGACATCTCAAATAAATTTTTCCACAGCTACTTTTCTAATCAGCATTATTTTGAGCACTGCAGCTACAAATGCAGCTTTAGCAGTCTTGCACAGATAAACTGCTAGGCCATCATAATGGTTCTCAACCTGAGTCGCTGTCACATCACAAAGCGACTGATCTCCTACCAACCCAAGAGTAACACTCAGCCACTGTTTACTTCTCATTCATTTACTTAAAATGAAACATATAGGATGCTTATGTTTATAGTGTTATCTGCAAATCTTATTCCCACAAAATCTTTTTAAATAATTTAATTTTGGGGTCTATGAAATAAAACCAATCTCCATCCTTTTGTACACAAATTTATACCAGATTGGTGAACAGAGTATAAATAATGCACAAAATATCTATAGTAATTTTAAAGTTTTGGAATTTAAAGTGAAATTTGTGTAAAAACTGTAAAGAAATGGTATAACGATTTCATCATCATTTGTAATTAAAGTGAAACTTAGTTTGATTTGGAAATGGAAGTAGTTATTTATCTGTGTACTTTACAATATGTATCTCTATATTCAAAACATGTGAAGAATAAATATGTTTATTTTTTATGTTTATAAATAAACGATAAATATTTATGAAATAAAATTAGATTAAAATAATCATTAAAATTTAAGAAATCCCAAAGGGTGGCATTTTTGTTTTAAATTGTAATTCAGTGCTATAAGTAAAACAAATGTAATTTAATATACTACTTTAAAATTACAAGAGAGACAATCTTATTGTATATTTACAAATGTTTGTTTTTGCCATTCTTTCACTCAGAGGTTTCTCAGTGCATAGAACTAATAAATTTTCTTGTCATCTATATAATACATACCCTTGGGGCTTCTGTTATGTGTTCCAAAATGATGTTGATTAATACTCTTATGCACAATTTCCTGGGTTCAATAAAAAGTGCCTCCATTCAGGGGGAAACAAACAGTCAAAAAACAAAGAAATAACAGTGTATGTGGGTTGGGGTGGAGAAGACCAGGTAATGCATTTTAGGAAGCAACATATTTCTCAGTCCTGAAACATTTGTCATTGTAAGTATAATACGGCATTTTAAAGCAAGTGTCTTGTGCACTAATTGTAATAATAGCTATGTTCTGTATCAGTAAACTGTAGTAAATCCAGTTCTACCAATACTTATATACTTATTTAGAAATAAATTCCATTAAACATAAGACAAATTCAAAATGGGAGATAAAATTTTTAAATAAATAAATGTACCCTCAAGCTACAGTGTAAAATTTTCCTTCAGTATCTGTAAATTCCATTCTAAATAAATAATAGCAACCTGAATTTATTGCACGTTACAAGTATTAGAAACTATAGTTAAGTTGGGTTTAGTCCTCATTCATAAATATTACTTAACATATGTAAATGAATATATGTGATACCGTCCATTAGAAAACAAAGAATTCAAAAATAACAATCTGAAAATATGTAGGAAAATTATTCACAGATTGCATATTACCTTTTTTTATAAAAATATTCTTAACAAATTTGCTCTAGATTGAATGTAACTAAAAGCCATATATGGGAAACCCATGACTAACATCAAGTTCAATATTAACATACAGGAATGTTTTCATCTGGTCCAGTAATAAGAAGAAGTAGCTCATTTTCAGAAGTCCTAAATTACAGTACTAGATGTCCTAGCCAGAACAAGTAGTCAAGAAAAATTATAAAAGGCATCCAACTTGTAAAAATGCAGTAAAATTTTTACAGATGACATAATTATGCATAGATAGAAAACTCCATATACTCCTCCAGTGACTGTTAGAAATAATGAACAAACTTAGTAAACTTGCAGAATACAAAATCAATATACAAATATCCGTTGCATTTATGTATACTAAAAACACATTATCAGAAAGAGAAATTAGGAATACAATTGTGTGTAAATTAATACCAAAAAGATTAAAATACGAATAAATTTGATAAGTGTAATTAAAGATCTAAGCATAGATGTATAAATTATAGGTGCAAGAAATATAAGCAAACAAAGTAAATACAAAGATATTCTGTGCTCATGGATTGTATACATTGTGAGGAAATATTCTAATCTATCTTTTACATGTTCAATCTTCCAGCACTAATTATTGAGGGGAATGTCTTTTCTTCATTTTATACTCTTGCTACCTTTATCATGGGTTAAAAGATCATAGGTGTGAGGGATTATATTTGGTTGCTCTATTCTCTTCAATTCATTGGTGTCTGTTTTTGAGCCAGTATCATGTTGTTTTAAATACTAAAGCTTTGTAGGACTATTTAACGTCAGAGAAATTTACACCATTATATTTAATACAATTTTTGAAGATTATTTTGGCAACTCATGTTCTTTGTGGTTACATATAAATTTTGAAATTATTTGTTCTATTAAATGGAAAAATCTCATGGGTATTTTGACATGAATCACCCTAAATGTAGATTGCTTTGGGTAGTAGGGTTGTTGCAACCACATGGTTTCACATCATTAACACAAGAGATTTTTTTCATTTCTTTGGATCAGTTTTAATTTCATTCATCAATATTTTCTGTTTTTTAATGTATAGGTTTTCTCCTTATTTGTTAACTTATTTGTAGGTTTTCTTTACATATATATAATTAAATACATTATATTTGTAAATACATTTCCTGCACAAATACAACAGGCAGAAGGCAGTGGCAAGTCATATTCAAAGTCCTGAATGAAAATAGCTGTAATCTAAGATACTTTATCAAGCAAGGCTACCTTTTAGTGTAGAAGGCGAGATAAATAGCTTCCACACAAGCAAATACTAAAAGAATTAAGCAAGAGAAAAAGAAATAATGAAAGATCTACTCTAAATAAAAAACAAGCAGGAAGCTATAGAAAAGAGAAAGGTATAATTAGAAAGGAAATAGCTACAATGACTTACAACAGAATAAATATGATGTTGTAAAACAGGACGTCAAAATTTTATGCATCACCGACTGAAACATGAAAATACAGTGTTTTCTTCTTGTTTCTCTTCTCTGCAGGATGGGTTCGAGTTATATTCTTATCAGTTAAAATAAACAGAAATATCATAGGTCAATATAAATATAAAACAACGTAATAATAATTCAAAAGCTTACAATGAATTCACAAAGCAAAAAAGAAATCAAGATAATAAAAGAATACTTATCAAGCCACAAAAAGAAAAAGAAATGAACAAAAAGGAAATACCAATCAACTGGAAAATGAAGTTAAAAATGGAAATAAACACTAGTCTATTAATAATTATCACAAATGTTAATGGATTTAGTACTTCAATCAAAAGATATATATTGTCAGATGGGATAATATAACAAGACCCTACATTATGACGAATACAAGAGAACTACTTTTGCGAGAGGAACACACATCAAATTTAAGTCAGAAGATGGAAAAATATATTCCATTCAAATGTACATATGAAGAATGCAGGACTAGCAGTACTGACTTCACACAATAGAGACTTTACAAGAAAGGCCATAGAGAAAGATAAACAAGGACATGATATAAAGATTAAAGGAACAATGCAAAATGGGGGTATTATACTCATTAATATATATGCACTCAATATAGTAGCCCCTAAATATATAAAGCAAATACAAATAGATAAAACGACAGAAATCCCTGGGAACACAATCAGAGTTGGAGACTATAACTCCCCATTACATCACTGGACTGGTCTTTCACACAGAAAATTAATAAGGGAACAAAGATACTAAAAGACATTATAAAATAATTGGAGATGGTTGATATTTTTAAAACAGTACTTCTCCCCAAAACAGAATATGCACTCTTTTCCTGTGCACATGGAACATCTTCTAGGAAAGATTATGAACTCAGGCACTGAAAAAGTTTCAACAAATTTAAGAAGATAAAAAATATTTCAAGCATCTTTTCTGAGTATAATACCATGAAACAGAAAAACAGGGAGAAAAAATGACAGCATCCAGAATAAAAAACATGGTACTAAAACAAGGGGGAGAGTTGATGAAGTAAAAGAAGAAATTACAAAATATCTTGAGAAATATGACAAAACACAGCACAAATTCTATGGAAAACTTAAAGTAGGCTTAAGAGGGAAGTTCATAGTGAAAAGGCCTTTGTCAAAGAAGAACAATTTCAAATAAATAATCTAACGTTCTATGTAAACTAATCAAGAAAAGAAGAGCAAACAAAACCAAAAGTCAACAGAATGATGTAAAAAATAAAGACCATGGAAGGAAGAATTGGAATAGAGATTAAAAAATAGAAAAAAATTAATCTAATTATTTTTTTAAATAGTAAACAAAATAGACAAATCTCTGTACAGGCTCACTAACAAGAAAAGAGAGAGAACACAAATAATATAAGAAATGAAAATGGAGAAAATACAAAGAGTACAACAAATTTGCAAAATATCATAAGGGATTACCATGAGCAACTGTATGTAAACAAACTGGGCAACCAGGAAGAAATGGAGAAGTTTGTGGAAACATTCAGCCCACCAATATTGCATCAAGAAGAAATTAACCATTTGAACAGACAGATCACCAGAAATCGAATAGAAATATCAATAAAATAAAATTCTCTGCAAACAAAATCCAGACCCAATTACCTTCACTGGGGAATTTGATCAAACATACAAAGAAAAATCCATACCAATCCTCCTCAAACTCTTCCAAAAGATTGATATGGAGAGAGTACTCCCAAACTGACACCATAGGCCAACATCAAACTGATACCAAAAGCAGAAAAGACACTACCCCAAAAAGAAAACTATAGGCCAATATCATTGATAAACATAGATGTAAATGTCCTTAAGAAATAATTAATAAACAGAATCCAACAGCATGTAAAAAAAGATCATGCACCATTTACACCTTAGGTTCATCCCAGGAACACAAGGATGGTTTACCATTTGCAAATCAATCAAACAATTGTGATACACCATATCAACAAAAGAGAAGACAAAAACGATATGATCATCTCAGTAGATGCAGAAAAGCATTTGATAAAATTTAACACCGATTTGCGATAAAAGTTCTTATCACAGTGGGCATAGAAGGACCATATCTCAACATAATGAAAGCTATTTATGACAAATATTTAGCCAGCAAATACTCAATGGTGAAAAACTGGAACCCTTTCCACAAAAACCTGAGACAATACAAGGATGCACATTCTCACAATTTCAGTATAGTCTTGGAATTCCTAGCCACAATGATCAAGCAAGAAAAATAAATAAAATGATTCAGACTGTAAAAGAAGAGTTAAAACTGTCATGATAGGCAGATATGACACTATATATAGAAAACTGTAAAAGCTTCACAAAAAATACTTAGGATAAAAAAGGAATTGGGCAAGGTAGCCAGTGTAATGTACAAAAACCAATTAGATTTCATTACACTACCATTGAATCAACAGGAAAAAAAAGTATAGAAACAACCCCTTTTATAACTGCACCCAAAACTATAAAATGCTTAAAAATAACTCTGACCAGGTAGGTGAATGACTTATACATGGAGAACAGGAAATCATTGTTTCAGGAAATCAAAAAGGATTTTAAGAATTGAAAAGATAACCAATGGTCTTGTAATGGAAGAAATAATATTGTTAAAATGGCCATACTGCCCAAGGCAATCCACAGACTTAATCTCAGTTCTTATCAAATTATTCAAAACATTTCTTTTTAGGACTGAAACAAATGATCATAAGAATTATATAGATACAATAAAGATCTATAATTTTCCAAACAATATTGAAGACAAAGAAAGAGGCTGGAGGAATAACCCTCCTGGTCTCCATACACTATTGCAGACCTACAATAATCAAAACGACATGATATTGGTACAGAAACAGACATATGGCCAATGCAACAGAATTGAGAGACTAGGAATAAATCTACAGGCCTATGTTCAATTAATCTTTGACAGAGTAGCCAAGAATATGACTGAGAAAAGACCATCTCTTCACCAACTGGTGTTGGGAAAACAGGATAGCAGCAAGCAGGGCAATGGAGTTAGAACACTCCTTCGCTCCATACACAAGAATAAACTCAAAATGGCTTGAAGACTTAAATGTAAGGCAAGACAGAGTAAATCTCCAAGAAGAAAACAGGCAAAACACTCTGAGATAAATCTCAGCAATGATCTCCTAGTACAGTCTACCCAGGTAATGGATGTAAGAGCAAAATTATTAAAATTGGACCTAATTAAACTTATAAGCTTTTGCACAGCAAAAGGAACCATAAACAAAGCAAAATGACTAACTACAGGATTAAGGAAAATATTTAGAAATGATGCAACTGACAAAGGCTAAATTTCCAATATATAGAGTTCATACAAACTAATAATAATACAAAAAAAAGAAATCCAATCTGAAAATGCACAGAAGCCCTAAACAATACATTATCCATTAGAGACATGCAAATGCCACATAGAAATATGAAAAAAAAAATTCTCACTCTCATTATCAGAGAAGGGCAATTCAAAACTATAATGAATTATCACCTCACATTAGTCACAATGGCCATCAATAAAAAGTCCAAAAACAATAAATGCTGGGGAAGCTATGATGAAATGGAACCCTCTTACACTGTTGGTAGGAATGTAGTTTGTTGCAGTCATTGTGGAAACCAGGATGGGTATTCCTCAAAAGAATAAAAATACATTTAACTTATCCAGCAATCCCACTCCTGGGTATATATAAAAGAGGACCCTAATTCAAAATGTCACCTGCACACAAATGTTCTTAGCAGTGCTATATACAAAAGCCACGACATGGAAGCACCCTAAATGTCCATCAACAGATGACAGTATATAGAATTTATGACTTATTTACAAAATGGAATAATATTCTGCCATAAAATTGATAAAACAATGACATTTGAAGCAAAATATATTTCCCAAAATGTGTCATTCTAATTGAAGTAAGCCAGAAAGAGAAAGAAAAATTATACATGGCATGACACATGTAGAAACCTAAAAAAAAATTTGGATGAGAACACTATGATTTCATCTACATCTATGAAACACACATGCAGATCTACATAATCATCTTATGGTAACTGCCGAAATGGTCAAGGATAGGATATATTTGGGAGCTGTAGATTTATAAATGTTATCCACTATATATAAAAATAAATATTTTCAAAATGTCTATTGTATGACACAGGGCAGTATGTTAAATATTGTGAAGTTAAATTTAATAGGCATGCAAACATAAGCAAGAAGTGGGTCACTGTGTTATGCACCACAGATTGACACGTTGTAAATGGAAGTAGTTCAATGATAAACAAATGAATATATAAGTAAATAAGAAAATAAATAAGTAAATAAATAGACAAATTAAATAAATAAATAAACAAATAAACAAATAATATTTAATAATGAATGTAATACAAAGATTCACACTACTTAACTTTACACATCAAGAACCTAGGAGAAAACAGAAAGAATGAAGAAGAAAATTGAATGAATGAGAGTAAGGCAAATGACAAGAGAAACAATTGAAAAGATAACAAAAAATATACCTAAGTGTGATTCTTTTAATCATAAACTGGACAAAAGTTTAGGTTGGCTAAGAAAATAAAGACAAATAAAATTTGAAATAGAAGAGAAGATATTAACACTGATGTTGTAGAGATGCATAGCATCATAAGAAATGACCACTAGATAACAATTTAAATGACCTAGAACAAAAGACAAATTCCCAGAAACATGTCTTCCAATACTGAATCAAGAAGTAATTAGAAAGTTAAATATAGCAAAACTGTGTATGAGCAAATCAGTAATCCAAACCTCTGAAACCAGAAAATATTTACAAAAAGTCTTTACCGGTATATTCTGTCATATATTTGAAGACAATTTTTCACCAATTCTTCCCCAAATCTTCCAAGAATTTGATGGGGTGAAAGTTTCCAAACTAGATTTATGATGCCAGGTATATTTGCATAAAATGCTAGAAAGGACATTATATGCAATATATGTAATATAACCCTCATGAATATATGAGCCAAAATTCTCAAGAAAACACAAGCAAAATGAATTCAATAAAACATTTAATGTATCATACACATTCATGAGTAAAGGGATTAATACCTGGGTTTAAGGAAACTTCAAAATATTCAAATCAATAAAGGTGACATGCCACACTAATAGAATGAGAAATAAAACTCACATAATCATCTCAATAGGTGCAGAAAGAGTATTGTATATAATGCAACATCCTTTTGAGATACTCCCAACAAATTAAATTAAACCTGTCAAAGGCACGATATAATATACACACAAACACTGTGTGGAAAGAAGCGAAGCAGTTCCCTGTTTATTGATTCTTAGGAAAAGGGTTTATATACAACATGCACAATGCCTCACATATCATCTAAGTTATAACAATGTTAATAATCGTAAGCTATTTATGTCCCCATGCTCCTGCAGTAAGCACAGGATGTTAAATGATCAAGGATTGTTTTAAAGTTCATCACGGAACTTCATTAAGTAGGCCATCTCTTATGCAGCCGGCTCTGCCTGTCTTACGTTGTCCTCCTATGAGTATCTTATCCAGCATAGGCTATCCAGCCACCCATACAGTATATATTGAATAGGCCATTTCTTTTCCAGCCTGGATATGTAACACTCCTCACAGCTTGTTTATTAGTTCAGCCCATGGGCTTATTCTCTAGAGCCTTCAGACAGGGGCCTACGAACCAAACATCCCTTGACAGAAAACTGGATGAAGAAAATTTGATGTTTATATGTTATGGAATCAATACTTTGCATTCCTATCAACAGTTTCCACGGTGTTCCCTTTTGTCCACAATCTCACCAATATCTATTTCTTTTCTTTTTGTTGAGAGCCTTCTGACAAGTGTGAGGTGTTGTCTCATTTTTGGTTTATGACTTTCCTAATAATTTATAACTCTGAACATATTTTCATGTGTCATTTAGCAAACTGTATGTTTTCTACAGAAAATTGATTCAGATCTATCTATTCAGTACCTATGGACTTTTTTTAATTGAATTGTTTGGTCTTTATTTTGTTGTGGTGTATGAGATTGCCATATATTTTGGATATTAACACTTGATTGGAAAATATCACTTGCATATATTTTCTCCCATTGTCTTGGTTGACTGTTCATTTTATTGATCATTTCTTCTGCAGTGTAAATCTGTTTAGACTGATACAATCATCTTTTGTTAATTTTGCTTCTGCTTCCCCTGCCAGAGGAGACATATGAAAAATCAAATTAAGTGTACTTCTTTTGTTTTACCCTAGGATTCGTTGTTTTCAGGTTTTATGTTTTATATGCCCAGGAGTGGGATTACTGTGTCATAAGATAGGTCTATTTTTATTATTAAAAGGAACTTCTGTACTGTTTCCAAAGTGGTTGCACTAATTTTCATTCTCAACAACAGCGTTGGAGAGTCCCTTATTCTCTACAACCTCCACAGTCTTTATTATTTGTAGACATTTTGATGACAACCCTTCTCACTAGTGTGAGGTAAAACATTATTTTATTTTTGTCTTGCCTTTGTATAATGATTAGCAATATGAGCATGTTTTTATGTTCCTGTTGGTCATCTGTGTGTCTTCTTTGGAGAATTGTCTTCTGCTCATTTTCTGGCTGGGTTGTTTGTAGATTTTTGAAATGGAGTTTTATAAACGATGTGTGTATTTTAGAAATTAGCCTCTTGTTGATTGCATTTTTTCCAAATGTTTTCTCCCATTTGGAATTTCATGTTTTCATTCTGTTTATTTTGCTGTGTATAAGCTTTTAATTTTAATTCAGACCAATTTGATTATTTTGCTTTTATTGTTTTCAGCTTGGGAGAGTGAGATAAGAAAATTTCAGTACAATTTATCTATTGTTTTGCTTATGTTAGTTTCCAGGAGATTTATTGTGTCATGTGTTAGATTCAGATAATTAAATCATTTTGAGTTTATTTTTGTACTGTATGAGGGAGTGTTCAAATTTCATTGATTTACATGTAGCTGTCTAATTGTCTCAACATCACTTGCTGGAGACTGTCTTTTAGGCATTGTATATTTTGTTTCCTTTGTCATCGTTTAGTTGACCATGGGTGTAATGTTTTATTTCTACCTCTGTGTTCCGTTCCAGTGATATAGATGTTTGTTTTCCAGTATTGTGCTGTTTTGATTACTATATTTTTGTAATATTGTCTGAGATCTGGGAGGGTTACGGGTTATGCTTCCAACTTTGTTCTTTTCCCCCATTGTTCCTTTTGCAGTTCTGGTTCTCTTGCAGTTCCTTACAAATCTTAGGACTGTTTATATTTCTATGGAAAATATCATGTATTTCGATCTGAATCACTTTATATCTGTAGACATTTTTGTAGTATGTATATTATAGCAATATTATTTCCTCTAAGCTAGGACCTTGAGATTTCTTTCCATTTATTGCATCATCTTCAATTTTCTTTATCAGTGTCCTAATGATTTTTTATCTTGATTTTTAATAGGTTTTTCATTTTTCATCTGATTTCATATGGTTTTTTTAAATTATGGAATATTTCATTGTTAAAGAGATGTGACAGTTTTTTATATTAATCATGAATCATGCAACATTGGTAAATGTCTTTATTAGTTTTAGTTGTTCTGGTGTGGAGAATCTTTAGAGTTCTCTATATAGATTATTATGTCATCTAAAATAATGACTGTTGTACTACATTCAATCCAATTTGAATACATTTTTTTCTATTCCAATTGTTGTTGCTAGGGCATCCCATACTGTGTTTAATAGAAATCTTGAGAGTGGGCATCCTTGTCTTATTTCTTATTTTGGCTTTCAGTTTTTCACTTTTACATATTATATATTCTGTGGGTCTGTAATTAATGACTTTAGTTATGTTGAGATTTATTTCCTGAATCCTACTTTTGTAAGAGGTTTCTGTTGTTGTTGCTGTTGTTGTTGTTGTTGTTGTTGCTGTTGTTGTTGTTTTAATGAATAAATGTTGAATTTTGTGAAATGCTTTTTATGGATTTATTGGGGTGACCACATCATTTTCACTTTTTCTTTTGTTAATTTGGTGTATCAAACTGATTTGTGTATGTTGAACCTCTCTTGTGACCCTGCAATAAATCCAAGTTGATCATAGTGCATGATTCATTTTAGCTATTGTTGCATGCAGTTTGCTAATGATATTTGGTAGAACTTTTGCAACTAAATCAATCAAATATATTGGCTTGAAATTCTCTTTGCCTGTACTTTGTTGGCTTTGCTATCACATTGATGAAGTCTTCATTGAATTAATTTGGGAGTTTCCCACATCTTCACTATGTTTGAATAGTTTGAACAGTATAAGTCCTGTTTTGTATTTTTGTACAGTACTCCACGACAGCTGTTTATATCTGCACTAATGTTTAACGATTTTTTAAATGAAGATCCTAACTTTCTTCTAGTAATTAGTTTGTTCAAATTATTTGTTTCTCCTTATCTCTGTCTCTTTCTAGACATTTGTCTATTTCTTCTAAGTTGTCCAGGTTATTGGCATGTATGTGTTGACAAAATGATCCTTTTTTTGTATATCTGAGGTAACAATTATTATTTCTCTTTTTATTTCTTATTTTATTTCTTTGGAGCATCTCTCTTTTCTTCTTGGTGCACCTGGCTAGAGGTTTTTTGATTTTGCTTACCTTAAAAAGAAAACATAAAACAAAATCTGGTGTTTTACTACTCTTTTGCATAGTGTTTTTGCTCTCTAATTTATATTTAAACTTGTAATATTTAGGATCATGTTTTCTTCTATTTTTAACTTTTTTTTATTGGTTTACATTCATTTTACAAAGTTGACTCAAATTCCAGCGAAGAGCACAATCTTTCAGTTACAATGAACATATACACAATTATTTTCCCATTTTTTCCTCAGTGAGCTGCCGTAAGATGTTTTATATATTTCCCTGTGCTATATAGTACAATCCTGTTTATCAATTCTACAATTTTGAATTCCCAGTCTATCTCTCCCCGCCCCGTGCCCCCTTGGCAACCAAAACATTGTATTCTATATTTATGAGTCTATTTCTGTTTTGAATTTCTGTTTTTTTTTGTTTTTTGTTTTGTTTTGTTTTTAGTTTCCACTGATGAGCCATCTCATATGGTATTTCTCTTTCTATATATGGGTTACTTCACTTAGACTGATTTTCTCCAGGAGCATCCATGTTGCTGATAATGGAATTATGCTGTCAGTTTATAAGCCTGAATAGCATTCCATTGTATAAATATACCACCTCGTCTTTATTCAATAAACTGTTGATGGACATTTTGGACTATTCCACATCTTGGCTATTGTAAATAGTGCTGGCTATGAACATTGGGGTGCAGGTGTCATCCTACGATAGGGTTTTTTCTGGATTTATGCCCAGGAGCGGGATTCCTGTGTCACATGATAAGTCTATTCCTTGGCTTTTGAAGAATCTCCATCCTGTTTTCCACAGTGGCTTCACCGTACTCCATTGCCACCAGCAGTGAAGGACTGTTCCCTTTTATCCACAGCTCCTCCAGCATTTGTCATTTGTGGATTTTTGAATGATGGCCATTCTGAGTAATGTGAGGTGATACCTCACTGTAGTTTTGATTTGCATTTCTCTGATAATCAGTGATATTGAGCATTTTCTGATGTGTCTTTTGGTCATTAGTATGTCTTCCTTGGAGAATCGCTTGTTTAGGTTTTCTGTCCATTTTTGTATTATGTTGTTTATTTTTTCTTATTCAGTTGGATGAACTGCTTATATACTTTGGAGATCAAGCCTTTATAGGTTTCATATGCAAATTATTTTCCCGTTCCGTAGGTGGTCTTTTTGTTTCACTTCCGGTTTCTAACTGTGCTGAAACTTGTAAGTTTCATTACGTCTCACATGTTTATTCTTGTTTTTATTTCATCTGCAAGAAAATTTTGGAGACGTAAGTTAGATAACGTTTTGCCTATATTTTCCTCTAGGAGGTTTCTTGTATCTTGTCTTATGTTTAAGTCTTTGATCCATTCTGAGTTTATTTTTGTGTATGGTGTTCTAGCTTCATTGGGAGTGTTCAAGCTTCATTGATATTCCTGCTGCTGTCCAGTTTTTCCAACACCATTTCCTGAAGGGACTGTCTCAATTCCATTGTATTTTCTTGCCTCCTTTGTCAAAGATTAATTGACTAAATGTTTGTGGGTTCATTTCTAGGATCTCTATAATGTTCCACTGGCCTATATGTCTGTTTCCCTACCAATAAAGTGCTGTCATTTTTACTGTAGCTCTTTAGCATTATCTGAATCGTTAGTGTAAAGAAATGCCACTGATTTTTGAACCTTAATCTTGTAACCTGCTACCTTGCTGAATTCTTCGTTCAGCTGTAGTAGTTTTTGTCTGGATCTTGCAGGGCTTTCTCTATATAGTAACATATTATTTGCATATAGTGAGAATTTTACCTCTTCCTTTCCAATTTGCATCCCTTTTACTTCTCTCTTTTGTTTGATTGCTGTGGCTAGGAATTCCATGATTATATTGAGTTGGAGTGGTGATAGTGTGCATCCTTGTCTTGTCTCAGATTTTGGTGGGAAGGTTTAATTTTCTCACCATTCAGTACTATGCTGGCTGTAGGTTTATCTTCAGCTTTCATGATGCTGAGATATGTTGGTGAGATTTTTTATCAAACTTGAGTGTTGAATTTTATCAAATAATTTTCCTGCATCTATTGAGAAGATCATGTGGTTTTGGTCCTTTCTCTTGTTGATGTGCTGTATTACACTGATTGATTTGCATATGTTGAACCACCCCTGTGTCCCTGGCATAATCCCCAATTGGTCATGATGTATAACCTTTCATCTGTGTTGTTGGATTCTATTTGCTACAATTTTTGTGAGGAGTTTTGCATCTGTGTTCATCAGTGATATTGATCTAGAATCCTCTTTTTTGGTAGTGTCTTTGCCTGGTTGTGGTATCAGGGTGATTGTGGCTTCATAGAATGACTTTGGGAGTATTCCTTACTTTTCAATCTTCTGGAAGAGTTTGAGAAGGACTGGTATGAGTTCTTCTTTGTATGTTTGGTAGAATTCTGCAGTGAATCCATCCTGTCCTGGAGTGTTATTTATAGGGAGTTTTCATATTGCTATTTTGATTTAATTTCTAGTGCTCTGCTTGTTCAAGGGGTCAGTTTCTTCTTGATTCAGTCTTGATGGACAGTATGTTTCCAGAAACTTTTCCATCTCGTCTAGGTTATCCATATACTTTTAATAATACTTTCGTATGATATTCTGTATTTTTTATTTGTTGTTATTTCTCTATTCTCCTTCCTTATTTTGCTAATTACTGGTCTCTCTCTTTTCTTCTTTTCGAGTTTGGACAGAGATTTGTTGAATTTACTTACTTTTTTGAAAAACCAGCTTTTGGATTTGTCGATTTTTTTCTATGGTGTTTTTAATCTCTATTATATTTATTTCCTCCCCAATATTTATGATTTCCTTCTTTCTGCTGCCTTTTGTTGTTTTTTGTTCTTCTTTTTCCAGTGCATTCTGCTGGTGGTTTAAATTTTTTTTGAAGTTGTTCTTCTTTTTGTGGAAGGCCTGTATCGCTGTAAACACCCCTCTGAGCACTGCTTTTGATGTGACCCATAAATTTTGTGTGGTATTGTTTTCATTTTCTTCTGTCTTAAAGTATTTTTCATTTCAGCTATGATTTCTTCATTGACCCATTGGTTTTTTATTAACATATTTTTTAATCTCCGTGTTTTCCTTTTATTCCCCTTTGTTTCTCTGTTGTTGATTTCTAGCTTCATGGGTTTGTGGTCTGTAAAGATGCTTGAGATAATTTCTATCTTCTTAAAATTGCTGAGGTTTCTTTTGTGCCCAAGTATATCATGAATCCTGGAAAATGCCCCATGTGCACTTGAAAAGGCTGTATATTCTATTTTTTGTGGTTGCAATGCTCTGAAAATATCCACCAAGTGTAATATTTCTACTGTATTATTTACCTTCTCTGATGCCTTATTCATTTTCTGTCTCAGTGATCTTTCCAGTGATGTTAATCCAGTGTTAATTCTCCAACTATGATTAGATTCCCATCACTATCCCCCTTTATATCTGTAAGTAATAATTTTATGTACTTAGGTGCTCCTTTTTTTCATGCATATGTATTAACAAGTGGGCTATTCTCATTTTGTATCACTCCTTCGATCATTATAAAATGTCATTTTTTATCTTTCTTTATGGCCTTTGTTTTAAAGAATATTTTGTCTGAAATCAGTACTGTAACACCTGCTTTTTTAGATTTCCTAATTGAATGTAATTCCCTGTTCCATCCTTTCACTCTCAATGTATATGTGTCCTACTATCTGAAGTGGTTCTCTTGGATGCAGCATATTGAAGGTTCGTGCTTCATTATACAGCATGCCACTCTTTGACTTTCTCCTGGAGCATTTATTCCATTAACATTTACAGTAATCAATGATAGGTTTCTGTTTATTGCCATTTTTACCTTATCTTTGCTGTTGATTTGTTATTTCCTCTTTGTTCATTTCACCTTCCTTTTATGGTTTGGTCATTTTCCTTTGTATTTTCATGAATTTTATTTTGTTTTAGTGACTCCCTGATATGTTTTAGTCTTGTTGTCACACTTCATTATAAGTCTTTTAGACCATTATTATAACTGCTTTTATTAAACTGATAGTAACATGATCTCAATCCCATTTAACCAAAAACAAAAGAATTTTTAAAGACTAAAAAAAAAATGTTCTATTTTCCTGCCTCCCTCTCCGACTCTCAATGATTTGTATATCTTATTTTAAAATTTTGTGCATATTTTATTTGTAATTCATGAGTTATCACGTTTCCAGCTGTGAATTTCACATTTCTGAAGCATCCTGCTTCTTTTCTATTTAGAGTAGTCTTTTCAATATTTCTTCTAGCATGGGTCTAGTGTTGCTAAACTCTTGAAGCATTTTCTTGTCTGTGAAATTCTTTATGTCTCCTTTTACCAAAAAGGATAGACTTGCTTATTAAAGTATCTTAGGGTATATCTTTTTTCACTCAGGCCTTTGAATATATCTTTCCACTCCCTTCAGGCCTGTAGTACTTGTGTAGTGAAATTAGCTGGGAGAGTTATGGGGATTCCCTTGTATCTCACTCTTTGCTATTTTCCTGCTGCCTTTAGGATCATTTCTTTATCCTTGGCTCTGGCCATCTTAATTATATGTCTAGGTGTGGGTGTATTTGTGTTCTTCCTGTTTTGGACACTCTGAGCTTACTGTACCTGAGTATCTGATTCCTTCTTTATGTTTGGGAAGTTCTCAGTCATGAATTCTTCAAACGGCTTTGCAATCACCTTTGATCTTTCCTCCCCTTCTTGGACTTCTATCATACCAAGTTTGGCATGCTTTATAATATCCCATAGATCTCATGCTTTTTTCATTTGTTTCTCATTGTTTCTCTTGTAGCTATTCTGATTGTGTGCTTTCTATTGTCCTGTCTTTTAAGTCACTAATTCTTTCCTCTGCATTGTCTAGTCAGCTTTGTGATGCTTTTATATCATTCCTCATCTCAGTCAATGGGTTTACTAATTCTACTCGGCTCTTCTTTTTACCTTTCATTTCATTTTAAACATATTTTATATCTCTAAACACTATCTTTAATTTCCTTCAATAATAAGATCACTATTTTTTTGAAATCTTGATCTAGTAGGATATTGATGTCTATTTCACTGATCATTATTTCAGGGGATATCTCTTGTTCTTTTAATTGTGAATGGTTTCTCAGCTTCTTCATCTTGCACCTACCTCTCTGGCACTGTGATTTATGGAGTATCAGTTATCTACTGCGGTCCTAAAAGAGTTTATCTACCTAATACCTATGTAGTAATACAAGTTAGAAAATGGAAAAAAGAGAGAGAGAGAGATGAAGAATTTTAAAGAAGGGAGAACAAAAGCTTTGAAGACATTGTATAATGAATAATAGAAAAGCAAGTTGAAGCAGAAATCTGATAAATAATAATAATAAAAATATTTTTAAAAATTTCAAAGGGATTTAAATGGGGGTATATATAATTGCATAAGAAGTAAAAATTAGGAGGGTAATGGAAAATGGAATAGGTAAAACAGATTAAAACATGGGGGTGGTCAGTGTCCTCCTGGAGACTGTGTAATTTTAATGTGAAATTTTTCTGTATTCATCCTGTTTTGGAATCTCAGCCTGCTGTTTCCTGAGACCCTCCATTGGAGCCCTCATCTGTGGTGCTCCCAGGGCATGTCAGCAAGCAGATAGCTCCTAAACCCAACACTGGGTCAGGTTCAGCTCTCTTTACTATAGGCTGGCTTGTCACTGCCCTGCTTGATGCTGCAGTCAGATGTTGCAGACTGACAAGGCAGGATTGGGCATCACAACCTTTCCCAACACCATGGTCAGGGGCTGCATTCCAGCCCAAAATGTGGGGGGCCACATGCACCCTCAGGGTGCCGGTCACTCTGCTGCACTGTGACACTGTACTTTCTGCCTCGGGTTTGCACAACAGAAGTGGGCTCAGGGTAGACTGAGTATCTGCCCTGTCCCTGTTCTGGGCCAAAATCCAGCTCCTTGTTTGTCTTGGTGGACAAGATCTCTGAGAAACCAGGACAGTAGTATCCTTTCTGCTTCAGGCTGTAGGCAAGTCTCCATCTGGCTCTTGAGGCCTCTAGGTTCTTAGGTGTAGATGCAGGTTTTGCCCCCACTGTCACCTGGGTGCAAAGCACCAGAGGTTATGGTGGCTGTGTCTTAGCCCCAACTCTCTTCACCTAGAACTTTTTGCAGATTTCCAGAGATGGGGATAGTACCCTTCCCCCCAACAGGGCACATTTGCCCTGTCATTTTATGGAAAGCCCAGGTTGTTCTGCCCTTTGCACCCACAGCAATGGCACAAAGCCTTTTCCATTCCACTGGGATGCCTCAGTGCAGCCATCCCCATCTTCCTCCCAGCTCGGGCAGCAAGGCCCTGCCCCCTGCATCTGGGGTGCATTTTTGGCTGTGTTTCAGAGGGATCCTCTGTGCCTGTTAACTTAGAATTGTCAGTCAAATTATACTTTGTAAAGGTCAAACCTTGGAGGCTCCCCTTCCGTCCTGCCGAACTCTAAGTTGTAGAGGGGAGATACAGTGAATGAGCACCAGTCCTTCTTTGCTGCTCCCTCCACGTGGGATCTGTCCCACTATGTTTTGCCTTTTCTTCTTTCTTTCTTCATTTCTCCTACCAGATTTTTCGCACCTTTATCTATTGAAGAGGACAATGTTCTGTCAGAGTTTTGCAGGTTCTCTGGTTAGCTGACTTGGTCTGTGGATGTGAGTCTTGGTGCATTTGTGTGAAAGGGTGAGCTACGAGCATCCTTCTGCTCTAACATCTTTGCCTCCCCCCCAAAAAAGTCTCACTTTATGGTGGAAGATAAACATAGTCTGGAAAAAAATGGAAAATTTATTTCATGGAAATGACAAGAAAGTGCAGATTGCAATGCTCAACTCATACAAAATACGTTTTAAAATAAGGGCCAAAATGAAAGAAATTTGAGATTATATAAAGAAAAAGAGATCAACAAAATGTAGGGTATTATTTTCATTAAATTTTATATGGACCCAACACCATAGATCCTATGTATAAAAAGAAATTTTAGTAGACAAGAAAGAATTAATTCATTATAAAACAATAATAGTAGATGAGTTTAAGACCTTATTATAATGATGGTCAGATCATCCAGAAAGAATATCTGTAAGAAAACAGAGTTCTTAATAGCATATTAGATCATTTGAACCTAACTGAAATGTTAGACACTGCATCAGAAAAGCAGAACACATAAACTTTTCAAGTGTGCACAGGATGTTGTCTAAGGAATTAACCACACATTATGTCATGAAATGAGCCTCAGGAACTTTAAGCAAATATAGATTACAGCAAGTATTTTTACATACACAAAAGTATGAAACTATGAATCAACTGTAGACAGAAGAATAGGAAAAGCACAAACATGAGGTCAAACCACATCCTTTAAAAAAAAATAAAACATGTTCAATGATGAAATCAAAGAGGTAATAAAATCATACCTGGAGACAAATTACAATGACAACACAGCTTCATAAAATGTATGGGTTGCAGCAAAGACAAATCTAAGAGGGAAGTTGAGAAGAAGCCAGGGCTTCTACAAGGAACAAGAAAAACCTCATAGAAAGGACAAAGCATACCACCAAAAATAACAAGAAATAAAACAAACAAAACCCAAAGGCAGTAGAAGGAGAAATTTTTAATGATTAGGTTGAAAATAAATAAAGTAAAAGTGAAAAATAAATTACAATTCATATCATCAACAGCTTTAATTTTTCTTAAAAATTTAACAAACATGTAAGCATTTAGCCAGGCTTATCAAGAAATACAGAGACTGGACCAAAACAAAATAAGAAATGAAAGAGTAGAAATAACATCTGAAATTTCAGAAATACAAAAAAATGTTTATGAAAGCACTATGAGCTTTTACGTGACAACAAACTGGACTACCTAAAAGAAATGCACAATTTTCTAGAAATGTACAGCCTGCCAACAGTGAAGTAAGGTAAAACTGAGAACTTGAAAACAGCAATCAGTATAAGTTAAATAAAATCTGTACTTTTAAAAACACCCCTTGAACAAAATGCCTGGATGCATTCCCTAAAACCACTTTCCCCCCAACTATTTTAAAAAATGAAGATAGAAGGAAAATTCCCAAAGTTATTCTATGAGGCCACCATTACACTGATAACAAAACCAGTCAAAGACAATACCAAAAAAAATATGAAAATGAAAATCCAATATCCTAGATGAATATATATTCAAAAATCCTCAAAAAACATCAACAAATTAATCCAGCAATACATAGAAAAGATTATACATTATGATCAGTTGGATTCCTTCCAGAGACACAAGGATGGTTCAACATACACAATTCAATCAGTATGACAATTATCTAATAAAGGAAGGACAATATTCACAAGACCATGTCAATACACAAAGAAAAAGCATTTGAAAATTCAACATACATTAACCTTCAGAACTCTCATGAAAGTGAGTAAAATGGGAACATCTCTCAACATACTAAAGGCCATTTATAACAATTTATAATACTCAGGGGAAAGGCTGAAAGCCTTCTGGGTAAATTCGGGAACAAGACAAGGGCTCCTACTGTCACCACTTGTGTTCCACACTAATACAAGAAAGGAAGAGGAAAAGAAAAAAAAGTAAAAGAAACTCAAAATGGAAAAAGAGGCCAAATTTTCACCAGTACTGATGGCATAAAAATCTACATAGAGTGTCCTAAGGGCTCCACACTGACTATTATGAACAATAAATAATTTCATTAAGGGAGCAGGGTACAAGATTAACGTAAAAAAGTCTCTTGCATTTCTACACATTAATGAAGAGATACCATAAAATGGACATTGAAAGCAATAATGTTTAAAACCCCATTCCCCAGAATATTTTGGATTAAATGTAGCAACATATGTGAAATATCTACACACTGAAAATTATAAAACAATGACAAAGAAATTAAAAATGTTTCAAAGAAATGGAAAGATGTCTTGTGCTCCTGGATTGAAATGTTTCAAAGAAATGGAAAGATGTCTTTTGCTCTTGGATTGAAAGATGTCTTGTTAACATGGCCGTACTACACAAAGAAACCTACAGATCAAGTGCAATTCTTGTTATGAAGCTGTAGTATTTTCTACAGAACCAGAAATTAAATAACTCTAAGTTTTACATGAAACCATTAAAAATTGCTAAAATGATCTTGAGAAAAACAACATATCTGGAGGTATAACCCTCCCGGACACCTTACTATACTACAAACCTACAGTAATAAAAACAGTATGGCATTGGGAAAGAGATATAATCAATTAGAAACAGATAGAGAGCCTAGAAATAATTCCACACACCTATGAGCAATGAATCTATGATAAAAGAGGCAAGAGTACACAATGGAGAAAAGACAGTCTCGTCAATGGATGGTGTTGGGATAGCTGGACATCTACATGTAAAACAGTGAAATGAGAGCATTCCCTGACATCATATACAAAAATAAACTCCAAGTATATTAAGGACCTAAATATAAGACCTGATAATATAAAACGTCTAGAAGGGAATGTAGGTGAAACCCTATTGGATATATATCATAGGAATATTTTCTTATATCAATCTCCTAAGGCAAAATAAATAAAAGCAAAAATAAGCAAGTGGGACCTAAACAAACTTGAAAATTTCTGCACAGCTAAGGACAATATCAATGAAGTGAAAACACTGCCTGTGTAATAGGAGAACATATTTGCAAACAATGCAAGTGACCAGGGGTTAATAGATGTATGTTAATAGATGTAAGATGTATTTAGATTACACAACACAAGGTGAAAAACAAAAACCCCATCAATAACAAGAGCAGAGTACCTGAGTTAATATTTTTCCAAAGAAAACTTACAGATGAGTAACAGGCAAGTGATAAAATTGCTCAACATAACTAATTATTAGGTAATTGCAAATCAAAACTGAAATGACGTATCACTTCACATAGGTCAAACGGCTATTATCAAAAAGTCTACAAATAGTAAGTGTTGGAGATGATGTTCAGGTAACAAATCTCTTGTATACTCTTGGCAGGAATGTAAATTGCTACAACTTCTATGGAAAACAGTATTCAGATTTCTTTAAAAACTAAAAAGTTAACTACCATATGACCCAATAATGCCTCTCATAGAAAAAATCTGGGGAAACACCCTAAATTGAGAGGAACCAATGTTCCCAATAGAAGTGTTTATAATATACAAGACAGGGAAGCAATCCAAGAGTCCACAGTAGACTATGGACTTAAGAAGATATGATGTTTCTATAAATATGCAATGGAAAATTACTCAGTGATGAAAAAGTATAACACTTTGTTATTTCAGCATCATGAATGGACCTATTAAATATTGTGCTTAGTGAAGTAACTTAGAAAAAGACAAAAGAATATAACATAATTTATATGTGGAATCTAAAGAATAACAATTATCAGTTTACATCAGTCTATAGGTATCTTTTGATAGATGACAGATAAATAGATAGATGGACAGATACATACATACATGGTAGATAGATAGATAGATAGATAGATAGATACATGGATAAATAGACAGAGACATGATGGAGAGGTAAATAGATTAGATAGGTAAGACTTAAGCAGACTCAAAGATATGGGAAAATATTTATGTTTACCAAAGGGGTAGGGAAAGAGAATTTAATGGTAGGACTTTGACAGATACAAAGTAGTATACATATAGGAGAGAAGAAACAAGGATAATCTGTATAGATCAGGGAATTATACACAATGGCTTAAAATAATTGTATGTTACAATTATTGTAATAATTCATAATGCAATATAATCTACAAAATGGTTAGAATAACTATGCTGTACATCTGAAACTATACAATATAGTACATCTACTGTACTTCAATTAAAATTAAAACATCTCATGTATAAATTAGTCCTTTTCCCGCTGATAGCATTTTCCTTTAATATTGTTTTATTTTTATTCTTTACCTTTTATGATTACTCTTTCAAATTATTTATTTTACTGTTGTGAACATCTTAACAGTTTGATGTATCTATATTTATTGCCCCTGATATCCTATTTTTCTCTCTTTAATTCATGTAGTATAACAGCATTTGAAAACATACCCAAAGAAACTGTCGCAACTTTCTCGTGGACTCTGCTTAGCATTTTGTTCAATGTTTTGCATATTATTGCCATTTAATTTTTCTTAGAAGACTTCTTTTCTACACCTTTTATAAGGTGATCCGGATTTGTATTTTTCATCTCATTCAGGTTTTTTTTGTCTTGTAAATTCTTTATTTTCACTTTATATCTAAGTGATAACTGTGTAAGTATTATTGGGTGAGTGATTTCTTATTTGATTAGTTTGAAAATATCATTTTATTTACCCGTGGCCTATGTTTTCTGCACAGATATCTGCTGATGGCCTAATGGGGGTTCATTTGTAGATTCTCATAACTTTTTGTGGCTGCATTTACAATTTTACTCTGTCATTGACTTGAAAATTTGCATATGACGTATTTTGAAGGAGGTCCCTTTGTATTAAAGTTATTGGTGTTTTGTTGGCTCACTGAGCTGTATATCAGTTCCTTACATAGGTTCGGGAAGTTATCAACTATTACTTCTTTAAATACACCATCAGCTTCCTTCTAATTTTCTTCTCCCTCCAGGATTCCAATCTAATGTGCAATTCCTGAGGAAGTCTGACGGCTACTGTAGAATTTCCTCACTTTTTAATGTCTTGTATCTCTGCCCTCTCCTATCATTTCTAGTTTTGTAATGGTGAGTTTGCTAATCTATTCCACAAAGACAGTCTACTTCCAATGCATTCTGTTGCATTCTTCATCTCATTTATTAAGTTCTCCTTGTCCTCCAATAATGTTTATTTATTTTATAGTTTCAGTCTCTTTGGTAATGTATTCCTTATCTTCATTTCGTTTATTCCTGAGTTCACTAAACTGTTTTCTTAGTTTAGTTTCTTGTATTAAGTTTGTATATGACACCTATTTGGATTCTCTCAGTTATAAGGCAATATACCATGACTTTAATTTTGTTTGCTGCAGGGTTGACATTGTGTGTGTGTGTGTGTGTGTGTGCACGCAGGTGCGTGTGCGTCTGTGTCTGTTTGTATCTATTTGTGTGTGTGCATGCCCTATAATGTTACTGTGATTTGTCATGATCTTGATAAATTATTGCTCTGATGACACTAAATAACAGATTCGCAGTTGGAGTCCTCGTTTTTGTTTTCTGGTTGTTTGCAATATTGCACAATTTTTGGTTTTACTTACCTGAGATACCTCTGATAATATTTCAAAATGGCACTTTCCAGTCTCTACTGTCTGGATAAAAGATGTGCTTTCATTGTCACTTCTTAGAATTCTCTGGTAGTTAATGCCACTGTTGTCACTGGGATTGCGAACCCTTCCTTTTATTTGATATCCCTTGAGACTCAGTGTACACATCGAGGAAAGGTGTAAAGACAGGTGGGTATTTGGAATCAGGCAAGTGCCTTTGCCATGTCCAGTGTTGCAAGGTAACTTGTCTTCACCACTGTGAATGGGGAGTAGGGACAGTGTCATGAATGTCTGAGTGTGTGAAGGATGGAATTTCTGTCTCCATTGTGGCTCCCTCCTAGTTACATGTGACCATAAGTACTGGTGCAGTTGGAGGCTGAATTTTTGTGAACCACTGAGACCCTGTTTCTACTGTTTTCTCTGAACTTGTGGACTCATATATCCTATTCAGGGGGCCTTTGTTGCAGACACCAAATTTGCTCTTCCCTCAGTTCGCCTCCTTTGAATGTTTTAGTCCACCAAACTTCACCTGTTCACGTGCGTTCTGGAGTATTGCTTTGTGTTGTAGATATTTTTGTTGAGATGTGAACGTTTTACTGACTGTAGATGTAATGGGAGAGACAAAAAGAGTTTAAATTTATGTCACTTTTAAAAATATATACTTTTTCAATTCAAAGCTTAAATTCTACTAAAGGAATTTTAAGAACACTAAAGAAAGTAAACAAATCACCTCCCTTAATATTATAGTACTATAAAATATTTTGATATTCCTGGGTTCTTTTCATCAAAGCTTTTCCCACCCACAGGCATATTATACTATAATATATACCTGTAATCTCTTTAAAATCATTTAAATTTTTAATATATATCTCTGTGCCATAAATATAGCCCTTTTGGTTCTCCCATTTATTACTAGTAGTTTCCACATTTCTGTTTTCTCCATCCTTCTTCCCTGTCCCCAGAGGAAACCACTACTTGGTACACTACACATACATATGTGATTCTGTTTCACTTTTTTTTATGATTATATCACTTATATCTTTATTTTCCTCATTTAAGTGAGAACGTAGATTGTTTTTATCTCTATGTCTTATTTTCCTATGTGCAACACTCTCTGGTTCCAGTCACATTGTTCCAGAAGGCAGAATTTTATTTTTTGATATGACAATGACTAAGCATTTATTTTGTTATCTATATATCACATCTACTTCAGCCAATCGTCTGTTGATGGGCAGTTGAGTTCTGCTTCTATTCTTGGCTATTATAAATGATGATGTTAAGAACTTTGAGGGTAATATATCCTTTAAGTTAATGTTTTCATTTTTCAAATTTATACCAAAAACTGCATTTGCTGCAACATATAATGCTTCTATTTCTAGTTTTCTGAGCACTGTCCACACTTTTATAATAGTGGATGCATCAATATATATTTCCACCAACAGTGTACATGGGTTCCCTCTTATTGACATTCTTGTTAATGTTTGTTGTTTGTAGAATTTTTGTTAAAAGCCATTTTGGTGGCTGTGAGATTATATTTCATTCTGGTTTGATTTATGTTTTCCTAATAAATAGCAACGTTAACTTTCTTTATATGTGCATGAAAATCTTCCACATGTCTGTTTTTCAAAAGTTTCCATGAAGATCTTTCAACTGTTTTTAACTTGGGGTATTTGTTTTTTAAATATTGAGTCTAATATGCTATATATATATATTATGGATATTAACATCTTGTTGGTTTCATTGTCTGAAATTTTCCTTCTATTCTGTCTGATATCATATGTCTTGCTGAAGGTTTCCTTTGCTCTGCAAAAGGTTTTGCACTTCATACTTATACAAGAAGTAGAATCCCTGTATCACCACAAACATCTATTTTTTCCTCAGTAAACTAAAAACTGTAATTGTTAGCTTTCATTTTTGTTTTTACTTTGGAGACAGGTCAAAAATAAACATTGCTATGTTTTATCTCAAAGTCAGTTGTGCTCCTGCTCTTGGTCAGAAATTGTATTCTTTTGGGCTTTACATTTAGGAAATTAATCCATTTTAATCTCATTTTGTATACTATGGAAGGAAGTGCTCTTACATATTACTTTTACATGTATTGTCCAGTATTCTCAAGACCACTTGTTGAAGAGACTGTCTTTCTCCATTTTATACTCTTGCCTCCTTCATTGTAGACTAATTGACCATATGTGTGTGGGTTTATTTTACAACTATTTATTTTGTTCCATTGGTCTATGTGATTCTTAAAGTGCCATATATTCATGTATTGATTACTGTAGCTTTGTATTGTGTTATAAATTCAGGGAGGGTAATACCCAAAGCTTTGTTCATTTTTCAATATAATTTTGGAAAATATGGGTCTTTCAGATGTTTGTATATATTTTATTATTTTTCTCCATCTTTTGTGAAGAAACATCTGGATTCTGTGAGAATATAAATTTACTAAAAGAAAAAACCTGAGAAAATTACTATAGTGTTGAAGATAAATAATACATTATTAACAACAAATGGATTGCTGTATAAATCAAAGAAAAATATCAAAAAAATGACAACAAAAACAAAATCCGTGGGGTATAACAAAAGTAGTACTAATAGGGATGCTTATAGTAAAATAATCCCACTTATACAAATAAGAAACAGCTCTCTCATATCATATTCTTACAACCAAGTGTTTTAACAAAATAATAAACAAACTTGTTAGTAGAAGGAAAGACACCTGAAAGGACAGAACATAATTAAATAAAATAAAGATTAAAATAGAAACATTTAATCAAACTAATTAATGTCTTTTGAAAGATTAATAAAGTTGATAAAATTTAACCAGACACATGAGCAAAAAGAGAGTACAGAATAATAAACTCAGAAATAAATGGGAAGTTACAGCTTGTATCAAGGAAATACAAAGCATCATTAGAAGATACCACAAATTATATGCCAATAAAATGGAATCCCTAGAAGAAATGTACAATTTCTTAGAAAGACATAATCCCCAGAACGGAATGAGAAAAAAATATGAACAGATTATCACTAATGAAATTGAATACGTAATTAAACAAAATCTCCCAAGAAACAAATTTCCAGGTTTAGACAGCTTCACAGGTGATTTCGACCAAACATTTAAAGAAGAGCTATCACCTATACTTCTCAGAGAATTCCAAAAATTTCGAGAGGAATGGAGGCTTCGTTCCCCACATTTCTGTATCACACTAGTACTAAAACTAGAACAAATACCTCAAAAAATTACAGGTTACATACTACTGATAAGCATAGATGCAAAAATCATCACTAAATTGTAAGCAAATCAAACAATACTTTCAGAGGATTATACATTATGATTAAGTCTATTTTATTCCAGGGATGCAAAAGTGATTCAATACCCACAAATTAATCAGTATGATACACCACACTAATAAATTGAAGAATAATAATTATATGGTCACCTCAATAGAGACATAAAATGTTTTGACAAATTCAGTATCTATTTATGAATATATTTCTCCTCAAATTGGGCATGAGGAAACATACCTCAACACAGTTAAGGTCATATATGACATGAACTCAGCTAACATGACACTCACTGATTAAAAGCTGAAAGCATCTCCAATAAGAGCAGAAAGAAGTCAAGAATGCTCACTTTTATTCAGTATAGTATAGGAAATTCTAGCCATAGCTATCCAAAATAAAAGTAAGTAAAATATAGGTATTTCAGAAAATGTGTAAAAGATTCTGCTTGCAGATGACATACTTTAAACAGAAATCCTAAAAATGGTGCCAGAAAACTACTAGGGCTTATCAATGCATTTGGTAAAATTTCAGAATGTAAAATTAACATACAGAAATCTTGCATTTCTGCACACTAACAACAAGCAAACAGATAGAGAAAGTGAGGAAACTGTCTCATTTACAGTTGCATTACAAAACAACAAAAAAGAAATATATCATACCAAGGAGGTAAAAGACCTGTACTCAGAAACTATAAAATACTTATAACAGAAATTGTAGATAATGCAAACAGATAAAGGATACACTGGGTTCGCAGATGAGAAAAAAATTGTTTAAATGACAGTATTAGCCAAGAAAATACACAAATTAAATTCAGGGCCTATCAAAATACCAAGAACATTTTCAGACACTTACAATAAATAATTGTAAAATATACATGTAAACACACAAGTGTTCAAATCACTAAAAAAAAAAGAAAGGAAGGAAAGAAAACAAACTAAAAACACAAACAAATTTGACAAAAAACTAAAAGAATGTATCACTGTCACTGATTTTAAACTATAATAAAAAGCTACAGTGATAAAAAGAATATGGTAGTGGCACATAACAAACAGAATAATGGAACACAAAGAATGCCTGAATATGAAATCAGTTATGGTCATTTAGCCCATTACAAAAAATGAATATACAGATGGGGAAAGGTAACCAACAGGCACATGAAACCGCTCAACATCACTAACCATCAGAAAAAGGCAAGTCCAATATACAATGAGATTTTATGTCACTCCTGTCAGAATGACTATTTTCAAAAATATAACAAACATAACTGTTGGTGAGGATGTAAGAAAAACAACCCTGATGCACTGCAGGAGTGAATGTAAATATGTGCTGCCACTGTGGAAAACAACGTGGAACCTTATCTAAAAATTAAAAATGAAATATAAACCAACATTTCCATACCTGGATACTTATTCCAAAAAAATAAAAACACTAACTAGAAAAGATAAATTCAACCCTATATTCACTGCAGCATTACTCACAATAGACAGGATATAGAAGCAAATTAATTGCTCATCAAGAGATGATGGATAATGAAGATTTGTGTTTATAGTATATATATCTACCCATCTTAACTGCAGATTTATCTATATTTATATATATAAATATATACACACACTATATATATGTACTATATATAAATATATATATGCACACACACATAAAAATACAATGAGTTATTACTCAGTTCTAAAAACAAAAAGTTCTTGTCATTTGCAGAAAATGGGTAGAACAAGAGGGTAATATGCTAAGTGAAATATGTCAGTAAGAGAATGACAAATGCTGTATGATTTTACCCACATTTGGAATTTAAAACAAATGAACATAACATAAGAGAAAAGGAGATATAGATATACAAAGAAACAGGTTGTTAACAAGAAGGAGGGAAGTGGGGTGAGGAAAAAGAAATATTTGACAAAAATTAAAAGAGAACATTTCCCAGTTGCAAAATAAATGAGTCAGGGACAAGAAATGTACTGTATGGGGAATAGTCAATAACTATGAAATATCTTTACATAGCAACATATCATAAGTAGATATATTCTGGTGATCATTTTGAGATGTATTAAAAATAGCAAACAGTTAGTTGTGTAAGAGAACCTAACACAGTGTTAAGGATAAAAGTACACTTCAAAATTAAAGAAACATACTTAAAAAAATTAGATTTGTAATTAACAGAGGCAGGGGTTGGGATAGGAGGATTTGATTAATGCACACAAAATCTTAAACCTCCAGCCGTAAAATAAACGTGTTCTAGGGATGCCTGTAGTAACATGAAAATTA
This sequence comes from Vicugna pacos, assembly GCF_048564905.1. Lineage (NCBI taxonomy): Eukaryota > Metazoa > Chordata > Mammalia > Artiodactyla > Camelidae > Vicugna > Vicugna pacos. The sequence goes on from NW_027328737.1 coordinate 1,447,927, forward strand.
AAATTAATACTGGTTTATGTTCTATATGAATGTTGATAACATAGTAGACCATAAGTTTTCTCATCAGAACCAAATGACAAATAATATTTTTTAAAATTGTATCTAAATGAGATAATGAATACTCCCTAAAGTTGCTATGATATTTATTTCATGATACTTGAAAATCAAATCACTATACTTTGCACCTAAATTTACAAAATGTTTTATGCCAATTATATCTCAAAAGCAGAAGGAAAAATGGAAATTCAATGGTCATTTTTTCCCCATTTCATTTCTCATGATTGTTTTTGCAGTAAGTAAACTTGAGTCATGATATACTTATTCTAGGTAAATATACTAATAAATAAGTGATTCTAATAAATTATACATAAAGATAACAATAAAATTAGTGTTTAACTTACCTTAAACTTTCTTCATGTTAATAGCACATTACTTCTATAGGAATCAAAATTTCACTCTGTGTATTCATCTGAGATTAGGGAATGGATACAAATTTAAAATTGGCTGCTCTTGCTGTGATTGATAAATTTCACTGACTCTGAAAGATGGTCTCATCTCCCCGACAGCATCTGTAAATAAGAATATTCTAGGCTGCTAAAAATCTCAGCATGGTAAAATTTCAGAACTCCTACAGTTCCTAAATGTTTTGCAATGGGAATGCAATAATGACAAACACTTGATTTTGGATAACAATGTGGTGTTTTCTCATGGTTGCATTAGGGATGTGAAGAAAATCCCTGAGATCCACAACAAATGTTCTTGCTCAATTGCTGGGCAAAGAAGAGTAAATGTTCTGCATTAATAGGACTGAGGACTGCTTTCAAAATGACGACTATGCTCACTAATTTCCAGGTAGTCCAAGGAAAGAAAGATTATTGCAATTTCTAGGTGAACGGGAATATGTCAGTGGTTCAGTCCCTATAAATTAGTCAACGGGTGTTGAAAGCCAAAATAAGTTGTGTCAACAATGAGAATTAGAAGAAAAATAACTTGGACATAAACTTAAATTAACAAGGAGACACAGTCCTGTGCTGGGCTCTGGGGACTGGAGAATGTATATGCCTCAGTCCAATTCAAGGGTTCAGTGGCTAGGCCCTAGAATCAGCTCGAGATTCAATGAACAGGTAACAAATAGAATACTGGAAGAAATATAATCTACCTCTCCCTGATCAGAAGAAAATCCGTTGGCTCAATGAAACTCTTAATTCACAGAGATTCTGCCAGATGCAGAGGAGAAATTCAAAGATGACTCAACTAAGAAAAACTTAGTTACTTTTTAACAATCCATCTTCACACACACAATCAGTGGTAGACAGATTTGTAATATTTAATAGGAAGAATTCACTGGGTAGAGCTCAGAGAATAGTTTTCAAAGTACCAGAGAACATTTGTACTTTTGCCAATAGTCTAGATTTTCCCAGGTAGATATCTACAGATGGACAAACAAACAATATTCTTCTTTAGAATTTCTAATTTTTAAAGTAAACTGTAGCTTCTGACTTATCAGTATAGAACCTTTTTAAGATGATCACGGTACAACCCACTGTCTGATAAGAGAGCTGGAAATTAACTGCTGAACCAACCCATCTGAACCCCAGTCTGCTAATATAAGCAACAACATACTCACCATCAGACATGAGCTGAAAAACATAAAAGATTGATGTTTCTGTTGTAGGAACAACAACTACTGTCAAGAAACAGTCCTCCTGCTGCAAGTGGGCTCTTTTCTTCTCTTGGTAAAGGTCATATAGGTGGGATGTTGCTAGAATTTCCCTGGCCCATTTGCCCATTCTCCAGACTATCAAAGGATTTCGTCACAATTGGTGACACATTTTCTGGACTCAATGTTGCCATTCCAGTCTTATCGGCTGTCACTGGCAGTATGATTGTGAACAGAACTCTTTAGGCTCCCTGACCTTGCCTATAATTTTTCCAGCATTCCAGGGCATTTCACATTCTGAAAATGCTTCACCATTTATTTTAAAATAATGGGAAATTGTAAAAGATTTCCATGAATATTTTATATTTCCTAATATGTGCAGAAATTTCGTATTCCTGCAGTTTGACATAATTTAATTCTACCGCCCTCACCTCCTTCTAGTCCACATATTTTAGATTGCAATTTGGTTACTGAATATGACCACCCCAACAAAGGGGCTATTACCTCTTAGTTACTTCCTTTGTGAAGGTTAGAAAGGGCACAAGTTACGTGGGTTGTAAAAACCTACATTCAATGTTTGCAATGGCACTCTTTCTTCAGGAAAAAGCTCTGATTCTAACAAGTAAATTAATTAGAAGTCAGTATAGTTATTGGTATGGGGAAGAGAATCAACAATGTGGGGTGGGTGGGTGATGAAGGGACAGAAAAAAATCCAGCAAATGAGAATGGAATGCTTTAGGCCTCTGGAGGCATGAATTAATAAGAAAATAATACTTTGTCTCCTGCACCTACCTCCAATTTCTGTCTTGTGACTAGTCCTTGGGCTATGAAAAGAGCTAGCTTGTGGTGAAGAGTAAAGACCATAACGAAATAGTTTGAAAACAATGAGACATTTGTTGTTTGAGGAAAGTAGATTTTGCTAAAATCAACATATATTTTTCAATCACAAAATAAAAAAATGCATCCTTTGGCATGTGCTGTTCTTACTGTGCTGGTATCCAAGTTAGACAAGGAAAGGGGGATACACAGAAAACATCTGGAGGAGGTGGTTTCTGTGCTGAGATTGGGAATGTCTAAGAAGGTAAAAGGAGGACACCCAAAGTCCAAGGATGAGCTGAAGCATAAGTGTTGAGTTTGGAGCTAATATAGTTGACAAGCATTTGCCTGAATGTATCTCCAGATACAGTGAAACATAAAGATATGTCAAGGTAGTCAGATGCCAGATATATAAAGAAATGACTAAACAAATTTGGGTTTGTGGGCTTAGAGTTGGAAAGGCATTAAGTGCCACCCTGAGGACGTAAGCTTGCCTTTGGATGGAACATAAATGCAACATAAATTATTGACTACAAAATATAGTGTAGACTCTTGAGGGCAGGAAATTAAAGGACCAATTGGAATGCTTTGAGAACAGCACAATGAAGACCATAGAAAAAATTACTTCTTAAATTCTACCAAATGCTGGATGTGCCATCTGAGACTATATCATGTGACCTTTATGATTCCAGGGATGACATAAGGGAGAACATGATCCGTGGGCCGGTTCCTTCATTTATCTCCTTTTCCAACCTATCCTAACTTAACACTTTTAATGCTTTCCAGGATGAACTAGAAACCACTTAGTACTTTTCACTCTCTCCATGTTTTAGTCTTTTTCCTATTTCTTCCATTTTCTCTTCTTCCTTACAACAAATTATTTAAATTTACTCCCATATTGTTCCATAAAATGATCATATCAATCAAATATCTCTTTTTCCTTTAAATGGTAACTTAGTCTCCCATTTAACTCTTAACTCTATTTAAAAAAAATAAGGAAATTACAGGTACACAACTATGTTTACTGTTCAAATAAGAAAATTGCAGATATTTGTCGACATTTGCCAACATCAATTTTAATCTTTGCTATCCTGCATAATCTGGTAGTCCTCTGGTAGATCAGTTGTAATTAGTATGAAGTTCATAAACTGAAGATGGCTGATGGGTTGGCCTTGAAATAGAGGTAGTTGATGTATCAGCTATCAATGGCACTGGAAACCGTGGGTTGCTCCCTTGTTGAAGTTTATAAAAACGAGCTTCATTGGCAGATATATTGTGATATCTATTAGGAAAAGTAGAAGGATCCACCATCAGTCCAAAATAATTACTCTGTGTGGTAGACAAGATGCTGTACAGAGAATTAGAAGTTGTAGTTGTAATGAATTTCACAACACGGCCATTTGTTTCAGTGTAGCTGCTTTGAGAGTGCCCGTGAAGAGTCGTCAACTGATTTAATATAGCACGTTGATCCACTGCAATTTGTTCTGGTGGTATAACTGACATTGATGATGGAGGAGAAATATCACCTCTGATCAGAGTATTTCTGTCACTAATTATGTGGCTAGTAGAGGGCTTTCTTATAAGTGGCATGTTTAAATTTGCAGAAGGTAAAAATGCACTTTCCCCACTAGTGTCAGACACAAAACCAGAATTATGTTTATCCACATTTCGCCCTGCTTTAAAGTGCTTCTTTTTGAAATCTTCATCCAATGAAGATACCAGAGAGGCATTTTTAATCCCAACTCTTCTTTTTATTCTCACTGAAATCTGGGGACAGCCACGTTTAATATTTGGATTATGATAGAACTGCATCTACAACCATAGGAGGTATATTTTAGTAATATTTTAAACCAAACTACAACTATACAATAAGCCTTACCTATAAAATCTCAGATTTCATGTTTTCAGTTCAAAGATAATAACATCAAAATATGAACATTACTAAGGATAATTTGAAGTTCCTTATTTGGAAAATACAAATTTGAATAGATTAGTCATCAAATTTATGAAGTTAGCATTTTCAGTAACAGTGAATGCCACTTCTCAAAAGCAGATTTAATACCTTTATTTAGATTTATGTTAAGATTCATATTTACAATCAAAGTTTCTCATAAACTTGAATTCTTAAGGCCCTGTCCTCATTTTTTAGAAATAATAAGGAATTTATCCTTAGTAGTTTAATACAATTTTCAAAATCTAGTTTTGCATTTATATTACCATAAATTGATGTACAAAATAAAATTTTATATATAAGTTACCAAGTGGTAACTAAAATTTCTAAATACCTTGCTTAAAACAGAGACTTATTTTTCTTCTGCCAGATATTCTGCTAGAGAAAGAGATCTTTGAAAATTCTTCCACAATTTACTAATCCCATAAAGAGTAAGCACTGTAACTAAACTTTTTATGCTTCCACTTTAAATATTCTGAAAGGGGCCTTTCTTTCCAAAACTTCCATCTTAAAGACATCTTCATCAATCACTATGGAAATTTCATTATCATCCCACCAGATAGATTTAAATTGGTCACTCCTAGCCATTTTCCAGAGTTTTCTTGGAAATGTCAGAGAGTGAAAATCATTATCTTCATCTGGTTCAGAGACACAATGTGTGTAACATGGTCTTTTTATCAAGGGTTCTTCAGACAAAGTCTGAAAAGCATTTTCTTCAATCATAGACCTCAAGTCCATGTCCCCAGGGAATGTTTTATCACACAATAGAGATCTTCCAGAAATTCCTGAACCAGTTGGTCCATCTTTATGAGACAAATCTTGAATTTATGAAGAAACATGTGTCATCTCAAATAACTTTTTCTACATATTCTTTTCTAATCTTCATGATTTTGGGCACTGCAGTTTCTAATGCTGCTTTGGCAGGCCTGCACATATAAACTGCTAGGCCATCACAATGGTTCTCAACCTGAGTAGCTGTGACATCACAAAACATCTGGTCTCCTAGCAAATCCAGTGTAACATTCAGCCATTGTTTACTTCTCATTCATCCAGTTAAAATGAAACATATAGGATGCTTCTCTTTATAGAGTGATCTGCAAATATTATCCCCACAAAATCTTTTTAAATAATTTATTTTTGGGGTCTATGAGATAAAACCAATCTCCATCCTTTTGTACACAAATTTATACCAGATTTGTGAACAGAGTATAAATAATGCACAAAATATATAAAATAATTTTAAAGTTTTGGAATTTAAAGTGAAATTTCTGTAAAACCTGTACAGAAAATATATATCAATTTCATTTTCATTTGTAATTAAACTGAAACATAATTTGATTTGGAAATGGAAGTAGGTATTTTTGTACTTTACAATAAGTTGCTCTCTTCTCATAACATGAGCAGAATAAATATCAGTTTATCTGGTATGTTTATAAATAAATTGTAAATATTTATGAAATAAAATTAGATTAAAACAATCAATCAAATTTAATAAATCCCAAAGGGGGGAATTTTTCTTTTAAATTTTAATTGAGTTCTATAATCAAACAAATGTAATTTTATATTCTACTTTAAAATTACTAAAGTGAAAATCTTATAGTATACTTACAAAGTTTATTTTTGACATTCTCTCACTCAGAAGTTTTTCAGTCCCTAGAAGGTATAAATTTTCTTGTCATCTTTATAATCCATAATCTTGTGGCTTCTGATAAGTGTTCCAAAATGATGTTGATAAGTAAACTTATGCACAAGATCCTGGGTTTAATAAGCAGTGCCTCAATTAAGGGGCAAACAAACAAACAATCAAAAAACAAAGAAATAACTGTATATGTCCGTTGTGGTGGAAAAGACTAGGTAATGCATTTTAGGAAGCATTATGTTTCTCAGTCCTGAAAAAGTTGGCATATTTAGTAAAATACAGCATTTTAAGGCAAGTGATTTGTTCACTAATTATAAATAATAGCTATGTTCTGTATCAGCAATCTGTAGTATATCCAGTTCTACCAAAACTTTCATTCTTTATTTAGTAATAAATTCCATTAAACGTAAGACAAATTCAAAATGTGAGACAAAATTTTTAAATAAATAAATGTGCACTCTAGCTAGAATGTAAACTTTTCCTTTGGTATGTGTATATTCCATTCTAAATAAACGTTAGCAACCTGAAATCATTGCATTTTATAAGTTTTATAAACTATAGTTTAGTTGGATTTAGTCTTGATTCATAAATATTATTTAACATCTGCAAATCAATATATGTGATACCATCCCTTAAAAAACAGAAAATTCAAAAAAAAATCTCAAAAAATATAGGAAATTTATTGACAGATCTCATCTTAACTTTTTTATAAAATTATTCTTAACAAATTCACTTCAGATAAAATGTAACTGAACATAATATAATCCATACATGAAAAACCCATGACTAACATCAAGTTCAATGTTAACATACAGGAAAGTTTTCCTCTTGTCCAGAAATAAGAAAAAGTAGCTCATTCTCACAAGTCCTAAATTACACTACTAGAAGTCCTGGCCAGAACAACTAGTCAAGAAAAAATAAAAAGGCACCCAACTTGTAAAAAAGCAGTAAAGATTTTACAGATGACATAATTATGCATCTCCATAGTCTCCTCCAGTGACTGTTAGAAATAATGAACAAACTTAGGAAACTTGCAGAATACAAAGTCAATATACAAATATCCATTGCATTTTTATATAGTAACAACTCATTATCAGAAATAGAAACTAGGAAAACAATTGTGTGTATATTCATACCAAAAAGAATAAAATATGAATAAATTTGATAAGGGAAATAAAAGATCAAAACATAAATCTATAAATTACAGGTGAAAGAAATATAAGTAAACAAAATAAATAGAAAGATATTCTGTGCTTATGGATTATAAACAATGTGAGGAACTTTTCTAATCTTTTACTTGTCCAATCTCCCCAGCACTGCTTATTGAGAAGTATGTCTTTTCTTCATTTTATACTCTTGCTTCCTTTTTCATGGGTTAATTGATCATAGGTGTGAGGGCTTATATCTGGTTGCTCTATTCTCTTCTATTTATTGGTGTCTGTTTTTGAGTCAGTATCATGTTGTTTAAATTACTAAAGCTTTGTAGGACTGTTTAACAATGGAGAAATTTACACCATTAGATTTAATACACTTTTTCAAAATTATTATGGCAACTCATGATCTTTGTAGTTACATATAAATTTTGAAATTATTTGTTCTACTAAATGGAAAAATCTCATGGGTATTTTGACATAAATCACACTAATTGTAGATTCTTTTGAGTAGTATGTTTGCTTCAACCACATTCTTTCACACCATAAACATAAGATATCTTTTAACTTCTTTGGATCAGTTTTAATTCCCTTCATCCATGTTTTCCATTTTTTAACGTATAGGTTTTCTCCTTATTTGTTAACTTCATTTGTAGGTATTTTTTACATACGTAGATAATTATATATATTATATTTGTAAACACATTTCCTACACAAATACAGCAGGTAGAAGGCAGTGGCAAGACATATTCAAGTCCTGAATGAAATAAAGCTGTAATCTAAGATAATTTATCAAGCAAGGCTATCATTTAGAGTAGAAGGAGAAATATATAACTTCCACAAAATCAGATTCTAAAAGAATTTAGCAACAGAGAAAGAAATAATGAGAGATCCACTCTAGAAAAAAATAAGCAGAATGCTATAGAAAGGAGAAATTCTTAATTAGAAAGGCAACAGCTACAATCACATGCAATAGAATAAGCATGCTGTTGATAAACCGGACATCAAAATTTTTAAGGGTCAGAGAGTAAAACAAGACAATACAGAGTATTTTCTTCTTGTTTCTGTTCTCTGTAGGGTGGGTTAGAAATTGGATTCTTATCAGTTAAAACAAACAGATATAGTAACGGTTCAATATACATACAAAACTAGGTAACCATAAGTCAAAGGCTTACAATGAAGTCACAAAGCCAAAAAGAATCCAAGATAATAAAAGAAAACTTATCAAGCCACAAAAAGAAAAAGAAATGAACAAAAATGAAATAACAAATCAACTGGAAAATAAAGTTCAAAATGGAAATAAACACCAGTCTATCAATAATTATCACAAATTTTAATGGACCTTGTGCTTCAATCAAAAGTTATATATTGTCAGATGGGATAATATAACAAGACCCTACATTATGAAGCATACAAGAGAACCACTTTAGTAAGAGGGACACACATCAATTGAAAGTCAGAAGATGGAAAAATATATTCCATGCAAATGGACATGAGAAGAAATCAGGACTAGCAGTACTGACTTCACACGAAATAGGCTTTACAACAAAGGCCATAGAGAAAGATAAACAAGGATATGATATAATGATTAAATGAACAATACAAAATGAGAGTATTATACTCATTAAGATATATTCACTCAATATAGGAGCACATAAACACATAAATCAAATACTAATAGATAAAAAGGGAGAAATTGATGGGAACACAATCACAATAGGAGACTATAAGTCCGCATTACCATCACTAGACTGGTCTTTCAGGCAGTAAATTAATAAGGGAAAAAAAGATACTAAAATATACGATAAAATAATTGGATTTGGTTGATATTTTCAAAACAGTACTTTTCCCCAAAAAAGAATATACATTCTTTTCCAGTTCACATGGGACATTTTCTAGGAAAGTTTATGTACTCATGCACAGAAGAAGCCTCAACAAATTTAAGAAGATAAAACTTATTTCAAGCATCTTTTCTGAGAAAAATAACATGAAACTAAAAATCAATCACATCAAAACAGAGAGAAAAAATGACAGCATGTTCATTAAAAACCATGGTGCTATAACAAGTGGGGGAGGTGAAGATTTAAAAGAAGAAATTAAAAAATATCTTGAGAAATATGACAAAACACTACACAAAGTCTATGGAATACAGTTAAAGCAGGCTTAAGAGGGAAGTTCATATTGACAAGGCCCTCCTTAAAGAAGAAGAGCAATTCCAAATAAATAATCTAACGTTCTTTGTAAACTAATCATGAAAAAAAGAGCAAACTAAACCAAAAGTCAGCAGAAAGAGGGAAATAATAAAGATCAAGGAAGAAAATTTGAAATAGAGATTAAAACATAGAAAAAATCAATCAAACTCTTTTTTGAAATAGTAAACATAATTGACAAAGCTCTGGAATGGCTCACAAACAAGAAAAGAGAAAGAACACAAATAACATAAGAAATGAAAATGGAGAAACTACAAGAGTACAACAAATTTGCATAATATCATAAGGGAATACCATGAGCAACTGCTTGGAAACAAACAGGGTAACCAAGGAGACATGGAGAAGTTTCTGGAAATATTAGCCCACCATTACTGCATCGAGAAGAAATTGACCATTTGAACAGATAGATCACCAGAAATGGAATATGATTATCAATAAAATAAAAAATTTCTGCAAACAAAAATTCAGAACCAAATAGCTTCCCTGGGGTCTTTGACCAATCATACAAAGAAAAATCCATCCCAGTCTTCCTCAATCTCTTCCAAAAGATTGATATGGAGAAAGTACTCCCAAACTCACACAACATCAACCTGATATCAAAACCAGATAAAGACACTACCTCAAAGAAAACTATATGCCAATATCATTGATAAACATAGATGTAAATGTCCTTAAGAAATTATCAACAAACAGAATCCAACAGCATGTATAAAAAGATCATGCACCATGGTCAACTTAGGTTCATCCCAGCAACACAAGGATGGTTTAACATATGCAAATAAATCAATCAATTTTGATACACCATATCAACAACAGAGAGGTCACAACACCACATGATCATCTTGGTAGATGCAGAGAAAGCATTTGATAAAATTTAACACCTATTTGAAATAAAAGTTCTTAACACAGTGGGCATAGAGGGACCATATCTCACCATTATGAAAGCTATTCATGACAAACATACATCCAGCAAAATACTCAATGGTGAAAAACTGGAACCCTTCCCATAAAAACCTGAGACAAGACAAGGTTGCCCATTCTCACAATTTCAATTCAATATAGTCTCAGAAGTCCTAGCCACAATGATCAGGCAAGAAAAAAAATAAAATATTTAGAATGGAATAGAAGGTGTAAAATGTCATGATATGCAGACATGACACTATATATAGAAAACTGTAAAAGCTTCATAAAAAATTAGGCTGAAAAAGGAACTGGGCAAGGTACCAAGAGAAATGTGCAAAAACCAATTGCATTTTTTTACACTAACTTTTAATCAACAGGAGAACTAAATATAGAAGCAACCGCTTTTACAACTGCATCCAAAACTATAAAATGCTTAAGAGTATATCTGACCAAGGAGGTGAATGACTTATACATGAAGAACTAGAAAACATTGATTAAGGAAATCAAAAAAGATTTGAAGAATTGAAAAGATACCCAATGGTCTTGTAATGGAAGAAACAATATGGTTAGAAGGCTATACTGCTGAAAGAAATCCAAAGACTTAATGTGATTTCCAACCAAGTTATGCAAAACATTTCTTTTTTGGACTTTAACAAACGATCCTAAGATTTGCAGAGTCATAAAAGATCCATAATTCATAAATCAATATTCAAGGAAATAAAGGTGGCTGGAGGAATAAACCACAATGTCTCCATAAATTATTGCAGAGCTTCAATAATCAAAATAACATGATATTGGTACAGAAACAGGCATATGGACAAATGGAACAGAATAGAGGGCCTAGGAATAAATCTAAAGGCCTATGTTCAATTAATCTTTGACAGAGTAGCCAAGAATTTGACAGAGAAAAGACGATCTTTTCACCAACTGGTGTTGGGAAAACTGGATAGCAGCATGCAGAGCAATGGATTTAGAACACTCCTTCACTCCATAGAAAAGAATAAACTCAAAATGGCTTGAATATTTAAATATAAGGCAAAATACAGTAAGTCTCCTAGAAGAAAATATAGGAAAAACAATCTGAGATAAATCTCACAAATGATCTCCTAGAACAGGCTACCTATGTAATAGATGTAAGAGCAAAATTAATAAATGAGATCTTATTAAACTTATAAGATTTGCACAGCAAAAGGAACCATAAACAAAGCAATATGACAACCTACAGGATTAAAGAAAATATTTAGAAGTGATGCAACTGACAAAGTGTTAATTTCTAAAATATAAAGACTTCATACAACCTAATAATAATAATAAAAAAATACAAGAAACCCTACCTGAAAATGGGCAGAAGCCCTTAAACAAGCAATTCTCCAAAAGAGACATACAAATGCCACATAGATTTATGAAAAAAAATTGCTCACTATCATTATCAGGGAAGGGCAATTCAAAATGATAATGAAGTATCACCTCACAATAGTCACAATGGCCATCATTCAAACCTCCACAAACAATAAATGCTGGGGAAGCTGTGGAGAAAGGGAACCCTCCTACACTGTTGGTAGGAATGTAGTTTGGTGCAGTCACTGTGGAAACCAGAATGCGGATTTATCTAAAGTATAAAATTAGACTTAATATATGATCCAGCAATCCCACTTCTTGGTATACATCAAAGTATACCCTAATTCAAAAAGACACCTGCACCAGAATGTTCTTAGCAGTGATATATACAACAGCCACGACATGGAAGTAACCTAATTCTCCAACAACAGATGACAGTATTCAGAAGCTATGCCGTATTTACACAATGGAATAATATTCTGCAATAAAAATGATAAAACAATGATATTTGCAGCAAAATGGATATCCCCAAAAATTGTCATTCTAATTGAAGTAAGCCAGAAAGAGAAATAAAAATAATACATGACAAGACATATGTGGAGACTTAAAAAAATTGGAATGAGAACACTATGATTTCATCTACAAAACTGAAACACACTTGCAGATCTACTAACCAATTTTATGCTTAATGCGGAAATGGGCTCTGAGAGGATATATTTGGGAGCTGTAGATTTATAAATGTTATCCACTATATAAACAAATAGTTGTTTTCAAAATTTCTTTTGTTTGACACAGGGCAGTATGTGAAATATCATGAAGTTTACTTTAATAGGCACACAAATATATACATGAATTGGGACACTGTGATATACACAACAGACTGACACACCTTAAATTGCAGTACTTCAATTATAAATAAATCAATAAATATGTAAATAAATAAATACATAAATGAATAATAAATAAATAAAAATGTTTAATAATAAATGAAATACAAAGATTCACACTACATATATTTACACATCAAAAATCTTGGAGAAATCAGAAAGAATAAAGAAGAAAATTGAATGAATGGGAGGAAGGTAAATAACAAGATATACAATTGAAAAGATAAAAAAAATCTAAGTCTGTTTCTTTTAAACATGAAGTGGACAAATTTTTAGGTTGGCTAAGAAAATAAAGACTCAAATAAAATTAGAAATAAAAGAATAGATATTACCACTGATGTTGTAGAGATGCAAAAATAATAAGAAATTACCAGTAATCAATGATTTGAATGACCTAGAACAAAAGACAAATTCCCAGAAACATATATCTTCCAATAATGCATCAAGAAGAAATTAGAAAGTTAAATAGAGCAAAAGTGCGTATGAGTAAATCAATAATCCAAACCTCCCAAACCAGAAAATATTTACAAGACGACTTTAATGGTGAATTCTGTCATGCACTTGAAGAAAATTTTTCACCAATTCTTCAGCAAATCTTCCAAGAATTTGAAGGGGGTGAAAGATTCCAAACTTGTTTTATGATGCCATCTTTATTTGCATAACAATGCTAGAAAGGACATTATACGCAAAATATAGAATATTATCCCTGATGAACATATGTGCCAAAATTCTCAACAAAACACAAGCAAAATAAATTCAAAAAAACATTTAATGTATCATACACATACATGAGTAAAGGGATTTATCCCTGGGTTTAAGGTTACTTCAAAATATTCAAATAAATAAAGGTGAAATGCCACACTAATAGAATGAGAAATAAAACTCAAATAATCATCTCAATAGGTGCAGAAAGAGCATTGTATATAATGCAACATCCTTTTAACATAATTCTAACAAATTAAATTAACAGTCAGTAGCACGATATCATATACACACAAACACTGTGTGGACAGAAGTGGAGCAGTTCTCTGTTTATTGATTCTTAGAAGAAGGGTTTATATAGGACATGCACAATGCCTCACATATTATCTAAGTTATAACAATGTTAATAATCTTAAGCTATTTATGTCCCCATGTTCCTGCAGTAGGCGCAGGATGTTAAATGATCAAGGATTGTTTTAAAGTTCATCACAGAACTTCATTAAGTAGGCCATCTCTAATCCAGCCTGCTGGGCCTGTCTCAGGTTGTCCTCCTTTGAAGATCTTACCCAGCATAGGCTATCCAGAAACCCATACTGGATACATTGAGTAGGCCATTTCTTATCCAGCCTGGATATGTGACATTCCTCACAGGTTGATTATCAGTTCAGCCCATGGGCTTATTCTCTAGAGCCTTCAGACAGGGGCCTACAAACCCAACATCCCTTGACAGAAAAATGGATGAGGAAAATCTGATGTATATACGCAATGGTATCAATACTTTGCATTCCTATCAAAAGTGTAAACGGTTTTCCTTTTTCTCCACAATCTCACCAACATCTATTGCTTTTCTTTTTGATGAGAGCCTTGTGACAAGTGTGAGATCTTGTCTTGTTTTTGGTTTATGACTTTCCTAATAATTTGTAACTCTGAACATATTTTAATGTGTCATTTAGCCAACAGTATGTTTTCTAAAGAAAATTGATTAGATCTATCTATTCAGTTTCTACGGACATTTTTTTAAATTGGATTATTTTGTCTTTTTTGTTGTTGTTTTGGGGTAAGAGTTTGCCATATATTTGGGATATTAACACTTGATTGGAAAATATCACTTGAAAATATATTCTCCCATTGTGTTGATTGACTTTTCATTTTATTTATCATTTCTACTGCAGTGTATTTCTATTTTGAGTGATACAATCATATTTTGTTAAATTTGCTTCTGCTTCCCTTGCCAGAGGAGACATATGTAGAATGAAGTTAAGTCCAATATCAGAGTGTACTTCTTATATATTACCGTATGATTCTTTGTTTTCAGGTTTTATGTATTATATGCCCAGAAGTGGTATTGCTGGTTCATGATAGTTCTATTTTTATTATTTAAAGGAACTTCCATACCATTTCCAAAGTGTTTTCACCAATTTTTATTCCCACCAACAGCATAGAAGAGTCCCTTTTTCTCCACAACCTCCCCAGTCTTTATTATTTGTTGACATTTTGATGACAGCGCTTCTCAGTAGTGTGAGGTAAAGCATTATTTTATTTTTGTCTTGCCTTTGTATAATGATTAGCAATGTGAGAACGTTTTTATGTTCCTGTTTGTCATCTGTGTGTCTGTTTTAAAGAATTGCCTTTTGCTCATTTTCTGGCTGAGTTGCTTGTAGATATTTTAAACGGAGTTGTATGAACGTTTTGTGCATTTTAGAAATTAGCCTCTTGTTAATTGCATTGTTTCCTAATATTTTCTCCTATTTGGATGTTCATCTTTTCATTTTGTTTATTTTGCTGTGTAGAAGTTTTATATTTAATTAGGACCTTTTTGTTTGTTTTGATTTTATTTTTTTCAGCTTGGGATTGTGACATAAGAAAATTTTGCTACAATTTTTGTCTTGTTTGGCCTATGTTAGTTTCCACGAGTTTTATTGTGTCATGTATTAGATTCAGATATTTAAAACATTTACAGTTTATTTTTATACAGTGTGAGGGAGTGTTCTAATTTAATTGATTTACATGTAGCTGTCTAGCTTTCTCAAAATCATTTGCTGAAGACTGCCTTTAAGGCATTGTATATTTTTGCTTCCTTTGTCATAGTTTAGTTGACCATAGGTGTGATGTTTTATTTCTACCTCTGTGTTCTGTTCCAGGGTTATAGATGTTTGTTTGTTTTCCAGCATCGTTCTGTTTTGATTACTGTATTTTTGTAATACAGTCTGAGTTCTGGGAGGATTATTGGTTATTCCTCCAACTTTGTTCTTTTTCCTCATTGTTTCTTTTGAAGGTCTGGTTCTTTTGAAGTTCCATAGAAATCTTAGGACTGTTTTTAGTTTTGTGGAAAATATCATGTAGTTCAATCTGAATCAATATATATCTGTATACATATTTTGTTGCATGCATATTTTAACAATATTAATTCCTCTAAACTAAGACCTTGTGATTTCTTTCCATTTCTTTGCATCATCTTCAAATTTCTTTATCAGTGTCCTTCTGATTTTATTATCATGGTTTTTTCATAGGTTAATTATTTTTTGATCTAATTTCATATGGATTTTTTAAAATTATGGAATATTTCATTGTTAGTGTAAAGAAATGTGGCTTTTTGTATATTAATCATGAATCATGCTACTTTGCTTAATGTCTTTTTTAGTTTTAGTTGTTTAGTTGGGGAGAATCTTTGGGGATCTCTATATAGATTATCAATTCATTAAAATAATAACAGTTTTACTTCATTCAATCCAAGTTGCATAACTTTTTTTCTTGTACGATTGATGTTGCTAGGGCTTTCCGTACTGTGTTTAATAGAAATGTGGAGATTTGGCATCCTAGTCTTATTCCTTAATTTGGCTTTCAGTTTTTCACTTTTGCATATTATTTTGTCTGTTGGTGTGTAATTAAAGACTTTAGTTATGTTAAGATATATTTCCTGAATCCTACTTTGGTAAGAAGTTTCTCTTGTTGTTGCTGTTGTTGTTGTTGTTCATGTTGCTGTTCTTGCTGTTTTAATGAATAAATGTTGAATTTTGTGAAATACTTTTTATGGATTTATTGGGAAGACCATGTTGTTTTCTCTTTTCCTTTTGTTAATGTGGTGTATCAAACTTATTGATTTGTGTATGTTGAACCTCTCTTGTGACCCTGCAATGAATCCAAGTTGATCATGGTGTATGATTCATTTTAGGTATTGCTGGATTTAATTTGGTAATAATATTTTTTAGAATTTTTCATTTAAATCTATCAAATTTATTGGCTTGAAGTTCCCTTTGCCTGTACTTTGTTTGTTGGCTTTGCTATCAGGGTGATTAAAGCTTCATAGAATTAATTTGGGAGTTTCCCACAACTTCAATATTTTTGAATAGTTTGAAGAGTATAAGTTCTGATTTGTATTTTTGTACAGTTATCCAAGGGAGTTGTTAAAATCTGCTCTTATATTTAACTATTTATTTAAGTGCAGATTCTATCTATTTTCTAGTAATCAGTTTGTTCAAATTATTTGTTTCTCCTCATCTCTGTCTCTTTCTAGACAATTGTCAATTTCTTCTAATTTGTCCAGTTTTTTGGCAAGTAAGTTTTGACAAAATGATCCCTTATTAGCATATCTGAGGTAACAATTATTATTTGTATCCTTTTATTTCTTACTTTATTTCTTTGGAGCATCTCTCTTACCTTCATGATGCACCTACCTAGAGGTTTTTTGATTTTGCTTATGTTAAGATGAAAACGTAAAAAAATTCTTTGCTTTTACTGCTCTTTTGCATAGTTTTCTTTTTCTCTCTAATGTATATTTATATTTCTAATTCATAAGTTCATTTTTTTTCTTGTTTCAGGTTTTTTATTTTTGATTTACTTTCATTTTCAAAGTTGTCTCCAATTCCAGCATAGAGCTCAATTTTTTTGTTGCAATGAACATATATACATTTATTGTCCCATTTTTTCCTCTGTGAGCTGCCATAAGATCTTTTAATATTTCCCTGTGCTATAAAGTATAATCCTGTTTATCTATTCTGCAATTTAGACCTCCAGGTCTATCTCTTCACACCCCCACCCCCTAGGCATCCAATACTTTGCATTCTATGTGTGCAAGTCTATTTCTGTTTTGTATTTGTGCTTTTTTTGTTTTGTTTTGTTTTGTATTTAGATTCTACGAATGAGCCATTTCATATTGTATTTTTCTTTCACTTTCTGGCTTACTTCACTTAGACTGATTATCTCTAGGAGCATCTTTGTTGTTGATAATGGCGCTATGTTGTCAGTTTATATGGCTGACCAGTATTCCATTGTATAAATATACCACCTCTTCTTTATCCAGTCAACTGTTGATGGACATTTAATGTGTTTCCATGTCTTGCCTATTGTAAATAATGCTGGCTAAGAATATTTGGGTGCTGGTGTCACCCAGAAATAGGGTTCCTTCTGGATTTATGCCCAGGAGCGGGATTCCTGGGTCATATGGTATGTTTATTCATAGACTTTTGAGGAATCTCCATCCTGTTTTCCACAGTGGCTGCACCAAACTGCATTGCCATCAGCAGTGAAGGACGGTACCCTTTTCTCCACAGCCTCTCCAGCATTTGTCATTTGTGCATGTTTGAATGATGGCCATTCTGACTGGTGTGAGGTGATACCTCATTGTAGTTTTGATTTGCATTTCTCTGATAATCAGTGATATTGAGCATTATCAGATGTGTCATTGATCATTTGAATGTCTTCCTTAGAAAATTGCTTGTTTATGTCTTCTGACCATTTTTGCATTGGGCTTGTCTTCTCCCAAATTTTAGTGTGAAGATTTTGAATTTCTCACCATTGAGTACTATGCTGGCTGTAGGTTTGTTACCTATAGCTTTCATGATGCTGAGTTATGTTGCCTCTATTCACACTTTGGTGAGAATTTTTATCATACGTGTGTGTTGAATTTTATCAAATGCTGTTCCTGAATCTATTGAGAAGATCATGCGGTTTTGGTCTTTTCTCTTGTTGATGTGCTGTATTACAGTGATTGATTTGCATAAGTTGAACCACCCCTGTGTCCCTGGCATGATCCCCAATTGGTCATGATATACAATCTTTTCTCTGTGATGTTGGATTCTATATTCTACTATTTTGGTAAGTATTTTGGCGTCTGTGTTCATCAGTGATAATGGCCTATAATTCTCTTGTTTGGTAGTGTCTTTGCCTGGTTGTGGTATCAGGGTGATTGTGGCTTCATAGAATGACTTTGGGAGTATTCCTTTCTTTTCAATCTTCTGGAAGAGTTTGAGAAGGAATGGTTTGAGTTCTTCTATGAATGTTTTGTAGAATTCCACATTGAGGCCGACCATCCCTGGACTGTTAGTTGTAGGTAGGATTTATATTGCTATTTTGATTTCATTTCTAGTGCTCTGCTTATTCTAGAGGTCAGTTTCTTCTTGATTCAGTCTTGGTGGAAAGTATGTTTCCAGAAACTTGTCCATCTCCTCTAGATTATCCAGTTTGTTTCCATATACTTTTAAGTATATTCTCATATGATATTCTGTATTTCTATTTTTTTGTTGTAATTTTCCTTTCTCCTTCCTTATTTTGCTAATTTGTGCTATCTCTCTTTTCTTCTTTTTGGGTTTGGCAGAGGTTTGTCGATGTTACTTACTTTTTCAAAAAACCGGCCTTTTGTTTGGTTGATTTCTTATCTATGGTCATTTTAAACTCTATTTTATTCATTTCCTCCCCAATATTTATGATTTCCTTCCTTCTGCTTTCTTCTGGGGTTTTTTGTTCTTCTTTTTCTAGTTCATTCTGCTGATGTGTTAAATTGCTTATTTGTGTTTGTTCTTTTTTGAGGAATGCCTTTATCACTATAAACTCCCCTCTCAACACTGCTTTTGTTGTGTCCGATAAAATTTGTGTGATTTTGTTTCATTTTCTTTTGTCTCAAGGTAATTTTTCTTTTCAGCTTTAATTTCTTCTTTGATCAATTGGTTTCTAATAGCATATTGTTTAATCCCCATGTTTTCCTTTTGTTCTTCTTTGTTTCTCTGTTGTTGATTCCTAGCTTCATGACATTATGTTCAGTAACGATGCTTGACGTAATTTCTATCTTCTTAAAATTGCTGTGGTTTTTTTGTGCCCAGGTATATCATGAATTTTGGAAAATATCCCATGTGCACATGAAAAGAATGTATATACTATTTTGTGGGGGATGACATGCTCTGGAAATATCCACTAAGGGTAATATTTCTATTGTATTATTTAACTTCTCTTTTGCCTAATTTATTTTCTGCCTTGATGATCTGTCCAGTGATGTTAATGCAGTGTTTGAATCTCCAACTATGATTTGATTCCCATTACTATCCCCCTTTATATCTGTTAGTAATTATTTAATGTACTTAGGTATTCCTCTATTTGGTGCATATGTATTAATGAGTGTGCTATCCTCATATTGTATCACTCCTTCAATCATTATAAAATACCCTTCTTTATCCTTCTATATGGCCTTTGTTTTAAAGACTCTTTTGTCTGAAATCAGTACTGCAACACCTCCTCTTTTGGCTTTTCCATTTTTATGGAATACCCTTTTCCATCCTTTCACTCTCAATCTATATTTGTCTTTCTCCCTGAGGTGGGTCTCTTGTATGCAGCATATTGAAGGTTCTTGCTTTATTATCCAGCCTTCCACTCAATGACTTTTGACTGGAGCATTAAGTCCATTAACATTTACAATCATTGATGATATGATTGTGTTTATTACCATTTTGACCTAATCTTTGCAGTTGATTTGGTGTTTCCTCTTTGTTCATTTCATCTTACTTTTTTGGTTTGGTCACTTTCCTTTGTATTATCATGAAATTTTTTAAGTTTTAGCAACTCGTGAATAAGTTTTGTCTTGTTATTACCATTTTATATAAGTCTATTAGACCATTATTTTGTCTGCTTTTATTGAACTGATAGTAACATGATCTCAAACCCATCCTACTGAAAACAAAATATTTTAAAAGGAAAGACCAAAAAAAAATCTCTATTTTCCTTCCTCCATTTCTTACTCTCAATTATTTGTATGTCTTGTTTTAAAATTTTGTGTTTATTTTATTTTTAGTTCATGAGTCATCACCATTCTAGCTGTGAGTTTCACATTTCTGTAGCATCCTGCTGCTTTTCTTTTTAGAGTAGACATTTCAATATTTCTTTTAGCATGGGTCTAGTGTTGCTAAACTCTTGTAGCATTTTCTTTGTGAAATTCTTTATGTCTCCTTTGACAATAAAAGATAGTTTTGCTGGCTAAAGTATCCTAGTGTATATCATTTTTTTCATTCAGAACATTGAATATATCTTGCCACACCCTTCTGGCCTGTAGTATTTGTGTAGTGAAATCAGCTGGGAGGCTAAGGGGATTCCCTTATAACTCACTCTCTGCTATTCTCTTGCTGCCTTTAGGAACATTTCTTTATCCTTGACTCTGGCCATCTTAATTATATGTCTTGGTGTGGGTTTATTTGAGTTCTTCCTGTTTGGGACACTCTGAGGTTCCTGTACTTAGATATCTGATTCCTTCTTTAAGTTTGGGAATTTCTCAGTCATGATTTCTACCAAAACCTTTGCAATCACCTTTGATCTTTCCTCCCTTTCTGGGATTTCTATCATGCTATGATTGGCATGCTTTCTATTATCCCATAGGTCCCTTATGCTTTTTTCATTTGTTTCTCATTGTTTCTCTTGTAGGTCTTCTGATTGGGTTCTTTCTATTGTCCTGTCTTCTAAGTCACTAATTATTTCCTCTGCATTGTCTAGTCAGCTTTGCTATGCCTTTAGATCATTACTCATTTCAGTCAACGTGTTTACCAATTCTTTTCAGCTCTTCTTTATTGCTTCCATTTCATTTTTATCATATTTTATATCTCTATACACTATCTTTTATTTCCTTCAGTAATTTGATCACTCTCTTTTGAAATCTTGATCTAGTAGTATATCGATGTCCATTTCACTGATCATTCTTTCAGGGGATTTCTCTTGTTGTTTTATTTGGGAATGGTTTCTCTGCTTCTTCATCTTGCTCCTACCTCTCTGGCACTATGGTTTATGGATTATCAGTTTATCTACTGTGGTCCTAAAGGAGTTTATCTACCTAATGCTTATGTAGTAATACAACTTAGAAAAGAGAAAAAAGAGAGACAGAAATAAAGAAATTTAAAGAAAAGGAAATAAATATTTGAAGACATTGTATAATGCATAATAGAAGAGCAAGTTGAAGCAAAGTTTTGAAAAATAATAATAATAAAAATATTTTTAAAAATTTCAAAGGGATTAAAATGGAGGTATATATAATTGCCTAAGAAGTAAAAATTAAGGAGGTAATATAATTTGGAACAGGTAAAAACAGATTAAAACAAGGGGGTGTCCTGTGTCCTCCTGGAGACTGTGTAATTTAATGTGAAGTCTTTCTGTATTCATCCTGTTTTTGAAGCTCAGCTTGCTTTATCCAGAGGCCCTCCATTGGAGTCCTCATTTGTGCTGCTCTGTGGGCCTGTAGGCAAGCAGATCACTCCTACTCCCAACACTGGTTCTGGAGCAGCTCTCTTTACTGTGTCCTGGCTTGTCACTGCCCTGACCAATGCTGCAGTCAGATGTTTAATACTGACCAGCAGGAGTGGGCATCATGCCCTCTCCAAGCCACATGGTCAGTGGCTCCATTTCAGCCCAAAATATGGGGGGCAACCAGCCAACTGAGGGTGACATTTTCTCCACTGCCTGTGCCCTGTCCCTGTTCTGGGCCAAAATCCTGCTCCCTGTTTATCTTGGTGGAGCAAGCTCTCTGAGGAAATAGGACAGAAGTTTCTTATCTGCCTCAGGCTGTAGACAAGTCCCCATGTGGCACTTGAGGCTGCTAAGACCTTAGGGGTGAATGCAGGTTTCCTCTCGCTGCTGTCTGGGTGCAAAGCACCAGAGGGTATGGTGGCTGTGTCTGAGCCCCAGCTCACTTCACATAGAAACTTTTGTGGATTTTCAGAGATAGGGAATGTAGCTTTCCCCACCCAGGGCACGTCTGCCCTGTTGTTTTATTGAGGGACCAGGTTGTTCTGCCCTGTGAACCCACAGCAATGGCACACAGCCCCCTTTTTTCCCCCGGGCTGCCTCAGTGAAGCCATCCCCATCTTCCACCCAGGTCATGCAGCATGGCCCTGCCCCCAGCTTCCAGGATGCATCTTGTGCTGGGTGTCACAGGGATCCTCTGTGCTTGTTTAACTCAGTTCTGTCAGTCAACTTATACTCTGTAGAGGTCCAATCCTTGGAGCCTCCCACTCCAACCTGCCAGACTCTCAGTTGAAGAGGGGAGACACAGTGAATGAGTGCCAGTCCTTGTTTGCTGCTCCCTCCCTGTGGGAGCTATCCCAATATGTTTTGCCTTTTCTTCTTTCTTTCTTCATTTTCTCCTACCAGCTTTTTTGCATCTTTATCTTTTGAAGAGAACAATGTTCTATCAGAGTTCTGCACGTTTTCTGGTTAGCTGAGTGGGTCTGTGGATGTGAGTCTAGGTGCATTTGTGGGAAAGGGTGAGCTACGAGCATCCTTCTGCTCCACCATCTTGGCTTACCCCCCAAAAGTATCACTTTATGTTGGAAGATTAACACAGCCAGGAAATAGATGGAAAAGATATTTCATGGAAATTACAAGAAAGTTCAGATTGCACTGCACAACTCATACAAAACACATTTTAAAATAAGGGCCTCAATGAAAGATAAATATGAGATTATATAAAGAATAGAGATCAATATAAAAATAGAGTATTATACTCATTAATTTATATATGGACACAACACCTTAGATCCTAATTATAAAAAGACATATTAGCAGACATGAAGGAATTAATTTATTATAAAACAATAATAGCAGATGAGTTGAACCCCTCACAATTCTGATGGTCATATCATCCAGAAAGTACATCTGTAAGGAAACAGAGGTCTTAATGGCATATTAGATCATTTGAACCAAACTGAGCTATTGGACACAGAATCAGAAAAGCAGAACACATAAACTTCTCAAGTGTGCACAGGATGTTATCTGAGGAATTAGCCACATATTATGTCATGAAAAGAGCCTCAGGAACTTTACAAAAAGATTACAGCAAGTATTTTTCCATACACAAAATTAAGAAACACTATGCATCAACTCTAGAAAGAAGAACAGGAAAAGCACAAACATCAGATTAAACCACATCCTTTAAAAAAAATTAATACAAGGTCAAAGATGAAACCAAAGAGGTCATAAAATCATACCTGGAGACAAATTACAATGAAAACACAGCTTCATCACATGTATGTGATGCAGCAAATGCAAAAATAAGAGAAAAGTTTAGAACAATTCAGGACTTCTACAAGGAAAAAAAAAAACCTCACACAATAAACCAAGCTTACCACCCAAAATAACTAGAAATAAGAACAAACAAAACCCAAAGGCAGTACAATAAGTAATCTTTAATGATTAGGTGGAAAATAAATAAAATAAAAATTAAAAAATTAATTAAATATCATAAAATCAACAGCTTTTTTTTCTTAAAAGTATTAACAATTTGATAAGCATTTAGCCAGGCTTATCAACAAATACATAGTGGACCCAAACAAAATAAGAAATGAAACAGTAGAAATAATGTCTGATAGTACATAAATGCAAGCAAAGATTATGAAAGCACTGTGAGTAATTACGTGACAACCAACTGGAAGATCTTAAAGAAATTTACAAATTTATTCAAACATACAGCCTGCCAACACTGAATAAAGAGAAAACAGAATACTTGAAAAGAGCAATCAGTATAAGTTAAATAACATCTAGAATTTTAAAAACACCCCTTGAACAAAATGCTTGGATCTCTTAACTAAAACCTCTTTCATCTCAAGTATTTCAAAATATGTAGGAGGAAAGAACATTCCCAATTTTATTCTATGAGGCCTCCAAAATCATGATTACAAACCAAAGACACAACCAAAAAAAATGAAAATGTAAATGTAAAAATGAAAATGTAAATGAAAATGTAAAAATGTAAATCCTTGATGAATATACAATCAAAAATGCTCAAAAAACATCAACAAATTAAGCCAGCAATACATAGAAAGGATTGTACACGATGGTCAGTTGGATTCCTTCCAGAGTCACAAGGATGGTTCAGCATACACAAGTCAGTCAGCATGACACACATTTAATAAAGGAAGGACAAAATTCACAGGACCATATCAATACACACAGAAAAAGCATTAGACAATATTCAACACACATTCATGATCAGAACTCTCATGAAAGTGAGTACAATGGGAAAATCCCTCAACTTACTAAAGGCCATTAACAATGATTTATAATACTTTGGGGAAAAGCTGAATGCCTTCTTGGTAAATTCAGGAACAAGACAAAGATTCCTACTCACAGCACTTCTGTTCCATATTAAAAGAAGAAAGGAAAAGGAAAGAAAAAGAAGTAAAAGAAATGCAAAATTGAAAGGAACAAGCAAAATTGTCACCATTACTGATGACATAACAATCTACATAGAGCCCTAAGGGCTCCACACAGACTAATATGAACAATAAATAATTTCAGCAAGGGAGCAGTGTACAAGATTAATGTAAATAAGTCTCTTGCATTTATACACATTAATCATAAGATACACTAAAATGGACGTTGAAAGCAATACTATTTAATATCCCATCACCCCGAATATCTTGGAATAAATGTAACCACATATATGAAAGATCTACACACAGAAAATTAAAAAACATTGACAAAGAAATTTAAAATGATTCAAAGAAATGGAAAGATATCTTGTGATCTTGGATTGAAGGAGTTAATATTGTTAACAAGGCCGTACTACGCAAAGAAACCTACAGATTTAATTCAATTCCTGTTACAGAGCTGTAGTATTTCCCACATTATCAGAAAATAGATAACTCTAAGTTTTACATGAAACCATTAAAAATTGTCAAAATGATCTTGAGAAAAACAACAAATCTGGAGGTATAAAACTCCCAGATGCCTTACTATACTACAAACCTTCAGTAATAAAAACAGCATGGCATTGGCACAGAGATATAATCAATAAAAACAGATAGAGAGCCTAGAAATAAATCCACACACCTACGAGCAATGAATCAATGATAAAGGAGGCAAGAGTACACAATGCAGAAAAGACAGTCTCGTCAATGGATTGTGTTTGGAAAGCTCGACATCTACATGTAGCACAGTGAAATTAGAGCATTCTCTGAAATCATATACAAAAATAAACTCCAAGTGTATTAAGTACCTAAATGTAAGACCTGATAATATAAAAATTCTAGAAGAGAATATAGGTAATACTCTATTGGATATATATCATAGGAATATTTTCTTATATCAGTCTCCTAAGGCATAAGAAATTAAAGTAAAAATAAGCAAGTGGGACCTAAATACACTTGAAATATTCTGCACATATAAGGACACTATGAATGAAATTAAAACCCTGCCTGTGTAATTGAAGAACATAATTGCAAACAATACAAGTGACCAGGGGTTAATAGATGTAGGTTAAAAGATGTAACATGGATTTAGGTTACACAACTCAAGGTGAAAAACAAAAACCCAATGAAAAAAAGAGCAGAGTACCTGACAATATTTTTCCAAAGAAAACATACAGATGAGTAACAGGCAAGTGATAAAAATTCTCAACATTACTAATTAGTTAATTTCAATTCAAAACCACAATGAGGTATCACTTCACACTGGTCAAATGGTTATTATCACAAATTCTACAAATAGAAAATGATGGAGATGATGTAGAGAAACAAATCTCTTGTACACTTTGGTAGGAATGTAAATTGGTACAACTTCTATGGAAAACAGTATTCAAATTTCTTAAAAATTTAGAAAGAAAACTACCATATGACCTAGTAATACCTCTCCTAGGAAAAATCTGGGGAATAACACTGAATTGAGAAGAACCAAGGTTCACAATACCACTGTTATAATATGCAAGACAGGGAAACAATCCAAGAGTCCACAGTAGACTATGGACTTAAGAAGATATGATGTTTCTATAAATATGCAATGGAATATTACTCAGCCATGAAAAAGTATAACACATTGCTATTTCAGCATCATGAATGGACCTAGTAAATATTGTGCTTAGTGAAGTAACTTAGACAAAGACAAAATTATATAATATAATTTAAATGTGAAATCTAAAGAATAACAAATATCTGTGTACATCTATCTATAGATATCTATTGATAGATGACAGATAAGTAGATACATAGAAGGATAGATACATAGGCACATGATAGATAGATAAAAATATACATAAATATATAGATAGATAGATAGATAGATAGATAGATAGATAGATAGATAGATAGGGACATGGTAGAGAGATAGAGAGATTAGATAGACAAGACTAAAGCAGACTGAAAGATATGGATAAAAATTTATGTTTACCAAAGGGGAAGGGAAAGACAATATTATGGTAGGACATTAACAGATACAAAGTAGTATAAATAAAGGAGAGAAGCAACAAGAATAATCTATATTGATGAGGGAATTATACACAATAACATATAATAATTCTATTTTAAAATTATTGTAATAATTTATAATGCAATATAATGTACAAAGTCGTTGGAATCACTATGTTGTACATCTGAAACTACACAATATAATACATCTACTGTATTTCAATTAAAAATGAAACATTTCATGTGTAATTTATGCTTTATCTGCTGATAGCATCTTCCTTTAATATTGTTTTATTTTTACTTTTTACCTTTTATGATTACTGACTAAAATTATTTCTTTTATTTTGTAAAAATTTTACCAAATTGATGTACACATGTTTATTGCAACTAATTTCCTATTTTTCTCCCTTTAGTCCATATAGTATAGCAGCATATAAAAGTATACCCAAAGAAACAGTTGCAAATTTGTCGTGGTCTCTGCTTAGTATTTTGTTCAAAGTTTTGCATATATTTGCCATTATATTTTTCTTAGAATAGCTCTTTTCTGCACCTCTTTTAAGGTGTCTCGGTTTTGTTTTTTAATCTCATTCAGGTTTGTTTGTCTGGTAAAGCCTTTATTATCACTTTATATCTAAGTGATAACTATGCAAGGTAGAGTATTCTTGGCTGAGAGGTTTCTTATCTCAGTAGTTTGAAAATGGCACTTTAATTACCCTTGGCGGATATTTTCTGCTCAGAGTCCTGCTGATAGCCTAAAGGTGGTTCCTTTGTAGAGTATCATAACTAATTTTGAGTCTTCAAAATTTTACTCTGTCATTGACTTTCCAATTTGCATATGACGTGTCTTGAAGGAGGTCTCTTTGTCTTAAAGTTATTGGTGTTTTGCTGGCTCACGGACTTGTATATCAGTTCCTTACCAAGATTCAGGAAGTTATCAACTATTACTACTTTAAATAAACCATCATCTGCCTTCTAAATTTCTTCTCCATCCAGGATTTCACACTAATGTGCACTTCCTGAAGAAGTTTGTTGGCTATTGTAGAATTTCCTCACTTTTTAATATCTTGTATCTCTGCCCTCTCCTATCTTTTCTCGTTTTGTATAAGTGAGTTTGCTAATCTCTCCTACACAAAGACAGTCTTCTTCCAGTGATTTCTGTTGCATTCTTCATCTCACTTATTAAGTTCATCTGGTCCTCCAATAATATTTGGTTATTTTATAGTTTCAGTCTCTTAGGTAATGTATCCCTTATCACCATTTATTTTATTCCTGAGCTCACTAAACTGCTTTCTGAGTTTTGTTTTGTTTTTTGTATTGAGTGTCTGTATGACATCTCTTTGAATTCTGTATTAGTTATACAGCAATATTAAATTACTTTAAGTTTGTTTACTACAGGGTTGACTTTGTGTGTGTGTGTGTGTGCGTGCGTGTGTGCGTGTGCCTGTGCATGTGTGTCTGTGCATGTGTATCTGTGTGTGTGCATGCCCTTTAATTTTACTGTAATTGGTCATGATCTTGGTAATTTATTGCTTTGATGACACTAAAAAACAGGTTGGGATTTGGAGTCCTTGCTTTTGTTTTCTGGTGTTTGCAATATTGCACAATATTTGGTTTTACTTACCTGAGCTACCTCTCATAATATTTCAAAATTGCACTTTCTAGTTGCTACTGTCTGGATAAAAGATTGCTTACATTGTCACTTCTTAGACAACTCTGGTAGTTAATGCCACTATTGTCACTGAGCTGGTAAACCCTTCCTTTTATCTGATATCCCTTAAGACTCAGTGCATACATTGAGGAAAGTTGTAAAGACAGGAGTGTATTTGGAATCAGGCAACTGCCTTTGCCATGTCCAATGTTGCAAGGTACCTTTTCTTCACCACTGTAAATGGGGAGTAGGGAGAATGTCGTGAATATCAGAGTGTCTAAAATATGGAAATTCTGTCTGCATTGTGATTCCCTCCTAGTTACTTGTGACCATGAGTACTGGTGCAGTTGGTGGCTGAAGCTGGTGAACCACTGGGACTCTGTTTCTACTGGGCACTCTGAACCTGTGGGCTCTGATACCCTATTCAGTGGGCCTTGGTCGCAGGCACCAACCAGGTTCTTCCCTCAGTTCTGCCACCGTTATGTGATTTAGCCCACCAAACTTCAGCTGTACACATATGTTCTGGAGTATTGTTTTGTGTTGTAGTTATTTTTGTAGAGATGTGATTGTTTCACTGACTGTAGATTTAAGTGTAGAGATAGAAATAATTTAAACTTATGTCACTTTTTTAAAGTCTGTACTTTTTCATTTAAAATCTTAAATTCTAATAAGGACATTACAAGAACAGTAAAGAAAGTGAACAAATCACCTCCCTTAATATCAGAGTTCTACAAAATATTTTGATTTTCCTGGGTTGTTTTCTTCAATGTTTTTCCCACATACATGCACATTTTACTATAATATATGCCTATAATATCTTTATAATCATTTAAATTATAAAAATATTTCCCTGTGCTGTAAATATAGCCCTGCTGCTTCTCTAATTTATAACTAGTAGCTTTCATATTTCTGTCTTCCCCATCCTTCTTCCCTGTCCCCAATGGAAACCAATACTTGGTACACTACACATATATATGTGATTCTGTTTCTGTTTTTTTATGATTATTTCTCTTTTATCTTTAGTTTCCTCATGTAAGTTATAACGTAGAGTGTCTTTATCTGTATGACTTATTTTCCTATGGGCAACACTCTCTGGGTCAGGTCACATTGTTCGAAATGGCAGAAATTTATTTTTTGATATGACAATGACTATTTATTATGTTATCTATATCTCACATCTACTTCATCCCATCATCTGTTGATGGGCAGTTGAGTTGTTCATCTATCCTTGGCTATTATAAATGATGATGTTATGAACTTTGTGGGTAATATATCCTTTAAAGTTAATGTTTTCATTTTTTTTCAGATTTATATCAAAAACTGAAATTGCTGCAACATATAATGCTTCTATTTTTAGTTTCATTAGCACTGTTTACACTTTTATAATAGTGCATGCATCAATTAATATTTCCACCAACAGTGTACCAGGGTTCCCTTTTATCGACATTCTTATTAACGTTTGTGATTTGAAGACTTTTTTTAATAGCCATTTTGGTTGCTGTGAGATTATATTTCATTCTAGTTTTGATTTAAGATTTCCTAATGAATAGCAGCGTTATGTTTCTTTTTATGTGAATGAAAATCTTCCATATGTCTCTTTGTGAAAAGTTTCCATGAAGATCCTTAAACTGTTTTAAAGTTGGGGTCTGTGTTATAAAATATTGTGTCTAATATTCTACATATATATTATGGATACTAACACCTTTTTGGTCTCAATGTCTGAAATTTTTCCTTCTATACTGTGTGTTGTCATATGTCTTGTTGAAGGTTTCCTTTGCTATACAAAAGACTTTGCATTTCACATTTGTACAAGAAATAGAATCCCTGTATACGTAGTACATCTAATTTTTACTCAGTAAACTAAAAAGTATTATTGTTAATTTTACCTTTTTTTAATTTGGGGACAGATCAAAAATAAATATTGCTATCATTTATCTCAAAGTAGGTTCTCCTCATGTTCTTGGTCAGAAATTGTATATTTTCAGGTTTTACATTTAGGAAATTAATCCATTTTTATCTTATTTTGTATTCTATGGAAGGAAGTGCTCATAAATCTTCCTTTCACATGTACTGTCCTATTTTCCCAGAACTACTTGTTGAAGAGACTGCCTTTTCTCCATTGTATACTCTTGCCTACTACATTGTAGACTAATTGAACATATGTGTGAGTTTATTTTTGGAATCTTTATTTTGTTAAATTAATCTATGTGTCTCTTTTAGTGATACACTTTGATGTTATATTACTGTAGTTTTGTAGTATGTTCTAAAGCCAGGGATGTTAATACCCACAGCTTTGTTCATTTTTCAAAGTTAATTTTAGAAAATTTGGGTCTTTCCAATTTTGGTATTAATTTTATTATTTTTCTCATTGTTTTGTAAAGAAACATATGGATTCTGTGAGAATAGTTATTTACTAAAAGAAAAAACATAAGAAAAATAGTAAAATATGTGGAATAAATCATACAATATTAAACAACAAATGGATTGCTGTAAAAATCAAAGGAAATATATATAAAGAAAAATGACAAGAAAAACAAAGTCCATGGGGTATAGCAAAAGCAGTGTTAATAGGGATGCTTAAAGCAAAATAAACTCACTTATACAAATAAGAAACATCTCTCCCTTATAACATAATTTTATAAACAAAAGATGTAGCAAAATTAGAAACAAACTTGTTAGTAGAAGGAAAGAGCTGAAAGGTCAGAACATAAACAAAATAATGATTAAAAATAGAAACATTCAATCAAACTAAATAATGGATTTTGAAAGATAAATAAAATTGATAAACTTTAACCAGATTCATGAGTAAAAAAAGAGTACAGATTAATAAGCTCAGAAATAAATGAGAATTTACAGCTTATATCAAAGAAATACAAAGCATCATAAAAAGATACAACAAATTATGTCAATAAAATGGAATCCCTAGAAGAAATGGACAATTTCTGAGAAAGACATAATCTGCAGGATTGAATGAGAAATAGAAAATATTAACAGATTAACACTAATGAAGTTGAATAAGTAATTAAACAAAATCCCCCAAGAAACAAAATTACAGGCCTAGACAGCTTCACAGGAGACTTCTGCCAAATGTTTAGAAAAGAGCTATCACCTATACTTCTCAGAGAATTTTAAAAATTTGCAGAGGAAGAAGGCTTCCTACCCCAACTTTCTGTATCACACTATTACTAAGACTGGAAGAAATACCTCCAAAAATTACAGGTTAAATATTACTGATAAGCATAGATGTAAAAATTATCACTAAAATGTTAGCAAATCAAAAAATACATTAAAAGGATTTTACAGTATGATTAAGTCCCTTTTATTCCAGGGATGCAAAAGTGATACATTACCTACAAATTAATCAATATGATACAACACAGTAACAAATTGAAGAATAAAAATTAAATGGTCACATCAATAGAGTCATAAAAATGTTTTGACAAATCAGTAAATGTTTATGATTATATATCTCCTCAAATTGGGCATGAGGAAACATGCCTCATCACAGTTAAGGTCATATATGACAAGAACACAGATAACATGACACTCACTGATTAAAAGCTGAAATCATCTCCTTTAAGAGCAGGAAGAAGACAAAAATGTTGACTCTTACCACTTTTATTCAGTATAGTATTGGAAATTCTAGCCATAGCTTTCCAAATTAAATGTAAATATAATATAGCTAATTAAGAATTGGAGTAAAAGTATCTGTTTGCTGATGACATACTTTAAATTGAAATCCTAAAGGTGGCACTACAAAACTACTATGGCTTGTCAATGCATTTGGTAAAATTTCGGAATGTAAATTTAACATACAGAAGTCTTGCATTTCTGCACACTAACGACATGCTAACAGATAGAGAAAGTGAGGGAACTGTCTCATTTACAGTTCCATTACAAAAAATATATCTAGAAATATATCCAGCCAAGGAGGTAAAAGATCTGTACACAGAAATCTATAAAATATTTATAACAGAAATTGAAGATAATGCAAACAGATGAAAGGATATACTGTGTTCATTGATGAGGAAAAAATATTGTTTAAACGACAGTACTAGCCAAGAAAATACACTAATTAAATTCAGTGCCTATCAAAATACCAAGGGCATTTTGAGAATTTACAATAAATAATTTAAAAATTTACATGTAAATACAAAAGAGATGAAATCACTGAAAAGAAAAGAAAACAAACAATAAACACAAATATATTTAAAAAAATAACAAAGAGGATGTATCATTTTCCCTGATTTAATACTATAATACAAAACTACAGTAATGAAAAGAATATGGTAGTGGCACAGAATGAACAGAATAATGGAACACAAAGAATGCCTAAAAATGTAATCAGACAGTTATGGTCACTTAGCCCATTACAAAAAATGAACATACAGTGGGGGAAAGGTAACCAACAGGCATATGAAACCGGTCAACATCACTAACCATCAAAAAAATGCAAGTCCTAAACACAATGTGATTTTAAGTCAGTCCTGTTGGAATGACTATTATCAAAAAGATAATAAATATAAGTGTTGGTGAGGATGTAAGAAAAACAACCCTGATGCACTGCTGGAGTGAATGTAAATTTGTGCTGCCACTGTGGAAAACAGTATGCAGTTTTACCTAGAAATTAAAAATAAAATACAATCCAACATTTCCATATATGGATACATATTCCAAGAAAATAAAAACACTAAGTAGAAATGATAAATTCAAACCTATATTCACTGCAGCATCATTTACAATAGGCAGGATATAGAAGCAAATTAATTGCTCATCAATAGATGATGGATAAAGAAAATATGTGTTTATAGAATATATATATTCCTATCTAATTTTTTATTTTTATATTTTATAGAGTTATGTATATTTATATATTTATATGTATATATATATATATACTCACAAACACAGATAAAAATACAGTGGGTTATTACTCAGCTATAAAAAGAATAAGTTCTTGTCATTTGTAAAAAATGGGTCGAACAAGAGGGTAAAATGCTTAGTGAAGTAAGTCAGACAAAGAATGACAAATGTTGTATGATTTTACTCATATTTGGAATTTAAATCAAATGAAAATAACACAACAGAAAATGAGATATAGATATACAAAGAAACAGGTTGCTCACAAGAAGGAGGGAAATAGCATGAGGGAAAAGAAATATTTGACAAAAATTAAAAGAAAACATTTTCCAGTTGCAAATTAAATGAGTCAGGGACAAGAAATGTGCTATATGGGGAATAGTAAATGACTATGAAATATCGTTAAATAGCAACATATCATAACTAGATATATTCAGGTGATCAGTTTGAAATCTATTAATAATAGCTAAGAGTATGTTGTGTAAGAGAAACTAACACAGTTTATAGATTAAAGTACACTTCAAAAACATACAAACATACTTATAAAAAAAGAAATTAGATATGTAGTTAAAAGAGACAGGGGTTGGTAAAGGTGGATTTGATTAATGCACTCAAAATCTACAAACCGTCAGCTGTAAAATAAACGTGTTGTAGGGATGCCCCATAGTAACATGAAAATTAAAATTAATACTGCTTTATGTTATATATGAATGTTGTTAAAAGCCTAGATCCTAAGTTTTCTCATCACAACCAAAACACAAATTGTATTTTTTAATATTGTATCTAAATATGATAATTAATTCTCCCTAAAGTTGCTATGATATTTATTTCATGATATTTGTAAATCATATTACTATCCTGTGCACCTAAGCTTACACAATGTTCTACGCCAATTATATATCAATAGAAGTGGAAGGAAAAATGGAAACACAATGGTCATTTTTTTCCCATGTCATTTCTCATGATTGTTTCTGCAGCAAGTAAACTTGAGTCATGATATACTTATCCTATTTAAAGATACCAATAAATAAGTGATTCTAATAAATAATACATAAAGATACTAATATAATTAGTGTTTCACCATGCCTTAAACTTTCTTCCTATTAACAGCCCACTGCTTCTGTAGGCATCAATATTTCACTCTGTGTATTCATCTGAGATTAGTGAATGGATACAAAAGTTAACCCTGGCAGCTCTTGCTGTTGGTTATAAAGTTCACTGTCTCTGACCGATGGTCTCAACTCCACGACAGCATCGGTAAGAAAGGATCATGCTAGGTTGCAAAAAATCTCAGCATGGTAAAATCTCAGAACTCCAGAAATTCTTAAGTGTTCTCCAATGGGAATGCAATACTGACAAAAAGTTGATTTTGGATAACAATGTGGGGTGTTCTCATGGATGCATTATGGGATGTGAGGATAATACCTGAGATCCAAAACAATTTTATTGCTCAAGTGCTGGGCAAAGAACTGTAATGTTTCTGCATTATTAGCACTGAGGACTGCTTTCAAAATGATGACTACGCTCACTCTACTCCAGGTAGTTAAAGGAAAGAAAGGTTAGTGCAATTTCTAGGAGAACGGGAATAAGTCTGTGGTTCACTCTCTATAAATTAGTCAAAGGGTGTTCAAAGCCAAAATAAGTTGTGTCAACAATGAAAATTAGAAGAAAAAAATTAGACATAAGCTTAAATTATAACAGAGACACTGGCATGTGTTGGGCTCTGGGGACTGGAGAATGTGTTTCTCTCAGTCCAATTCAAGGTTTCAGTGGCTTGGCCCTAGCATCAGCTTGGGATTCAATGAACAGGTAACAATTAGTATACAGGAAGAATTATAATCTACCTCTCCCTGATCAGAAGAAAATCTGGTGGCTCAATGAATCTCTTAATAAACAGAGATTCTGCCAGATGCAGAGGAATATTTCACTGATGACTCAACTAAGACAAACAGTTACAGCTTAACAATCCATCTTCACACACACACACACACAGTGGTAGACAGATTTGTAGTATTTAGTGGGAAGAATTCAGTGGGCAAATCTCAGAGAATAACTTTCAAAGCAACAGCCAACTTTTGTACTTTTGCCAATAGCCTAGTTTTCCAGGTAGAAAACTACAGATGGACAAACAAACAATATTCTTCTTTAGGATTTCTAATTTTTAAAGTAAACTGTAGCTTTTGATTTATCAGTATAGAACCTTGTTAATATGATCACGGTAAGACCCACTGTCTGATTAGATAGCGGGAAACTAGCTGCTGAAACAGCCCATCTGAATCCCAGACTGCTAATGTAAGCAACAACATAGCCACCATCAGAATTGAGCTGACAAACTTAAAAGCTTGATGCTTCTGTTGTAGGAAAAACCACTGCTGTCCAGACACTGTTCTCCTACTGCAAGTGGGCTCTTTTGTTCTCTTGGTAAAGGTCATATTTGTGGGATGTTGCAAGAGCTTACCCTGGCCCATTTGCCCTTTCTCCAGATTATCAAAGGCTTACTTCACATCTGGAGACAAACTTTCAGGACTCAATGCTGCCATTCCACTCTTATCAGCTGACACTGGCTGCATGATTTTGAGCAGGAGCCTTAGATACCCAGACCTTGCCTACAAATTTTCCAGCATTTCAGGGCATTTCACATTCTGAAAATGTTTCATAATTTATTTTAAATTAATGGGAAATTGTCAAAATCTTCCATGAATATTTTATATTTCCTAATATCTGCAGAAAATTGGTATTCTTGCAGTTGGACAAATATTTAATTCCACCACCCTGACCTTTTAGTCCACATATTTTAGAATGCAATTTGGTTACTGAATAAGACCACCCCAACCAAGGTGCTACTACCTCTTAAATACTTACTGTGTGAAGGTTAGAATGGGTGCAAGTTATTTGTTTTGTATAAACCTTCATTAAATGTTTGCAATGGCACTCTCTCCTCTGGAAAATCTCTGATTCTAAGAAGTAAATTAATTAGAAGTGGGTATAGTTATAAGTATGGTGAAGAGAATCAGCTATTTTGGGGTGGGTGGGTGATGAAGAGACAGGAAAAAATCCAGCAAATGAGAATGGAATGCTTTAGGCCTCCAGAGGCTTGAATTAAGAACATAATACTTTGTCTTCTGTACCTACCTCCACTTACTGTCTTGATTGACTAGTCCTTGGGCTTTGAAAAGAGCTAGTTTGCTGTGAAGAGTAAAGAACATAATGAAATAGTTTGAAAACCATGATAGTTTTGTTGTTTCAGGAAAGTAGACTTTGCTTGAAGTCAACATGTATTTTTCATTTACTAAATACTAAATGCATCCTGTGGCATGTGCTGTGCTTGCTGTGCTGGTATCCAAGTTAGACAAGGAAAGGTGGAGAGACAGAAAACATCTGTAGGAGGTGGTTTCTGTGCTGAGACTGGGAAAGTCTAAGTAGGTAAATGGAGGACACCCAAAGTCCAAGGATGAGCTGGAGCAAAATTGGTGATGTTGGATTTAATATGATTGACAAGCATTTGCCTGGATGTATCACCAGATACAGTGAAACATAAAGAAAAGCCAAGGTAGTCAGATGCCAGATTTATTAGAAATGACTAAACTAAGTTGAGTTTGTGGGCTTAGAGTTGGAAAGGCATTAAGTGCCACCCTGAAGACGTAAGCTTGTCTTTGGCTGGAACATAAAAGAAAAATAAATTATTGACTAGAAAATATAGCATAGACTCTTGAGGACAGGAAATGAAAGCACCAATTAGAATGCTTTTTGAAGAGCACAAAGAAGAACATAGATAAAATTACTTCTTAAATTCTACCACATGCTGAATATGCTATCTGGGACTACATCATGTGACCTTTATGATTCCAGGGATGACATAATAGATACCAAGATTCCAGGGCCGGTTCCTGCATTTATCTCCTGTTCCAAACTATCCTAACTTAACAGTTTTAATACTTTCCAGGATGAACCAGAAACCACTTAGTATTTTTCCCTCTCTCCATGTTTTAGACATTTTCCAAATTCTTCCATTTTCTCTTCTTACTTATGAGAAATTACTTAAATTTACTCCCATATTGTTCCATCAAAAGATCATATCAAATATTTCTTATTTTCTTTAAATGGTAACTTAGTCTCCCGTTTAACTCTTAACTCTATTTAAAAAATAAGGAAAGGAAAATACAGGTACACATCTATGTTTATTGTTCAAGTAAGAAAATTGCAGATATTTGTCGACATTTGCCAACATCAATTTTAATCTTTGTTATCCTGCATGATCTGATAGTGTTCTGGGTGATCAGTTGTAAATAGGATGACGTTCATAAACTGAAGACGGCTGATGAGTTGGCCTTCGAAGAGAGGTAGCTGATGAATCAGTTATCACTGGCACTGGAAACCATGGGTTGCTCCCTGGTTGACGTTAAGAAAAATGACCTTCATTGGCAGATATTTTGTGATATCAATTTGTAAAAGTAGAAGGCTCCACCATCAGTCCAAAATAATTGTTCTGTATTGGAGACAAGATGCTGTACTGTGAAGTAGAATTTGTAGTTGTAATGGAGTTCACAACATGGCCATTTATTTAGTGTAGCTGCTTTGAGAGTGCCCGTGGACAGTGGTCAACTGATTTAAAATAGCACGTTGATCCAATGCAATTTGTTCTGGTGGTCTAACTGACATTGATGATGGAGAAGAAAAATCAGGTCTGATCGTAGTAGTTGTACCACTAATTATGTGGCTAATAGAGGGCTTTCTTATTAGAGGCATGTTTAAATTTGCAGAAGGTAAAAATGCACTTTCTCCACTAGTGTCAGACACAAAACCAGAATTATGATTATCCATATTACCCCCTGCTTTAAAGTGCTTCATGTCAAAATCTTCAGCCAATGAAGATAACAGAGAGGCATTTTTCATCCCAAGTCTTCTTTTCATTCCCACTGAAAGCTGGGGACAGCCTCGTTTTATATTTGGATTATGGTAGAACTGCATCTACAACCAAAGGAGAAATTTTAGTAATATATAAACCAAAATACAACACAACAATAAACCTAACTTATAAAACCTCAGATTCAATGCTTACTCTGCAAAGATAATATCGTCAAAATATGAACATTCCTGACTATATTTTGAAATTCCTTATTTGGAAAATACACATTTAAATATTATAGTCCTCAAATTGAAGAATTTATCATTTGCGGTAATGGTGAATGCCAATTTGAAAAGCAGCTTTAATACATTTACTTAGATTTCTGGAAAGATTCATAGTTGCAAGCAAAATTTCTTATAATCTTGAATAATAAAGGCACTGTCTTCATTTTTTAGAAAAAATAAAGAATTTTAGCCTTATTATTTTTATACAATTTTCAAAATCTATATTTAAATTTATATTACCATAGACTGATGTATGAAATGTAATTTTATATATGTTACCAAGTGGTAACTAAAATTTCTGAATCCATTTCTTAAAACTAAGACACCTTTTTCTTCTGCCAGAAAGTCAGCTAGGCAAGCAGATATTTGAAAATTCTAACTCACTTTACTAAACACATAAAGGTTAAGCTGTCTAACTAAACTTTTCATATTTCCAGTTTCAAATATTCTGTA
The DNA here is from genome assembly GCF_048564905.1 of Vicugna pacos. NCBI lineage: Eukaryota > Metazoa > Chordata > Mammalia > Artiodactyla > Camelidae > Vicugna > Vicugna pacos. The sequence continues at coordinate 1,486,699 of NW_027328737.1, forward strand.
AGGGGCCTTTCTTTCCAAAACTTCCTTCTTAAAGACATCTTCATCAATCACTATGGAAGTTCCATTAACATCCCACCAAATGGATTTAAATTGGTCACTCCCAGGCATTTTCCATAGGTTTCTTGTAAATGTCAGAGAACGAAAATCATTATCTTCATCTGGTTCAGAGACACGTTGTGTGTAACATGGTCTTTTTATCAAGGATTCCTCAGACAAAGTCTGAAAAGCATTTTCTTCAAACATAGACCTCAAGTCCAAGTCTCCAGAGAATGTTTGATCAAACAATATAGATCTATCGGAGTTTCCTGAGCCAGTTGGTCCATCTTTATGAGACACATCCTGAATTTCTGAAGAAACATGTGCCATCTCAAATAACTTTTTGTACATCTACTTTTCTAATCTGCATGATTTTGAGCACTGCAGCCTCAAATGCTGCTTTGGCAGGCCTGCTGAGATAAATTGCTAGGCCACCACAATGGTTCTCATCTTGAGTAACTGTGACATCACAAAATGACTGGTCTCCTAGCAACTAAAGTGTGACGTTCAGTTTGTTTCCTTCTCATTCATCCAGTTAAAATGAAACATATTGGATGCTTTCTTTATAGTTTGATCTGCAAATATTATCCCCACAAAATCTTTTTATATAATTTAATTTTGGTGTCTATGAAATAAAACCAATCTCCATCCTTTTGTAGAGAAATTTATACCAGATTTGTGAGCAGAGTTTAAATGCAAAAAATATATAAAATAATTTTAAAGTTTTGGAATTTAAAGTGAAATTTGTGCAAAACCTGTACAGAAAATGTATAATGTTTTCATTATAATTTGTAATTAAACAGAAACATAATTTGATTTGGAAATAGAAATATGTATTTATCTGTGTACTTTACAATACATAGCTCTATATTCAATACATGAGCAGAATAAATATCAATTAATTTTTTATGTATATATATATAAAAAGTAAATATTTATGAAATAAAATTAGATTAAAATAATGAATCAAATTTAAGAAATCCCAAAGGGGGAATTTTTGTTTTAATTTTTAATTCAGTGTTATAAGTAAAACAAATGCAATTTAATATTCTATTTTAAAATTACAAAAGAGAAAATCTTATTGTTTATTTATAAATATTTATTTTTGCCATTCTTACACTCAGAGGTTTTTCAGTCCCTAGAAGGAATAAATTTTCCTGTCATCTTTATAATCCATACACTTTGGGCTTCTGTTAAGTGTTCCAAAATGATGTTGATAAATACACTTATGCACAAGATCCTGGATTCAATATGTAGTGCCTCCACTAAGGGGCAAACAAACAATCAAAAAAAAAATAACATTATATGTGGTTTGGTGTGGAAAACACCAGGTTATGCATTTTAGTGAGCAATATGTTTCTCAGTCCTGAAACAGCTGGCATTGTTAGTAAAATACGGCATTTTAAGGCAAGAGTTTTGTGCACTAATTTTAAATAAGAGCTATGTTCTGTATCAGTAAACTGAAATAAATCCACTTCTACCAAAAGTTATATTTTTTATATAGAAATAAATTCTATTAAACATAAGCCATATTCAAAATGAGAAGGTAAATTTTTAAACAAATAAATGTACAGTCAAGCTACAATGTAAATTTTTCTTTCAGTATATGTATATACCAGTCTAAATAAACATTAGCAACCTGAATTCATTGCATATTTTAAGTATTATAAACTATATGTAAGCAGGATTTAGTCCAGTTTCATAAATATTATTTAACATATGCAAATCAATATATGTGATACCATCCATTAATAAGCAGAGAATTCAAAAATAACAATCTCTAAAAATGTAGGAAAATTATTGACAGATCTGATTTTAACTTTTTTATAAAATATTCTTAATGAATTCACTTTAGATAGATGTAACTAAACATAATAAAAGCCATATATGAAAAACCCATGACTAACATCAAGTTCAATGTTAACATACAGGAAGGTTTTCTTCTGTTCCAGTAAAAAGAAAAAGTAGCTCATTTTCACAAGTCCTAAATTACACTACTGGAAGACCTAGCCAGAACAACTAGTCAAGAAAAAATATAAAAGGCATCCAACTTGTAAAAAAGCAGTAAAATTTTTACAGATGACATAATTATGCATAGGTAGAAAACTCCATAGACTCCTCCAGTGACTTCTAGAAATAATGAACAAACTTAGTAATCATGCAGAATAAAAAATCAATATACAAATATCCATTGCATTTTTATATAGTAACAACACATTATCAGAAAGAGAAATTAGGAAAACAACTCTGTGTATATTTATAACACATAGAATAAAATAGGAAAAAATTTGATAAGTGAAATAAAAGATCTAAACATAGATCTATAAATTACAGGTGCAAGAAATATAATTAAACAAAATAAATTGATATTCTGTGCTTATGAATTGTATAAAATGTGAGGAACTATTCTAACGTATCTTTTACATGTTCAATATCCCCTGCACTACTTAATGAGGAGAATGTCTAATCTTCATTTTATACTCTTGCTTCCTTTATCATGGGTTAATTGATCATATTTGTGAGGGATTATATCTGGTTGCTCTATTCTCTTCTATTGATTGGTGTCTGTTTTTGAGCCTGTATCATGTTGTTTAAATTACTAAAGCTTTGTAGGACTGTTTAACATCAGAGAACTTCACACTATTAGACTTAATACACATTTTCAACATTATTTTGGCAACTCATGATCTATGTGGTTATGTAAAATTTTGAAATTATTTGCTCTAATAAATGGAAAAATCTAATGGGTATTTTGACATGAATCACACTATATGTAGATTACTTTCGGTAGTATGGTTGTTTCAACCACATTGTTTCACATCATTAACATAAGAGATCTTTTCATTTCTTTGGATCAGTTTTAATTTCCTTCATCAATGTTTTTTTCTTAACGTATATGTTTTCTCCTTATTTGTTAACTTCATTTCTATTTATTCATTACATATATATATAATTATATATATTATATTTGTAAACATGTTTCCTACACAAATACAACAGGCAGAAGGCAGTGGCAAGACATATTCAAAGTCCTGAATGAAAGAAAGCTGTAATCTAAGATAATTTAGCAAGCAAGGCTATCCTTTAGAGTAGGAGAGATAAATAACTTCCACAAAAGCAAATACTAAAAGAATTTAGCAACAGAGAAAGAAATAATGAAAGATATACTCTAAATAAAAAAGAAGCTGGATGCTATAGAAAGGAGAAAGGCATAATAAGAAAGGCAATAACTACGATGTCTTTCAATAGAATAAAAATGATGTTTTAAAAGAGGACATCAAAAATTTAAGGGTCAAAGAGTAAAACAGGACAATACAGAGTATTTTCTTCTTGTTTCTGTTCTCCAAAGGAGGGGTTAGAATTTGTTTTCCTATCAGTTAAAATAAACAGATTAAGTAATTGTTCAATATACATACAATACAGGGCGACCATAAGTCAAAAGTTTACAATGAAGTCACAAAGCCAAAAAGAATCCAAGATAGTAAAAGAAAACTTATCAAGCCATATAAAGAAAAGGAAATGAACAAAAAGTAAATACAAAATCAACTGGAAAATGAAGTCCAAAATGGAAATAAACACCAGTCTATCAATAATTATCACAAAAGTTAATGGACTTAGTGCTTAAATCAAAAGATATATATTGTCAGATGGGATAATATAACAAGATATTACATTATGAAGCATACAAGAGAGCCACATTACTAAGAGGAACACATATCATTTGAAAGTCAGACGATGGACAAATATATTCCATGCAAATGCACATGACAAGAAAGCAGGAAAAGCAGAACAGATTTCACACAAAATAGACTTTACAACAAAGGCCATAGAGAAAGGTAAACAAGGACATGATATAATGATTAAAGCAGCAATACAAAATGAGAGTATTATACTCATTAAGATATATGCATTCAATATAGTAGCACCTAAATACATAAAGCAAATACTAATAGATAAAAAGGGAGAAATGGATGGGAACACAATCACAGTAGGAGGCTATAACTTCCCATTACCATCACTAGACTGGTCTATCAGACAGAAAATTAATAAGGGAACAATGATACAAAAAGATACAATAAAATAATTGGAGTTGGTTGATATTTTCAAAACAGTACTTCTCCCCAAACACAATATACATTCTTTTCCAATTCACATGGAATATTTCTAGGAAATTTTATGTACTCAGGCACAGAAGAAGATTCAACAAATTTAAGAAGATAAAAATTATTTCAAGCAACTTTTCTGAGTATAATACCATGAAACTAGAACTCAATCACAGAAAAACATGGAGAAAAATGACAGCATATACATTAAAAAATATGGTACTGTAACAGGGGGGAGGTGAATAAGTAAAAGAAGAAATTAAAAAAATATCTTGAGAAATATGACAAAACACTACACAATGTCTATGGAATACAGTTAGAGCAGGCTTAAGTGGGAAGTTCATAGTGACAAGGCCCTCCTCAATGTAGAAGAGCAATTTCAAATAACTAATCTAACGTTCTGTGTAAACTAATCATGAATAAAACAGTAATCAAAACCAAAAGTCAACAGAAAGATGGAAATAAGAACGATCAAAGAAGAAAGTATTGAAATACAGATTAAAAAATAGAAAAAATCAATCAAACTCTTTTTTGAAATAGTAAACAAAATTGACAAAACACTGGAGAGGCTTACCAACAAGAAAAGAGGAAGAACACAATTAACATATGAAATGAAAATGGAGAAACAACAAAGTGTACAACAAATTTGCATAATATCATAAGGGAATACCATGAGCAACTGTATGGAAACAAACTGGATAACCAGGAAGAAATGGATAAGTTTTTGGAAACATTCAGCCCACCAATATTGCAACAAGAAGAAATTAACTGTTTGAACAGACAGATCACAAGAAATGGAATAGAATTATCAATAAAATAATAAAAACTCTGCAAACAAAAATTCAGACCCAAATAGATTCACTGGGGAATTTGACCAAACATACACATAAAAATCCATACCAGTCCTCCTCAAACTCTTCCAAAAGATTGATATGGAGAGAGTACTACCAAACTCACACTGTAAGGCCAAAATCATACTGATACCAAAACCAGACAAAGACACTACCCCCAGCGAAAACTATAGGCCAATATCATTGATAAACTTAGATGTAAATGTCCTTAAGAATTTATTAACAAACAGAATCCAAAAGTATGTAAAAACAGATCATACACCATTGTCAAGTTAGGTTCATCCCAGGAACACAAAGATGGTTTAACATATGCAAATAAATTAATCAATTGTGATACACCATATCAACAACAGAGAAGACAAAAAAAATTATCATACCAGTAGAAGCAGAGAAAGCATTTGATAAATTTTAAGGCATATTTGCAATAAAATTTCAATTCACAGTGGGCATAGAGGGACCATATCTCAACATGATGAAAGCTATTTTTGACAAACCTATAGCCAGCAAAATACTCAATGGTGAAAAATTGAAAACTTCCCACAAAATCCTGAGACAAGGCAAGGATGCCCATTCTCACAGATTCAATTCAATATAGTCTTGGAATTCCAAGCCACAATGATCAAGCAAGAAAAAGAATTAAAATTTCAGAATGGAAAAGAAAAGGTAAATTTGTCACGATATGCAGACTTGACACTATATATAGAAAAATGTAAAAGCTTCATAAAGAATTACTTAGGCTAAAAAAGGAAATGGGAAAGTACCCAGAATAATGTACAAAAGCCAATTACATTTCTTTACACTACCATTGAATCAACAGGAAAACATAATATAGAAACAACCACTTTTATAACTACACTCCAAATTATAAAATGCTTAAGAATAAATCTGACCAAGGAAGTGAATTAATTATACATGAAGAACTAGAAAACATTGATTGAAGAAATCAGAAAAGACTTGAAGAATTGAAAAGACACCCAAAGGTCTTGTAATGGAACAAACAATATGGTTAAAATGGTCATACTGCACAAGGCAATCCACAGACTTAAAGTGATTTCCTTTCAAATTATGCAAAACATTTCTTTTAAGGACTGAAATAAATGATCCTAAGATTTACAAAGAACCATAAAAGATCCATAATTTCCAAAGCAATATTAAAGAAAAAGAAAGAGGTTGGAAGAATAAACCACCTGGTCTCTATATACTATTGCAGAGATACAACAATCAAAATGACAAGATATTGGTACAGAAACAGGCATATGGACCAAAAGAACAGAACAGAGGGCCTAGGAATAAATCTACAGGCCTTTCTTCAATTATACATTGAAACAGTAGCCAGGAAAATGACAAGAAAAGAAGATCTCTTCACCAACAAGTGTTGGGAAAACTGGGTAGCAGCATATAGAGCAATGGACTTAGAACACTCCTTCACTCCATACACAAGAATAAACTCAAAATGGCTTGAAGACTTAAATGTAAGACAAGACACAGTAAATCTCCTAGAAGAAAACATAGGCAAAACACTCTGAGATAAATCTCAGCAATGATCTCCTAGAACAGCTTACCTATGTAATGGATGTAAGAGCAAAGTTAATAAATGGGACCCAATTAAACTTATAAGCTTTTGCACAGCAAATGGAACCATAAACAAAGCAAAATAACAAACAACAGGGTTAAAGATTATATTTAGAATTGACGCAATAGAAAAAGTCTTAATTTCAAAAATATAAAGACTACATACAATCTAATAATAATAAAAAAAACAAGAAACCCAATCTGAAAATGGGCAGAAGCCCTAAACAAGCCATTCTCCAATAGAGACACACAAATGCCACATAGATATAAGAAAAATAATTGCTCACTATCATTATCAGAATAGAGTAATTCAAAACTATAATGAAGTACCACCTCACACTAGTCACAATGGCCATCATTCAAAAGTCCACAAACATAAAATGCTGGGGTAGCTGTGGATAAAGGGAACCCTCCAACAATGTTGGAGGGAATGTAGTTTGATGCAGTCATTGTGGAAACCAGGATGGGGATTCTTCAAAAGAATAACAATAGACTTAATATATGATCTAGCAATTCCACTTCAGGGTATATATCAAAGGGAAACCTAAATCAAAAAGACACTTGCACCACAATGTTCTTAGCAGTGCTATATACAATAGCCAAGACATGAAAGCAACCTAATTGCCAACAACAGATGACAGTATTCAGAAGTTAAGTCGTATTTAAAAAATGGACTACTATTCAGCAATAAATAATGATAAAACAATGACATTTGCAGTAAAATGGACGTCCCCAAAAAGTGTCATTCTATTTGAAGTTAACCAGAAAGAGAAAGAAAAATAATGCATGACATGACATATGTGGAACCTTAAAAAAATTTGGTTGAGAACACTTTGATTTCATCTACAAAATTGAAACACACTCGCAGATCTACTAAACAATTATATGATTACTGTGGAAAGGGGCTGTGAGAGGATATTTTTGGGAGCTGTAGAGTTATAAATGTTTTCCACTAAATATAAAAATAGATTTTTTCAAAATTTCTCTTGTATGACACAGGGCAGTAAGTTAAATATCATGAAGTAACGTTTAATAGGCACACAAATATATGCATGTACAGGGACACTGTGCTATACACAACAGATTGACACAGTGCAAATGGCAGTACTTCAATGATAAAAAAATGAATAAATATGTAAATAAAAAAATAAATAAATAAATAAAAACTATTTAATAATAAATGAAATACAAAGATTCACACTACTTTACACCTCAAGAATCTAGGAGAAAACAGAAAAAATAAAGAAGAAAATTGAATGAATGAGAGTAAGGCAATTAACAAGACAAGCAATAGAAAACATAAAAAAATATACCTAAGTGTGTTTCTTTTAAACATAAACTGGACAAACGTTTAGTTTGGCTAAGAAAATAAAGACTCAAATAAAATTAGAAATTAAAGGGACGATATTACCACTTATGTTGTAGAGATGCAAAGCATCATAAGAAATTACCTCTAGCCAGTGATTTGAATGACCTAAAACAAAAGACAAATTCCCAGAAACATATGTCTTCCAATACTGAATCAAGAAGTATTTAGAAAGTTAAATAGAGCAAAATTTTGTTTGAATAAATCAATAATCCAAACTTCCAAAACCAGGAAAAATTTACAAGATGACTTTACTGGTGAATTCTGTCTTACATTTGAAGTCAATTTTCCACCAATTATTCCCCAAATTTTCCCAGAATTTGAAGAGGGTGAAAGATTCCAAACATATTTTATGATGCGAGCTTTATTTGCATAAAAATGCTAGAAAGGACATTATATGCAAAATATAGAATATTATCCCTGATGAACATATGTGCCAAAATTCTCAACAAAACACAAGCAAAATGAATTCAACAACACATTTAATGTATCATACACATACATGAGTAAAGGGATTTATCCCTGGGCTTAAGGATACTTCATAATATTCAAATCAATAAAGGTGACATGCCACACTAATAGAATGAGAAATAAAACTCACATAATCATTTCAATATGTGCAGAAAGAGCATTGTATATAATGCAACATCCTTTTAAGATACTCCCAACAAATTAAATTAACCCTGTCATTGGCAGGATATCATATACACACAAGCACTGTGTGGAAAGAAGCGAAGCAATTCTCTGTTTATTGATTCTTAGAAGTAGGGATTATATAGGACTTACACAATGCCTCACATATCATCTAAGTTATAACAATGTTAATAATCTTGTTATTTATGTCCCCATGCTCCTGCAGTAAGCGCAGGATGTTAAATGATCAAGGATTGTTTTAAAGTTCATCACGGAATTTCATTAAGTAGGCCATCTCTTATCCAGCTGGCTGTTCCTGTCTTAGGATGTTCTCCTCTGAGGAAATTACCCAGCATATGCTATCCAGCCATCCATACTTGATACATTGAGTAGGCCATTTGTTATCCAGCCTGGATATGTGACATTCCTCACAGTTTTTTATCATTTCAGCCCATGGGCTTATTCTCTAGAGACTTCAGACAGGGGCCTACATACCCAACATCCCTTGACTGAAAAATGGATGAAGAAAATTTGATGTGTATATGCAATGGAATCAATACTTTGCATTCCTACCAACAATGTCCAAGGTGTTACTTTTTCTCCACAATCTCACCAACATCTATTTCTTTTCTTTTTGATGAGACCCTTCTGACAATTGTGAGGTCTTGTCTCATTTTTGGTTTATGACTTTCCAAATAATTTATAACTATGTACATATTTTCATGTGTCAAATAGCCAACTGTATGTTTTATACAGAAAATTGATTCAGATATAACTATTCAGTTCCTACAGACATTTTTTTTTAATTGGATTGTTTGGTCTTTCTGTTTTTGTTTTAGGGTAATAGCTTGCCATATATTTTGGATATTAACAATTGATTGGAAAATATCCATTGAAATATATTCTCCCATTGTGTTGGTTGACTTTTCATTTTATTTATCATTTCTTCTGCAGTGTAAATCTGTTTCGAGTGATGCAATCATATTTTGTTAGTTTTGCTTCTGCTTCCCTTACCAGAGGAGACATATGAAGAATCAAACTATGCCCAATGCCAGAGTGTAATTCTTATGTTTTACCCTAGGATTTTTTGTTTTCAGGTTTTATGTTTTATATGTCCAGGAGTGGGATTTCTGGGTCATAAAATAAGTGTATTTTTATTTTTTAAAGTAAATTCCATAGTGTTTCCAAAATGGTTGCACCAATTTTCATTCCCACCAACAGCGTTGGAGAGTCCCTTTTTGTCCACAACTCCCCAGATTTTATTATTTGTAGACATTTGGATGACAGCCCTTTTCATTAGTGTGAGGTTAAACATTATTTTATTTTTGTCTTGCCTTTGTATAATGATTAGCAATGTGTGCACGTTTTTATGTTCCTGTTTGTTATCTGTGTGTCTTTTTAGGGAATTCTCTTCTGCTCATTTTCTGGCTGAGTTTGTAGATTTATGAAATGGAGTTGAATGAACGATTTGAGTGTTTTAGAAATTAGTCACTTGTTGATTGCATTGTTTCCTAAAGTTTTCTCCCATTTGGAACTTCATCTTTTCATTTTGTTTATTTTGCTGTGTAGAAGCTTTTAAGTTTAATTAAGGACCTATTTTTTTATTTTGCTTTTATTGTTTTCAGCTTGGGATTGTGACATGAGAAAATTTTGCTACAATTTTTGTCTTGTTTTGACTTTGTGAGTTTCCAGGGGATTTATTGTGTCATGTATTAGATTCAGATATTTAAAACCGTTTGAATTTATTTTTATACAGTGTGAGGGAGTGTTCTAATTTCATTGATTTACATGTAGATATCTATCTTTCTCAACATCACTTACTTAAGAATGTCTTTAAGGCATTGTATATTTTTGTTTCCTTTGTCATAGTTTATTTGACCATAGGTGTGATGTTTTATTTCTGCCTCTGTGTTCTGTTCCAGTGATTTAGATGTTTCTTTGTTTTCCAGCATTGTGCTCTTTTGATTATTGTATCTTTTTAATATAGTCTGAGATCTGGGCGTGTTATGGGTTATGCTTCCAAATTTGTTCTTTTTCCTCATTGTTTCTTTTGCAGTTCTGGTACTTTTGGTGTTCCATACAAATCATAGGACTGTTTTTACTTCTGTGGAAAGTATCATGTAGTTCAATCTGAATCAATTTATATCTGTAGACATAATTTGTTGTATGTATATTTTAACAATATTAATTCCTCTAAACTAAAACCGTGAGATTTCTTTCCATTTCTTTGCATCTTCTTCAAATTTATTTATCAGTGTCATATAGGTTCCATTATTTTGGATTTTCCATAGGCTTTTCATTTTTTGATCTGATTTCTTATGGATTTTTTAAAATTGTTATATTTCATTGTAAGTGTAAAGAATGTGACAGTTATTGTATATTAATCATGAATCTGCTACTTTGCTAAATGTCTTTATTAGTTTTAGTTGTTTTGGTTTGGAGAATCTTTAGGGATCTCTACATATATTATCATGTCATCTAAAATAATACCAGTTTTACTTCATTCAATCTAACGTGAATAAATTTTTTTCTTGTCCAACTGCTATTGCTAGGACTTCCCATAATGTGTTTAATAGAAATAGTGAGATTGGGCATCCTTGTCTTATTCCTTTATTTGGCTTTCAGTTTTTCACTCTTGCATATTATGTTGTCTGTGAATCTGTAATTAATGACTTTAGTTATGTTGAGATATATTTCCTGAATACTGCTTTGCTAAGAGGTTTCTGTTGTTGTTGCTGTTGTTGTTCTTGTTTTTGTTGCTCTTGTTGCTCTTTTAATGAACAAATGTTGAATTTTGTGAAACACAATTTATGGATTTATTGGAATGACCACGTCATTTTCTTTTTTCCTTTTTTTAATGTGTTGTATCAAACTGATTGATTTGTGTATGTTTAACCTTTCTCGTGATCCTGCAATTAATCCATGTTGATCATGGTGTATGATTCATTTTAGGTATTGCTCGATTTAGTTTTCTGGTAATATTTTGTAGAATTTTTGCTTCTAAATCTATCAGATTTACTGGCTTGAAGTTCCCTTTGCCTGTACTTTGTTTGTTTGCTTTGCTATCAGGGTGATGAATGCTTCATAGAATTAATTTGGGAGTTTCCCTCCTCTTCAATATTTTTGAATAGTTTCAAGAGTATAACTTTTGCTTAGTATTTTTGTACATTTCTCCACGGGAGTTGTTTAAATCTGCACTTCTATTTAACAATTTTTTTAAATGCAGATTCTATCTTTCTTCTTGTAAACAGTTTGTTCAAATTGTTTGTTTTTCCTTATCTCTGTCTCTTTCTAGACATTTGTCTATTTCTTCTAAGTTGCCCAGTTTATTGGCATGTAAGTGTTGACAAAATGATCCCTTTTTTGTATGTCTGTGGGTACAATTGTTATTTCTCTTCTTTTATATCTTACTTTATTTCTTTGGATCATCTGTCTTTCCTTCATGATGGACCTGGCTAGAGGTTGTTTGATTTTGCTAATCTTAAAATGAAAACATAAAAAAAATCTTTTGTTTTACTGCTCTTTTGCATAGTTTTCTTTTTCTCTCTAATGAATATTTACACCTGTAATATTTAGGATCATGTTTTTTTCTTTTTTTAAGTTTTTTATCGATTTACAGTCATTTTACAAAGTTGTCTCCAATTCCAGTGTAGAGCACAAATTTGCAGTTGCAATGAACATATATGCATTTGTTGTCCCATTAATTCCTCTGTGGGCTGCGTAAGATCTTTTATATATTTCCCTGTGCTATATAGTACAATCCTGTTTATCTATTCTACAACTTAGAACTACCAGTCTATCTCTTCCCACCCCCCGCCCCCTTGGCAAACAAAACTTTTTATTCTATGTCTGCGAGTCTATTTGTTTTTTATTTGTGCATTTTTTGTTTTGTTTTGTATTTAGATTCAATAGATGAGCTATCTCATATGGTATTTTTCTTTCTCTTTCGGGCTTACTCCACTTAGACTGATTTTCTCCAGGAGCATCCATGTTGCTAAGAATGGTGTTATGTTGTGTGTTTATATGGCTAACCAGTATTATATTGTATAAACATACCACCTCTTCTTTATCCAGTCAATTTTGATGGACATTTAAGCTGGTTCCCAGTCTTGGCCTTGTAAATAGTGCTGGCTATTAATATTGGGGTGCAGGTGTAATCCAGAAGTAGGGTTCCATCTGGATTTAAGACCAGGTGTGGGATTCCTGGGTCATATGGTAAGTCCATTCCAAGGCTTTTGAGGAATCTCCATCCTGTTTTCCACTGTGGCTGCACCAAACTGCATTGTCACCAGCAGTGAAGGATGGTTCCCTTTTCTCCACAGCCTCTCCAGCATTTGTCATTTGTGCATGTTTGAATGATGGCCATTCTGATTGGCATGAGATGATACATCATTGTAGTTTTGATTTGCAATTCTCTGATAATCAGTGATATTGTGCATTTTCTGATGTGCCTTTTGATCATTTGTATGTCTTCCTTGGAGAATTGCTTGTTTATGTCTTCTACCAATTTTTGCATTGGGTTGTTTAGTTTTTCTTATTCAGGTGGATGAGCTGCTTATATACTCTGAAGATCAAGCCTTTGTCGGTGTCATATGAAATTTTTTTTCCCATTCTGTAGGTTGTCTTTTTGTTTCACCTCCAGTTTCTTTACTGTGCAGAAGCTTGTAAGTTTCATTAGGTCCCATATGTTTATTCATGCTTTGATTTCTTCTATGTGAAAATTTATGAGATTTATGTCAGATAATGTTTTGCCTATATTTTCCTCTAGGAGGTTTATTGTATCTTGTCTTATGTATAAGTCTTTGATTCATTCTGAGTTTATTTTTGTGTATGGTGTTCTAGCTTCAATGGGAGTGTTCTAGCTTCATTGATTTACATGGTGCTGTCCAGTTTTCCCAACACCTGTTCCTGAAGTAACTGTCTCCCTTCCATTGTATTTTCTTGCTTTCTTTTCGAAGATTAATTGACCAAAACTTTGTGGGTTCATTTCTGGGCTCTCTATTCAGTTCCATTGGCCAATGTGTATCTTGTCCTACAAATACAGTGCTGCCATTTTGACTGTAGCTCTATATTATTATCTGAATCATTAGCATAAAGAAATGCCACTGATTTTTGAACCATAATATTGTAACCTGCTACCTGGCTGAATTCTGTGATCAGCTGTAGTTGTTTTTGCCTGTATCTTGTAGGGTTTTCTATATATAGTAACATATTGTCTGCATATAGTGAGACTTTTACCTTTTCCTTTCCAATTTGCATCCCTTTTACTTCTTTCTCTTGTTTGATTGCTGTAGCTAGGACTTCCATGTCTATGTTGAGTAGGAGTGGTGATAGTGTGCATCCTTGTCTTGTCCCAGATTTTAGTGGGAAGATTTTGACTTTTTCACTGTTGAGTACTATGCTAGATGTAGGATTGTTATCTATAGCTTTCATGATGCTGAGATATGTTGCCTCTATGCCCACTTTGGAGAGAGTTTTTATCATAAGTGTGTGTTGAATTCTATCAAATGATTTTCCTGCATCTATTGAGATGCTCATGTGGTTTTGTTCCTTTCTCTTGTTGATGTGCTATATTACATTGATTAATTTGCATATGTTGAACCACCCCTTTTTCTCTGGCATTATCCCCACTTGGTCATGTTGTGCAATCTTTATTCTGTGTTTCTGGATTCTATTTGCTACTATTTTGGTGAGAATTTTGGCGTCTGTGTTCATCAGTGATATTGGCTTATAATTGTCTTGTTTGGTATTGTCTTTGCCTGTTTGTGGTATCAGGGTGATTGTGGCTTCATAGAATGGCTTTGGGGGTGTTCCTTCCTTTTCAATATTCTGGAAGAATTTGAGAAGGACTGGTATGAGTTCTTCTATGCATGTTTGGTAGAATTCCGCAGTGAAGCCTTCTGGTCCTGGACTGTTATTTGTAGAGAGGTTTTATACTGCTATTTTGATTCATTTCTAGTGTTCTGCTTGTTCAATGAGTCAGTTTGTTCTTGATTCAGTCTTTGTGGACTGTATGTTTCCAGAAACTTTTCCATTTCCTCTAGGTTATTCAGTTTGGTTCCATATACTTTTCATCATATTCTCGTATGATATTCTGTATTTCTAATTTATCAGTTGTAATTTCTCCATTCTCCTGTCTTATTTTGCTAATTTGTGCTCTCTCTCTTTTCTTCTTTTTGTGTTTGGCCAGAGGTTTGTCGATTTTACTTACTTTTTCAAAAAACCAACTTTTGGATTGGTTGATTGTTTTCCTATGGTCTTTTTAAACTCTATTTATTTGTTTCCTCCCCAATACTTATGATTTCCTTCCTTCTGCTTCCTTTTGGGGTTTTTTGTTCTCATTTTTCTTTTTCATTCTCTTGATGGGTTTAATTGTTAATTTGTGACTTTTCTTCTTTTTGGAGGAAGACCTCTATCACTATAAACTCCCCTCTCAACACTGCTTTTGCTGTGTCCCATAAATTTTGAGTGCTTTTGCTTTCATTTTCTTTTGTCTCATGGTACATTTTCATTTCAGCTTTGATTTCTTTTTGACCCATTTGTTATATAATAACATATTTTTTAATCCCCATGTTTTCATTTTGTTCTTTATTTCTCTGTTGTTGATTTGAAGCTACATGTCATTGTGGTCATTAAATATTCTTGAGGTAATTTTTATCTTCTTAAAATTGCTGGCGTTTCTTTTGTGCCCAAGTATTTCATGAATCTTGGAAAATGTCCCATGTGCACTTTAAAAGATTGTATATACTATTTTTTGGGGGTGCAGTGCTCTGAAAATATCCACCAACTGTAATATTTCTATTGTATTATTTAACTTCTCTAATGCCTAATTTATTTTGTCTTCTGATGAACAGTCCAGTGATGTTAATGCAGTGTTGAAATCTCCAACTATTATTAGATTCCCATCACTATCCCCCTTTATATCTGTTAGTAATTTTTTAATGTATAGGTTGTCCTCTATTTGGTGCATATGTATTAACGAGTGTGCTATACTATTCTTGTATTACTCCTTCAATCATTATAAAATGTCCTTCTTTATCTTTCTTTCTGGCCTTTGCTTTAAAGACTGTTTTGTCTGAAGTCAGTACTGTAACAACTGCTTTTTTGGTTTTTCCATTTGTATGGAATACCCTTTTCCATACTTTCACTCTCAATCTATATGTTTCCTTCTCCTTGAATTGCGTCTCTTGTATGCAGCATATTGAAGGTCCTTGCTTTATTATCCAGCCTACCACTCAATGACTGTGACTGGAGCATTTAGTCCACTAGCTTTTAAAATAATAGATGATATGTTTGTGTTTATTGCCATTTTGACCTAATCTTTGCAGTTGATTTGGTATTTCTGCTTTGTTCATTTCATCTTCCTTTTTTGGTTGGGACATTTTCCTTGGTATTATCATGAAATTTATTTAGTTTTAGTGACCCCATGAATAAGTTTTTGCCTTGTTTTTACCCTTTTGTATAAGTCTATTATACTATTAATATAACTGATTTTATTAAACGGATAGTAATATGATCTCAAACCCATCCTACCAAGAACAAAATATTTTAAAATGAAAGACCAAAAAAAAAATTCTCTATTTTCCTGCCTCCCTTTCCCACTTTCAATTATTTGTATGTGTTGTTTAAAATTTTGTGATTATTTTATTTATAATTCATGAGCTATCACCTTTCCAGCTGTGAGTTTCACATTTCTGAACCATCCTGCTGTTTTTCTTTCTAGAGTACACCTTTCAATATTTCTTTTAGCATGGGTCTAGAGTTGTTAAATTCTTGTAAATTATTCTTGTCTGTGAAATTCTTTATGTCTCCTTCTACCAGAAAGGATAGCCTAGCTGGTTAAAGTGTCCTAGTGTATATCATTTTTTTCATTAGGACTTTGACTATATCTTGCCACTCCCTTCTGGTCTGTAGTATTTGTGTTGTGAAATCAGCTGTGAGCCTTATGGTGATTCCCTTGTAACTCACTCTCTGCTATTCTCTTGCTGCCTTTAGGATCATTTCTTTATCCTTGTCTCTGGCCATCTTAATTATACACCTTGGTGTGGGTTTATTTGAGTTCTTCCTTTTTGGGACACTCTGAGCTTCCTGTATTTGGATATCTGATTCCTTCTTTAAGTTTGGAAAGTTCTAAGTCATGATTTCTTCCAACATCTTTGCAATCCCCTTTGATCTTTCCTCCCCTTCTGGGAATTCTATCCTGCCAAGATTGGCATGCTTTCTATTATCCCATAGGTCTCTTATGCTTTTTTCATTTGTTTATCATTGTTTCTCTTGTAGCTCTTCTGATTGGGTGCTTTCTATTGTCCTGTCTTCTAAGTCACTAATTCATTCCTCTGTGTTATCTAGTCAGCTTTGTAACACCTTTAGATCATTCCTCATCTCGGTCAACAGGTTTACCTTTTCTACTCAGCTCTTCTTTATAGCTTCCATTTCATTTTTAACATATTTTATATCTCTAAACACTATCATTTATTTCCTTCAGTAATTTGATCACTCATCTTTAGAAATCTTGATCTAGTAGGCTATCAATGTCTATTTCACTGATCATACTTTCAGGGTATTTCTCTTGTTCTTTTAATTGGGAATGGTTTCTCTGCTTCTTCATCTTGCCCCTACCACTCTGGGACTGTGGTTTATGGAGTATCAGTTACCTACTGTGGTCCTAAAGCAGTTTATTTACCTAATGCCTATGTAGTAATACAAATAAAAAAGAGAAGAATGTGTGAGGGAGACAAAGAATTTTAAAGAAGGGGAAATAAATGTTTGAAGACATTGTATAGTGCATAATAGAAGAGCAAGTTGAAGAAGAATTTTGAAAAATAATAATAATAAAAATATTTTTTAAAAATTTCAGAGATTTAAATAGGGGTATATATAATTGCCTAAGAAGTAAAAATTAAGAGGATAATTTAAAATGGAACAGGTAAAAACAGTTTGAAACTAAGGGTGATCAGTGTGTCCTGGATTCTGTAATTTAATGTGATGTCTTTCTGTATTCATCCTGTTTTGGAAACTCAGCTTGCTTTTTCCAGAAGCCCTCCATTGGAGCCCTCATCTGTGCTGCTCCCAAGGCCTGTCGACAAGCAGATCACTCCTTCCCCCAATGCTTGTTCCAGAGCAGCTCTCTTTAGAGTGTGCTGGCTTGTCACTGCCCTAACTGATGCCTTAGTTAAATGTTTCAGAATGACCAGGCAGAAGTGGGCATCACACCCTTTCCCAGCCACATGGTCAGGGGCTGCATTCCATCCCAAAAGGTGGGGGGCCACCAGCCCACTCAGGGTGCCATCTCTCCACTGATCTGTGCCCTGTCCAAGGTCTGGGCCAAAACCCAGCTCCGTGTTTGTCTTGGTGGAGCAAGTTTTCTGAGGAAATAGGACAGAAGTATCTTATCTGCCTCAGGCTGTAGACAAGTCCCCATCTGGTGCTTGAGGCTGCTAAGTCCTTAGGAGTGAATGCAGATTTTGCTCTCACTGCTGCCTGGGTGCAAAGCAATAGAGGGTATGGTGGCTGCTGTTGAGCCCCAGCTCGCTTGTCCTAGAAACTTTTGTGGAATTTTAGAGATTCAGAATGCACCTTTCCCCTCCCAGGACATGTCTGCCCTCTTGTTAAATGGAGGGCCAAGGATGTTCTGCCTGTGCACCAACAGGAATGGCACACAGCCTCCTCCAATCCCCCATGCTGCCTCAGTACAACCACCCCATCTTCCACCCAGCTCAGGCAGCATGGCCCTGCCCCCATCTGCCAGGTTGCATTTTGGGCTGGGTGTCACAGGGATCATCTGTGCCTGTTTACTTAGTACTGTCAGTCAACTTATACTCTGTAGAGGTCCAAACCTTGGAGGCTACCCCTCCTTCTTGCCAACCTCTCAGTTGGAGTGGGGAGACCCAGTGAATGAGTGCCAGTCCTTCTTTACTGCTCCATCCCTGTGGGACCTGTCCCAATCTGTTTTGCCTTTTCTTCTTTCATTCTTCATTTTCTCCTACCAGATTTTTTGCATCTTTATTTATTGAAAAGGACAATGTTCTACCAGAGTCCTGCAGGTTCTCTGGTTAACTGAGAGGGTCTGTGGATATGAGTCTTGGTGCATTTGTGGGAAAGGGTGAGCTGCGAGCATCCTTCTGCTCCACCATCTTGGCTTCTCCCACAAAAAGTCTCACAATATGGTGGAAGTAAACACAGCCAGGTAATAGATGGAAAAGATATTTCATGGAAATGACAAGAAAGTGCAGATTGCAATGCTCAACTTATACAAAATACGTTTTAAAATAAGGGCCACAATTAAAGATAAATATGAGATTATATAAAGAAATAGAGATCAAAATAAAAAAAAGCATTAAACTCATTAAATTATATATGGACCCAACACTGAAAATCCTAAGTATAAAAAGATATATTAGTAGACATGAAGGAATTAATTCATTATAAAACAATAATAGTAGATGAGATTAACACCTCACTATTTTGATGGCCATATCATCCAAAAAGAATATGTGTAAGGAAACAAAGGTCTTAAAGGCATATTAGATCATTTGAACTTAACTGAGCTATTGGAGACTGCATCAGAAATGGAGAACACAAAACTTCTCAAGTGTGCACAGGATGTTATCTAAGGAATTAACCATATATTATGTCATGAAATGAGCCTCAGGAACGTTAAGCAAATATGGATTACAGTAAGTATTTTTCCATACACAAAATTATGAATCTATGCATCAACTCTAGAAAGAAGAAAAGGAAAAGCACAAACATGAGATTAAACCACATCCTTTAAAAAATAAAATAAAATCAGGTCAATGATGAAATCAAAGAGGTAATAAAATCATACCTGGAAAAATATTACAATGAAAACACAGCTTCATAAAATGTATGGAATGCAGCAAAGGCAAATCTAAGAGGGACGTTTCAAACAATTCAGGCCTTCTACAAGGTAAAAGAAAAACCTCACAGAATGGACAAAGCTTGCCATCCAAAATAACTAGATATAAGAAGAAACAAAACCCAAAGGCAGTAGAACGAGAAATCATTAATCATTAGGCTGAAAAAAATAAAATAAAAATTAAAAAGTAAATTAAAATTCATAAAATCAACAGGTTTTTTTTTTTAAAAATATTAACATATTGATAAGTATTTAGCCAAGCTTATCAAGAAATAGAGAGTGGACCCAAACAAAATTAGAAATGAAGCAAAAGAAATAAAGTCTGATAGCACAGAAATGCAAACAAAGATCATGAAAGCACTCAGAGCAGTTAAGTGACAACCAACTGGACGACCTTAAAGAAATGGAAAAATTTCCTGAAATGTACATCCTGCCAACACTGAATAAAGAGAAAACTGAAAACTTGAAAAGAGCAAGCAGTATAAGTTAAATAAATTCTATAATTTTAAAAACACCGCTTGAACAAAATGCCTGGATGCATTCACTAAAACCTCTTTCCTCTCAACTGTTTCAAAAAATGTAGGAGGAAGGAAAATTCTCAGTTATTCTATGAGGCCACCAATACCATGATAACAAAACCAGTCAAAGACACTATCAAAAAACAAAATGAAAATGTAAAGAAAATATCCTTGATGAATATACTTCCAAAAATCCTCAAAAAAATCAACAAATTAATCCAGCAATACATAGAAAAGATTATACACGATGATCAGTTGGATTCCTTCCAGAGTCACAGGGATGGCTCAACATACACAAGTCAATCAGCAAGACACATATTTAATAAAGGAAGTTCAAAATTAACAGGACCATGTCAATACACACAGAAAAAGCATTAGACAAAATTCAAAATACATGCATGATCAGAACGCTCATGAAATAGAGTACAATGGGAAAATCCCTCAACATACTAAAGGCCATTTATAACAATTTATAATACTTAGGGGAAAAGCTGAAAGCATTCTGAGTAAATTTGGGAACAAGACAAGGATTCCTACTCTCAGCACTTCTGATCCATAGTAAAAGAAGGAAGGAAAAGGAAAGAAAAAGAAGTAAAAGAAATGCAAAATTGAAAGGAAGAGGCAAAATTGTCACTAGTACTGATGACATAACAATCTACATAGAGTCCTAAGTGCTCCACACAGGCTAATATGAAGAATAAATAATTTCCACAAGGGGGCAGGGCACAAGGTTAATGTGAAGTAATCTCTTGCATTTCTACACATCAATCATGAGATACCATAAAATGGATGTTGAAAGCAATACTATTTAAAATCCCATCCCCCTGAATATCTTGGAATAAATGTAACCACGTATATGAAAAATCTACAAACTGAAAATTAAAAAACATTGACAAAGAAATTAAAAAGCTTTCAAAAAATGGATAGCTCTCTTGTGATCTTGGATTGAAGGATTTAATATTGCTAACATGGCCGTACTACACAAAAAAATACAGATTTGGTGAAATTCCTGTTATGAAGCTGTAGTATTTCCCACAGAACCAGAAAATAAATAACTCTAAGTTTTACATGAAATCATTTAAAATTGTCAAAATGATCTTGGGAAAAAACAACAAATCTGGAGGTATAAACCTCCCAGATTCCATACTATACAACAAAGCAACAGTAATAAAAACAGCATGGCATTGGCACAGAAATATAATCAATAAAATCAGATAGAGAGCCTAGAAAAAATTCCACACACCTATGAGCAATGAATCAATGATATAAGAGGCAAGAATACACAATAGAGAAAAGATGCTCTCGTCAATGGATGGTGTTTGGAAAGCTACACATCTACATGTAAAACAGTGAAATGAGAGCATTCCCTGACATCATATACAAAAATAAACTAGAAGTATATTAAGGACCGAAATGTAAGACCTGATACTATAAAACTGCTAGAAGGGAATATAGGTGATACAAGATTGGATATATATCATAGGAATATTTTTTATATCAGTCTCCTAAGGTGAAAGAAATAAAAGCAGAAATAAGCAAGTGGGACCTAGATAAACTTGAAAACTTCTGCACAGCTAAGGACACTTTTAATGAATTGAAAACACTGCCTGTTTAAATGTAGAACATATTGGGAAACAATGCAAGTGATCAGTGGTTAATAGATGTAGGTTAATAGATGTAGCATGGATTTAGGTTACACAACTCAAGGTGAAAAACAAAAACCAAATCAAAAACAAAAGCAGAGTATCTGAGTTAATATTTTTCCAATGGAAACATGCAGATGAGTAATATGCAAATGATACAAATGCTCAGCATTACTAATTATTAGTTAATTGCAGTTGAAAACCACAATGAGTTATCACTTCACATGGGTCAAATGACTATTATCATAAGGTGTACAAATAGAAAGTGTTGGAGACGTTGTGGAGGAAACAAATCTCTTGTATACTCTTGGTAGGAATGTAAATTGGTACAACATCTGTGGAATACAGTATTCAGATTTCTTTAAATATTTAAACAGAATTGCCATATGAAACAGTAGTACCTCTGCAAGGAAAAATCTGGGGAATAAGCCATAAATTGAGAAGAACCAATGTTCACAACAGCACTGTTTATAATATGCAAGACTGGTAAGCATTCCAAGAGTCCTCAGTAGACTATGGACTTAAGAAGATATGATGTTTCTATAAATATGCAATGGAATATTACTCAACCATGAAAATGTATAACACATTGCTATTTCAGCATCATGAAAAGACTTAGTAAATATTGTGTTAGTGAAGTAACTTAGACAAAGACAAAAGTATATAGTTTAATCTATCTGTGGAATCTAAAGAATATCAAATATCTGTGTATATCTATCTATAGCTATCTATTGATAGATGACAGATAATTAGATACATAGAATGATATAATCATAGATACATGATAGATAGATAAATAGATAGATAGAAAGATACATAGAAAGATAGATTGATAGAAAAATAGATAGATAGATACATAGATAGATAGATTGATAGAGACATGGTAGATAGATAGATTAGATAGAAAAGACTGAAGCAGACTGAATGATATGGGAAAAAATTTATGTTTAAAAAAGTGGAAGGGAAAGAGAATTTAATGGTAGGACACTGACAGATAAAAATAAGCATACATAAAGGAAATAAGCAACAAGGATAATCTATATAGAAAAGAGAATTACGCACAATAACTTTTAATCACTCTATGTTAAAATTGTAATAGTGTATAATGAAATATTATCTAAAAAGTGGTTGGAATAACTATGCTGTACTTCTGAATTTACACAATATACTTCATCTACTGTACTTCAAATAAAAATAAAATATCTCATGTATAATTTAATCCTTTTTCCGCGGATAGCATCTTCTTTTAATATTGTTTTATTTTTACTCTTTACCTTTTATGAATACAGATTCAAATTATTTCTTTTACTGTTGTGAAAAGGTTACCAGATTGATGTATCTATATTTATTGCAACTGATTTCCTATTTTTCACCCTTTAATTCCTATAGAATAGTAGCATTTAAAAACGCACCAAAAGAAACAGTTGCAACTTTCCCGTGGTCTCTGCTTAGTATTTTGTTCAATGTTTTGCATATATTTGCCATTTTATTTTTCTTAGAATACCTCTTTTCTGCACCTCTTGTAAGGTGTCTCGGTTTTGTTTTTTACATCTCATTCAGGTTTGTTTGTCTGGTAAAATCTTTATTTTCACTTTATATCTAAGTGATAACTGTGCAATGTAGAGTATTCTTGGGTGAGAGATTTCTTATTTCAGGAGTATGATAATGTCATTTTAATTACCCTTGGCGTATGTTTTCTTCTCAGCAATCTGCTGATAGCCTAATGAGGGTTCCTTTGTAGATTATCATAACTTTTTTTTGCTGCCTTTAAAATTTTACACTGTCATTGACTTGCCAATTGGCATATGACGTATCTTGAAGGAGGTCCCTTTGTCTTAAAGTTATTGGTGTTTTGTTGGCTCACGGACTTGTATATCAGTTCTTTAACCAGGTTCAGGAAGTTATCAACTATTACTACTTTAAATAAACCATCAGCTGCCGTCTAACTTTCATCTCCCTCCAGGATTTCACTCTAATTTTCACTTCCTGAGGAAGTCTGAAGGCTACTGTAAAATTTCCTCACTTTTTGATATCTTGTATCTTTGCCCTCTCCTATCATTTCTAGTTTTGTATTGGTGAGTTTGCTAACCTCTCTTCCACAAAGACAGTCTTCTTCCAGTGCTTTCTGTTGCATTCTTCATCTCATTTATTGAGTTCATCTGGTTCTCCAATAATGTTTGTTTGCTTTATAGTTTCAGTCTCTTAGGTAATGTATAACTTATCAACTTTTATTTTATTCCTGAGCTCACTAAACTGCTTTCTGAGTTTTGTTTTTTTATTGAGTTTCTCTATGACATCTCTTTGGATTCTCTATTAGTTATACGGCAATATTCCATGACTTTAAGTTTGTTTGCTGCAGGGTTGACAGCGTGTGTGTCTGTGTGTGTGTGTGTGTGTGTGCATGTGCCTGTGCGTGTGTATCTGGGTCTGTGTCGATATCTGTGTGTTCGTATCTATGTGTGTGCATGCCCTATAATGTTACTGTGATTGGTCATGATCCTGGTGAATTATTGTTCTGCTGACAGTAAAAAACCGATTGGGATTTGGAGTCCTTGCTTTTGTTATTGGTCGATCGCAATATTGCACAATATTTGGTTTTACTTACCTGAGCTACCTCTTATAATATTTCAAAATGGCACTTTCCAGTCGCTACTGTCTGGATAAAAGATTGTTTACATTGTCATTTCTTAGATAAATCTGGTAGTTAATGCCACTGATGTCACTGGGCCTGTGAATCCTTCCTTTTATCTTATATCCCTTAAGACTTAGTGCACACATTGAGGAAAGATGTAAAGACAGGTGGGAAGTTGGAATCAGACAAGTGCCTTTGCCATGTCCTATGTTGCATGGTACATTGTCTCCACCACTGTGAATAGGGAGGAGGGAGAGTGTCATGAATGTTTGAGGGTTTAAAGGATGGAAATTCTGTCTGCATTGTGGCTCCCTCCTAGTTACCTGTGACAATGAGTACTGGTGCAGCTGGAGGCTGAAGCTGTGGGAACCACTGAGACCCTGTTTCTTCTGGGTACTTTGAAGCTCTGGGCTCAGATACCCTAGTCAGTGGGCCTTGGATGCAGGCACCAACTCTGCTCTTCCCTCAGTTCAGCCACCTTTATGTGTTTTAGCCCACCAAACTTCAGCTGTACATATGTGTTCTGGAGTATTGTTTTGTGTTGTATTTATTTTTGTTGAGATGTGATCGTTTCACTGACTGTTGATTTATGGGGAGAGACAGAAATAATTTAAACTTATGTCACTTTTTTCAAAGTCTATACTTGTTCATTTAAACACTTAAATTCTAATAAGGTCATTATAAGAACAGTAAAGAAAGTGAACAAATCACCTCCCTTTATATCAGAGTACTATAAAATATTTTGTTATTCCTGGGTTCTTTTCTTCAATATTTTCCCAAAAGCATGCACATTTTAGTATAATATATGCCTATAATCTCTAAAATCATTTAAATTCATAAAATATTTCTCTGTGCTATAAATATAGCCCTGTTGCTTCTCAAATTTATAACTAGTAGCTTACATATTTCTGTCTTCCCCATCCATCTTCCCTGTCCCCAATGGAAACCACTACTTGGTACATTACACATATATATGTGATTCTGTTTCTGTATTTTTATGATTATTTCTCTTATATTTTTAGTTTCCTCATGTAAGTGGTAACTTAGAGTGTTTTTATCTGTATGACTTATTTTCCTATGTGCAACAATATCTGGGTCCAGTCACATTTTTCCAAATGGCATAATTTCATTTTTTAATATGACAATGCCTAAGTATTATGTTATCTATCTCTCACATCTACATCATCCAATCATATGTTGATGGGCAATTGAGTTGTGCTTCTATCCTTGGCTGTTATAAATTATGATGTAAAGTACATTGGGGTAATATATCCTTTAAAGTCAATGTTTTCAGGTTTTTTTCACATTTATATCAAAAACTGGAATTGCTGCAACATATAATGCTTCTATTTCTAGTTTCATTAGCACTGTCCACACTTTTATTATAGTGGATGCATCAATTTATATTTCCACCATAAGTGTACCTTGGTTCCCTTTTATCGACATTCTTATTAATGTTTGTCATTTGAAGACTTTTTTTAATAGCCATTTTGGTTGCTGTGAGATTATATTTCATTCTGGTTTTGATTTACATTTTCCTAATGAATAGCAACGTTATGTTTCTTTTCATGAGCATGAAAATCATCCACATGTCTGTTTTTGAAAACTTTCCAGGAAGATCCTTCAACTGTTTTAAGTTCGGGTCTTTGTTTTTTAAATATTGAGTCTAATATGCTATGTAAATATTATTGAAATTAACAACTTGTTGGTTTCACTGTCTGAAACTCCTCCTTCTATTCTGTGTTTTGTCATAAGTCCTGCTGAAGGTTTCCTTTGCTTTGCAAAAGGTTTGGCACTTCACAATTATAAAAGAAGTGGATTCCCTGTATCACATAGTACATTTATTATTTCCTCAGTAAAATTATAAACTGTTATTGTTAGTTTACCTTATTTTTTTTTACTTAAGAGATAGATTAAAAATAAATATTGCTATGATTTATCTCAAAGGCAGTTCTGCTCATGTTCTTGGTCAGAAATTGTATAGTTTCAGGTTTTACATTTAGGAAATTAATCCATTTTTATCTTATTTTGTATAAAATGGAAGGAAGTGCTCATACATCTTCCTTTTACATGCACTGTCCAGTTTTCCTAGAACTACATGTTGGAGAGACTGTCTTTTTTCTATTGTATACTCTCACCTGCTTCATTGCAGACTAATTGACCATATGTGTGTGGGTTTATTTTAGGACTCTTTATTTTGTTCCATTGATCTATGTGATTCTTTTAGTGATATATTTTGATGTTTTGATTACTGTAGCTTTGAAGTATGTTCTAAAGTCAGGGAGAATAATACCCACATTTTTGTTCATTTTTCAAATTTAATTTTAGAAAATTTGTGTCTTTCATAATTTTGCATAAATTTTATTTTTTTCTCCTTGTTTTGTGAAGAAACATGTGGATTCTATGAGAATAGAAAATTACTAAAAGTAATTTTAGTATTAGTGAGAAAAATTGTAAAATGTGGTGGATACATCATACAATATTAAACAACCAATGGATTGCTGCATAAATCAAAGAAAAATACATAAAGAATTATTAGAACAAAAAAAAAGTCCATGGGGTATAGCTAAAGCAGTATTTGTGGGGATGCTTATAGCAAAATAATCCCACTTATACAAGTAAGAAACATCTCTCTCTCTTATAAAATAAACTTGCAAACAAAAGATGCAGCAAAATAATAAAGAAAGTTGTTATTAGAAGGAAAGACAGCTGAAAGGTCGAAACATAAATAAATAAAATAAAGATTAAAAATAGAAACATCTAAACAAACTACATAATGGCTTTTGAAAGATAAATATAACTGATAAAATTTAACAAGACTCATGAGCTAAAAAGATAGTATGGAGTAAAGAGCTCCAAAATAAATGAGAAGTTACAATTTATATCAAAGTAACACAAAGCATCATAAGATGATACAACAAATTATATGACATTATAATGAAATCCCTATAAGAAATGGACAATTTCTAAGAAAGACAAAATCTTCAGGATGGAATGAGAAATAGAAAATATTAACAGATTCTCATGAATGAAATTGAATAAGTAATTAAACAAAATCTCCCAAGAAATAAAATTCCAGTCTTAGACAGCTTCTTAGGTGACTTCTGCCAAACATTAAAAGCAGAGCTACCACCTATACTTCTCAGAGAATTCCAAAAACTTCGAGAGGAACAGAGGCTTCCTACCCCACATTTCTGTATTACACTACTACTAAAACAGGAAGAAATACCTCATAAAATTACAGTTTAAATACTACTGATAAGCGTATATGCAAAAATCATCACTAAAATGTTAGCAAAGCAAACAGTACATTAAAAGGTTTATGCAATATGATTAAGACTCTTTTGTTCCAGGGATGCAAAAGTGATTCATTACCCACAAATTAATCAATATGATACACCAAACTTACAAATTGAAAAATAAAAATTATATGGTCACCTCAAAAGAGTCATAAAATGTTTTGACAAATTCTGTATCTATTTATAATTATATTTCTCCTCAAATTATGCATGAGGAAACATACCTCAACACAATTAAGGTCATATATGACAAGAACTCAGCTAACATGGCACACACTGATTAAAAGCTGAAAGCATCTACTGTAAGAGCAGGAAGAAGACAAGGTTGCTGACTCTTATCACTGTTATTCAATATCGTAATGGCAATTTTAGCCATAGCTATCCAAAATAAAGTTAAATAAAATATAGCTATTTCAGAAAAGAAGTGAAAGTATCTGTTTGTAGATGAAAAATTTTAAACAGAAATCCTAAGGAAGATGCCACAAAACTACTAGGCCTTATCAATGCATTTGTTAAAATTTCAGAATGTAAAATTAACATACAGAAATCTTGCATTTCTACACATTAACAACTTGCTAACAGATAGAGAAAGTGAGGGAACTGTCTCATTTACAGTTGCATTACAAAATAAAAATCAAGAAATATACCCAACCAAGGAGGTAAAAGACCTGTAGTCAGAAAACTATAAAATATTTATAAGAGAATTTGAAGATAATGCAAACAAATGAAAGGATATACTGTGTTCATATATTAGGAAAATATATTGTTTCAATGACAGTACAAGCCAAGAAAATACACAAATAAAATTCAGTTCGTATCAAGAACAAAATACATTTTCAGACACTTAAAAAACATAATTCTTTAATTTACATGTAAACACAAAAGATTTGAAATCACTAAAAAAAGAAAAGAAAAGAAAACAAACACACTAAAAACACGAACTTTGACAAAGAACAAAGAGGATGTATCACTGTCCCTGATTTTAAATTATAAAACAAAGCTACAGTAATGAATATGGTAGTGGCACAGAACAAACAGAATAATGGAACACAACAGAATGCCTAAAAATGAAATCAGATAGTTATGGTCACTTAGCCCATTACAAAAAATGAATACACAGTGGGGGAAAGGTAATCAACAGGCACATGAAAATGGTCAAAATCATTAACCATCAGAAAAATGCAAGTCCAGAACACAATGAGATTTTATGTCACTCTTCTCAGAATGACTATGATCAAAAAGATAACAAATATAAATATTGGTGAGGATGTAAGAAAAAGAACCCTGATGTAATGCTTCAGTGAATGTAAATTTGTGCTGCCACTGTGGAAAAAACTATGGAGTTTTATCTAAAAATTAAAAATGATATATGATCCAACAATTCCTTATCTGGATACCAATTCCCAGAAAATAAAAACACAAACTAGAAAAGATAAATTCAAACGTATATTCACTGCAGCATTATTTATAAAGAGGATATAGAAGCAAATTATTTGCTCATCAATAAATGATGGATAAAGAAAATGTGTGTTTATAGTATATATATCTACCCATCAATTAACTACAGATTTATCTATATTTGTATATATATATGCACACACAATAAATATATATATATGCACACTATATATATATATCTATATGCACACACACACATAAAAATTCAATGGGTTGTTACTCAGCTCTAAAAATTATAGGTTGTTGCCATTTGCAGCAAATGGTTAGACCAAGAGGGTAATATGCTAAATGAAATAAGTCAGACAGACAATGACAAATGCTAAATGATTTTACTCATATTTGGAATTTAAAACAAATTAACATAACAAAACAGAAAAAGAGTTATAGACATACAAAGAAACAGGTTGTTTACTAGAAGCAGGGAAATGTGCTGAACAAAAAGAAATAGTTGAGAAAAATTAAGAGAGAAAATTTTCCAGTAGCAAATTAAATGAGTCAGGGACCAGAAATATACTGTATGGGGAATAGTCAATAATTATGAAATATCTTTAAATAGCAACATATCATAAGTAGATTTATTCTTGTGATCAGTTTGAAATGTATTAAAAATTGTAAACGGTATGTTATGTAAGAGAAACTAAAACAGTGTTATACATTGAAGAACACTTCAAAAACAAACAACCATACTTATAAAAAAAACCAGATTTGTAGTCAACAGAGACAGGGTTTGGGAAAGGAGTATTAGATTAATGCACTCGAAAGATAAAAACCTCCAGCCGTTAAATAAACGTGTTCTAGGGATGCTATGTATTAAAATGATAAATACAATAAATAATGCTTTATGTTATATATGAATGTTGTTAAGAGTGAAGACCATAAGATTTCTCATCACAACAAAGATACAAATTGTATTTCTTTAATACTGTATCTAAATGAGAAAATGAATTCTCCCTAAATTTGCTATGATATTTATTTCATGATACATGTAACTCAAAAGCCTACCCTGTGCACCTAAACTTACAGAATGTATTATGCCAAGTATATCTCAATAAAAGCAGGAGGAAAAATGGATATACAATGATCATTGTTTCTCATGTCATTTCTCATGTTTGTTTTTACAGCAAGTAAACTTGAGTCATGATAGACTTATCCTAGGTAAAGATACCAATAAATAAGGGATTCTAATACATAATGCATAAAGATACTAATATAATTAGTGTTTTACCATGCCTTAACCTTTTTTTCATGATAATAGCCCATTGCTTCTGTAGGCATCAAAATTTAAATCCGTGTATTCATCTGAGACAAGGAAACGGATACAAAATTTAACCATGGCTGCTTTTCTGTGAGTAATAATGTTCACTGTCTCTGACCAGAGGTCTCATCTCCCAAACAGCATCTGTAAGAAAGGAACATGCTAGGTTGCTAAAAATCTCAGCATGGTAAAATATCAGAACTCCTACAATTCTTAACTGTTCTGCAATGGGAATGTAATACTGACAAAGTTTTCATTTTGTTTAACAATGAGGTGTTTTCTCATGGTTGCATTAGGGGATGTGAGGATAATCCCTGAGATCCACAACAAACATTCTCGCTCAAGTGCTGGGCAAACAACTGAAAAGGATCTGCATTATTAGAACTGAGGACTGCTTTCAAAATGATGACTACGCGCACTCTATTCCAGATAGATCAGCGAAAGGAAGGTTATTGCAATTTGTAGTTGAACGGGAATATATCAGAGGTTCAGTCTCTATAAATGAGTCAACGGGTGTTCAAAGCCAAAATAAATTGTGTCAACAATGAGAATTAAAGGAAAATCTTGGACATAAGCTTAAATTAAAAATGAGACTCAGTCCTGTGCTGGGCTCTGGGGACTGGAGAATGAATATGCCTCAGCCCAATTCAAGGTTTCAGTGGATTGGCCCTAGCATCAGCTCGGAATTCAATGAACAGGTAACAATTAGTATACTGGGAGAAATATAATCTACCTCTCCCTGATCAGAAGGAAATCTGGTGGCTCAATAAAACTCTTAATTCACAGAGATTCTGCCAAATGCAGAGGAATAATTCACTGATGACTTAACTAAGACAAACTTAGTTACTGCTTAACAATCCATCTTCACACACACACACAGTGGTAGGAAGATTTGTAGTATTTAGTGGGAATAATTCAGTGGGGAGACCTCAGTGTATAGTTTTCAAAACACCAGCCAACTTTTCTACTATTGCCAATTATCTAGTTTTCCCAGGTAGAAAGCTACAGATGGACAAATAATATTCTTATTTAGGATTTCTAATAATGAAAGTAAACTGTGGCTTTTGACTTATCAGTATTGAACTTTGTTATGATGATCACGGCAAGACCCACTGGCTGATAAGAGACCTGGAAACTATCTGCTGAACTGGCCCAACTGAACCCCAGACTGCTAATGTAAGCAACAACATAGCCACCATCAGAGTTGAGCTCACAAACTTAAAAGCTCGATGTTTCTGTTGTAGGAACAACCACTGCTGTCCAGACAAAGATCTTCTGCTGCAAGTGGGCACTTTTCTCTTGGTAAAGGTCATCCTGGTGGGATGTTGCTAGAGCTTACCCTGGCCCACTTGCCCATTCTCTCGATTATCAAAGGCTTTCTTCAGTACTGGTGACACATTTTCAGGACTCAATGTTGCCATTCCAGTCTTATCAGCTGACACTGGCTGCATGATTGTGAGCAGAAGCCTTAGGCTCCTTGACCTTGCCTTCAGTTTTTCCAGCATTTCATGGCATTTCACATACTGAAAATGCTTCACCTTTCATTTTAAATTAAGGGGAAGTTGTCAAAGTCTTCCACGAATAATTTATATTTACTAATATCTGCAGATATTTGGTATTATTGCAGTTGGACAAATTTTTAATTCTACCACCGTCACCTCTTTTTATTCCACACAGTTTAGATTGCAATTTGGTAACTGAATATGACCATCCCAACCAAGGGTCAAGTACCTCTAAGATACTAAATGTGTGAAGGTTCGAAGGGTCACAACTTATGTGGGGTGTATAAACCTACATTAAATGTTTGCAATGGCACTGCCTCTTCTGGATAAAGCTCTGATTCTAAGAAGTTAATTAATTAGAAGGCAGTATAGTTATTGGTATGGGGAAGAGAATCAGCAATTTTGGGGTGGGTGGGTGATGAAGAGACAGGAAAAAATCCAGCAAAATAGAATGGAATTCTTTAGGCCTCTGGAGGCATGAATTAACAAGAAAATAATACTTTATCTCATGTATCTACCTTCACATACTGTCTTGATTGACTAGTCCTTGGGCTATGAAAACAGCTAGTTTGTATTGAAGAGTAAAGATAATAACGAAATAGTTTGAAAACCATGAGATTTTTTGTTTCAGGAAAGTAGATTTTGCTTAAAGTAAACATGTATTTTTCATTCACTAAATATTAAAATGCATCCTGTGGCAAGTGCTGTGCTTACTGTGCTGGTATCCAAGTTAAACAAGGAAAGGGGGATAGACAGAAAATATCTGGAGGAGGTGGTTTCTGTGCTGAGACAGGGAAAATCAAACTAGGTAAAAGGAGGACAACCTACAACCAAGGATGAGCTGGAGCAAAAGTTTTGAGGTTGGATTTAATATGATTGACAAGCATTTGCCTGGATGTATCACCATAAACAGTGAAACATAAAGATCTGCTAAGGTTTTCAGGTTCCAGGTCTATGAAGGAATGACTAAACTATGTTGAGTTTGTGGGCTTACATTTGGAAAGGCATTAAGTGCCACCCTGAGAATTTAATCTTGTCTTTGGCTGGAAAATAAAAGTAACATAAAATATTCAGTTGAAAATATAATGTAGACTCTTTAGGGGAGGAAAAGGAAACACCAATTGGAATGCTTTGAGAACATCACAAAGAAGACCATAGATAAAATTACCTCTTAAATTCTAGCACATGCAGAATAAGCCATCTGAGACTACATCATGTGAAATTCATGATACCAGGGATGACATAAGAGAGATCATGATCCCTGGGCCGGAACCTGCATTTATCTCCTGTTCCAACCTATCCTAACTTAACACTTTTAATACTTTCCAGGATGAACCAGAAACCACTTAGCACTTTTCCCTCTCTCTATGTTTTAGTCTTCTTCCAAATTCTTCCATTTTCTCTTCTTCCTTACAAGAAATTATTTAAATTTACTCCTATATTTTTCCATCAAATGATCATATCAATCAAATATCTCTTTTTTCTTTAAATGGTAACTTAGTCTCCGTTTAACTCTTTTCTCTATTTTAAAAAACATAAGGAAAATACAAGTGCACATCTATGTTTATTGTTCAAATAAGAAA
Organism: Vicugna pacos; assembly: GCF_048564905.1. Taxonomy (NCBI): domain Eukaryota; kingdom Metazoa; phylum Chordata; class Mammalia; order Artiodactyla; family Camelidae; genus Vicugna; species Vicugna pacos. The sequence goes on from NW_027328737.1 coordinate 1,520,029, forward strand.
AATGCAGATATTTGTCGACATTTTCCAACATCAATTTTAATCTTTGTTATCCTGCATACTCTGGTAGTCCTCTGGTAGATCAGTTGTAATTAGGATGACGTTCATAAAGATGGCTGATGAGTTGGCCTTGGAAGAGAGGTAGCTGATGTATCAGCTGTCACTGGCACTGGAAACCGTGGGTTGCTCCTGGTTGAAGTTTAGAAAAACGAACTTCATTGGCAGATATATTGTGATATCTATTTGGAAAAATAGAAGGCTCCAACATTAGTCCAAAATAACTACTCTGTACGGGAGACAAGTTGCTGTGTTGAGAATTAGAATTTGTAGTTGTAATGAAGTTCACAACACGGCCATTTGCTTCAGTGTAGCTGCTTTGAGAGTGCCCATGGACAGTGGTAAACTGACTTAAAATAGCACGTTGATCCACTGCAATTTGTTCTGTGGGTCTAAGTGATATTGATGATGGAGGAGAAAAATCATCTCTGATCAGGGTAATTGTATCACAAATTATGTGGCTAGTAGAGGGTGTTCTTATTAGAGGCATGTTTAAATTTGCAGAAGGTAAAAATGCACTTTCCCCACTAGTGTCATTCACAAAATCAGAATTATTATTATTCACATTACCCCCTGCTTTAAAGTGTTTCTTTTTGAAATCTTCAGCCAATGAAGATATCAGAGAGGCATTTTTAATCCCAACTCTTCTTTTTATTCTCACTAAAAGCTGGGGACAGACTCGTTTATTATTTGGATTATGGTAAAACTGCAGCTAAAACCAAAGGAGGAAGATTTTAGTAATATTTTAAAACAAAATACAAGACTACAGTAAGCCTAACCTATGAAACCTCAGATTTCACATTAACAATGCAAAGATAATATCATCAAAATGTGAACATTGCTTATGATATTTCAAAATTCCTTATTTGGAAAATACACATTTAAATAGTGTAGTCATCAAACTTAGGAAGTTAGCATTTGCAGTAATAGTGAATGCCACTTTTGAAAAGCAGCATTAATACCTTTATTTAGATTTCTGATAAGATTCATAGTTGCCATCAATTTTTCTCATTATCTTGAATACTTAAGACACTGTCCTTATTTTTAGAGAAAATAAAGAATTTTAGACTTAGTAATTTTATACAATTTTCAAAATCTAGCTTTACATTTATATTACCATAGATTGATGTACAAAATAAAATTTTATATTTAAGTAATCAAGTGGTAACTAAAATTTCTGAATACCTTGCTTAAAACAGAAACTTCTTTTTCTTCTGCATGAAAGTCAGCTAGACAAGCACATCTTTGAAAATTCTGCTGCACTTTACTAAACCCATAAAGCTTAAGCTGTCTAATTGATCTTTTCATACTTCCAGTTTCAAATATTCTGAATGGGGCCTTTCTTTCCAAACTTCCTTCTTAAAAATAACTTCATCAATCACTATGGAAGATCCATTATCATCTCACTAGATGGATTTTTATTGGTCACTACCAGCCATTTTCCAGAGTTTTCTTGGAAATGTCAGAGAACGAAAATCATTATCTTCATCTGACTCTGAGACACAATGTGTATAACATTGTCTTTTTATCAAGGATTATTCAGACAAACTCTGAAAAGCATTTTCATCAATCACAGACCTCAAGTCCAAGTCCTCAGAGAATGTTTGATCACACAATAGAGATCTACCGGAGTTTCCTGAACCACTTGGTCCATTTTTAGGAGACACATCTTGAATTTCTGAAGAAATATGTGCCATCTCAAATAACTTTTTCAACAGCTACTTTTTTAATCTGCATGATTTTGAGAACTGCAGCTTCAAATGCTGCTTTGGCAGACCTGCACAAATAAACTACTAGGCCATCACAATGGTTCTAAACCTGAGTAGCTGTGATATCAAAAACGACTAGTCTCCTAGCAATCCAAGTGTAACATTCAGCAAGTGTTTAATTCTCATTCATCCAGTTTAAATGAAACATATAGGATGCTGTTATTTATAGTGTGATCTGCAAATATTATCCCCACAAAACCTTTTGATATACTTTAATTTTGGGGTCTATGAAATAAAACAAATCTCTTTTCTTTTGTGCAAAAATTTATGCCAGATTGGTGAGCAGAGTATAAATAATGCACAAAATAAATAAAATAATTTTAAAGTTTTCATATTTAAATAAATTTGTGTACGACCTTTGCAGAAAATGTATAACACTTTCATTATCATTTGTAATAACAGTGAAACATAATTTGATTTGGAAATGGTAGTAGTTATTTATCTGTGTTCTTTACAATAAGTAGCTCTATATTCAAAACATGAGCAGAGTAAATATCAGTTTATTTAGTATGTTTATAAATAAATGGTAAACAATTATGATTTAAAATTAGATTAAAATAATCAATTAAATTTAAGAAATCCCAAAGGGGGGGATTTTTGTTTTAAATTGTAATTCAGTGCTATAAAAAAAAAACAAATGTAATTTAATACTCAACTTTAAAATTACACAATGGATAATCTTATTGTATGCTTACAAATATTTATTTTTGCCATTCTTTCACACAGTGGTTTTTCAGTCCCTATAAGTAATACATTTTCTTGTCATCTTTATAATCCATACTCTTGTGGTTTCTGTTAAGTGTTCCAAAATGATGTTGATAAATACAGTTATGCACAAGATCCTGGGTTCAATAAGCAGTGTCTCCATTAAGTGGCAAACAAAAACAATCAAAAAACAAAGAAATAACTGTATGTGGGTTGGTGTTTAAAAGACCCGGTGATGCATTTTAGGAAGCAATATGTTTCCCAGTCTTGGAACAGTTGGCATTGTTAGTATAATACCGCATTTTAAGGCAAGTGATTTGTGCACTAATTGTTAATACTAGCTATGTTCTGTATCAGTAAACTGTAGTAAATCCTGTTGTACCAAAAATTATATTCTTTATTTAGAAATGAATCCCATTAAACATAAGCCAAATTCAAAATGAGAGAATAAATTTGTAAATAAATAAATGTACACTCAAACTACAATGTAAATTTATCCTTTAGTATGCATATATACCATTCTAAATTAATATTAGCAACCTGAATTCATGGCATATTATAAGTATTATAAACTATAGTAAAGTTTGAATTAGTCCCGATTCATAAATAATATTTAACATATGCAAATGAATAAATGTGATACCATCCCTTAAAAAACAGAGAATTCAAAAGTAAAAATCTCAAAAAAAGTAGGAAAATTATTGACAGAACTGATCTTAACTTTTGTATATAAAACATGCTGAACCGATTCGCTCTAGAATAGAATATAACTAAACATAATAAAAGCCATATATGAAAAACCCATGAGTAACATCAAGTTCAATGTTAACATACAGGAATATTTTACTCTGGTCCAGTAATACGAAAAAGTAGCTCATTCTCACAAGTCATAAATTACACTACTAGAAGTCCTAGCCAGAATTTCAAGTCAAGAAAAAGTATAAAAGGACTCCTACTTGTAAACAAGCAGTAAAATTTTTACAGAAGACACAATTATACACAGATGGAAAACTCCATATTCTCTTCCAGTGACTGTTAGAAATAGTCAACAAACTTAGTAAACTTGCAGAGTACAAAACCAATATACAAATATCTGTTGTATTTTTATATAGTAACAACACATTATCAGAAAGAGAAATTAGGAAAACAATTGTGTGCACATTTATACCAAAAAGTATAAAATAGGAATAAATTTGATAAATGAAATAAAAGACCTAAACATAGATCTATAAATTAAAGGTGAAAAAATATAAGTAAACAAAATAATTAAAAGATAGTCTGTGCTCATGGATTGCATACAATGTGAGGAAATACTCTAATCTATCTTTCACATTTTCAATCTCCCCAGCAAAGTCTATGGAATACAGTTAAAGCAGGCTAAAGGGGGAAATTCAAAGTGACATGGCTCTCCTTAAAGTATAAAAGCAATTTCAAATAAATAATCTAACGTTCTTTGTAAACTAATCATGAAAAGAAGAGCAAACAAAACCAATAGTAAGCAGAAAGAGGGAAATAATAAAGATAAAGGAAGAAATAATTGAAATAGAGTTTAAAAAATAGAAAAAATCAACCAAACTCTTTTATGAAATAGTAAGCATAATTGACAAACTCTGTACAGGCCCACCAACAAGAAAAGAGAGAGAACACAAATAACATAAGAAATGAAAATGGAGAAACTACAAAGAGTACAACAAATTTGCATAATATCATAAGGGAATACCATGAGCAAATGTATGGAAACAAACTGGATAACCAAGAAGACATGGAGAAGTTTCTGGAAATATTAGCCCACTTTATTGCATCGAGAACAAATTGACCATTTGAACAGAGAGATCACCAGAAATGGGATATAATTTTCAATAAAATAGAAAATCTCTGCAAACAAAATTTCAGACCCAAATAGCTTCACTGGTGAATTTGACCAAATGTACAAAGAAATATCCATACCAGTCCTCCTCAAACTCTTCTAAAAGTTTGCTATGGAGAGAGTACTCCCAAACTCACACCATAAGGCCAACATCAACCTGATACCAAAACCAGATAAAGACACTACCTTAAAAGAAAACTATAGGCCAATATCATTGATAAACATGGATGGAAATATCCTTAAGAAATTATTAACAAACAGAATCCAACATCATGTAAAAAAAAGATCATGCACCATGGTGAAGTTAGGTTCATCCCAGGAACACAAGGATGGTTGAACATATGCAAATCAATCAATCAATTGTGATACACCGTATCAAAAACAGAGAGGACAAAAAGCCACATGATCATCTCAGTAGATGCAGAGAAAGCATTTGATAAAATTTAACACCTATTTGCAATAAAAATTCTTATCACAGTGGGCATAAAGGGACCATATCTCAATATAATGAAAGTTATTTATGACAAACATATAGCCAGCAAAATACTCAATGGTGAAAAACTGGAAAACTTCCCACAAAAACCTGAGACAAGACTAGGTTGCCCATTCTCACAATTTCAATTCAATATAGTCTTGGATCTCCTAGCCACAAAGATCAGGCAAAAAAAGAAACAAAATATTCTAATGGAATAGAAGAGATAAAATATCACTATGTGCAGATATGACACTATATATAGAAAACTCTAAATGGTTCACAAAAAATTACTTAGGCTGAAAAGGAACTGGACAAGGTGACCAGAGTAATGTACAAAAACCAATTGCATTTCTTTACACTACCATTGAATCAACAGGAGAAAAAATTATAGAAGCAACCGCTTTTACAACTGCACCAAAAATTATAAAATGTTTAAAAATAAATCTGACCAAGGAGATGAATGAATTATACATGAAGAACTTGAAATCATTGATTAAGGAAATCAAAAAAGATATGAAAATTGAAAAGATACCCAATGGTCTTGTAAAGGAAGAAACAATATTGTTAAAACGGCCATACTGCCCAAAGCAATCCACAGACTTAATGTAATTTCCTATCAAATTATGCAAAACATTTCTTTTTAGGACTGTAACAAATGATCCTAGGATTTTCGTAGTCATAAAAGATCAATAATTCCCAAAGCAATATTCAAGAAAAAGAAAGAGGCTGGAGGAATAAACCACCAGGTCTCCATAAACTATTGCAGAGATACAATAATCAAAATGACATGATTTTGGTACAGAAACAGGCATATGGACAAATGGAACAGAATAGGGGGCCTAGGAATAAATATACAGGCCTATGTTCTATTAATCTTTGACAGAAAAGCCATGAATATGGCAGAGAAAAGACCATCACTTCACCACTGGTTTTGGGAAAACTGGATAGCAGCATGCAGATCACTGGAGTTAGAACACCCTTCGCTCCATACACAAGAATAAATTCTAAATGGCTTGAAGACTTAAATGAAAGTCAAGACACAGTAAATCTCCTAGAAGGAAACATATGCAAAACACTCCGAGGTAAATCTCAGCAATGATCTCGTAGAACAGCCTAACCCTGTAAAGAATGTAAGAGCAAAATTAGTAAATGAGACCCTATTAAACTTATAAGTTTTTGCACAGCAAAGGGAACCATAAACAAAGAAAAATGACAACCTACATTATTAAAGATAATATTTAGAAGTGATGTAACTGACAAAGTCTTAATTACTTAAATATAAAGACTACATAAAACCTAATAATAATAAAAAAAAACAAGAAACCCAGTCTGAAAATGGGCAGAAGCCCTAAACAAGCAATTCTCCAATAGCGACATTCAAATGTCACACAGATATATGAAAAAAAAAATTGCTCACTATCATTATCAGAGAAGGGCAATTCAAAACTCTAATGAAGTATCACCCCTCAATAGTCACAATGACCATCATTCAAAAGTCCGCAAACAATTAATGCCTGGGAAACTGTGGAGAAAGGGAACCTTCCAACACTGTTGTAGGAATGTAGATTGGTGCAGTCACTGTGGAAACCAGGTTGGGGATTCCTCTTAAGTATAAAAATAAACTTAATGTACGATCCAGCATTCACACTTCTGGGTATATATCAAAGGGAATCCGATTTCCAAAAGTCACCTGCACCCCAATGATCTTAGCAGTGCTATATACAACAACCATGACATGGTAGAAACCTAATTGTCCAACAACAGTTGACAGTATTCAGAACTTATGCCTTATTTACACAATGGAATAATTTTCTGAAATAAAAAATGATAAAACAATGACATTTGCAGCAAAATGGATGCCCCCATAAAGTGTCATTCTAATTGAAGTAAGCAAGAAAGAGAAAGAAAAATAATACATGACATGACAAATGTGAAACCTTAAAAAAAAATTTGGATGAGAACACTATGATTTCATCTACAAAACTGAAGCACACTCGCAGACCTACTAAACAATTTTATGAATACTGAAAAAAGGGGCTGTGAGAGGATATATTTGGGAGCTGTAGAATTATAAATGTTATCCACTATATATAAAAATAGATATTTTCAAAATTTCTTTTGTATGACACAGGGCAGTAAGTTAAAAATAGTGAAGTAACTTTTAATAGGCACACAAATGTATACATGTACGGGAACACTGTTATACACCACAGTTTGACACATTGTAAATGGCATAATTCAAAGGTAAGTAAATGAATAAATATGTAAGTAAATAAATAAATAATAACTAAATAAAAAATATTGAATAATAAATGAAATACAAAGTTTCACACTACATATCTTTACACCTCAAGAAACTAGGAGAAAAAAGAATGAATAAAGAAGAAAATTGAATGAATGAGAGTAAGGGAAATAACAAGAGAAACAATTGAAAAGATAAAAAAATATTCCTAAACCTGTTTCTTTTAAACATAAATTGGACAAAATTTAGGTTGGCTAAAAAATAAAGTCACAAATAAAATTAGAAATAAAAGAGAAGATATTACCACTGATGTTGTAGAGATGCAAAGCACCATAAGAAATTGTCACCAGCCAACGATTTGAATGACCTAGAACAAAAGACAAATTCCCAGAAACATATGTCTTCCAACACTGAATCAAGAAGAAATTAGAAAGTTAAATAAAGCAAAAGTGTGTATGAGTAAATCAGTAATTCAAACTTCACAAAACAGAAAAAATTTACAAGACGACATTATTGGTGAATTCTGTCATGCAATTGAAGACAATTTTACACCAATTCTTCCCCAAATCTTCCAAGAATTTGATGGGGTGAAAGATTACAAACTTGTTTTATGACAGCTTTATTTGCATAACAATGCTAGAAAGGACATTATATTCAAAATATAGAATATTGTCCCTGATGAACATATGTGCCAAAATTCTCAACAAAACAGAAGGAAAATGAATTCAACAGCACTTTTAATGTATCATACACATACATGAGTCAAGGGATTTATACCTGGATTTAAGGATACTTCAAAATATTCAAATCAATAAAGATGACATGCCACACTAATAGAATGAAAAACAAAACTCACATAATCATCTCAATAGGTGCAGAAAGAGCATTATATATAATGCAACATCCTTTTAAGATACTCCCAACAAATTAAATTAACCCTGTCAGTGGCACAGTATCATATACACACAAACACTATGTGGAGAGAATCAAAGCAGTTCTCTGTATATTGATTCTTAGAAGAAGGGTTTATCTAGGACATGCACAATGCCTCACATATCATCTAATTTATAACAATGTTAATAATCTTAAGCCATTTATGTCGCCATGCTCCTGCAGTAAGCACAGGATGTTAAATGATCAAGGATTGTTTTAAAGTTCATAACGGAATTTCATTAAGAATGCCATCTCATATCCAGCCGGCTGTGCCTGTCTTAGGGTGTCCTCCTCCAAGGATTTTACCCATCATTGGGCATCCAGCCATCCATACTGGAGACATTGAGTAGGCCATTTCTTATCCAGCCTGGATATGTGACATTCCTCACAGCTTTTATATCAGTTCAGTCCATGGGCTTATTCTCTAGAGCCTTCAGACAGGGGCCGACAAACCCAACATCCCTTGACAGAAAAATGGATGAAAAAATTTTGATGTATATATGCAATGGAATCAATACTTTGCATTCCTATCAACAGAGTCCACGATGTTCCTTTTTCTCCACAATCTCACCAACATCTATGCTTTTCTTTTTGATGAGAGCCTTGTGACAAGTGTGAGGTCTTGCCTCATTTTTGTTTTATGACTTTCCTAATAGTTTATAACTCTGAACATATATTCATGTGTCACTTAGCCAACTGTATGTTTCTACAGAAAATTGATTCAGATCTATCTATTCTATTCCTGTGAACATTTCGTTAAATTGAATTTTTGGTCTTTTTTGTTGTTGTTGTGGGGTAAGAGTTTGCCATATATTTTGGATGTTAACACTAGATTGGAAAATATCACTTGAAAATATATTCTCCCATTGTGTTGATTGGCTTTTCATTTTATTGATCATTTTTTCTGCAGTGAAAATCTGTTTAGAGAGATCCAATCTTATTTTGTTAGTTTTGCTTCTGCTTCCCTTTCCAGAGGAGGTATATGTAGAATCAAATTAATTCCAATGTCAAAGTGTACATCTTATCTTTTGCCCTAGGATTCTTTGTATTCAGGTTCTATGTTTTATATGCCCAGGAGTGGGATTGCTGTGTCATATGATAGGTGTATTTTTATTTTTTAAAGGAACTTCCATACAGTTTCCAAAGTGGTTTCACCAATTTTCATTCCCACCAATAGCTTTGGAGAGTCCCTATTTCTCCACAACCACCCCAGTTTTTATTATTTGTAGACATTTGGATGACATCCCTTCTCAATAGTGTGAGGTAAAATATTATTTTTTTGTCTTGCATTTGTATAAGATTAGAAATGTGAGCATGATTTTATGTTAATTTTTGTCATCTGTGTGTCTTCATTAGAGAATTGTCTTCTGCTCATTTTCTGGCTGAGTTGTTTGTAGGTTTTTGAGATGGAGTTGTATGAACGATGTGTGAATTTTAGAAATTAGCCTCTTGTTGATTGCATTGTTTCCTAACGTTTTCTCCCATTTGCATGTTCATCTTTACATTTTGTTTATTTTGCTGTGTAGTAGCTTTTAAGTTTAATTAGGACCTTTTTGTTTATTTTGCTTTTATTCTTTTCAGCTTTGGAGAGTGACATAAGAAAATTTTGCTACAATTAATGTCTTGTTTTGCCTATGTTAGGTTCCAGGGGTTTTATTGTGTCATGTATTAGATTCAGATATTTAAGTCATTTTGTGTTTATTTTTGTACAGTGTGAGGGAGTGTTCTAATTTCATTGATTTATATGTAGCTGTCTAGCTTTCTCAACATCACTTGCTGGATACTGTCTTTAAGGCATTGTATATTTTTGTTTCCTTGTCATAGTTAATTGACCATAGGTGTGATATTTTATTTCTGCCTCTGTGTTCTGTTCCAGTGATATAGATGTTTGTTTGTTTTCCAGCATTATTCTGTTTTGTTTACTGTATTTTTGTAATATAATATGAGATCTGGGAGGGTTATGGGTTATGCCTTCAACTTTGCTCTTTTTCCTCATTGTTTCTTTTGCTGTTCTGGTTCTTTTGCAGTTCCATACGAATCATAGGACTGTTTTTAGTTCTGTGGAAAACATCACGTGGTTTGATCTGAATCACTTTATATCTGTAGACATCTTTTGTAGTATTTATATTTTAACAATATTAATTCCTCTAAGACTATGAGATTTCTTTACATTTCTTTGCACCATTTTTAAATATCTTTATCAGTGTCCTATAGATTTTATTATCATGGTTTTTTCATAGGTTTATCATTTTTTGATCTGATTTCATGTGCATTTTTTAAAATTATGGAATATTTCATTGTTAGTGTAAAGAAATGTGACAATTCTTGTATATTTATCATGAATAATGCTACTCTGCTAAGTGTCTTTATTAGTTTTAGTTGTTTTGGTGTGGAGAATCTTTAGGGTTCTCTGTATAGATTATCAAGTCATCTAAAATAATAACGGTTTTACTTCATTCAATCCAACATGAATAACATTTTCTTGTATGATTGTTGTTGCTAGGACTTCCCATACTGTGTTTAATAGAGATGGTGAGAGTTGACATCTTTGTCTTATTCCTTAATTTGGCTTTCAGTTTTTCACTTTTGCATATTATGTTGTCTGTGGGTCTGTAATTAATGACTTTATTTATGTTGAGGTGTATTTCCTGAATCTTACTTTGCTAAGAGATTTCTGTCATTGTTGCTGTTGTTGTTGTTGTTGTTATTTTTGCTGTTGTTGCTGTTTTAATGAATAAATGTTGAAGTTTATGAAGTGCTTTTTATGGATTTATTGGGATGACCATATCATTGCCTCTTTTTCTTTTGTTAATATTCTGTATCAAACTGATTGATTTGTGTATTTTGAACCGCTCTTGTGACACTGCAATGAATCAAATTTGATCATGGTGTATGATTCATTTTAGGTATTGCTGGATTTAGTTTGCTAATAATATTTTGTAGAATTTCTGCATCTAAACCTATCAGATATATCGGCTTGAAATTTTCTTTGCCCGTACTTTGTTTGTTGGCTTTACTATCAGGGTGGTGAAAGCTTCATAAAATTCATTTGGGTGTTTCCCACATCTTCATTATATTTAAGTAGTTTGAAGAGAATAAGTTCTGCTTTGTATTTTTGTACAGTTCGCCACGGGAGCTGTTTAAATCTGCACTTGTATTTAACGATTTTTGTAAATGCAGGTTATATTTTTCTTCTAGTAAACAGTTTGTTCAAATTATTTGTTTCTCCTTATCTCTTTCTCTTTCTAGATATTTGTCTATTTCTTCTAAGTTGTCCAGTTTATTGGCATGTAACTGTTGACAAATTGATCCCCTTTTTGTATATCTGAGGTAACAATAGTTATTTCTCTTCTTTTATTTCTGACTTTATTTCTTTGGAGCATCTATCTTTTCCTCATGATGCACCAGGCTAGAGGTTTTTAGATTTGCTTATCTTAAAAAGAAACATAAAACAAAGTCTTTGGTTATACTACTATTTTGCATAGTTTTTTTCTCTAGAAATTATATTTACACGTGTAATATTTACGATAATATTTTTCTCTATTTTTAATTTTTTTATTGATTTAAATTGATTTTACAAAGTTATCTCCAATTCCAGTTTAGAGAACATTTTTTCAGTTAAAATGAAAATATATACATTTGTTGTCCCATTTTTTCCTCTATGAGCTGGCGTAAGATCTTTTATAGATTTCCCTGTGCTATAAAGTACAATCCTGCTTATCTATTCTACAATTTTGACCCCCCAGTCTATCTCTTCCCACCCCCCGCCCCATGGCAACCAAAACTTTGTATTCTATGTCTGCGAGTCTATTTCTGTTTTGAATTTGTGCTTTTTTGTTTTGTATTTTAAGTTTAAATTCCACTGATGAGCCATCTCATATGGTATTTTTCTTTCTCTTTCTGGCTTACTTTACTTAGACTGATTTTCTCCAGAAGCATCCATGTTGCTGAAAATGGCGTTATGTTGTCATTTTATATAGCTGACAAATATTCCATTGTATAAATATAACACCTCTACTTTATCCAGTCAACTGTCGATGGACATTTAGGCTGTTTACATGTCTTGGCTATTTTAAATACTGCTGGCTCTGAACAATAGGGTGCAGGTGTCATCCTGAAGTAGGGTTCCTTCTGGATTTATGCACAGGAGCGGGATTCCTGTGTCATATGGTAAGTCAATTCCTAGGGTTTTAAGTAATCTCCATCCTGCTTTCCACAGTGGCTGCACCAAACTGCATTGCCACCAGCAGTGAAGGACGATTCCCTTTTCTCCACAGCCTTTCCAGCATTTGTGATTTGTGGATTTTTGAATGATGGCCATTCTGACTGGTGTGAGTTGATACCTCACTGTAGTTTTGATTTGCATTTCTCTGATAATCAGTGATATTGAGCATTTTCTGATGTCCCTTTCGATCATTTGTATGACTTCCTTGGAGAATCAATTGTTTAGGTTTTCTGCCCATTTATGCATTGGGTTGTTTATTTTTTCTTATTCAGTTGGATGAGCTGCTTATATACTCTGAAGATCAAGCCTTTGTCTGTTACATATGCAAATTTTTTTCACATTCCGTAGGTTGTCTTTTTATTTCACTTTCGGTTTCTTTACTGTGCAGAAGCTTGTAAGTTTCATTAGGTCTCATTTGTTTATTCTTGCTTTTATTCCTTCTATGAGAAAATTTTCGAGACTTATGTCAGATACTGTTTTGTCTATATTTTCCTCTAGGAGGTTTATTGTATCTTTTCTTATGTTTAAGTCTTTTATCCATTCTGAGTTTATTTTTGTGTATCGTGTTCTAACTTAATTGGGAGTGTTCTGTCTTCATTGATTTACATGCTGCTGTTCAGTTTTCCCACAATTTGCTGAAGAGTCTGTCTCTATTCCATTGTATTTTCTTGCCTCCTTTGTCGAAGGTTAATTGACCAAAAGATTGTGGGTTAATTTCTGGGCTCTCTATTCTGTTCCATTGGCCTATATTTCTGTTTTCCTCCCAGTACAGTGCTGTCATGTTGACTGTAGCTCTATAGAATTATCTGAATAAAGAAATGCCACTGATTTTTGGTGATTAAACAATATATACATTTGTTGTCCCATTTTTTGTCTATGAGCTGCTGTAAGATCTTTTATATATTTCCCTGTGGTATAAAGTACAATCCTGTTTATCTATTCTACAATTTTGACTCTCCAGTCTATCTCTTCCCACCCCCCGCCCCATGGCTTAAAGCAATGCCACTGAATTTTGAACCTTAATCTTGTAACCTGCTACCTTGCTGAATTCTTTGATCACCTATTGTAGTTTATGTCTGGATCTTGTAGGATTTGCTATATATAGTAATATATTATCTGCACATAGTGAGTCTTTTACCTCTTCCTTTCAAATTTGCATCCCTTTTACTTCTCTCTCTTGTTTGATTCCTGAGGCTAGGACTTCCAAGATTATATTGAGTAGGAGTGGTGAGAGTGTGCATTCTTGTCTTGTCCCAGATTTTAGTTGGAATGTTTTAACTGTCTCACTGTTGAGTACTATGCTAGCTCTAGGTTTGTTATCTATAGCTTTCATGATGCTGAGTTATGTTCCCTCTATGCCCACTTTAGTGAGAGCTTTTATCATACGTGGTTGATGAATTTTATCAAATGATTTCCCTGCATCTATTAGATGATCATGTGGTTTTGGTCCTTTCTCTTGTTGATGTGCTGTATTACATTGATTGATTTGCATATGTTGAACCACCCCTGTGTCACTGGCATGATCGCCACTTGGTCATGATGTATAATCATTTTTCTGTTTTGTTGGATTCTATTTGCTATTTTGGTGAGGATTTTGGTGTCTGTGTTCATCAGTGATATTGGCCTATAATCCTATTTTTTGGTAGTGTCCTTTCCTGGTTGTTTTATCAGGGTGATTATGGCTTCATAGAATGACTTTAGTATTCCTTCATTTTCAATATTCTGGGAGAGTTTGAGAAAGTGTGTATGAGTCCTTCTTTGTATGTTTGGTAGAATTGCTGAGTGAAGCCGTCTGGTCCTGGACTGTTATTTGCAGGGAGATTTTATATTGCTATTTTGATTTCATTTCTAGTGTTCTGCTTGTTCAAGGGGTCAGTTTCTTCTTGATTCAGTCTTGGTGGACAGTATGTTTCAAGAAATTTGTCCATCTACTCTAGGTTATCCAGTTTGATTCCATAAATTTTCATAATATTCTCGTATGATATTCTGTATTTCAATTTTATTTGTTGCAATTTCTCCATTCTCCTATCTTATTTTGCTAATTTGTACACTCTCTTTTTTCTTCTTTTTGAGTTTTGACAGAGGTTTGTCGATTTTACTTTCTTTTTGTAAAACAGCTTTTGGAATGGTTGATTTTTTTCCTATGGTTTTTTCAATGACTATTTTATTTATTTCTTCCACAATATTTATGATTTTTTCCTTCTGCTGCCTTTTGGTGTATTTTCTTTTTCTTTTTCTAGTTCATTCTGCTGCTGTGTTAAATTGTTTATTTGTGATTGTTTTTCTTTTTTGAGGAAGGCCTGTATCACTATAAACTCCACTCTGAGCACTGCTTTTGCTGTGTCCCATAAAATTCGTGTGGTTTTGCTTTCATTTTCTTTTGTCTCAAGGTACTTTTTCATTTCAGCTTTAATTTCTTCATTGACCCATTGGTTTTTTAATAATATATTGTTTAATCACCAAGTTTTCCTTTTGTTCTTTTTTTTTCTTTTGTTGATTTTTGGCTTCATGGCATTTTGGTCAGTAAAGATGCTTGAGGTAATTTCTATCTTCTTAAAATTGCTGAGGCTTCTTTTGTGCCCAAATATATCATGAATCCTGGAAAATGTGCCATGTGCAGTTTTAAAGGATGTATATATTATTTTGTGGATTGTGCAATGCTCTGAAAATATCCAGCAACTGTTATATTTCTACTGTATTATTTAACTTCTGTGTTGCCTACTTTATTTTCTGTCTCGATGATCTGTCCAGTGATGTTAATGCAGTGTTGAAATCTCCAACTATGATTAGATTCCCATCACTATCCCCCTTTATATCTGTAAGTAAGAATTTTATTATCTTAGGTTCTCTTTTATTTGGTGCATATGTATTAATGAGTGTTCTATCCTCGTCTTGTTTCACTCCTTCAATCATTATAAAATGTCCTTCTTTATCTTTCTTTATGGCCTTTGTTTTAAAGACTCTTTTGTCTGAAATCAGTACTGCAACACCTGCTTTTGTGACTTTTCCATTTGTATGGAATTCCCTTTTCCATCCATTCACTCTCAATCAATGTTTCCTTCTCCCTGAAGTGGGTCTCTTGTATGCAGCATATCGAATGTTCTTGCTTTATTATCCAGCCTGCCACTCTATGACTTTTAACTGGAGCATTTAGTCCATTAAGATTTGAAATTATCTATGATATATTTATGTTTATTGCTATTTTGACCTTATATTTACAGTAGATCTGGTATTTCCTCTTTGTTCCTTTCATGTTCCTTTTATGGTTTGGTCATTTTCCTTAGTATTATCATGAAGTTTATTTAGTTTTAGTTACACTCTGATAAGATTTCGTCTTGTTGTTACCCTTTTATATAAGTCTTTAAGACCATTGCTATAACTGCATTTATTAAATGGATAGTAGCAAGATCTCAAACTCATCCTACCAAAATGAAAAAAGGTTAAAATGAAAGACCAAAAAAAATTCTCTATTTACCTGCCTCCCTCTGACACTCTCAATTATTTGTATGTCTTATTTTAAATTTTTTTGTTTATTTTATTAATAATTCATGAGTTATCACCTTTCCAGCTGTGAGTTTCACATTTCTGTAGCATCCTGTTGCTTTTCTTTTTAGAGTAGACCTTTCAAAGTTTCTTTTAGCATGGGTCTAATGTTTCTAAACTCTTGTAGCTTTTTCTTGTCTGTGAAAACTTTTATGTCTCCTTCTACCATAAAGGATAGCATTTGAGGTTAAAGTATTCTAGGGTATATCATTTTTTTCATTCAGGACTATGAATATATCTTGCCACTCCCTTCTGGCCTGTAGTATTTGTGTAGTGAAATCAGCTGGGAGCCTTATGGGAATTTCCATTGTAACTCTTTGCTATTCTCTTGCTGCCTTAGATAATTTCTTTATCCTTGATTCTGGCCATCTTAATCTTTTTTCTTGGTGTGGGTCTATTTGGGTTATTCCTGTTTTGGACACTCTGAGATTCGTATACATGGATATATTTTCCTTCTTTAAGTTTGGGTAATTCTCAGTCATGATTTCTTCAAACACTTTTGCAATCCCATTTGATCTTTCTTCCCCTTCTGGGACATCTATCATGCCAATTTTGGCATGCTTTCTATTATTCCATAGGTCCCTTATGCTTTTTTCATTTGTTTCTTGTTGTTTCTCTTGTAGATATTCTGATTGTGTGCTTCCTATTGTCCTGTCTTCTAAGTCACTAATTCATTCCTCTGTGATAGCTAGTCAGCTCTGCGATGCATTTAGATCATTCCTCATCTCAGTCAATGTGTTTACCTATTCTGCTGGGATCTTCTTTATAGCTTCCATTTCATTTTTAACATATTTTATATCTCTAAACACTATCTTTTATTTCCTTCAGTAATTTGATCACTCCTATTTTGAAATCTTGATCTAGTTGGCTATCGATGTCTATTTCACTGTTCATTCTTTCATGGTATTTCACTTGTTCTTTTAATTGGGAATGGTTTCTCTGCTCCTTCATCTTGCTCCTACCTCTCTGGCACTGTGGTTTTGGAGTATCAGTTATCTACTGTGATCCTAAAGGAATTTATCTACCCAATGTCTATGTAGTAATACAACTTAGAAAAGAGAAACAAGAGAGAGAGAGAGACAAAGAATTTTTAAGAAGGGAGAAATAAATATTTGAAGACATTGTATAATGCATAATAGAAGAGCAAGTTGAAGCAGAGATTTGAAAAATTTTAATAATAAAATTATTTTTAAAAAATTTCAAAGGGATTAAAATGGGGGTATATATAATTGTCTCAGAAGTAAATATTAAGAGTGTAATAGAAAATGGAACAGGTAAAAACAGATTAAAACAAGGGGGTGGTCTGTGTCCTCCTGCAGACTGTGTACATTTAATGTTAAGTCTTTCTGTATTCATCCTGTTTTGGAAGATCATCTTCCTGTTTTAAGAGGCCCTCCATTGGAGCCCTCAACTATGATGCTCCCAGTGCCTGTCGGCAAGCAGATGGCTCCTAACCCCAACACTGCTTCTGGAGCAGCTCTCTTTACTGTTTTCTGGCTTGTGACTATGCTGACTGATGCTGCAGTCAGCTATTGCAGACTGACCTGGCAGGAGTGGGCATCAGTCACTCTCCCAGCATCATGGTCAGGGGCTGCATTCCAACCCAAAAATGGGGGGCAACACGCCCCCTCAGGGTGCCAGTCTCTCTGCTGCTCTGTGCCATTGTACAGTCCTCCTCATGTTTGCACACCAGTAGTGGGATCAGGGAAGACTGAAGAACAGCCCTGCCCCTGGACTGGCTCAAACCCAGCTCTTGTTTGTCTTGGTGAAGCAAGATCTCTGAGGAACCAGGGCAAATGTATCCTATCTACCTCAGGTGTTAGAGAAATCTCCATCTGGCCATTAAGGCTGCTATGTCCTAAGGCATAGATGCAGATTTTGCCCCCACTGCTACCTGGGTGCATAGCACCAGAGGGTATGGTGGCTGTGTCTGATCCCCAGGTCTCTTCACCTAGAAACTATTGTGGATTTTCAGCTTTGGGAATGCACCCTTTCCCCCACAGGGCACAACTGCCCTGTTGTTTAATGGAGGGCCCAGGTTGTTCTGCCCTGTACACCCACAGCCATGGCACACAGCCCCATCCATTCCCCTGGACTGCCTCAGTACAGAAATCCCCATCTTCCACCCACCTCGTGAAGCATGGCCCTGTCCCCAGTTTCTGGGCTGCATTTTGGGCAGGGTGTCTGTGCCTTTTTAACTTAGTTGTGTCAGTTAACTTATACTCAGTACAGATCCAAGCCCTGGAGGCACACCCTCCGTCCTGCTGAACTCTCAGTTGGAGAGGGGAGACCAAGTGAATGAGCACCAGATCTTCTTTGCTGCTCCCTCCCCGTGGGACCTGTCCCACTCTGTTTTGCCTTTTCTTCTTTCTTTCTTCCTTTTCTCCTACCAGATTTTATGCATCTTTACCTATTGAAGAGGACAATGTTCTGCCAGAGTTCTGCAGGTTAGCTGGTTAGCTGAGTGGGTCTGTGGATGTGAGCCTTGGTGCATTTGTGGGAAAGGGTGAGTAACGAGCATCCTTCTACTCCACCATCTTGTCCTCCACCCCAATAAATGCTCACTTTATGGTGGAAGATAAACACAGCCTGGAGATAGATGTAAGAGATATTTCATGGAAATGATAAGAAAGTGCAGATTGCAATGCTCAACTCATACAAAATATGTTTCAAAATAAAGGCCACAATGAATGATATATATGAGATTATATAATGAAAAAGAGATCAATATTAAAATAGAGTATTACACCCATTAAATTATATATGGACCCAACACCTTAGATCCTAAGTATATTAAAAAATATTAGTAGACATAAAGGAATTAATTCATTATAAAGCAATAATAGTAGAAGAGTTTAACACCGCACTATTCCGATAGCCAGTTCATCCAGAAAGAATATCTGTAAGGAAACAGAGATCTTAATAGTATATAAGATCATTTGAACCTAACTAGTCTATTGGACACTGCATCAGAAAAGCAGAACACATAAACTTTTCAAGTGTGCACAGGATGTTATCTAAGGAATTAACCACAAATTATGTCATGAAAAGTGCCTCAGGAACTTTAAGCAAATATAGATTACAACAAGTATTTTTCCATACACATAAGTATGAAACAATGCATCAACTCTAGAAAGAAGAACAGGAAAAGCACAAACATGAGATTAAACCACATCCTTTAAGAAATATAATAAAACAAGTTCAATGATGAAATCAAAGAGGTAATAAAATCATACCTAGAGATAAATTATAATGAATACACAGCTTCATAAAATGTATGGGATGCAGCAAAGACAAATCTAAGTGGGAAGTTTACAACGATTAATGCCTTCTAAAGGAATAAGAAAAACCTCACACAAAGGACAAAGCATACCACTCAAAATAACAAGAAATAAGAACAAACAAAACACAAAGGCAGTAGAATGAAAACTCTTCAGTGAGTAGGCTGAAAATAAATGAAATAAAAATCAAAAAATAAGTTAAAAGTTCTAAAATCAAGAGATTTTTTTTCTTAAAATTATTAACAAAATAGTAAGCATTTAGCCAGGCTTATCAAGAAATACACAGGGTGGGCCCAAACAAAATAATAAATGAAACAGTTCAAATAATATTTGATATTACAGAAATACAAAATAAGATTATGTAAGCACTATGAGCAGTAATGTGACAACCAACTAGACGACCTAAAAGAAATGGACACATTACTAAATACATGCAGCCTACCAACACTGAATAAGGAGAAAACAGAAAACTTGAAAAGAGCAATCAGTATATGTTAAATAAAATCTATAATTTTTAAAACTCCCCTTGAAGTAAATACCTGGATGCCTTCACTAAAACCTCTTTCCCCCCAACTATTTCAAAAAATGAAGGAGGAAGGAAAATTCCCAAAGTTATTCTATGAGGCCACCATTACCCAGATAACAAAACCAAAGACAATACCAAAAAAAAAAAAAAAGAAAATGTAAAGTCAATATCCTTGATGAATACACATTCAAATATCCTCAAAAGAACATCAACAAATTAATCCAGCAATACATAGAAAGGATTATACACGAAGATCAGTTTGATTCCTTCCAGAGTCAGAAGGATGTTCAAATTACACAAGTCAATCAGCATAACACATATCTAAAAAGGAAGGACAAAATTCACAGGACCATGTCAATACACACAGAAAAAGGATTTGACAAAATTCAACATACATTCATGACCAGAACTCTCATGAAAGTGAGTAAAATGGGAAGATCTCTCAGCATAGTAAAGGCCATTTATAACAATTTATAATACTCAGAGGGAAAAGATGAAAGCCTTCTGGGTAAATTCGGGAAGAAAACAAGGACTCCTGCTCTCAGCACTTCTGTTCCATAGTAATAGAAGAAAGGAAAAGGAAAGAAAAAGAAGTAAAAGAAATGCAAAATGGAAAGAAAGAGGCAAAATTGTCACCAGTACTGATGACATAACAATCTACATAGAGTCCTAAGGGCTCCACACGGTCTATGATGAATAATAAATAATTTCAGCACGGGAGCAGGGTACAAGATTAATGTAAAGAATCTCTTGCATTTCTACACATTAATCATTAAATGCCATAAAATGGAAGTTAAAAGCAATACTAATTAAAATCACATCCCCTAGAATAACTTGGAATAAATGTAACCACATGTGTGAAAGTTCTACACACTGAAAATTTAAAAAAAAATTGACAAAGAAATTAAAAATAATTCAAAGAAATAGAAAGATTTCTTGTGCCCTTCGAATGAAAGAATTCAAGTTGTTAACAGGGCCGTACTACACAAACAAACCTACAGATTTAGTTCAATTCCTTTTACGAAGCTGTACTATTTTACAAAGAAGCAGAAAAAAATAACTCTAAGTTTTACATGAAACCGTTAAAGATTGCCAAAATGATCTTGAGAAGAAACAAAAAATCTGGAGGTAAAATCCTCCCAGATAGCTTACTATACAACAAACCTACAGTAATAAAAATCAACATGGCATTGGCACAGAGATAAATAAAAACAGAGAGCCAGAAAATAATTCCACACACCTATGAGCAATGAATCTATGATAAAAGAGGGAAAAGTACACAATGGAGAAAAGACAGTCTTGTTAATGGATGGTGTTGGGAAAGCTGGACATGTACATGTAAAACAGTGAAATGAGAGCATTCCATGACATCATAAACAAAAATAAACTCCAAGTTTATTAAGGATATAAATGTAAGACCTGATAATATAAAACTGCTAGAAGGGAATATAGGTGATACTCTATTGCATCTATATCATAGTAATATTTTCTTAAATCCGTCTCCTATTGCAAAAGAAATAAAAGCAAATATAAGCAAGTGGGACCTAAACAAACTGGAAATCTTCTGAAAAGCTAATGGCACAATCAATGAAATGAAAACACTGCCTATGTAATTGGAGAACATATTGGCAAAGAATTCAAGTGACCAGGGTTTAATAGATGTAGGTTAATAGATGTCACATGGATTTAGGTTACACAACTCAATTTGAAAAGCAAAAACCCAATCAAAAACAAGAGCAGAGTAACTGAGTTAATATTTTTCTAAAGAAAACTTAAAGATGAGTAACAGGCAAGTAATAAAAATGCTCAACGTTACTAATTATTAGGTAATTGCAAATCAAAACCACAATGAGGTATCACTTCACACTGGTCAAATGGTTATTATCAAAAAGTCTACATATTGAAAGTGTTGGAGACAATGTGGATATAAGAAATCTCTTGTATACTCTTGGTAGGAATGTAAATTGGTACAACTTCTATGGAAAACAGTATTCAGATTTCTTTAAAACGTAAAACAGGACTACCATATGAAACAGTAATACGTCTCCTAGGAAAAATCTAGGGACAAAACCCTAAATTGAGAAGAACCAATGTACACAACAGAACTCTTTATAATATGCAAGACAGGGAAGCAATCCAAGAGTCCACAGTAAACTATGGACTTAAAAAGATATGATGTTTCTATAAATATGCAATGAAATATTACTGAGCCATGAAAAATTATAACAAATTGCTATTTCAGGATCATGAATGGACCTAGTAAATATTGTGCTTAGTGAAGTAACTTATACAAAGACAAAAGTACATAATGTAATTTATATTTGGAATCAAAAGAATAAAAAATATCTTTGTACATCTATCTATAGCTATCCATTGATAGATGACAGATAAATAGAAGGATAGTTACAAAGATACATGATGGATAGATAGATAGATAGATAGATAGATAGATAGATAGATAGACTGATTGATTGATTGATTGATTGATTGATTGATTGATAGAGACATGGTAGATAGAGAGATTAGATAGACAAGACTGAAACAGACTGAAAGATATGAGAAAAAATTTATGTTTACCAAAGTAGAAGGCAAGGACAATTTTATGGTATGATATTGAGAGATATAATGTAATATATATAAAGGAGAGAAGCAACAAGGATAATCTGTATAGATCAGGGAATTATGCACAATAACTTAAAATAATTGAATGTTAAAAGTATTGTAATAATTTATAATGCAATATAATCCACAAAATGGTTGGAATCACTATGCTGTACACCTGAAACTACACAATATAGTACGTCTGCTGTTCTTCAACTAAAAATAAAACATCTCATTTCAAATTAAGTACTTATTCCACTGATAGCAGCTTCCTTTAATATTGATTTATTTTTACTCTTTATATTTTATGATTACTGTCTCAAAATATTTCCTTTACTCTTGTGAACATTTTACCAGATTAATGTTTATATATTTATTGCCCCTGATTTCCTATTTTTCCCTCTTTAATCCATAGAGTTTAGTAGCATTTAAAAAATACCCAAAGAAATAGTTGCAAATTTCTTGTGGTAACTGCTTAGCATTTTGTTCAATGTTTTGCATATTTTTGCCATTTTATTTTTCTTAGAAGAGCTCTTTTCTGCACCCTGTGTAAGTTGTTTCAGTATTGTTTTTTTCATCTCATTCAGGTCTTGTTTTTTCTGGTAAAGTCTTTATTTTTACTTTATATCTAAGTGAAAAGTGTGCAAGGTAGAATATTCTTGGGTGAGAGATTTCTTATTTCAGTAGTTTGATAATGCCATTTAATTTAGCCTTGGCCTTTGTTTTCTGCTGAGAATTCTGCTTAAAGCCTGATGGGGGCTCCTTTGTAGATTATCATAACATTTTTTGACTGCCTTTAAAAATTTACTCTGTCATTGACTAGCCAATTTGCATATGACGTATCTTGAAGGAGGTCTCTTTGTCTTAAACTTATTGGTGTTTTTTTTGGCTCATGGACTTGTATATCAGTTCCTTACACAGGTTCGGGTAGTTATCAACAATTAATTCTTTAAATGAACCAACAGCTACCTTTTAACTTTCTTCTCCCTCCAGGATTTCAGTCTAAAGTGCACTTCCTGAAGAAGTCTAATGGCTATTGTAGAATTTCCTCCCTTATTAATATATTGTATCTCTGCCCTCTTCTATCATTTGAATTTTTGTATTGGTGAGTTTGCTAAACTCTCTTCCACAAAGGCAGTCTGCTTCCAATGCTTTCTGTTGCATTCTCCATCTCATTTACTAAGTCCATCTGGTCCTCCAATAATGTTTGGTTATTTAATAGTTTCAGTCTCTTTTGTAATGTATTGCTTATCAGCATTTAATTTATTCCTATGCTCACTAAATTGCTATCTGAATTTTGTATTCTGTATTGAGTTTCTATATGACACCTATTTGGATTCTCTATTAATTATATGGCAGTATTCCATGACTTTAAGTTTGTTTGCTGCAGGGTTGACATTGTGTGTGTGTGTGCATGTGCATGTTCGTGTGTGTCTGTGTCTGTTTCGGTGTCTGTGTGTGTTTATCTGTGTGTGTGTATGCCCTATAATTTTACTGTAATTGGTCATGATCTTGGTAAATTATTGCTCTGATGACACTAAATAACAGATTGGGAGTTGAGCCCTTGCTTTTTTTTTCTGGTAGTTTGCAATATCGTACAATTTTTGGTTTTACTTACATAACCTACCTATGATAATATTTCAAAATGTCACTTTCCAGTAGCTGCTGTCTGGATAAAAGATGTGCTTTCATTGTCACTTAGACTTCTCTGGTAGTTAATGCCAGTGTTGTCACTGGTATGGTGAACCCTTCCTTTTATCTGATATCCCTTGAGACTCCGTGTACACATTCTGGAAACATGTAAAGACAGGTGAGTATTTGTAATCAGGCAAGTGCTTTTTTCATGTCCAGTTTTGCAAGGTAAATTGTCTCCACCAATGTGAATGGGTAGTTAGGACAGTGTCATGAATGTCTGAGTGTCTGAAGGATGGAATTTCTTTCTCTATTGTGGCTCCCTCCTAGTTACCTGTGAACATGGGTACTTGTGCAGTTGGAGACCGAAGCTGTGTGAACCACTGAAACCCTGTTTCTACTGGGTTCTCAGAGCCTGTGGGCTCAGATACCCTTGTAAGTTGTCCTTGGTTGCAGTCACCAAATCTGCTCTTCCCTCAGTTAATCCTCCCTTATGTGTTGTAGCCCACCAAACTTCAGCCTTACACATGCGTTCTGGATTATTGTTTTGTGTTCTAGTTATTTTTGTTGAGATGTGAATGTTTTACTGACTGTAGATTTAAGGGGAGAGTCAGAAATAGTTTAAACTTATGTCACTTATTTCAAACTACATGCTTTTTCATTTAAAAGCTAAAATTCTAATAAGGACATTATAAGAACACTAAAGAAAGTGAAAAAATCAACTCCCTTAAAGTCATAGTACTACAAACTATTTTGAATTTCCTGGGTTCTTTTCTTCAATGTTTTTCCTACATAAATGCACATTTTACTATATTATAAGCCTATAATCTCTTTAAAATCATTTAAATTTTTGAAATATTTCTCTGTGCTGTAAATATAGTCCTGTTGCTTCTCTAATTTATAACTATTAGCTTGCATAGTTCTGTCTTCCCCATCCTTCTTGTTTGTCTCCAAAGCAAATCATTAATTGGTACACTACACATATATATGTTATTCTGTTCCCGTTTCTTTATGATTATTTCTCTTATGTCTTTAGTTTCCTCATGTAAGTGATTACGTAGAGTGTTTTTCTCTGTATGACTTATTTTCATATATACAACACTCTCTCGGTCCAGTCACATTGTTCCAAATTGCAGAATTTTATTTTTTGATATGGCAATGAGTATTTATTATGTTATCTATATCTCATATCTACTTCAGCCAATCATCTGTTGATGGGCAGTTGAATTATGCATCTATCCTTGGCTATTATAAATGATGATGTTAAGAACATTGGGGGTAATATAGCCTTAAAAGTTAATATTTCCATGTTTTTACTAATTTATAACAAAAACTGGAATTGCTGCAACATATAATGGTTCTATTTCTAGTTTTCCGTGCACTGTTTAAACTTTTATACTAGTGGATGCATCAATTTATATTTCCACCAACAGTGTACTTTGGTTCCCTTTTACTGACATTCTTATTAATGTTTCTCATTTGAAGACATTTTTAATAGCCATTTTGGTTGCTGTGAGATTATATTTCATTCTGGTTTTGATTTAAGATTTCCTAATGAATAGCAAAGTTATGTTTCTTTTTATGTGAATGAAAATCATCCACATGTCTGTTTTTGAAAACTTTCCAGGAAGATCCTTAAACTGTTTTTAAGTTGGGGCCTGTGTTTTAAAATATTCAGTCTAATATGCTGCATGTATTTTATGGATATTAACAAAATGTTGGTCTCATTGTCTGAAATTTTTCCTTCTATTCTTTGTATTGTCATATGTCTTGTAGAAGTTACACTTTGCTCTGCAAAGTGTTGCACTTCACAATTATACAAGAAATAAAATCCCTGTATCACTTAAAACATCTAATTTTTCCTCAGTAAACTTAAAAGAGTATTGTTAATTTTCCTTTTATTTTTTTAATTAGGAGACAGATCAAAAATAAATATTACTATGATTAACCTCAAAGTCATTTCTCCTCATGGTCTTGATCAGAAATTGTATAGTTTCAGGTTTTACATTTAGGAAATAAATCCATTTTTATCTTAGTATGTATTCTATGGAAGGAAGTGTTCATACATCTTCCTTTTACATATACTGTCCTGTTTTCCCAGAACTACTTGTTGAAGAGACTGCCTTTTCTCCATTGTATACTCTTGCCTCTTTCATTGTAGACTAATTGACCCTATGTATGTGCGTTTATTTTCGGACTCTTTATTTTGTTACATAGGTCTATATGTCTCTTTAGTGATATATTTTGATGTTTTGATTACTGTAGCTTTGTAGTACGTTCTAAAGTCAGGGAGGATAAAACCCACAGTTTTGTTCATTTTTTAAAGACAATTTTAGAAAATTTCGGTCTTTCAGGTGTTTTTATAAATTTTATTATATTTCTCCTTTTTTTTTAAAAGAAACATATGGATTCTGTGAGAATAGAAATTCACTTAAAGAAAAAATCTAAGAAAAATGGTTAAATGTGGAGGATAAATCATACAATTTTAAAAAACAATGGATTGATGTAAAAATCAAAGGAAATATATACAAAGAAAAATGACAACAAAAACAAAGTCCATGGGGTATAGAAAAAGCAGTATTAATAGGGATGCTTTTAGCAAAATAATCCCACTTATACAAATAAGAAACATCTCTTATAACATAATCTTAGAAACAAAAGATTTAGCAAAATAAGAAACAAACTTGTTTGTAGAAGGAAAGACAGCTGAAAGGTGAGAACATAAATAAATAAAATAATGATTAAAAATATAAACATTCAATCAAACTAAATAATGGCTTTTGAAAGATAAACAAAATTGATAAACTTTAACCAGACTCGTGGGTAAAAAAAGAGTACAGATTAATAAGCTCAGAAATAAGTGAGAAGTTACAGCTCATATCAAAGCAATACAAAGCATCATAAGAAGATATATCAAATTATATATCATAAAATGGAAACCCTAGAAGAAATGCACAATTTCTTGGAAAGACATAATCTGCAGGATGAAATGAGAAATAGAAAATATGAACAGATTATCACTCATAAAATTGAATAACTAATTAAACAAAATCTCCCAAGAAACAAAATTCCAGGCCTAGAAAGCCTCCCAATAGAATTCTGCCAAACATTTAGAGAAGAGCTATCACCTATACTTCTCAGATATTGCAAAAATTTCGAAAGGAAGGTAGGCTTCCTACACAATCTTTCTGTATCACACTATTACTAAAACAGGAAGAAATACCTAAAAAAAATTAGAGGTTAAAAACTACTGATAAGCATAGATGCAAAAATCATCACTAAATTGTTAGCAAAGCAAAAAATACATTTAAAGTATTATACATTATGAATAAGTCCATTTTATTCCAGGGATGCAAAAGTGATTCATTACCTACAAAGTAATCAATATGATACACCACACTAACAAATTGAAGAATAAAAATTATATTGTTACATCAGTAGTGTCATAAAATGTTTTGACAATTCAGTAACTATTTATGATTATATTTCTCCTCAAAGTGGACATGAGGAAACATACCTCAACACAGTTTAGGTCATATATGACAAGAACTCAGCTAACGTGACACTCACTGATTAAAAGCTGAAAGCATCTCCTTTAAGAGCAGGAAGAAGACAAGAATGTTCACTCTTAACACTTTTATTCAGTATAGTATCGGAAATTCTAGCCATAGCTATCCAAATAAATGTAAATATAAAATATCTAATTAAGAATAAGAGTAAAACTATCTGTTTGCAGATGACATGCTTTAAACAGAAATCATAAAGATGGCATATCAAAACTACTAGGGCTTATCAATGCATTTGGTAAAATTTCAGAATGTAAAATAAACATACAGAAATCTTGCATTTCTGCACACTAACAACACGCTAACTGATAGAGAAATTGAGGGAACTGTCTCATTTACAGTTGCATTAAAAATAAAAAATCTAGAAATATATCCAACCAAGGAGGTAAATGACCTGTACACAGAACACGATAAAATATTTATAACAGAAATTGAAGATAATGCAAACAGAAGAAAGGATATACTTTGTTCATTGATGAGAAAAAATATTCCTTAAATGACAATACTAGCCAAGAAAATACACTAATTACATTCAGTGCCTATCAAATTACCAAGGGCATTTTCAGAATTTGCAGTAAATAATACTTAAATTTACATGTAAAAACAAAAGTGTTGAAATCACTAAAAGAAAAGAAAAGAAAAGAAAAGAAACAATAAAAACAAACATATTTGACAAAGAACAAAGGGGAAGTATCAGTTTCCCTGATTTAAAATTATAATACAAATCTACAGTAATAAAAAGACTATGGTAGTGGCACAGGACAAAGAGAATAATAGAACACAAAGAATGCCTAAAAATGAAATCAGACAGTTATGGTCATTTAGCCCATTACAAAAAATGAATATACAGTGGTTGAATGGTAAACAATAAGCATATGAAACCGGTCAACATCACTAACCATCAGAAAAATGCAAGTCGAAAACACAAGGAGATTTTATGTCAGTCCTGTCAGAATGGCTATTATCAAAAAGATAACAAATATAAGGGTTGGTGAGGATGTAAGTAAAACAACCTCATGCACTGCTGGAGTGAATGCAAATTTGTGCTGCCACTGTGGAAAAGAGTATGCAGTTTTATCTACAAATTTAAAATGAAATATAATCCAACATTTCCATAACTGGATACTTATTCCAAGAAAATAAAAACACTAACTAGAAAAGATAAATTTAACCATATATTCACTGCAGCATTATTTACAATAGCCAGGATATAGAAGCAAATTAATTGCTCAACAACAGATGATGGATAAAGAATATGTGTGTTTATAGTATATATATCTACCCATCTATTTTTTTATTTTTATATTTTATAGTTTTTTATATATGCACATACACAGATAAAAATACAATTTTTTATTACTCAGCTATAAAAAGAAAAAGTTCCTGTCATTTGCAACAAATGGGTAGACCAAGAGGGTAATAAGCTTAGTGAAATAATTCAGAAAGAGAATGACAAATGCTGTATGAATTTAATCATATTTGGTATTTGAAACAAATGAACAAAACACAACAGAAAAGGAGACATAGATATACAAAGAAACAGGTTGTTCACAAGAAGGAGGGAAATGGGGTGAGTAAAAAGAAATATTTGAGTAAAATTAAGAGAGAAAATTTTCCATTTGCAAATTAAATGAGTCAGGGACAAGAAATGGGCTGTATGGGGAATAGTAAATAACTATGAAATATCTGTAAATAGCAACATATCATAACTACATATATTCTGGTGATCAGATTGAAATGTAATAAAAATAGAAAACAGTATGATGTGTAAGACAATCTAACACAGTTTATAGATTAAAGTACACTTCAAAAACAAACATAATTAAAGAAAAAAATAGATTTGTAGTTAACAGAGGCAGGGTTTGGGATAGGGGAATTTCATTAATGCACTCAAAAAGTACAAACTGCCAGCAGTAAAATAAACGTGTTCTGGGGATGCCCCGTAATAACATGAAAATTACAATTAATACTGCTTTATGTTATATATGAATGTTGTTAAGAGAGTAGACCCTAAGGTTTCTCATCACAACCAAAAGACAAATTGTGTTTCTTTAATATTGTATGTAAATGAGGTAATGAATTCTCCCTAAAGTTGCTAGGATATCAATTTCATGATAATTGTAAATCAAATCACTATCCTGTGCACCTAAACTTACAAAAAGTTCTACGCCAATTAAATCTCACTAGAAACGAGAAAAAGGAAAAATGGAAAGTGAATGGTCATTATTTCTCATATCATTTCTGATGATTGTTTCTGCAGCAAGTAAGCTTGAGTCATGATATACTTATTCAAGGTAAAGATTCTAATAAATAAGTGATTCTAATAAATTATACATAAAGATACTATTATAATTAGTGTTTTACCATTCTTAAAATTTCTTAATGTTAACAGACCACTGCTTCTGTAGGCATCAAAATTTCACTCTGTGTACTCATCTGAGATTAGGGAATGTATACAAAAGTTAAACCTGGCTGCTCTTGCTGTGAGTGATAAAGTTCAGTGTCTCTGACCGATGGTCTCATCTCCATGACAGCAACGGTAAAAAAGGAATATGCTAGGTTGCTGAAAATCTGAGCATGATAAAGTCTCAGAACTCCTACAATTCTTAACTGTTTTGAAGTGGGAATGCAATAATGACAAAGACTTGATTTTGGATAACAATGTGATGTTTTCTCATGGTTGCATTAGGGGATGTGAGGATAATCCCTGAGATCCACAATAAATATTCTCATTCAAGTGCTGAACAAGGACTGTAATGGTTCAGAAATATTAGCACTAAAGACTGCTTTCAAAATGATGACTACGCTCACTCTATTCCAGGTAGTCCAAGGAAAGAAAGGTTACTGCAATTTCAAGGTGAATGAGAATAAGTCAGTGGTTCAGTCTCTGTAAATTAGTCAACGGGTTTTGAAACCCAAAATAAGTTGTGTCAACAATGAGAATTAAAAGAAAAAAATTAGACATAAGCTTAAATTAAAAAGGAGACACCATCCAGTGCTGGCCTCTGGGGACTAGAGAATGTATATGCCTCAGTCCAATTCATGGGTTCAGTGGCTTGGCCCTAGCGTCAGCTCGGGATTCAATGAACAGGTAACAATTAGTATACTGGGAGAAATATAATCTACCTCTCCCTGATTGAAAGAAAATCTGGTGGCTCAATGAAACTATTAAATCACCGTTTCTGCCAGATGCAGAGGAATAATTCACTGATGACTCAACTAAGACAAACTTAGTTACTGCTTAACAATCCATCTTCACACACACAGAGGTAGACAGATTTGTAGCTTTTAGTGGGAAGAATTCAGTGGACAGAGCTCAGAGAATAGTTTTCAAAACACCAACAAACTTTTGTACTTTTCCCAATAGTCTAGCTTTTCCCAGGTAGAAAATTACAGATGGAGAAACAAACAAGATTCTTCTTTAGGATTTCTAATATTGAAAGTAAACTGTAGCTTTTGACTTATCAGTATAGAACCTTGTTAAGATAATCACGGTAAGACCCACTGTCTGATAAGAGAGCTGGAAAATAGCTGCTGAACAAGCCCATCTTAACCCCAGTCTGTTAATGTAAGCAACAACATAGCCACCATCAGATTTGAGATGACAAAATTAAAAGCTTGATGTTTCTGTTGTATCAACATCCACTACTGTCCAGACACAGTTCTCCTGCTGCAAGTGGAGTTTTTTCTTCTCTTGTAAAGGTCATATTTGTGGGATGTTGCAAGAGCTTACCCTGGCCCATTTGCTCTTTCTCCAGATTATTGAAGGCTTTCTTCACAACTGGTGACACATTTTCAGGACTCAATATTGCCATTCCAGTCTTATCAGCTGACATTTGATGCATGATTATGAGAAGAAGTCTTAGAAACCCTAAACTTGCATACAACTTTTCGAGCATTTCAGGGCATTTCACATTCTGAAAATGCTTCACATTTTGTTTTAAATTAATGGGAAATTGTCAAAGTCTTCCATGAATATTTTATGTTTCCTAATATCTGCAGAAATTTGGTATTCTTGTAGTTGGACAAATTTTTATTTCCACCACCCTCACCTATTTCTAGTCCACACATTTTAGATTGCAATTTGGTTACTGAATACGACCACCACAACCAAGGGTCTAGGACCTCTTAGATACATTCTGTGTGAAGGTTAGAAGGGGCAAATTTATCTGGGGTGCATAAACCTACATTAAATGTTTGCAATGGCACTGCCCCTTCTGGACAAAGCTCTGATTCTAAGAAGTAAATTAATAAGAAGTCAGTATAGTTACAGCTATGGGGAAGAGAATCAGCTATTTTGGGGTGGGTGGGTGATGAAGAGACAGCAAAAAATCCAGCAAATGAAAATGGAATGCTTTAGGCCTCTGGAGGCATGAATTAAAAAGAAAATGATACTTTGTCTCCTGTACCTACCTCCACTTTCTCTCTTGAGTGACTAGTCCTTGGGCTATGAAAAGTGTTAGTTTGTGGTGAAGAGTAAAGACAATAACGAAATAGTTAGAAAACCATGATAGTTTTGTTGTTTCAGGAAAGTAGATTTTGCTTAAAGTAATCTTGTATTTTTCATTCACTAAATACTAAAATGCATCCTGTGGCATGTGCTGTGCTTATTATGCTGGTATCCAAGTTAGACAAGGAAAGGGGGATGGACAGAAAACATCTGGAGGAGGTGGTTTCTCTGCTGAAACTGGGAAAGTCTAAGCAGGTAAAAGGAGGACACCCAAATTCCAAGGATGAGATGGAGCAAAAGTGTTGAGGTTGGAGATAACATAGTTGACAAGCATTTGTCTGGATATATTTCCAGATACAGTGAAACATAAAGATATGCCAAGATAGTCAGATGCGTGATTTACAGAGAAATGACAAATCTAAGTAGGGTTTGTGGGCTTAGAGCTGGATAGGCATTAAGTGCCACCCTGAGGACATAAGCTTGTCTTTGGCTGGAACATAAATGCAACATAAATTATTGACTACAAAATATAGTGTAGACTCTTGATGGCAGGAATTGAAATCACCAATTGGAATGCTTTGAGAGCAGCACAAAGAAGACCATAGATAAAATTACTTCTTAAATTCTACCACATGCTGTATGTGCCATCTGGGAATACATCATTAGACCTTTATGATTCCAGGAATGACATAATAGAGACCATGATCCCTGGGCCGGTTCCTGCATTTATTTCCTGTTCCAACCTATCCTAACTTAACACATTTGATTCTTTCCAGGATGAACCAGAAACCACTTAGTACTTTTCCCTCTCTCCATGTTTTTGTCTTTTTCCAAATTCTTCCATTTACTCTTCTTCCTTACAAGAAATTATTTAAATTTACTCCTATATTGTTCCATCAAATGATCATATCAATCAAATATATCTATTTTCTTAAAATGTTAACATAGACTCCCGTTTAATTCTTAACTCTATATAAAAAATATAAGGAAAATAAAGTTAAAAATCTATGTTTATTGTTCAAATATGAAAATTGCAGATATTTGTCGACATTTGCCAACATCAATTTTAATCTTTGTTATCCTACATAATCTGGTAGTCCTCTGGTAGATCAGTTGTAATAAGGATGACGTTTTTAAACTGAAGTTGGCTAATGAGTTCAAGTTGCAAGAGATGTAGCTGATGTATCAGCTTTCACTAGCACTGGAAACCGTGGGTTGCTCCCTGGTTGAAGTTTAGAAAAACGACCTTCATTGGCAGACCTGTTGTGATACCTATTTGGAAAAGTACAAGTCTCCAACATCAGTCCAAAATAATTGCTCTGTGTGGAAGACAAGATGCTGTACTGAGAAGTAGAATTTGTAGTTGTAATGAAGTTCACAACACGGCCATTTGCTTCAGTGCAGCTGCTTTGAGAGTGCCTGTGGACTGTGGTCAAGTGATTTAAAATAGCACGTTGATCCACTGCAATTTGTTCTGGTGGTCTAAGTGACATTGATGATGGAGGAGAAAACTCACATCTGATCAGGATAGTTGTACCATCAATTATGTGGCTAGTAGTGGGCTTTATTATTAGAGGCAAGTTTCAATTTGCAGAAGGTAAAAATGCACTTTCTCCACTAGTGTCAGACACAAAATCAGAATTATGATTATCCACATTACCCTCTGCTTTAAAGTGTGTCTTTTTGTAATCTTCAGCCAATGAAGATACCAGAGAGGCATTTTTCATCACTAGTCTTCTTTTTATTCTCACTAAAAGCTGGGGACAGCCTCGTTTGAAATTTGGATTATGATAGAACTGCAGCTATAACCAAAAGAGAAAGATTTAAATAGAGTTTTAAACCAAAATACAAGACTACAATAAGCCTAACCTATAAAACCTCAGATTTCGCGTTTATTATACAAAGATTATATCATTAAAATATGAACATTGCTTGCGATATTTTGAAGATCCTTATTGGGAAAATACACATTTAAATAGCATAGTCATCAAATTTAAGAAGTTACCATTTTCAGTAAAGGTGAATGCTACGTTTTAAAAGCAGATTTAATACCTTTATTTAGATTTCTGTTAAGATTCATAGTTGCAAGCAAAGTTTCTCATTATCTTGACTACTTAAGGCACTGTCACTCTTTTAGAAAAAAATAAAGGATTTTATTCTTAGTAGTTTTATACAATATACAAAATCTAGTTTTACATTTATTTTACCATAGTTTGAAGTACAAAATAAAACTTATACATAAGTTACCAAGTGGTAACTAAAATTTCTGTATACCTTGCTTAAAACAGAGAGTTCTTTGACTTCTGCCAGAAATTCAGCCAGACAAACATAGCTTTGAAAATTCTGCCACACTTTTCTAAACCCATAAAGGTTAAGCTGTCTAACTAAACTTTTCATTCTTCCAGTTTCAAGTATTCTGAAAGGGGCCTTTCTCTCCAAATCTTCCTCCTTAAAGGCATCTTCATCAATCACTATGGAAGCTCTATTATCATCCCACCAGATGGATTTAAGCTGGTCATTCCCAGCCATTTTCCCGAGCTTTCTTGGAAATTTAAGAGAACGAAAATCATTATCTTCATGTCGTTCAGAGACACAATGTGTGTAACTTGGACTTTTTATCAAGGATTCTTCAGACAAAGTCTGAAAAGCATTTTCTTCAATTATAGACCTCAAGTCCAAGTCCCCAGAGAATGTTTGATCACACAATAGAGACCTACCGGAGTTTCCTGAAAAAATTGGTCCATCTTTACAAGACAAATTTTGAATTTCTGAAGAAACATATGCCACCTCAAATAACTTTTTCTACAGGTACTTTTCTGATCTGCATGATTTTAGCACTGCAGCTTCAAATGCTGCTTTGGCAGGCCTGCAAAGATAATCTACTAGGCCATCAGAATTGTTCTCAACCTGAGTAATTGTTACATCACAAAATGACTGGTCTCCTAGCAACTGAAGGGTAACATTCAGCCAGTGTTTCCTTCTCATTCATCCAGTTAAAATGAAACATATAGGATGCTTATTTTTATAGTGTGTTCTGCAAATATTATCCCCGCAATATCTTTTTAGATAATTTAATATTGGTGTCTATGAAATAAAACCAATCTCCATCCTTTTGTACACAAATTTATACCAGATTAGTGAAAAAGAGTATAAGTAATGCACAAAATATATAAAATAATTTTTAAGATATGGAATTTAAAGCGAAATTTTATGTAAAACCTGTACAGAAAATGTATAACTATTTCATCATCATTTGTAATTAAAGTGAATCATAGTTTGATTTGGAAATGAAAGTAGGAATTTACCTTTGTTCTTTACACTAAGTAGCTGTATATTCTAAAAGGGGGAAGAATAAATATCAGTTTATTTGGTATGTTTATATATAAATAGCAAATATTTATGAATTAAAATAATCAATAAAATTTTAAGAAATTTTAAGAAATCCCAAAGGGGGAAATTATTGTTTTAAATTGTAATTCAGTGCTATAAGTAAAATAAATGTAATTTAATATTCTACTTTAAAATTACAAAGAGACAATCTTATTGTATATTTACAAATGTTTATTTTTGCCATTCTTTCACTCAGAGATTTTTCTGTCCGCACAAGTAATAAATTTTCTTGTCATCATTATACTCATTACTCTTGTGGCTTCTGTTAAGTATTCCAAATTGATGTTGATAAATACACTTATGCACAAGATCCTGGGTTCAATAAGCAGTGCCTCCATTAACGGGCAAGCAAAGAAACAATCAAAAAAGAAAGAAAGAACAGTATATGTGGGTTGGGGTGGAAAAGACCAGGTAATGCATTTTAGGAAGCAATATGTTTCTCAGTCCTGAAACAGTTGTCATTCTTACTATAATACAGCATTTTAAGCAAGTGTTTTGTGCACTAACTGTAAATAATAGCTATGTTATGTATCAGTAAATCGTAGTAAATCCAGTTCTACCAAAATTTATATTACTTATTTTAAAATAATTTCCATTAAACATAAAACAAATTTAAAATGAGAGATAAAATATTTAAATAAATAAGTGTACCCTCAAGCTACAATGAAAATTTTTCTTTCAGTATCTGTAATTTCCACTAAAATTAAATATTAGCAACCCGAATTCATAGCATATTATAAGTATTATGTTCTATAGTTAATTTGTATTTAGTCCTCATTCATATATATTATTTAACATGTGCAAATGTACCTATGTGATACCATCCCATAAAAAACAAACAATTCAAAATAACAATCTCAAAATTGTAGGAAAATTATTGACAGATCTGATCTTAAATTTTTTTAGAAAAATATTCTTCACAAATTCTCTCTAGATAGAATGTAACTATACATAATAAAAGGTATATATGAAAAGCCCATGTCTAACATCAAGTTCAGTGTTAACATACAGGAAGGTATTCCTCTAGTCCAGTAATAAGAAAAAGTAGCTCATTTTCCCAATCCTAAATAACACTACTACAAATCCTAGCCAGAACAACTAGTCAAGAAATAATAAAAAAGTCATCCAAATTGCAAAAAAGCATTGAAGTTTTTACAGAAGACACAATTATGCATAGATAGAAAACTCCATAGAATCCTCCAGTGACTGTTAGAAGTAATGAACAAACTTAGTAAACTTGCAGATTACAAAATCAATATACAAATATCCATTGCATTTTTATATAGTAACAGCACATTATCAGAAAAAGTAATTAGGAAAATAATTGTGTGTAAGATTATACCAAAAAGAATAATATAGGAGTAAATTTGGTAAGTGAAAAAAAAGATCTAAACATAGATCTATAAATTACAGGTGCAAGAAATATAAGTATACAAAATAAATAGAAAGATATTCTGTGCTCATGGATTGTATACAGTGTGAGGAAATGTTCTAATATATCTTTTCCATGTTCAATCTCCCCAGCACTATTTATTGAGGAGAATGTCTTTCTTCATTTTGTACTCTTGCTTCCTTTTTCATGGGTTAATTGATCATAGGTGTGAGGGATTATATCTGGTTGCTCTATTCTCTTCTTTTGATTGGTGCCTGTTTTTGAGCCAGTATCATTTTGTTTTAATTACTAAAGCTTTGTAGGACTGTTTAACATCAGAGAACTTTACATCACTAGATTTAATACTCTTTTTCAAGAATATTTTGGCAACTCATGATCTTTGTGATTACATATAAATTTTGAAAATATTTCTTCTGTTTAATGGAAAAATCTAACTGGTATTTTGACATGAATCCCACTAAATGTAGATTCCATTGTGTAGTATGGTTGTTTCAACCACATTGTTTTACATCACTAACATAAGAGATCTATTAGTTTCTTTGGATCAGTTTTAAGTTCCTTCATCAAAGTTTTCTGTATTTTAACATATATTTTTTTACATTATTTGCTAACTTCATTTCTAGGTGTTCTTTACATATATATATAATTATATATATAATATTTGTAAACTCGTTTCCTACACAAATACAGCAGGCAGAAGGCAGTGGCAAGACATATTCAAAGTCCTGAATGAAAGAAAGCTGAAATCTATGATAATTTATCAAGCAAGGCTACACTTTAGAATAGAAGGAGATATAAATAACTTCCACACATGCAAATACTAAAAGAATTTAGCAAAAGAAAAAGAAATAATGAAAGATCTACTCTAAATAAAAAAAAAAGCAGGATGCTATAGAAAAGACAAAGGCATAATTATAAAGACAATAGCTACAATGGTATACAACAGAATAAATATGATGTTATCAAACAGGACATCAAAAGTTTTAAGGGTCAGAGAGTGAAACAGGACAATACAGAGTGGTTTCTTCTTGTTTCCGTTCCCTGTAGGGTGGGTTTGAATTTGTATTCTTATCAGTTAAATCAAACAGATATAGTACGGGTCAATATAAATACAAAACAAAGTATGCATACCTCAAAAGCTTACAATGAAGTCACAAAACCAAAAAGAAACCAAGAAAATAAAAGAAAACTTATCAAGCCACAAAAAGAAAAAGAAATGACCAAAAAAGAAATACCAAATCAACTGGAAAATGAAGTTCAAATGGAAATAAACAAGAGTCTATCAATAATTATCACAAATGTTAATGGACTTAGTACTTCAATAAAAAGATATATATTGTCAGATGGGATAATATAACAAGACCCTACATTATGAAGCATACAAGAGACCCACTTTAGTAAGAGGAACACAAATCAATTGAAAATCAGAAGATGGAAAATTATATTCCATGCAAATGCACTTGACAGGAAAGCAGGACTAGCAGTACTGACTTCACACAAAATAGAATTTACAAGAAAGGCCATAGAGAAAGATAAACAAGGACAAGACATAATGATTAAAGAAGCAATACAACGTGAGGATATTATACTCATTATGATATATGTACTCAATATAGGAGCACCTAAAAGAAAAGCAAATACTAATAGATAAAAAGAGAGAAATCCCTGGGAACACAATCACAGTAGGAGACTACAGATTCCCATTACCACCACTGGACTGGTCTTTCACACAGAAAATTAATAAGGGAACAAAGATACTAAAAGTCATTATAAAATAATTAGAGATGGTTGACATTTTCAAAACAGTACTTCTCCCCAAAAGAGAATATACTTTCTTTTCCTGTGCACATGGAACATTTTCTAGGAAAGATTATGAACTCAGGCACTGAAGAAGCCTCAACAAATTTAAGAAGATAATAATAATTTCAAGCAGCTTTTCTGAGTATAATAGCATGAAACTAGAAATCAATCACAGAAAACCAGGGAGGAAAATAACAGCATCCAGATTAAAAACATGGTACTAAACAAGGGGGGTAGGTGATGAAATAAAAGAATAAATTAAAAAATATCTTGAGAAATATGACAAAACACTACACAAAGTCCATGGAATACAGTAACAGCACTCTTAAGAGGGAAGTTCAGAGTGACAAGACCCTCCTAAAAGTAGAAGAACAATTTGTAATAAATAATCTAATTTTCTATGTAAACTAATCAAGAAAAGAAGAGCAAACAAAACCAAAAGTCAGCAGAAAGAAGGAAAAAATAAAGATGAAGGGAGGAAGAATAAAATAAAGTTAAAAAATAGAAAAAATCAATCAAACTCTTTTTTGAAATAGTAAACAAAATTGACAAATCTCTGGACAGGCTCACCAGCAAGAAAAGAGAGAGAACAAAAATAATATAAGAAATGAAAATGGAGAAACTACAAAGTGTACAACAAATTTACAATATATCATAAGGGAATACCATGAGCAACTGTATGGAAACAAACTGGATAACCAGGAAGAAATGGAGAAATTTTTGGAAACATTCATCCCAGCAATATTGCATCAAGAAGAGATTAACCATTTGAACAGACAGATCACCAAAACTGGAATAGAATTATCAATTAAATAAAAAATCTCTGCAAACGAAATTCAGATCCAAATAGCTTCACTGAGGAAATTGACCAAACATACAAGGAAAAATCCATACAATTCCAACTCAAATTCTTCCAAAATATTGATATGGAGAGAGTACTCCCAAACTCACACCATAAGGTCAAAATCAAACCGATAAGAAAACCAAAGACACTACCCCAAGAAGAATACTATAGGCCAATATCATTGATAAACATAGATGTAAATGTCCTTAAGAAATTATTAACAAACAGAATCCAACAGCATTTAAAAAAAAGATCATTCACCATGAACAAGTTGGGTTCATCCCAGGAACACAAGGATGGTTTAACATATGCAAATCAATTAATAAATTATGAAACACCATATCAACAAAAGAGAAGACAAAAACGATATGATCATCTCAGTAAATGCAGAAAAAGCATTTGATATAATTTAACACCTATTTGCAATAAAAGTTCTTATCACAGTGGGCATAGAGGGACCATATTTCAACATAATGAAAACTATTTACCACAAACATATAGCCAGCAAAATACTCAAAGGTGAAAAACTGGAAAACTTCCCACAAAAACCTGAGACAAGACAAGGATGCCCATTTTCACAATTTCAATTCAATATAGTCTTGGAATTCTTACCCACAACGATCAGGCAAGAAAAAGAAATAAAAATTCAGACTGGAAAAGAAGAGGTAAAATTGTCACGATATGCAGACATGACACTATATAAAGAAAATTGTAAAAGCTTCACAAAATATAACTTAGGCAATAAAAGGAAATGGGAAAGGTAGACAGAGTAATGTACAAAAACCATTTAGATTTCTTTACACTGCCATTGAATCAACAGGAAAACAAAGTATAGAAACATCCCCTTTTATAACTTCACCCAAAACTATAAAATGTTTAATCAGAACTCTGACCAAGGAGGCAAATGACTTATACATAGAAAACAAGAAAACATTGATTAAGGTAATCAAGAAAGATTTGAAGAATTGAAAAGATACCCAATGGTCTAATAATTGAAGAAATACTATTGTTTAAATGGCCATACTGCCCAAGGCAATCCACAGACTTAATCGGAGTTCCTATCAAATTATGCAAAACATTTCTTTTTAAGAATGAAACAAATGATCATATGATTTATATATAATCAAAAAAAATCCATAATTTCCAAAACAATATTGAAGACAAAGAAATAGGACGGAAGAATAAACCGCCTGGACTCCATACACTTTTGCAGAGCTACAATAATCAAAATGACATGATATTGGTACAGAAACAGGCATATGGACAAATGCAACAGAATAGAGAGCCTAGGAATAAATCTACAGGCCTATGTTC
Source organism: Vicugna pacos (assembly GCF_048564905.1). Lineage (NCBI taxonomy): Eukaryota > Metazoa > Chordata > Mammalia > Artiodactyla > Camelidae > Vicugna > Vicugna pacos. The sequence goes on from NW_027328737.1 coordinate 1,560,639, forward strand.
AATTAATATTTGACAGAGTAGCCAAGAATATGACAGAGAAAATTCCATCTCTTCACCAACTGGTGTTGGGAAAACTGGATAGCAGCATCAGAGCAATGGAGTTGGAACACTCCTTCACTCCATACACAAGTATAAACTCAAAATGACTTGAAGACTTAAACGTAAGCCAAGACACAGTAAATCTCCTAGAAGAAAACATACGCAAAACACTCTGAGATGAATCTCAGCAATTATCTTCTAGAACAGCCTACCCAGGTAATGGATGTAAGAGCAAATTTAATAAATGGGACCTAATTAAACTTATAAGCTTTTGCACAGTAAAGTGAACCATAAACAAGTCAAAATGACAACCTACAGGATTAAACAAAATATTTAGAAGTGATGCAACTGAAAAAGGCTAAATTTCTTAAATATAAAGAGTTCATACAACCTAATAATAATAAAGAAAAAACAAGAAACCCAATATGAAAATGTGCAAAAGCCCTAAGCAAGCAAATCTCCATTAGAGACATACAAATACCACACAGAAATATGAAAAAAAAAATGCTCACTATCTTTATCAGAGAAGGGAAATTCAAAACTTTAATAAAGTATCAACTCACAATAGTCACAATGGCCATCATTCAAAACTCCACAAACAATAAATGCTGGGGAAGCTGTAGAGAAAGTGACCACTCCTACACTGTTGGTAGGAATAGAGTTTGTTGCAGTCTTTGTGGAAAAGAGGACGGTGATTCCTCAAAAGAATAAAAGTAGACTTAACATATGATCCAGCAATCCCACATCTGGGTATATATCAAAGAGAACCCTAATTCAAAAAGACACCTGCACCCCAATATTCTTAGCAGTGCTATAGACAAGAGCCACGACATGGAAGCACACTAATTGTCCATCAAGAGATGACAATATGCAGAATTTATGCCATATTTACACAATGGAATTATATTCTGCCTAAAAAATGAATAAAACAATGACAAATCCAGCAAAATGGATGTCCCAAATAGTGTCATTCTAATTGAAGTAAGCCAGAAAGAGAAAGAAAAATAATACATGACATCACATATGTAGAACATTAAAAAAAATTTGGATGAGAACACTATGATTCCATTTACAAAACTGAAACAAACTTGCAGACCTACTTAATAATCTCATGGTTACTGAAGAAAGGGGCTAAGAGACGATATATTTGGGAGCTGTAGAGTTATATATGTTATCAACTATATATAACAATAGATTTTTTCAAAATGCCTTTTGTATGACACAGGGCTGTATGTAAATATCATGAAGTTTATTTTAATAGGCACAAAAACATATGCATGAATTTGGACATTGTGCTATACACCATAGATTGACACATTGTAAATGGTAGTACTTCATTGATAAAGAAATGAATAAATAAGTAAATAAGTAAATAATTATGTAAGTAAATAAATAAATAATAACTATATAAATAATATTTAATAATAAAAGAAATACAAATATTCACACTACTTATCTTTACACATCAAGAATCTAGGAGAAAACAGAAAGAATAAAGAGAAAATTTAATGAATCAGAGTAAGGGAAATAACAAGAGAAATAATTGAAAAGATATAAAATATACATAAGTCTGTTTCTTTTAAACATAAATTGGACAAACATTTAGGTTGGCTAAGAAAATAAAGATTGAAATTAAATTAGAAATAAAAGAGAAGTTATTGTAGATGTGTAGAGATACAGAGCATCATAAAAAATTACCACTAGCCAACAATTTGAATGACCTAGAACAAAAGACAAATTCCCAGAATCATATGTCTTCCAATACTGAATCAAGAAAAAATTAGAAATTTAAATAGAGCAAAAGTGTGTATGAGTAAATCAGAAATCCAAACCTCCCAAACAAGAAAATATATACTAGATGACTTTACTGGTGAATTCTGTCATAAATTTTTCACCAAGTCTTCCCCAAATCTTCCAAGAATTTGAAGGGGGTGAAAGTTACGAAACTTATTTTATGGTGCCAGCTTTATTTGCAATACAATGCTAGAAAACACATTATATGCAAAATATAGAATATTGTCCCTGATGAACATATGTGCCAAAATTCTCAACAAAACACAAGCAAAATGAATTCAACAACACATTTAATGTATCATACACATACATGAGTAAAGGGATGTATCCCTGGGTTTAAGGAGACTTCAAAATATTCAAATCAATAAAGGTGACATGCCACACTAATAGAATGAAAAGCAAAACTCACATAATCATCTCAATAGGTGCAGAAAGAGCATTGTATATAATGCAACATCCTTTTAAGACACTCCCAACAAATTAAATTAACCCTGTCAGTGGCACGATAACATATATACAAAAACGCTGTGTGGAGAGAAGCGAAGCAGTTCTCTGTTCATTGATTATTAGAAGAAGGGTTTATATAGGACATGCACAATAACTCACATATCATCTAAGTTATAACAATGTTAATAATCTTAAGCTATTTATGTCCCGATGCTCCTGCAGAAAGCACAGGATGTTAAATGATCAAGGATTGTTTTCAAGTTCATCACGGAACTTCATTAAGCAGGCCATCTCTTATCCAGCCGGCGGCTGTGCCTGCCGTAGTTTGTCCTCCTCTGAGGAACTTACCCATCATTGGGTATCCAGTCATCTATACTGGATACATTGAATAGGCCATTTCTTATCCAGCCTGAATATGTGACATTCCTCACAGCTTGTTTATCAGTTCAGCCCATGGGCTTAATCTCTACAGCCTTCAGACAGGGGCCTACAAACCCAACATCCCTTGAAAAAAACTAGATGAAGAAAATTTGATGTTTATATGCAATGGAATTAATACCTTGCATTCTTTGCATACACAGTGTCCTCGGTTATTCTTTTTCTCCACAATCTCTCCAACATCTATTTCTTTACTTTTTGATGAGAGCCTTCTGAGAAGTGTGAGGTCTTGTCTCATTTTTGGTTTATGACTTTCCAAAAAATTTATAACTCTGAACATATTTTCATGTGTCATTTTGCCAACTGTATGTTTTCTTCAGAAAATTGATTCAGATCTATCTATTCAGTTCCTATGGACTTTTTTTAAATTGGATTGTTTGGTCTTTTTTGTTGTTGTGGTGTATGTGTTTGCCATATATTTTGGATATTAACAGTTGATTGGAAAATATCACTTGAAAATATATTCTCCCATTGTTTTGGTTGAATTTTCATTTTATTGATCATTTCTTCTTCAGTGTAAATCTGTTTAGAGTGATCTAATCATATTTTGTTACTTTTGCTTCTGCTTCCCTTGCCAGAGGAGACATATAAAGAATCAAATTAAGTCAAGTGTACTTCTTATGTTTTATCCTAGGATTCTTTGTTTTCAGGTTTTATGTTTTATATGCCCAGGACTGGGATTTCTGGGTCTTATGATAGGTCTATTTTTATTATTTAAAGGAGCTTCCATACCGTTACCAAAGTTGTTGCACCAATTTTCATACCCACCAAGAGCGTTGGAGAGTCCCTTTTTCTCTACAACCTCCACAGTCTTTATTATTTGAGACATTTTGATGACAGCCCTTCTCACTAGTGTGAGGTAAAACATTATTTTATTTTTGTCTTGCCTTTGTATAATGATTAGCAATGTGAACATGTTTTTATGTTCCTGTTGGTCATCTGTGTGTCTTCTTTGTAGAATTGTCTTCTGCTCATTTTCTGTCTGAGTTGTTTGTAGATTTTTGAAATGTAGTTGAATGAACGATGTCTGTATTTTAGAAATTAGCCTCTTGTTGATTGCGTAGTTTCCTAATGTGTTCTTAGATTTAAGTTCATCTTTTCATTCTGTTTATTTTGCTGTGTAGAAGTTTTTAAGTTTAATTAGGACCTATTATTTATTTTGCTTTTATTGTTTTCAGCTTGGAAGAATGACGTAAGAAAATTTTACTACATTTTCTCTCTTGTTTTGCATATGTTAGTTTCCAGGAGTTTTATTGTGTCATGTATTAGATTCAGATAATTAAAACATCTTCAGTTTATTTGTGTACAGTGTGAGGGAGTGTTCTAATTTCATTGATTTACATGTAGCTGTCTAGTTTTCTCAATATCACTTGCTGAAGATGGTCTTTTAGGCATTGTATATTTTTGTTTCCTTTGTCATAGTTTAGTTGACCATAGATGTGATGATTCATTTCTGCCTATGTGTTCTGTTCCAGTGATATAGTTGCTTGTATGTTTTCCAGTATTGTGCTGTTTTGATTACTGTATATTTGTAATATATTCTGTGATCTGGGAGGGTTTTGGGTTATACCTCCAAATTTTTTCTTTTTCCTCATTGTTACTTTTGTAGTTCTTGTTCTTTTTCAGTGCCATACAAATCTTAGGAGTATTTTTAGTTATGAGGAAAATATCATGTAGTTCGAGCTGAATCACTTTATATCTGTAGACATCTTTTGTAGTATGCATATTTTAACAATATTAATTAATCTCAACTAGACCTTGAGATTTCATTCCATTTCTTTGCATCACCTTCAAATTTATTTATCAGTATCCTATTGAATTTTTTATCTTGGTTTTTCTTAGGTTTTTCATTTTTTGACCTGATTTCATATGAATTTTTTAAAATTATGGAATATTTCACTGTTAGGGTAAAGAAATGTGACAGTTTTTATATATTAATCATGAATCATGTTACTTGGCTAAATGTCTTTATTAGCTTTAGTAGTTTTGTTCTAGAGAATCTTTAGGGTTCTCTATATAGATGATCAGGTCATCTAAGTTAATATAATAACAGTTTTACTTCATTCTATCCAACTTGAATAACTTTATTTCTTGTCCGAATTCTGTTGCTAGGACTTCCCATACTGTGTTTAATAGAAATGGTGAGAGTGGTCATCATTGCCTTGTCCCAGTTTTTAGTGGGAAGATTTTGACTTTCTCACCGTTGAGTACTATGCTGTCTGTAGATTTGTTATCTATAGCTTTCATGATGCAGAAATATGTTGCCTCTATGCCCACTTTGGTTAAAATTTTTATCATACATGTGTGTTGAATTATAGCAAATGTTTTATCTGCATCTATTGAGATGATCATGCGGTTTTGTTACTTTCTCTTTTTGATGTGCTGTATTACATTGATTGATTTGCATATGGTGAACCACACCTGTGTCCCTGGCATGATCCCCACTTGGTCAAGATGTATAATCTTTTTTCTGTGTTTTTGGATACTATTTGCTACTATTTTGGTGAGGATTTTGGCGTCTGTGCTCATCAGTGATATTGGCCTTTAATTCTCTTGTTTGGTAGTGTCTTTGCCTGGTTGTGGTATCAGGGTGAATGTGGCTTCATAGAATGACTTTGGGAGTATTCCTTCCTTTTCAATCTTCTGGTAGAGTTTGAGTAAAACTGATATGGGTCCTTCTTTGTATGTTTGGTAGAATTCCTTAGTGAAGCCATCCTGTCATGGGCTGTTATTCATAGGGAGGTTTTATATTGCTATTTTGATTTCATTTCTAGTGCTCTGCTTGTTCAAGGGGTTAATTTCTTCTAGATTCAGTCTTGGTGGACAGTATGTTTCCAGAAACTTGTCCATCTCGTCTAGGTCATACAGTTTGATTGCATATAGTCTTCAGAATATTCTCATATGATATTCTGTATTTCTATTTTATTTGTTGTAATTTCTCCATTCTCCTATCTTATTTTGCAAATTTGTGCTCTCTCTCTTTTCTTCATTTTGAGTTTTGCCAGAGGTTTGTCGATTTTACTTACTTTTTAAAAAAACCACCTTTTGGATTGATTTAATTTTTTCCTATGCTCTTTTTAATCTCTATTTTATTTCCTCCCCAGTATTTATGATGTCCTTCTTTTTGCTGTCTTTGGCGATTTTTTGTTCTTATTTTTCTAGTTCATTCAGCTGGTGAGTTAAATTAATTTTTTGTGATTGTCCTTCTTTTTTGAGGAAGGCCTGTATCGCTATAAACTCCCCTATCAGCACTGCTTTTGCTGTGTGCCATAAATTTTGTGTCGTTTTGCTTTCATTTTCTTTTGTCTCAAGGTACTTTTTCATTTCAGCTTTGATTTCTTTATTTTCCCATTGTTTTTTTAATAACATATTGTTTAATCTCCATGTTTTCCTTTTGTTATCATTTGTTTCTCTGTTGTTGATTTATAGCTTCATGGCATTGTGTTCAGTAAACATGCTTGAGGTAATTTCTGTCTTCTTAAAATTGCTGAGGTTTCTTTTGTGCCCAAGTATATCATGAATCCTGGAAAATGTCCCATGTGCACTTGAAAATAATGTATATCCTATTTTGTGGGTGGGGCAATGCTCTGAAAATATCCACCAAGTGTAATATTTCTATGGATAATTTAACTTCTCTGTTGCCTAATTTATTTTTTATCTCAGTGATCTGTCCTGTGATGTTAATTCAGTGTTGAAATCTCCAACTATGTTTAGATTCCCATTAGTATCCCCATTTATATCTGTTAGTAATTATTTTATGTATTTATGAGCTCCTCTATTTGGTGCATATATATTAACGTGTGTGCTATCCTCATCTTATATCACTCCTTCAATCAGAATAAAATGTCCTTCTTTATCTTTCTTTATGGTCTTAGTTTTAAAGACTACTTTATCTGAAATGACTACTGTAACAACTGCTTTTTTGGCTTTTCCATTTGAATGGAATACTCTTTTCCATCCTTTCACTCTCAATCTCTATGTGTCCTTCTCTCTCAATTGGGTCTCTTGTATGTAGCATATTGAAATTTCTTGCTTTATTATCCAGCTTATCACTCTATGACATTCGACTGGAGCATTTAGTCCATTAACATTTAAAATAATCGATTATAGGTTTGTGTTTATTGCCATTTTGACATTATTTTTGCAGTTGATTTGGTATTTCCTCTTTGTTCCTTTCATCTTCCTTTTATGGTTTGGTCATTTTCCTTTGTATTATCATGCATTTTATTTAGTTTTATTGACACCCTGATAAGTTTTTGTCTTGTTGTTACCCTTTTTTATAAGTATTTTAGACCATTATTATAAGTGATTTTATTAAACTTATAGTAACATGATCTCAAACCCATCCTACAGAGAACAAAATATTTTAAAAAGAAAGAACAAAAAAATTCTCTCTTTTCCTGCCTCCCTCTCCCATTCTCAATGATTTGTATCTCTTGTTTTAAAATTTTGTGTATATTTTATTTGTAATTCATGAGTTAGCACTTTTCCTGCTGTGAGTTTCACATATTTGATGTATCCTGCTGCTTTTCTATTTAGAGTAGACTTTTAAATATTTCTTCTAGCATGGGTCTAGTGTTGCTAAACTCTTGTAGCATTTTCTTGTCTGTGAATTTCTTTATGTATCCTTCTACCATAAAGGATAAACATGCTGATTAAAGTATCCTAGGATATAACATTTTTTCATTCAGGACATTGAATATATCTTTCCACTCCCTTCAGGCCTTTAGTATTGATGTAGTGAAATCAGCTGGGAGCCTTATGGGGATTCCCTTATAACTCACTCTTTGCTATACTCTTGCTGCCTTTAGGATCATTTCTTTATCCTTGACTCTGGACATCTTAATTTTATGTCTTGGTGTTGGTATTTGGGTTCTTCCTGTTTGGGACACTCTGAGGTTCGTGTACTTGGATATCTGATTCCTTGTATCTGTTTGGGAAGTTCTCAGTCATTATTTCTTCAAAAACCTTTGCAATCCCCTTTGATCATTCCTCCCCTTCTGGGATTTCTATCATGCCATGATTGGCATGCTTTTTATTATCCCTTAGGTCTCATGCTTTATTCAATTGTTTCTCTTGTAGACAATCTGATTGGATGCTTTCTATTGTCCTGTCTTCTAAGTCAATAATTCATTCCTCTGCAATGTCAAGTCAGCTTTGCGACCACTTTAGATCATTCCTCATCTCAGTAAATGGGTTTACCTATTCTACTCAGCTCTTCTTTATATCTTCCATTTCATTTTTTACATATTTTATATCTCTAAACTCTATCTTTTATTTCCTTCAATAATTTGAACACTCTTGTTTGAAATCTTAATATAGTAGGCTATCGATATCTATTTCACTGATCGTTCTTTCAGGGGATTTCTCTTGTTTTTTAATTGAGATTGTTTTCTCTGCTTCTTCATCTTGCTCCTACCTCTCTGGCACTGTGGTTTATGGAGTATCAATTATCTACTGTGCTCTTAAAGGTGTTTATCTACACAATGCCTATGTAGAAATACAACTAAGAAAAGAGAAAAAAGAGAGAGAGACATAAAGAATTTTAAAGAAGGGAGAAATAAAAGTTTGAAGACATTGTATAATGAATAATAGAAAAGCAAGTTGGTGCAGAGTTTTGAAAAATAATAATATTAAAAATATTTTTAAAAATTTCAAAGGGATTAATATGGGGGTATATATAATTGACTTAGTAGTAAAAATTAAGAGGGTAATAGAAAATGGAACAGGTAAAAACAGATTAAGACAAGGGGGTGGTCAGTGTCCTCCTGGAGACTGTGTACATTTAATGTGAACTCTTTCTGTATTCATCCTGTTTTTGAAGCTGAGCTTGCTTTTTCCAGAGGCCCTCCATTGGAGCCCTCATCTGTGCTGCTCCCAGAGCCTATCAGCAAGTAGATTGCTCCTACACCGAAAACTGGTTCTGGAGCAGCTCTCTTTACTGTGAGCTGGCTTCTCACTGCCCTGTCTGAGGCTGCAGTCAAATGTTTCTGACTGAGCAGGCAGGAGTGGATGTCATGCCCTCTCCCAGCACCATGGTCAGAGGCTGCATTCAACCCCAAAATTTGGTGGGCCACCAGCCACCTTAGGGTGCCAGTCTCTCCACTGCTCTGTGCCACTGAATGCTCTGCCTCAGGCTTGCACACCGGAATTGGGCTCAGGGTAGACTTAGGAACAGACCTGTCCCTGTTTGGGCCAGAACTCAGCTCCATGTTTGTCTAGGCAGAGCAAGTATTCTGAGGAAAAACGACAGGCGTATCCTATCTGCCTCGGACTGAAGACAAGCCCCATTTGGCTTTTGAGGCTGCTAAGTCCTTAGGAGAGGATACAGGTTTTGCCCCCACTGCCACCTGGGTGCAAAGCACCAGAGGGTATGGTGGCTGTGGCTGAGCCGCAGCTCTCTTCTCCAAGAAAATTTGTGGAATTTCAGAGATGGGGAATGCACCTTTCCCCTGCCAGGGCACGTCTGCCCTTTTGTTTTATGGAGGGCCCAGGTTTTTCTGCCCTGTCCACCCACAGCAATAGCACACAGCCCCATCCATTCCCCTGGTCTGCCTCAGTGCACCCATCCCCATCTTCCAACCAGGTCTTGCAGCATGGCCCTGCCCTCAGCTGCCTGGATGCATCACAGGCTGGCTGTCACAGGGATCCTCTGCCTGTTTAACTTAGTACTGTCAGTCAACTTATAGACTTCAGAGATCCAATCCTTGGAGGCTCCCCGTCCGTTCTGCCAACATTTCAGTTGGAGTGGGGAGACCTAGTGAAAGAGCGCCAGTCCTTTTTAGCTGATCCCTCCCTGTGAGACCTGTCACAATCTGCTTTACCTTTTCTTCTTTCTTTCCTCCTTTTCTCCTGCCATATTTTTTGCATCTTTATCTTTTGAAGAGGACAATGCTCTATCAGAGTTCTGCAGGTTCTCTGGTTAGCTGAGTGGGTCTGTGGATGAGTCTTGGTGCATTTGTGGAAAAGGGTGTGATACCAGCTTCCTTCTCCTCCACCATCTTGGCCTCCACCCAAAAAAACTTACTCTATGGTGGAAGACATACACAGCCAGGAAATAGATGGAAATTATATTTCATGGAAATGACAAGAATGTGTAGATTGCAAAGCTCAAATCATACAAAATACATTTTAAAATAAGGTTTACAATGAAAGATAAATATGAGATTACATAAAGAAAAAGAGATCAAAATAAAAATAGAGTATTACACTCATTAAATTATATATGTACCCAACAATGTAGATCATAAGTATAAAAAGAAATATTAGTAGACGTGAAGTAATTAATTCATTATAAAACAATAATAGATGAGTTTAACACCTCACTTTTCTGATGGCCATATCATCCAGAAAGAATATCTGTAAGGAAACAAAGGTCTTAATGTCAAATTAGATCATTTGAATCTAAATGAGTTATTGGACACTGCATCAGAAAAGGAGAACACATAAGATTCTCATGGGTGCACAGGATGATTTCTAAAGAATTAGCCACATATTATGTCATAAAAAGAGCCTCAGGAACATTAAGCTAATATAGTTTACAGCAAGTAATTTTCCATACACAAAATTATGAAACTATGCATCAAATCTGGAGAGAAGAACAGGAAAACCACAAACATGAGATTAAACTACATCCTTTAAAAAAATAAAATAAAACAAGGTCAATGATGAAATCAAAGAGATAATGAAAACATACGTAGAATCAAATTACAATGAAAAGAGCTTCATAAAATTTATGGGATGCACCAAAGGCAAATCTAAGGGGGAAGTTTAGAGCAATTCAGGCCTTCTACAAGGAAAAAGGAAAACCTCACACAAAGGACCAAGCCTGCCACCCAAAATAAAGTGAAATAAGAACAAACAAAACCTAAAGGCAGTAGAATGAGAAATCTTTAATGATTAGGTTGAAAATAAATACAATAAAATTAAAAAATAAATTAAAAATCATAAAAAACAGCTTTTATTTTCTTAAAAATTTTAACAAATTGATAAAATTTAGCCAAGCTTATCAAGAAATACAGGGAGTGGGCCCCCCAAAAATAATAAATGAAACAGTAGAAATAACATCTGATATTACAGAAATACAAACAAAGATTATGAAAGCACTCTGAGCAGTTACATGACAACCAACTGGACGATCTTAAAGAAATGGATAAATTTCTTGAAACGTACAGCCTGCCAACACTGAATAAATAGAAAACTGAAAACTTGAAAAGAACAATATGTGCAATTTAAATAAAATGTATAATTTTAAAAACACCCCTTGAACAAAATGCCTGGATGCCTTCTCTAAAACCACTTTCCTCCCAAGTATTTCAAAAAATGAAGGAGGAAAGAAAATTCCCAAAGTTATTCTATTAGGCCACCAATACCATGATAACATAACCAGTCAAAGATACTACCAAAAAAAAAAAAAAAGAAAATGTAAAGCCAATATTCTTGATGAATATACATTCAAAAATCCTCGAACAACATCAACAAACTAATCCAGCAGTAGATAGGAAGGATAATACACGATGATCAGTTTGATTCCATCCAGATTCACAAGGATAGTTCAACATACACGAGTCAATCAGCATGACACTTATATAAAAAAGGAAGGACAAAATTCACAGGACCATGTGAATACACACAGAAAAATCATTAGACAAAATTCAACACACATCATGATCTGAAATCTCATTAAAGGGAGTGCATTGGGAACATCTCTCAACATACTAAAGGCCACTTATAACAATTTATAATGCTCAGAGGAAAGGCTGAAAGCCTTCTGAGTAAATTCGGGAACAACACAAGGATTTCTATTCTCAGCACTTCTGTTTCATAGTAAAAGAAGAAAGAAAAAGGAAAGAAAAAGAAGTAAAAGAAATGCAAAATGGAAAGAAAGAGGCAAAATTGTCACCAGTACTGATGACCTAACAATCTACATAGAGTCCTAAGGGCTCCACACAGACTATTATGAACAATAAAAATTTCCTCAAGGGAGCAGGGTACAAGATTAATGTAAAGAAGTCTCTTGCATTCCTACATATTAATCATGAGATACCTTAAAATGGATGTTGAAAGCAATACTATTTATAATCACATCACCCCGAATATCTTGGAATAAATGAAAACACATATATGAAAGATCTACACACTGAAAATTAAAAAACATTGACAAAGAAATTAAAAATTATTCAAAGAAATGGAAAGATGTCCTGTGCTCTTTGATTGAAAGAGTTAATATTGTTAACATGGCCGAACTACACAAAGAAACCTACAGATTTAGTGCAATTCCTGTTACGAAGCTGTAGTATTTCCCACAGTACCAGAAAATAAATAACTCTAAGTTTTACATGAAACCATTAAAATTTGCCAAAATGATCTTGAGAAAAAAACAACAAATCTGGAGGTACAATCCGCCCGGATACCTTACTACACTACAACCCTACAGTTATAAAAACAGCATAGGATTGACACAGAAATGTAATCAATAAAAACAGATAGAAAGCCTAGAAATAATTCCACACACCTATGAGTAATGAATCTATGATAAAGGAGGCAAGAGTACACAATGGAGAAAAGACAGTCTGGTCAATGGATGGTGTTGGGAAAGCTGGACATCTACGTGTAAAAGTGTGAAATTAGAGCATTCCCTGACATCATATACAAAAATAAACTCCAAGTGTATTAAGGACCTAAATGTAAAACCTGATACTAAAAAACTGCTAGAAGTGGATATAGGAGATACACTATTGTATATATATCATAGGAATATTTTCTTATATCAGTCTCCTAAGGCAAAAGAAATGAAAGCAAAAATAAGCAAATGGGACCTAAACAAACTTGAAAACTTCTGCACAGCTAAGGACACTATGAATGAAATGAAAACACTGCCTGTGTAATTGGAGAATATATTTGCAAACAATGCAAGTGACCAGTGGTTAATAGATGTAGGTTAATAGATGTAACATGGATTTAGGTTATCCAACTCAATGTTAAAAACAAAAACCCAATCAAAAAATAGAACAGAGTTCCTGAGTTAATATTTTTCCAAAATAACAAAAAGATGAGTAACAGGCAAGTGATAAAAATGCTCAACATTACTAATTCTTAGGTAATTGCAAATCAAAACCACAATGAGATATCATTTCACACTGCTCAAATGGTTATTATCAAAAAGTCTACAAATAGAATGTGTTGAAGACGATGTGGAGGAAACATATCTGTTGTATCCTTTGGTAGGAATGTAAAATATACAACTTCTATGGAAAACAGAATTCAGATATTTTAAAAGTAAAAAGAGAACTACCATATGACCCAGTAATATCTCTCCTAGGAAAAATCTGGGGAAAAACACTAAATTGAGAAGAACCAATGTTCACAACCGCACTGTTTATAATATGCAAGACAGGGAAGCAATCCAAGAGTCCAAATTAGACTATGGATTTAAGAAGGTATGATGTTACAATAAATATGCAATGGAATATTACTCAGCCATGAAAAAGTACAACACATTTCTCTTTCAGCATCATGAATGGACCTAGTAAATATTGTGCTTAGTGAAGTAACTTAAACAAAGACAATAGTATATAATATAATTTATTTGTGGAATCTAAAGAATAATAAGTATCTGAGTATATCTATCTATAGCTATTTATTGATAGATTACAGATAAATAGATAGAAGTATAGATACATAGATACATGATAGATAGATAGATAGATAGATAGAGAGATAGATAGATTGATAGATAGAGATATGGTAGAGAGATGGAGAGATTAGATAGACAAGACTGAAGCAGACTGAATCATATGGGAAAATATTTATGTTTACCAAAGGGGAAGGGAAAGACAATTTAATGGTAGGATATTGACAGATACAAATTAGTATATATAAAGGAGAGAAGAAACAAGGATAATCTGTATAGATCAGGGAATTATGCACAATAACATATAATAATTGTATGTTACAATTATTGTAATAATTTATAATGCAATATAATCTACAAAGTGGTTGGAATCACTATGATATACATCTGAAACTACACAAAAGAATACATCTACTCTATTTCAATTAAAAATAAAATATCTTATGTATAATTTAGTCATTTTTCTGCTGATAGCATCTTTCTTTAATATTGTATTATTTTTACAAGTTACCTTTTATGAATACTGACTCAAATTATTTCTATTCCTGTTGAGAACATCTTACCAGATTGATGTATATTTATTTATTGCAACTAATTTCCTATTTTACACTGTTTTATCCATATAGAATAGCAGCCTTTAAAAACATACCCAAAGAATCAGTTGCAACTTTCTCGTGGTCTCTGCTTAGTATTTTGTTCAATTTTTGCATAGTTCTGCCATTTTATTTTTCTTAGAATAGCAGTTTTCCTCATATCTTTTAAGGTGTCTTGGTTTGTTTTTTTTTTATCTCATTCAGGATTTGTTTTTCTGGTAAAGGCTTTATTTTAATTTTATACCGAAGTGATAACTGTGCGAGGTAGAATATTCTTAGGTGAGGAATTTGTAAATACAGTAGTTTGAAAATGTCATTTTATTTAACCTTGGCACATATTTTCCGCTCAGAAATCTGCTGAGAGCCTAATTGGGGTTCTTTGTACATTATCAAAACTTTCTTTGGCTGCCTTTAAAATTTTACTCTGTCATTGACTTGCCAACTTGCATATGACGTATCTTGAAACAGGTCTCTTTGTCTTAAAGTTATTGGTGTTTTATTGGCTCACAGAGTTGTATATCAGTTCCTCAAATAGGTTCAGGAAATTATCAACTATTTCTTCTTTAAATAAACCATTAGCTGCCGTCTAACTTTCATCTCCCTCCAGGATTTCACTCTAATGTTCACTTCCTGAGGAAGTCTGAAGGCTACTGTAAAATTTCCTCACTTTTTAATATCTTGAATCTCTGCCATCTCCTATCATTTCTAGCTTTGTATTGGTGAGTTTGCTAATCTCTCTTCCACAAAGACAGTCTTCTTCCAATGCTTTCTGTTGCATTCTTCATCTTATTTTCAAAGTTCATCTGGTCCTCATAATGTTGGGTTATTTTATAGTTTCAGTCTCTTAGGTAATGTATTCCTTATCAACATTTATTTTAATACTGAGCTCATTAAACTGCTTTCTGAGTTTTGTTTTTTGTATTGAGTTTCTGTATCACAACTGTCTGGATTCTCTATTAGTTATATGGCAATATTCCATGACTTATGTTTCTTTGCTGCAGGGTTGACATTGTGTGTGCGTGTGTGCGAGTGTGGGTTTGTAAGTGTGTTCTTGTGTGTCTGCATCTGTGTTGATGTCTGTGTGTGAGTATCTCTGTGTGTGCGTGCCCTACACTGTTACTGTGATTGGTCATGATCATGGTGAATTATTGCTCTGATGACACTAAATAACAAATTGGGAGTTGTAACCCTTGCTTTTGTTTTCTGGTATTTTGCAATATTGCACAATTTTTGGTTTAACTTACCTGAGCTACCTCTGATAATAATTCAAAATGGCACTTTCCAGTTGCTACTGTCTGGATAAAAGATTGCTTACATTGTCACTTTTTAGACATCTCTGGTAGTTAATGCCACTGTTGTCACTGGGCCAGTGAACCTTTCCTTTTATCTGATATCCCTTGAGACTCAGTGTACACATTGAGGAAAGGTGTAAAGACAGGTGGGCATTTGGAATCACACAAGTGCCTTTGCCATGTCCTATGTTGCAAGGTACCTTGTCTCCACCACTGTGAATGGGGAGTAGGGACTGTGTCATGAATATCTGAGTGTCTGAAGGATGGAATTTCTGTCTCCACTGTGCCACCCTCCTAGTTACCTGTGACCATGAGTAATGGTGCAGTTGGTGGCTGAAGCTGTGTGAACCAATGAGACCCTGTTTCTGCTGTGTACTCTGAAGCTCTGGGCTCAGATAACCTTGTCAGTGGGCCTTGGATGAAGGCACCACCTCTGCTCTTCCCTCATTTCAGCCTCCTTTATGTGTTTTAGCCCACCAAACTTCAGCTGTACACCTGCACTCTTGAGTATTGTTTTGTGTTGTAGTTATTTTTGTTGAGATGTGATCCTTTCACTGACTGTAGATTTAAGGGGAGAGACAGAAATAGTTTAAATTTATGTCACTTTTTTAAAAGCATATGCTTTTTCATTTAAAAGGTTAAATTCTACTAAGGACATTATTAGAACAGTAAAGAAAGTGAACAAATCACTTCCCTTAATATCAGAGTACCACAAACTATTTTGTATTTCCTGGGTTCTTTTCTTCAATGTTTTTCCCACCTACATGCAAATTTTACTATAATATATGCCTATAATTTCTTTAAAATCATTTAAATTATTAAAATATTTTTCTGTGCTGCAAATATGACAGTGTTGCTTCTCTAAATTATATCTAGTTCCTTGCACATATCTGTCTTCTCCATCCTTCTTACCTGTCGTCACAGGAAACAACTACTTGGTACACTACACATATATATGTGATTCTGTTTCTCTTTTTTATGATTATTTCTCTTATATCTTTAGTTTCCTTATATAAGTGATAACGTAGTTTGTTTCTCTCTGTATGACTTTTTTTTTTTATGTACAACACTCTCTGGGTCCAGTCACATTGCTCCGAATGGCAGAATTTTATTTTTTGATATGACAATGACTAAGTATTTTTTATGTTATCTATATCTCACATCAACTTCAGCCAATCATCTGTTGATGGGGGGGTTGAGTTGTGCATCTCTCCTTGACTATTATAAATGATGATGTTAAGAACATTGGGGGTAATATTTTCTTTAAAGATAATGTTTTCATTTTTTTAAGATTTATATCAAAAACTGGATTTGCTGCAACATATAGTGCTTCTATATCTAGTTTTCTGGGCACTGTCCACTCTTATCATAGTGAATGCATCAATTTATATTTCCACGAACAGTGTATCTGGGTTCACTTTTATCGACATTCTTATTAATGTTTGACATTTGAAGACTTTTTTAATAGCCATTTTGGTTTCTGTGAGATTATTTTTCATTCTGGTTTTTATTTACAATTTCCTAATTAATAGCAACATTATGTTTCTTTTTATGTGCATGAAAATCATCCACCTGTCTGTATTTGAAAAGTTTCCTTGAAGATCCTTCAAATGTTTTTAAGTTGGAGTCTTTGTTTTTTAAATATTGAGTCTAGTATGCTATAAATATGGATATTAACAAAATGTTGGTTTCATTGTCTGAAATTCTTCCTTCTATTCTGTGTGTTGCCATATATCTTGCTGAAGGTTTCCTTTGCTCTGCAAAATGTTTTGCACTTCACATTTATACAAGAAGTAGAATCCCTTTATCACATATTACATCTATTTTCTCCTCAGTAAAATTAAAAACTGTTATTGTAAATTTTCCTTTTCTTTTTACTTAGGAGATAGATTAAAAATAAATATTGCTATGATTTATCTCAAAGGCAGATCTGCTCCTGTTCTTGGTTAGAAAGTGTTAATTATCAGGTATTACTTTTAGAAAATTATTCCATTTTTATCTTATTTTGTATACTATGGAAGGAAGTGCTCTTACATCTTCCTTTTACATGAACTGTCTAGTTTTCCCAGAACTACTTGTTGAAGAGATTGCCTTTTTTCCATTTTATACTCTTGCCCCCTTCATTGTAGACTTATTGACCATATGTGTGTGGGTTTATTTTAGGACTCTTTATTTTGTTCCATTGTTCTATGTGTCTCTTTTAGTGCCATATTTAGGTGTTTTCATTACTGTAGCTTTGTTGTATGTTCCAAAGTCAGGGAGGATAATACCCACAGCTTTGTTCATTTTTCAAAGATAATTTTAGAAAATTTGGGTCTTTCATATTTTTTATAAATTTTATTATTTTTCTCTTTGTTTTGTGAAGAGACTTATGGATTCTGTAGAATAGAAATTTACTAAAAGAAAAAACCTGGGAAAATTGTAAAGTGTGGAGGATAAATCATACAATATTAAACAAAAAATGGATTGCTGTATAAATCAAAGGAAATATATATAAAGAAATATTACTACAGAAACAAAGTCCATGGGGTAAAGCAGACGCAGTATTAATAGGGAAGCTTATAGTAAAATAATCCCACTTATACAAATAATAATTATCTCTCATTTATAACATAATCTTACAAACAAAATATGTAGCAAAACAATTAAAAAAACTTGTTAGTAGAAGGAAAGACAGCTGAAAGTTCAGAATATAAATAAATAAAATAAAGATTAAAAATAGAAACATCTAATCAAACTAAATAATATCTTTTGAAAGAATAATGAAATTCATAAAATTTAACCCGACTCATGAGCAAAATAGAGAGTACAGATTTATAAACTCCAAAATAAATGAGAAGTTACAGCTTATATCAAAGTTGCACAAAGCATCATAAGAAGGTACAACAAATTATATGCCAATTAAAATGGAAACCGTAGAAGAAATGGACAATTTCTTAGAAAGACTTAATCTCCAGGATGGAATGATAATTAGAAAATATGAACAGATTATCACTAATGAAATTGAATAAGTAATTAAACAAAATCTCCCAAGAAACAAAATTCCAGGCCTAGGCAGCTTCACAGGTGAATTCTGCCAAACACTTAGAGAAGAGTTATCACCTATACTTCTCAGAGAATTCCATAAATTTGCAGAGGAAGGAAGGCTTCCTACCCCACATTTCTGTATCAGACTGCTACAAAAACAGGAACAAATACCTCATAAAATTACATGTTAAATACTACTAAAAAGCATAGTTGCAAAAATCATCATTAAAATGTTAGCAAACAATACATTAAAAGGATTATACATTATGATTAAGTCCATTTTATTCCAGGGATGCAAAAGTGATTCATTACCCACAAATTAATTAATATGATACACCACACTAACAAATTGAAAAACAAAAATTATATGGTCACCTCAAAAGAGTCATAAAATGTTTTGACAAATTCAGTATCTATTTATGATTATATTTCTCCTCAAATTGGGCATAAGTAAACATATCTCAACACATTTAAGGCCATAAATGACACAAAATCAGCAAACATGACACTCACTGATTCAAACCAGAAAACATCACCTTTAAGAGCAGGAAAAAGGCAAGAATGCTTACTCTTACCACTTTTATTCAGTACAGTATTGGAAATTCTTGCCATAGCTATCCAAAATAAATGCAAATATAATATAGCTAATTAAGAAAAGGGGTAAAAGTATCTGTTTTCAGATGACATATTTCAAATTGAAATCCTAAAGAAGATGGCATAAATCTACTAGGGCTTACCAATGCATTTTGTAAAATTTCAGAATATAAAATTAACATAAAGAAATCTTGCATTTCTACACACTGACATCAAGCTAACAGAGAAAGTGAGGGAACTGTCTCATTTACAGTTGCATTACAAAAAAAGCCAAAAATCAAGTAATGTGTGCAGCCAAGGTGGTAAAAGATCTGTGCTCAGAAACCTATAAAATATTTATAACAGAAAATGAAGATAATGCAAACAAATGAAAGGAAATTCTCTGTTCATAGATTAGGAAAGAAATATTGTTTAAGTGACAGTACTAGACAAGACAATACACAAATTAAATTCAGTTCCTATTAAAATACCAACGGCATTTTTAGACACTTACAATAAATAATTCTTAAATTTACATGTAAACACAAAAGAGATGAAATCACTAAAATAAAATGAAAACAAAGAAAACAAACTAAAAACAAAAATAACTTTGACAAAGAACTAACAGGATGTAACACAGTCCCTGATTTTCAACTAAAATACAAAGCTACAGTATTAAAAAGAATAAGGTAGTGGCACAGAATGAACAGAATAATGGAACACAGCAAAATCCATAAAAATGAAATCGCACAGTTATGGTCATTTAGCCCGTTACAAAAATGAATATACAGTGGGGGAAAGGCAACCAACAGGCACATGAAATCGGTCAACATCACAAATCATCAGTAAAATGCAAGTCCAAAACACAATGAGATTTTATGTCAGTCCTGTCAGAATGACTATTATCAAAAAGATAACAAATATAAGTGTTGGTGAGGATGTAAGAAATAGAACTCTGATACACTGTTTAAGTGAATGTAAATTTGTGCTGCCACTGTGGAAAACAGTATGCAATTTTATCTAAAAATTAAGAATGAAATATTATCCAACATTTCCATATCTGGATATTTATTGCAAGAAAACAAAAACACTAATCAGAAAAGATAAATTCAGCCCTATATTCACTGTGGCATTATTTACAATAGCCAGGATATAGAAGCAAATTAATTGCTCATCAACAGATGATGGATAAAAAGATGTGTTTTTATAGTAAATATATCTACCCATCTATTAACTGCAGATTTGTCTATATTTATACATATATATACAGACACCCTAAAAATATATATATTTATATATGCACACAAACAAAAATAAAAGTTCAATGGGTTATTATTCAGCTCTGAAAAGATTAATTTCTTGTCATTTGCAACAAATTGGTAGACCAAGAGGGTAATATGCTAAGTGAAATAAGTCAGAAAGTGAATGACAAATGCTGAATGGTTTTACTCATATTTGGAATTTAAAACAAACGAACATAACAAAACAGAAAAGGAGTTATAGATATAGAAACAGGTTGTTCACAAGAAGAAGGGAAATGTGATGAAGAAAAAGAAATATATGAGGCAAATTAAGAGAGAAAATTTTCCATTGGCAGATTAAATGAGTCAGGGACAAGAAATGTACTGTATGGGGAAGAGTCAATAACCATGAAATATCTTTAAAAAGCAACATATCAAAACTTGTTTTATATTTGTGATCAGTTTTAAATGTATTAAAGATAGAAAACAGTATGTTGTGTAAGAGAAACTAACACAGTGTTATATATAAAACTACACTTCAAAAACAAACAAACATACTATAGAAAAAAATTAGATTTGTAGTTAACAGAGGCAGGGGTTAGGAAAGGAGTATTTGATTAATGCACTCAAAAGCTACAAACCTGCAGCAGAAAAATAAACGTGTTCTAGGGATGCCCCGTAGTAACATGAAAATTACAATTAATACTGCTTTAGGTTCTATATGAATGTTGTTAAGAGAGAAGACCATAAGTTTTCTCATCACAACCAAAAGACAAATTGTATTTCTTTAAAGTTGTATCTAAATGAGATAATGAAATCTCCCTAAAGTTGCTATGATATTTATTTTATGATACTTGTAAATCAAATCACTATCCTGTGCACCTAAATTTACACAATGTTTTTTGCCAATTATATCTCAATAAGAGCTGAAGGAAAAATGTAAAGTCAATGGTCATTTTTTCCCATGTTATTTCTCATAATTGTTTTTGCAGCAATTAAACTTGAGTCATGATATATTTATCCTAGGTAAAGATACTAATAAATAAGTGATTTTAATATATTTACATAAAGATACTAATAAAATTACTGTTTTACCATGCCTTAAACTTTCTTCATATTAACAGACCACTGCTTCTGTAGGCATCAAAATTTCTCTCTGTGTATTCATCTGAGATTAGGGAATGGATACAAATTTAAAACTGTCCTTGCTGTAAGTGATAAAGTTCACTGTCTCTGAATGATGTTCTCATTTAACCCCACAGCATCTGTAAGAAATGAACATACTAGGCAGCTAAAAATCTCAGCATGGTAAAATCTCAGAACTCCTACAATACTTAAATCTTTTGCAATGGGAATGCAATACTGACAAAGACTTGATTTTGGATAACAATGTGGTGTTTACTCATGGTTGCATTAGGGGATGTGAGGATAATCGCTGAGATCCACAACAAACATAATTGCTCAATTCCTGGGCAAATAAGTGTAAAATTTCTGCATTATTAGGACTGAGGACTGCTTTCAAAATGATGACTATGCTCACTCTATTCCAGGTAGCCCAAGGAAAAAAAGGTTATTGCAATTTCTATGTGAATGGGAATAAGTCATAGCTTCAGTCACTATAAATTAGTCAACGGGTGTTCAAAGCCAGAATAACTTGTGTCAACAATGAGAATTAAAAGAAAAAAAAACTTAGACATAAGCTTAAGTTAAAAAGAGAGACAGTCTTTGCTGGGCTCTGGGAACTGTAGAATGTATATGCCTCAGTCCAATTCAAGGGTTCAGTGGCTTGGCCATAGCATCAGCTCGGGATTCAATGAAAAGGTAACAATTAGTATACTGGGAGAATTATAATCTACCTCTCCCTGATCGGAAGAAAATCTGGTGGCTCAATGAAACTCTAAATTCACAGAGATTGTGCCAGATGTAGAGGAATAATTCACTGATGACTCAACTAAGACAAACTTAGTTACTGTTAACAATCCATCTTCACACACACACACAGTGGTAGGCAGATTCGTAGTATTTAGTGGGAAGAATTCAGTGGGCAAAGCTCAGAGTATAGTTTTCAAACACCAGCCAAATTTTGTACTTTTGCCAATAGTCTAGCTTTTACCAGGTAGGAACCTACAGATGGGCAAAGAAATAATGTTTTTCCCCAGAATTTCAATTTTGAAAGTGAACTTTAGCTTTTGAATTATCAGTATAGAACCTTCTTAAAATGATCACGGTAAGACCCACTGACTGATAAGAGAGCTGGAAAATAGCTGCTGAACCAGCCCATCTGAACCCCAGACTGCTAATATAAGCAACAACATAGACACCATCTGATTTGAGCTGACAATATTAACAGCTTGATGTTTCTGTTATAGGAAAAACCACTGCTGTCCAGACACAGATCTCCTGCTGCAAGTGTGCTCTTTTCTTCTCTTGGTAAAGGTCATATTGATGGGATGTTGCTAGAGCTTTCCCTGGCCCATTTGTCATTCTCCAGATTATCAAAGACTTTCTTCCAAACTGGTGACACATTTTCAGAACTCAATATTGCCATTACACTCTTATCAGCTGACACTGGCTGCATGATTGTAAGCAGAAGTCTTAAGCTCCCTGACCTTGTCTACAATTTTTGCAGCATTCCAGGGCACTTTGCATTCTGAAAATGATTCACCTTTTATTTAAAATTAATGGGAAATTGTCAAAGTCTTCCATGAATAATTTATATTTCTTTATATCTGCAGAAACTTGGTATTCTTGCAGCTGGACAAATTTTTAATTCTACCACCCTCACCTCTTTCTAGTCCACACATTTTAGATTGCAATTTGGTTACTGGATATGACCGCCCCAACCAAGGGGCTATTATCTCTTAGATACTTACTGTGCGAAGTTTAGAAGTGGCACAAGTTATGTGGGGTGAAAAAACTGACATTAAATATTTGAAATAACACTGTCCCTTCTGGACAAAGCTCTGATTCTAAGAAGTAAATTAATTAGAAGGCAGTATTGTTATTGGTATGGGTAAGAGAATCAGCTATTTTGGGGTGGTTGGGTGATGAAGAGACAGGAAAAATTCCAGCAAATGAGAGTGGAATGCTTTAGACCTCTGGAGGCATGAATAAACAAGAAAATAATATTTTGTCTCCTGTACCTACCTCCAATTACTGTCTTGACTGAATAGTCCTTGGGCTATGAAAAGAGCTAGTTTGTGGTGAAGATTAAAGAACATAATGAAATAATTTGAAAACCATGAGAGTTTTGTTGATTCAGGAAAGTAGATTTTGCTTAAAGTCAACATGTATTTTTCATTCACTAAATACTAAAATGCATCCGGTGGCATGTGCTATGCTTAACGTGCTGGTATACAAGTTAGAGAAGGAAACGTGGAAACACAAAACATCTGGAGGAGTTGGTTTTTGCACTGAGACTGGGAAAGTCTAAGTAGGTAAAAGGAGGACACACAAAGTCAAAGGATGAGCTGGAGTAAAAGTGGTGAGATTGGAGTGAACATAGATGACAAGCATTTGCCTGGATGTATCTCCAGAAACAGTAAAACATAAAGACATGCCAAGGTAGTTAGATGTCAGATTTATAGAGAAATGACAAATCTAAGTTGAGTTTGTGGGCTTAGAGTTGGAAAAGCATTAAATGCCACCCTGAGGACATAAGCTTGACTTTGTCTGGAAAATAAAAGCAACATAAATTATTAACTAGAAAATACAGTGTAGAATCTTGAGTGCAGGAAGTAAAAGCACCAATTGGAATGCTTTGAGAGCAGCACAAAAAGGCCATAAATAAAATTACTTCTTACCCTGAACCACATGCTGAATGAGTCATCTGGGACTACATCATGTGACCTTTATGATTCCAGGGATGACATAATAGAGACCATGATCCCTGGGCCGGTTCCTGCATTTATCTCCTATTTCAACCTATCCTAACTTAACACTTTCCTACTTTCCAGGATGAACCAGAAACCACTTAGTAATTTTCCCTCTCTCCATGTTTTTGTCTTTTTCCAAATTCTTCCATTTACTCTTCTTCCTTACAAGAAATTATTTAAATTTACTCCCATATTTTTCCATCAAATGATCATATCAATCAAATATCACTTTTTTCTTTCAATGGAAACTTACTCTACCATTTACCTCTTAACCATTTTTAAAAAATAATAAGGAAATTACAGGTACACATCTATGTTTATTGTTAAATATGAAAATTGCAGATATTTGTTGACATTTTCCAACATCAATTTTATTCTTTGCTTCGCTGCATAATCTGGTAGTCCTTTGGTAGATCAGTTGTAATTAGGATGACATTCATAAACTGAAGATGGCTGATGAGTTGGCCTTGAAAGAATGGTTGCTGATGTATCAGCCATCACTGGCACTGGAATCCATGGGTTGCTCCCTGGTTGAAGTTTAGAAAAATGACCTTCATTGGCAGATATGTTGTGATACCTATTTGGAAAAGTAGAAGGCTCCGCCATCAGTCCAAAATAGTTGCTCTGTCTCAGAGAAAAGATGCTGCACTGAAATGTAGATGTTGTAGTTGTAATTAATTTCAAAACACGGCCATTTGCTTCAGTGTAGCTGCTTTAAAAGTGCCCATGGACAGAGGTCAACTGATTTAAAATAGCATGTTGATCCACTGCAATTTTTTCTGGTGGTCTAAATGACATTGATGATGGAGGAGAAAAATCATCTCTGATCGGGCTATTTGTATAACCAATTATGTGGCTAGAAGAGGGCTTTCTTATTCGAAGAATGTTTAAATTTGCAGAAGGTAAAAATGTACTATCTCCACTAGTGTCAGCCACAAAATCAGAATTATGAATATCCTCATTACCGCCTCCTTTAAATTGCTTCTTCTGATATCTTGAGCCAATGAAGATACCAGAGAGGCATTTTTAACCCCAACTCTCCTTTTTATTCTCCATAAAATCTGGGGACAACCTCAGTTAAAATTTTGATTATGATAGAACTCCAGCTACAACCAAAGGAGTAAGATTTTATTAATATTTTAAACCAAAATACAACACTAAAATAAGCCTAACCTATAAAACCTGAGACTTCATGTTTACAATGCAAAGATAATATCATCAAAATATGAACATTGCTAATGATATTTTGAAGTTCCTTTTTTGGGAAATACACATTTAAATAGTATAGTCATCAAATTTAAGAAGTTAGCATTTGCAGTAACGGTGAATGCCACTTTTCAAAAGCAGATTTAATATCTTTATTTAGATTTCTGGTAAGAATTATATTTGCAAGCAAATTTTCTCATAATCTTGAATACATAAGGCACTGTCCTCATTTTTTAGAAAAAATAATGAATTTTAGCTTTAATAATTTTATACAATTTTCAAAATTTAGCTTTACATTTATATTACCATAGATTGATGTACAAAGTAAAATTTTATATATAAGTTACCATGTGGTAACTAAAATTTATATATACCTTTCTCAAAACAGAGACTTCTTTTTCTTCTGCCAGAAAGTCAACTAGACAAGCAAATCTCTGAAATATCTGCCTCACTTTATTAAACCCATAAAGGTTAAGCTGTCTAACTAAGCTTTTCATAATTCCTGTTTCAAATATACTGAAAGGGGCCTTTCTTTCCAAAACTTCCTTCTTAAAGGCATCTTCATCAATCACTATGGAAGATCCATTATCATCCCACCAGATGGATTTAAATTGGTCACTTCCAGCCATTTTCCAGAGTTTTCTTGGAAATGTCAGGGAACAAAATTCATTATCTTTATGTCATTCAGAAACACAATGTGTGTAACATGGTCTTTTTATCAAGGATTCTTCAGACAAAATCTGAAAAGCATTTTCTTCAATCATAGACTTCAAGTCCAAGTCCCCAGAGAATGTTTGATCACACAATAGAGATCTACTGGAGATTCCTGAACCAGTTGGTCCATCTTAACTAGACACATCTTGAATTTCTGAAGAAACATGTGTCATCTCAAATAACTTTTTCTACAGTTACTTTTCTAATCTGCATGATTTTGAGCACTGCAGCTTCAAATGCTGCTTTGGCAGGCCTGCACAGATAAACTGCTAGGCCATCAAAATGGTTCTCAACCTAAGTAGCTATGACATAACAAAACGTCAGGTCTCCTAGGAACTCAAGTGAAACATTCAGACAGTGTTTATCCTCATTCATAAAATTAAAATGAAACATAAATGATGCTTATATTTATGGTGTGATCTGCAAATATTATCCCCACAAAATCTGTTTAAATAATATTATTTTGGGGTCTTAAAAATAAAACAAATCTCCATTCTTTTGTACACAAATTTATACCAGATTGGTGAACAGAGTATAAATATTGCACAAAATATATAAAATAATTTTAAAGTTTTTGAATTTAAAGTGAAATTTGTGTAAAACCTGTACAGAAAATGTATACCTTTTCAATATCATTTGTAATTAAAGTGAAACATAATTTGATCTGGAAATGAATGTAGTTATTTACCTGTGTACTTTACAATAAGTAGCTCTATATTCAAAACATGAGCAGAATAAATATCAGTTTTTCTGGTTTGTTTATAAATAAATGTTAAATATTTATGAAATAAATTTAGAATAAAAAAATCAATCAAATTTAAGAAATCTCAAAGGGGGAATTTTTGATTTAAATTGCAATTGAGTGCTATAATAAAACAAATGTTATTTAATATTCTATTTTAAAATTACAAAAGAGGAAGGCTTATAGCATACTTACATAAGTTTATTTTAGCCATTCTTTCACTCAGAGGTTTTTCAGTCCCTAGAAGGAATAAATATTCTTATCATTTTTATAATCCATACCGTTGTGGCTTCTGTTAAGTGTTCCAAAATTATGTTAATAAATACACTTATGTACAAGATTCTGGGTTCAATAATCAGTGCCTCAATTAAGGGGTAAAGAAATAAACAATCAAAAAAAGAAATAACAGTATATGCTGGTTGGGGTGGAAAAGACTAGGTAGTGCATTTTAGGAAGAATGTTTCTCAGTCCTAAAACATTTGGCATTGTTAGTAAAATACGACATTTAAGGCAACGGTTTTGTTCACCAAGTGTAAATAATAGCTATTTTCTGTATCAGTAAACTGTAGTAAATCCAGTTCTACCAAAACTTATATTCTTTATTTAGAAATAAATTCAATTAAACATAAGCCAAATTCAAAATAAGAGATTAAATTTTTAAATGAGTAAATATACACTCAAGTCACAATGTAAATTTTTCCTTCAGTATGTGTATATTCCAATCTAAATAAACATTAGCAACCTGAAATCATTGCATATATTAGTATTATAAAGTATAATTAAGTTGGATTTAGTCCCGATTCATAAATAGCATTTAATGTACGCAAATCAATATATGTGATACCATCCTTTAAGAAACCGAGAATTCAAAAATAACAATATCAAAATATTTAGGAGTATTATTCACAGAACTCATCTTAGCTTTTTTAAAAAAAATACTCTTAACAAATTCACTTCAGATAAAATGAAACTAAACATAATAAAAGCCATACATGAAAAACCCATGACTAACATCAAGTTCAATAGGAACGTTTTCCACTTGTTTAGTAATAAGAAAAAGTAGCTCATTCTCACAAGTCCTAAATTATACTACTAGAAGTCCTAGCCAAACAACTAGACAAGAAAAAATAAAAATGCATCCAACTTGTAAAAAAGCAGTAAGTTTTTACAGATTATATAATTAAACATAGATAGAAAACTCATAGACTCCTCCAGTGACTGTTACAAATAATGAACAAACTTAGTAAATTTGCAGAATACAAAATCAATATACAAATATCCGTTGCATTTTTATATAGTAACAACATATTATCAGAAAGAGAAATTAGGAATACAATTGTGTTTATATTTATACCAAAAAGAATAAAATAGGAATACAATTGATAAGTGAAATAAAAGATCTAAACATACATCTATAAATTACAGGTGTATGAAATATAAGTAAACAAAATAAATAGAAAGATATTTTGTTTTTATGGATTGTGTACAATGTGAGGAAGTATTCTAATCTATCTTTTACATGTACAAACTCCCCAGCACTACATAATGAGGAGTATG
This sequence comes from Vicugna pacos, assembly GCF_048564905.1. Lineage (NCBI taxonomy): Eukaryota > Metazoa > Chordata > Mammalia > Artiodactyla > Camelidae > Vicugna > Vicugna pacos. Next base: position 1,588,810 of record NW_027328737.1, read on the forward strand.
TCTTTTCTTCGTTTTATACTCTAGCTTCCTTTTTCATGGGTTAATTGATCATAGGTGTGAGTGATTGTATCTGGTTGCTCTATTCTCTTCTATTGATTGGTGTCTGTTTTTGAGCCAGTATCATGTTGTTTTAATTACTAAAGCTTTGTAGGACTGTTTAACATCAGAGAAATTTACACAATTAGATTTAATACACTTTTTCAAGATTATTAATGCAACTCATGATCTTTATGTTTAAATACAAATTTTGAAATTATTTCTTCCATTAAATGGAAAAATTTCATGGGTATTTTGACATGTATCACACTAAATGTAGATTCCTTTGAGTAGTATGGTTGTTTCAACCACATTGTTTCACATCATAAACATAAGAGATATTTTCACTTCTTTGGATCAGTTTTATTTTCATTCATCCATGTTTTCTATTTTTTAACTTATAGGTTTTCTCCTTATTTGTTAAATTTATTACTAGGTATTTATTACATATATATATATAATTATTTATATTATATTTGTAAACACATTTCCTACACAAATACAAAAGGCAGAAGGCTGTGGTAAGACATATTCAAAGTCCTGAATGAAAGAAAGCTGAAATCTATGGTAATTTATCAAGCAAGGCTATCCTTAACAATAGAAAAATAGATAAATAACTTCCACACAAGCAAATACTAAAAGAATTTAGCAACAGAGAAAGACATATTGAAAGATGTACTCTAAGAAAAAAAGAAGCCGGATGGTAGAGAAAGGAGAATGTCATAATTAAAAAGGCAATAACTACAATGACTTACAATAAAATAAAAATGATGTTGTAAAACAGGACATCAAAATTTTTAATGGTCAGAGGGTGAAACAGGACAATACAAAGTGTTTTCTTCTTGTTTCTGTTCTCTGTATGATGGGTTACAATTTGTATTTTTATCAGTTAAAAAATACAGTTATATTTATGGGTAAATATACATACAAAACAGGGGAACCATAGGTCAAAAGCTTACAATGAAGTCACAAAGCCAAATAGAAACCAAGATGATAAAAGAAAACTTATCAAGCCACAAAAAGGAAAAGAAATGAACAAAAAGGAAATACCAAATCAACTGGAAAATGAAGTTCAAAATGGAAATAAACAGCAGTCTATCAATAATTATCACAAATGTTAATGGACTTAGTGCTTCAATCAAAAGATATATATTGTCAAATGGGATAATATAACAAAACCCTACATTATGAAGCATACAAGAGACCCAATTTAGTAAGAGGAACACACATCAATTGAAAGTCAGAAGATGGAAAAATACATTCCATGCAAATCGACATGATAAGAAAGCAGGACTAGCAGTACTGAGTTCACACAAAATAGATTTTACAACAAAGGCCATAGAGAAAGATAAACAAGACATGATATAATGATGAAAGGAGCAATACAAAATGAGGGTATTATACTCATTAAGATATATGCACTCAATATAAGAGCGCCTAAACACATAAAGCAAATACTAATAAATAAAAAGGGAGAAATCGATGGGAACACAATCAAAGTAGGAGACTATAACTCCCCATTACAATTACTAGGCTGGTCTTTCAGACAGAAAATTAATAAGGGAACAATGATACTAAAAGATATGATAAAATAATTGGAGTTGGTTGATATTTCCAAAATAATACTTTTTCCCAAAACAGAATATAAATTCTTTTCCAGTGCACATGGAACACTTTCTAGGAAAGATTATGTACTCAGGCACAGAAGAAGCCTCAACAAACTTAAGAAGATAAAATTTATTTCAAGCATCTTTTCTGAGAGTAATAACATGATACTAGAAATCAATCAAAGAAAAACTGGGAGAAAAAATGACAACATGTAGATTAAAAAACATGGTACTATAACAAGTGAAGGAGGTAAGAAGTAAAAGAAGAGATTAAAAAATATCTTGAGAAATATAAGAAAACACTACACAAAGTATATGGAATAGAGTTAAAGATGGCTTAAGAGGGAAGTTCATAGTGACAAGGCCCTCCTTAATGTAGAAGAGCAATTTCAAATAAATAATCAAATGTTCTTTGTAAACTAGTCATGAATAGAAGAGCAAACAAAACCAAAAGTATCCAGAAAGTGGGAAATAATAACGATCAAGGAAGAAAGAAGTGAAAAAGAGATTAAAAATAGAGAAAATTAATCAAACTCATTTTTGAAAAAGTAAACATAATTGACAAATCTCTGGACAGGCTCACCAACACGAAAAGAGAGAGAACACAAATAACATAAGAAATGCAAGTGGAGAAACTACAAAGAGTACAACAAATTTGCATAATATCATAAGGGAATACCATGAGCAATTGTATTGAAACAAACTGGATAACCAAGAAGTCATGGAGAAGTTTCTGGAAATAGCCCACCATAATTGCATTGGGAAGAAATTCACCATATGAACAGACAGATCACCAGAAATGGAATATGATTATCAACAAAATAAAAATCTCTGCAAACAAAAATTCATACCCAAATAGATTCACTGGGGAATTTGTCTCAACATACAAAGAAAAATCCATACCAGTCCTCCTCAAACTCTTCCAAAAGATTGACATGAAGAGAGTACCCCCAAACTCACACCGTAAGGCCAACAATAACCTGATACCAAAACCAGATAAAGACACTACCTCAAAAGAATACTATAGGCCAATATCATTGAGAAACATAGATGTAAAAGTCTTTAAGAAATTATTTACAAACAGAATCCAACAGCATGTAAAAAAAGATTATGCACCATGGTCAGGTTAGGTTCATCCCAAGATCACAAGGATGGTTTAACATATGTAAATCAATCAATCAATTGTGATACATCGTATCAAAAACAGAGAGGACACAAAACCACATGATCATCTCAGTAGATGCTGAGAAAGCATTTGATAAAATTTAACACATATTTGCAATAAAAGTTCTTATCACAGTTGGCATAGAGAGACCATAACTCAATATATTGAAAGCTATTTATGACAAACATATAGCCAGGAAATTACTCAATGGTGAAAACTGAAAACCTTCCCACAAAAACCTGAGACAAGACAAGGATGCCCATTCTCACAATTTCAATTCAATATAGTCTTGGAAGTCCTAGGCACAATGAACAGGCAAGAAAAAGAAATGAAATATTCAGAATGGAAAAGAAGAGTTAAAATGTCACGATATGCAGACATGACAGTATATATAAAAATATAAAAGCTTCACAAAAAATTACTTCGGCTGAAAAAGGAACTGGGCAAGGTAACCAGAATAATGTAGGAAAACCAATTGCATTTCTTTACACTAACATTGAATCAACAGGAAAACAAAGTACAGAGCCAACCGCTTTTACAACTTCACCCAAAACTATAAAATGCTTAAGAGTAAATCTGACTAAGGAGGTGAATTTCTTATACATGGAGAACTAGAAAACATTGATTAAGGAAATCAAAAAAGAACTGAAGAATTGAAAAGATACCCAATGGTCTTGTAATGGAAGAAACAATATTGTTAAAATGGCCATACAGCCCAAGGCAATCCACAGACATAATGTGATTTCCTATCAAATTATGCAAAACATTTCTTTTTAGGACTGTAACAAATGGTCCTAAGATTTACATAGAATCATAAAAGATCCATAATTCCTAAAGCAATATTAAAGAAAAAGAAAGAGGGTGAAGGAATAAATCACCAGGCCTCCATACACTATTGCAGTGCTACAATAATCAAAATGACATGATATTTGTACAGAAACAGGCATATGGACAAATGGAACAGAATACAGGGTTATGAATAAGTCTACAGGCCTATATTCTATTAATCTTTGAAAGAATAGCCAGGAATATGACAGAGAAAAGACAAACTCTTCACCAAATGGTGTTGGGAAAACTGGATAGCAGCATGCAGAGCAATGGCGTTAGAACACTCCTTCACTCCATACACAAGAATAAACTCAAAATGGCTTGAAGACTTAAATGTAAGGCAAGACACAGTAAATATCCTAGAAGAAAACGTAGGCAAAACACTCTGAGATAAATCTCAGCAATGATCTCCTAGAACAGCCTACACAGGTAATGGATGTAAAAACAAAATTAATGAATGGGACCTAATTAAACTTATAAGTTTTTGAACAGCAAAGGGAACCATAAACAAATCAAAAGGAAAACCTACAGGATTATAGAAAATATTTAGAACTGATGCAACTGACAAAGTCTTAATTTCTAAAACATAAAGACTTAATACAAAATAATAATAATAATAATAATAATAATAATAAAAGAAATCCAATCTGAAAATGGGCAGAAGTCCTAAGTAAGGAATTCTCCAATAGAGACATACAAATGCCACATAGATATATGAAAAAAAATTGCTCTCTATCATTATCAGAGAAGGGCAATTCAAAACTATAATGAAGTATCAGCTCACAATAGTCACAATGGCCATCATTCAAAAGTCCAAAAGCAATAAATGCTGGGGAAGCTGTGGAGAAAGGGAATCCTCCTGCACTGTTGAAAGGAATGTAGTTTGGTGCAGTCATTGTGGAAACCAGGATCGGGATTCCTCATAAGAATAAAAATAGGCTTAATATACGATCCAGCAATCCCACTTCTGGGTATAAATCAAAGGGAACACTAATCCAAAAACACACCTGCACCGCAATGTTTTAGCAGTTCTATATACAAGAGCCACGACATGGAAGCAACCTAATTGTCCAACAATAGATGACAGTATTCAGAAATTATGCCATATTTACTCAATGGAATAATATTCTGCAATAAAAAATGATAAAAGAATGACATTTGCAGCAAAATGGATCTCCTCAAAAAGTGTCATTCTAATTGAAGTAAGTCAGAAAGAGAAAGAAAAATAATACATGACAAGACATATGTTGAGTCTTAAAAAAATTTGAATGAGAACATTATGATTTCATCTACAAAACTGAAACACACTTGCAGATATAATAAACCATTTTATGATTACTGAGGAAAGGGCCTGTGAGAGGATATATTTGGGAGCTGTAAATTTATAAGTGTTATCCACTTTATATAAACATAGATTTTTGAAAATTTCTCTTGTATGACACAGGGCAGTATGTAAAATATCGTCAACTTGCATTTAATAGGCACACAAATATATGCATGTACGGGGACACTGTGCCCTACATCACGCATTGACACATTGTAAATGACAGTAATTCAATGATAAATAAATGAATGAATATGTAAATAAATAAATGAATAAATAAATAATAAATAAATAAAAATGTTTAATAATACAAGAAATATAAATATTCACACTACCTATTTTTAAACCTCAAGTATCTAGGAGAAAACAGAAAGAATAAAGAAGAATATTGAATAAATGAGAGTAAGGCAAATAACATGAGAAACAATTGAAAAGATAAAAAAAAATTCCTGTCTGTTTCTTTTAAACATAAACTGGACAAAAGTTTAGGTTGGCTAACAAAACAAAGACTCAAATAAAATTAGAAATAAAAGAGAAGATATTACCACTGATGTTGTAGAGATGCAAAGCATCATAAGATGTTACCACTAGCCAACGATTTGAATGACCTAGAACAAAAGACAATTTCCCAGAAACATATGTCTTCCAATACTGAATCAAGAAGAAATTAGAAAGTTAAATAGAGCAAAAGTGTGTAGGAGTAAATCAATAATCCAAACTTCCCAAACCATAAAAAATTTACAAGGTGACATTATTGGTGAAATCTGTCATACATTTGAAGGCAATTTTTCACCAATTCTTCCCCAAATCTTCCAAGACTTTGAAGGGGGTGAAAGATTCCAAACTTGTTTTATGATGCCAGCTTTATTTGCATAACAATGCTAGAAAGGACATTGTAGGCAAATATAGAATATTATCCCTGATGAAAATATGTGCTAAAATTCTCAACAAAACACAAGCAAAATGAATTCAACAACACATTTAATGTGTCATACACATACATAAGTAAATGGATTTATCCCTGGGTTTAAGGATACTTCAAAATATTCAAATCAATAAAGGTGACATGCCACACTAATAGAATGAGAAATAAAACTCACATAATCATTTCAATAGGTGCAGAAAGAGCATTGTATATAATGCAACATCCTTTTAAGATACTCCCAACTAATTAAATTAACCCTGTCAGTGGCACGATATCATATACACACAAACACTGTGTGGAGAGCAGCGGAGCAGTTCTCTTTTTATTGATTCTTAGAAAAAGGGTTTATATAGGACATACACAATGCCTCACATATAATCTAAGTTATAACACTGTTAATAATCTTTAGCTATTTATATCCCCATGCTCCTGCTGTAAGTGCAGGTTATTAAATGATCGAGGATTGTTTTAAAGTTCATCAAGGAACTTCATTAATTAGGCCATCTCTTATCCAGCCGGCTCTGCCTGTCTTAGGTTGTCCTCCTGTGAGGATCTTACCCGGCATAGGCTATCCAGCCACCCATGCTGGATACATTGAGTAGGCCATTTCATATCCAGCCTTGTTATGTGACATTCCTCACAGCTTCTGCAGGGTAAATCTCTTTTGAGTGATACAATCATATTTTGTTAGTTTTGCTTCTGCTTCCCTTTCCAGTGGAGACATATTTAGAATCAAATTAAGTCCAATGTCAGAGTGTACTTCTTATACTTTACCCTAGGATTCTTTATTTTCAGGGTTTATATTTTATATGTCCAGGAGTGGTATTGCTGGGTCATATAATACGTCTATTTTTATTATTTAAAGAAACTTCCATACCGTTTCCAAAGTGGTTTCACTAGTTTTCATTCCGACCAACAGTGTCGGATATTTCCTTTTTCTCCACAACCTCCCCAGTCTTTATTATTTTTGACATTTGGATGACAGCCCTTCTTACTAGTGTGAGGTAAAACATTATTTAATTTTTGTCTTGCCTTTGTATAATGATTAGCAATATGAGCATGTTTTTATGTTCCTGTTTGTTATTTGGGTGTCTTTTTTAAAGAATTGTCTTCTGCACATTTTCTGGCTGAGTTGTTTGTAGATTTTTGAGATGGTGTTTTATGAACGATTTGTGTATATTACAAATTAGCCTCCTGTTGATTGCATTGTTTCCTAAATTCTCCTCCCATTTGGAAGTTCATCTTTTCATTCTGTTTATTTTGCTTTCTAGAAGCTTTTAAGTTTAATTAAGACCTATTTGTTTATTTTGCTTTTATTGTTTTTAGCTTGGGAGTGTGACACAAGAAAAATTTGCTACAATTTTTGTCTTATTTTGCCTATGTTAGTTTCCAGGAGTATTATTGTGTCATATATTAGATTCAGGTATTTAAAACATTTACAGTTTATTTTTATACAGTGTGAGGGAGTGTTCTAATTTCATTGATTTACATGTAGCTGTGTAGCTTTCTCAAAATCACTTGCTGGAGACTGTCTTTAAGATATTGTATATTTTTGTTTCCTTTGTCATTGTTTAGTTGACCATAGGTATGATGTTTTATTTCTGCCTCTGTGTTCTGTTCCAGAGTTATAGATGTTTGTTTTCCAGCATTGTGCGGTTTTGATTACTGTATTTTAGAAATATAGTCTGAGATCTGGGAGGGTTATTGGTTATGCCACCAACTTTGATCTTTTTCCTCATTGTTACTTTTTCCGTTCTGGTTCTTTTGCAGCTCCATACAAATCTTAGGACTGTTTTTAGTTCTGTGGAAAATATCATGTAGTCCAATCTTAATCAATTTATATCTGTAGGCATATTTTGTAGTATGTATATTTTAACAATATTAATTCCTCTAAACTAAGACCTTGAGGTTTCTTTCCATTTCTTTGCATCATCTTCAAATTTCTTTATCAGTGTCCTAAAAATGTTATTATCTTGGATTTTCCAAAAGTTTTTCATCTTTTTGATCTGATTTCATATGGATTTTTTAAAATTATGGACTGTTTCATTGTTAGTGTAAAGAAATGTGACAGTTTTTATATATTAATCATGAATCATGCTTCTATGCTTAATGACTTTATTAGTTTTAGTTGTTTAGTTGTGGAGAATCTTTAGGGATCTCTATGTAGATTATCATGTAATCTAAAATAATTACATTTTTCTTCATTCAATCCAAGTTGAATAACTTTTTTTCTCGTCCGATTTCTGTTGTTAGGACTTTCCATTCTGTGTTTAATAGAAATGCTGAGATTGGGCATTCATGTCTTATTCCTTAATTTGGCTTTCAGTTTTTCACTTTTGCATATTATGTTGTCTGTGGGTTTGTAATTAATGACTTTTGTTATGTTGAGGTATATTTCCTGAATCCTGCATTGGTAAGAGGTTTCTGTTTTTGTTGCTGTTGTTATTGTTTTTGTTGCTGTTGTTGCTGTTTTAATGAATAAATGTTGAATTTTGTGAAATGCTTTTTATGGATTTATTGGGATGACCACAACATTTTCTCTTTTCCTTTTGTTAAATGGTGTATCAAACTGATTGATTTGTGTATGTTGAACCTCTCTTGTGACCCTGCAATTAATCCAAGTTGATCTTTGTTTATGATTCATTTTAGGTATTGCTGGGTTTAATTTGCTAATAATATTTTTTAGAATTTTTGCATTAAAATCTATCAAATTTATTGGCTTGAAGTTCCCTTTGCCTGTACTGTGTTTGTTGGCTTTGCTATCAGGGTGATTAAAACTTCATAAAGTTAATTTGGGAGTTTCCCACATCTTCAATATTTTTGAATAGATTGAAGACTATTACTTCTGCTTTGTATTTTTGTATATTTCTCCATGGGAACTGTTTAAATCTGCACTTCTATTTAACGATTTTTTTAAATGCAGATTCTATTTTTCTTCTAGTAACCAGTTGGTTCAAATTATTTGTTTCTCCTTATCGCTGTCTCTTTCTAGACATTTCTCTATTTCTTCTACTTTGTCCAATTTATTGGCATGTAAGTGTTGGCAAAATGATCCCTTATTTGTATATCTCAGGTAACAATAGTTATTTCTATTCTTTTATTTCTTTATTTATTTCTTTGGAGCATCTCTGTTATCTTCATGATGCACCTGGCTAGAGGTTTTTTGATTTTGCTTATCTTAATATAAAACATAAAATTTTTTTTGTTTTACTGCTCTTTTGCATAGTTTTCTTTTTCTCTCTAATGTATATTTACATTTGTAATACATAGGATCATGTTTTTTTGAGGTTATTTTTATTGATTTACAGTCATTTTACAAAGTTGTCTCCAATTCCAGCGTAGAGCACAATTTTGCAGTTACAATGAACATATATACATTTGTTGTCCCATTTTTTCCTCTGTTAGCTGCCGTATGATCTTTTATATATTTCCCTGTGCTATACAGTACAATCCTGTTTATCTATTCTGCAATTTAGATCTCCAGGTCTATCTCTTCCCACCCCCGGCCCCCTTGGCTAACAAAACCTTGTATTCTATGTCTGCGAGTCTATTTCTGTTTTGTATTTGTGCTTTTTTGTTTTGTTTTGTTTTGTTTTGTATTTATATTCTACAGATGTGCCATCTCATATGATATTATTCTTTCTCTTTCTGGCTTACTTCACTTAGACTGATTTTCACCAGGATCAACCATGTTGCTGAAAATGGCATTATGTTGTCGGTTTATATGGCTGACAGTATTCCATTGTATAAATATACCAACTCTTCTTTATCCAGTCAACTGTCGATGGACATTTAGGCTGTTTCCTTGTCTTGGCTATTGTAAATAGTGCTGGCTATGAATATTGGGTTGCTGGTGTCATCATGAAGTATGGTTCCTTCTGGATTTATGCCCAGTAGCGAGATTCCTGGGTCATATGGTAAGTCTATTCTTAGGCTTTTGAGGAGTCTCCATCCTGTTTTCCACAGTGGCTGCACCAAACTGCATTGCCACCAGCAGTGAGGGACGGTTCCCTATTCTCTAAAGCCTCTCCAGCTTTTGTCATTTGTGGATTTTTAAATGATGGCCATTCTGACTGCTGTGATGTGATACCTCACTGCAGTTTTGATTTGCATTTCTCTGATAATCAGTGATATTGAGAATTATCTGATGTGTCTTTTGAACATTTGTGTATCTTCCTTAGAGAATTTCTTGTTTAGGTCTTCTAACCAGTTTTGCATTGGGTTGTTTATTTTTTCTTATTCAGTTGGATGAGCTGCTTATATACTCTGGAGATCAAGCCTTTGTAGGTTTCATATTCAAATTTTTTCCCCATTCCGTAGGTTGTCTCTTTGTTTTTCTTCCAGTTTCTTTACTGTGCTGCAGCTTGTAAGTTTCATTAGGTCTCATTTGTTTATTCTTTCTTTCATGTTTTGTATGAGAAAATTTACGAGACGTATGTCAGATACTGTTTTGCCTATATTTTCCTCTAGGAGGTTTATTGTATCCTGTCTTATGTTTAAGTCTTTGATCCATTCTGAGTTTATTTTTGTGTATGTTGTTTTAGCTTCATTGGGAGTGTTCTAGCTTCATTGATTTACATGCTGCTGTCCAGTTTTCCCAACACCATTTGCTGAAGGGACTGTCTCATTTCCATTGTATTTTCTTGCCTACTTTGTCGAAAATTAATTGACCAAAAGTTTGTGGGTTCATTTCTGGGCTCTCTATTTTGTTGCACTGGCCTATATGTCTATTTTCCTACCAATACAGTGCTGTCATGTTGACTGTAGCTCTATAGTATTATCTGAATCATTAGTGTAAAGAAATGTCACTAATTTTTGAACCTTAATCTTGTAACCTGCTACCTTGCTGAATTCTTTGATCAGCTGTAGTAGTTTTTGTCTGGATCTTGAAGGGTTTTGTATATATAGTAACATATTTTCTGCATATAGTGAGACTTTTATCTCTTCCTTTCCAATTTGCATCCGTTTTAATTCTCTCTCTTGTTTGATTGCTGTGGCTAGGACTTCCATGGTTATGTTGAGTAGTAGTGGAGATAGTGTGAATCCTTGTTTTGTCCCAGATTTTAGCTTGAAGGTTTTGACTTTCTCACCATTGAGTACTATGCTGGCTGTGGGTTTGTTACCTATAGCTTTCATGATGCTGAGATATGTTGCCTCTATGCCCACTTTGGTGAGAGATTTTTTCATACATGGGTGTGGAATTTTATCAAATGCTTTTCCTGCATCTATTGAGAAGGTCATGCTGTTTTGATCCTTTCTCTTCTTGATGTGCTGTATTACATTGATTCTTTTGCATATGTTGAACCGCCCCTTTGTCCCTGACATGATCCCCCCTTGGTCATGGTGTATAATTGTTTTCTGTGATGTTGGATTCTATTTGCTTCTATTTTGGTAAGTATTTTGACATCTGTGTTCATCAGTGATATTGGCCTATAATCCTCTTGTTTGGTAGTGTCTTCACCTGTTTGTGGTATCAGGGTGATTGTGGCTACATAGAATGACTTTGGGAGTATTCCTTCCTTTTCAATCTTCCGGAAGAGTTTGAGAAGGACTGGCTTGAGTCCTTCTATGCATGTTTCGTAGAATTCCGTTCTGAAGCCGTCCGGTTCTGGACTGTTATTTATAGGTAGGTTTTATATTGCTATTTTGATTTCATTTCTAGTGCTCTGCTTGTTCAAGGGGTCAGTTTCTTCTTGATTCAGTCTTGGTGGACAGTATGTTTCCAGAAACCTGTCCATCTCCTCTAGGTTATCCAGTTTGTTTCCATATGCTTTTCATTATATGCTCATATAATATTCTGTATTTCTAATTTTTGCTTTAATTTCTACATTCTCCTGTTTATTTTGCTAATTTATGCTATCTCTCTTTTCTTTTTTCTGAGTTTGGCCAGAGGTTTGTCGATTTTACATACTTTTTTGAAAAACCAGCCATTGGTTTGGGTGATTTTTTCTCTATGGACTTTTTAAACTCTATTTTATTTATTTCCTCCCCAATATTTATGATTTCCTTTCTTCTGCTTCCTTTTGTGCTTTTTTGTTCTTCTTTTTCTAGTTCATTCTGCTGATGGGTTATATTGTTTATTTGTGATTGTTCTTTTTTGAGGAATGCCTGTATCGCTATAAACTCCCATCTCAACACTGCTTTTGCTGTGTCCCATAAATTTTGTGTGGTTTTGTTTCATTTTCTTTTGTCTCAAGGTAATTTTTCATTTCAGCATTGATTTCTTCTTTGACCAATTGGTTTTTAATAACATATTGTTTAATCCTCATGTTTTTCTTTTGTTCTCCTTTGTTCCTCTGTTTTTGATTTCTAGCTTCATGGCATTGTCGTCAGTAAAATTTCTTGAGGTAATTTCTATCTTCTTAAAATTACTTTGGTATTTTTGTGCCCAAGTATATCAAGAATACTGGTAAATGTCCCATGTGCACTTGAAAAGAATGTATATACTATTTTTGGGGGGGTACAATGCTCTGAAAATATCCACCAAGTGTAATATTTCTATTGTATTATTAAACTTCCCTGTTGCCTAATTTATTTTCTTTCTTGATGATCTGTTCAGTGATGTTAATGCAGTGTTGAAACCTCCAACTATGATTAGATTTCCATCGCTATCCTTGTTTATATCTGTTAGTAATTATATAGTGTAATTAGTTGCTCCTCTATTTGGTGCATATGTATTAAGGAGTGTGTTATCCTCATCTTGTATCAATCCTGCAATCATTATAAAATATCCTTCTTTATCTTTATAGCCTTTGTTTTAAAGACTCTTTTGTCTGAAATCAGTACGGCAACACATGCTTTTTTGGCTTTTCCATTAGTATGGAATAACCTTTTCCATCCTTTTATCTCAATCTATATGTGTCCTTCTCCTTGATGTGGGTTTTTGTTTGCAGCATATTGAAAGTTCTTGCTATATTATCCAGCCAGCCACACAATGACATTTTGACTGCAGCATTTAGTCCATTAACATTTAAAATAATCGATGATATGTTTGTGTTTATTGCCATTTTGACCTTATTTTGTAGTTGATTTGGTGTTTCCTCCTTGTTCATTTCATCTTCCTTTTTTGGTTTGGTCATTTTCCTTTGTATTATCATGAAATTTATTTAGTTTTACTGACTCATGAATATGTTTTGTCTTACTTTTGCCCTTTTATATAAGCCTATTAGACCATTACTATAACTGCTTTTATTAAACTTATAGTAACATGATCTCAGACCCATCCTACTGAGAACAAAAATTTTTAAAAGGAAAGACCAAAAATAAAAAATTCTCTATTTTCCTGCCTCCATTTCCCACTCTCAATGATTTGTATATCTTGTTATAAATTTTGTTTTTTTTATTTGCAATTCATGAGTTATCACCTTTCCAGCTGTGAGTTTCACATTTCTGTAGCATCCTGCTGCTTTTCATTTTAGAGTAGACCTTTGAATATTTCTTTTAGCATGGGTCTAGTTTTACTAAACTCTTGTAGCTTATTCTTGTCTGTGAAATTCTTTATGTCTCCTTCTACCATAGAGGATAGTCTTGCTGATTAAAGTATACTAGGGTATATCCTTTTTTCACTCAGGACATTGGATATATCTTGCCACTCCCTTCTGGTCTGTAGTATATTTGTAGTGAAATGAGCTGGGTGCCTTATGGGGATTTCCTTGTAACTCACTCTTTGCTATTCTCTTGCTGCCTTTATGGTCATTTCCTTATCCTTGACTCTGGCCATCTTAATTATATATCTTGGTGTGGGTTTATTTGAGTTCTTGTTTGGGACACTCTGAGCTTCCTATATTTGGATATCTGATTCCTTCTTTAAGCTTTGGAATTTCTCATTCATGAATTATTCAAACACCTTTGCAAACCCGTTTGATCTTTCCTCCCCTTCTCGGACTTCTATCATGCCAAGATTGGCATGCTTTCTCTTATTACGTAAGTCCCTTTTTTTTTAAATTTGTTTCACATTGTTTCTTTTGTAGCTCTTCTGATTGGATATCTTCTATTCTCCTGTCTTCTAAGTCACTAATTCTTTCCTCTGTGTTATCTAGTCAGCTTTGTGACACCTTTAGATCATTCCTCATCTCAGTCGACATGTTTACCAATACTACTCGGCTCTTCTTTATAGCTTCCTTATCATTTTTAACATATTTTATATCTCTAAACATTAGCTTTTATTTCCTTCATTAATTTGATCACTCCTCTTTTGAAATCTTGTTCGAGTAGGCTATTGATGTCCATTTCACTGATCATTCTTTCAGGGGATTTCTCTTGTTCTTTTATTTGGGAATAGTTTCTCTGCTTCTTCATCATGCTCCTACGTCTCTAACACTGTGGTTTATGGAGTATCAGTTACCTATTTTGGTCCTAAAGGAGTTTATCTACCTAATGCCTATGTAGAAATACATCTTAGAAAAGAGCAAAAAGAGAGAGAGACATAAAGAACTTTAAAAAAGGGGAAATAAATGTTTCATGACATTGTATAATGCATAAGAGAAGAGCAAGTTGAAGCAGAGTTTTGAAAAATTATAATAATAAAAATATTTTAAACAATTTCCAAGGGATTAAAATGGGGGTATATATAATGGCCTAAGAAGTAAAAATTAAGAGGGTAATGGTAAATAGTACAGGTAAATACAGACTAAAACAAGGTGGTAATATGTGTCCTCCTGGAGACTGTGTAGCTTAATGTGAAGTCTTTCTGTATTCATCCTGTTTTGGAAGCTCAGCTTGCTTTCTCCAGAGGCCCTCAATAAGAGCCCTCATCTGTGCTGCTCCCAGAGCCTGTCGGCAAGCAGATCACTGCAACTCACAACACTGGTTCTAGAGCAGCTCTCTTTACAGTGGGATGGCTTGTCACTGCCCTAACTGATGCTGTAGTCAGATGTTTCACACTGACCAGGGAGTTGTGGCTGTCATACCCTCTCTGAGCCACAAGGTCAGGGGCTGCTTTCAAGCCCAAAATGTGGGGGCCAACCAGCCCCCTTAGGGAGCCAGTCTCTCCACTGCTCTGTGCCCTGTCCCTCGTCTAGGCCAAAACACAGTCCCTTGTTTATCTTGGTGGGACAAGTTCTCTATGGAAATAGGACAGATTTATCTTATCTGCCTCAGGCTGTAGACAAGTCCCCTTCTGGCATTTGAGACTGCTAAGTACTTAAGAGTGAATGCAGGTTTTGCTCTCACTGCTGCCTGGGTGCAAAGCACCAGAGGGTATGGTGGCTGTGTCTGAGCCCCTGCTCCCTTGTCCTAGAAACTTTTGTGGATTTTCAGAGATGGGGATTGTAGCTTTCCCCTCCAAGGGAACGTCTGCCCTGTTGTTTTATGGAGGGTCCAGGTTGTTCTGCCCTGTGCATCCACAGCAATGGCACACAGCCCCCTTTTATCCCCCAGGCTGCCTCAGTGCAGATATCCTCATCTTCCACCCAGATTGGGCAGCAAGTCCCTGCCCGCAGCTGCCAAAATGCATCATAGGCTGGGTGTAACAGGGATCCTCTGTGCCTGTTGAACTTAGTACAGTTAGTCAACTTAAACTCAGTACAGGTCAAATCCTTGGAGGCTCCCCCTCCGTCCTGCTGGCCACTCAGTTGGAGAGGGGAGACCCAGTGAATGAGAATGAGTCTTTCTTTGTTGCTCCATCCCAGTAGGACCTGTCCCAATATGTTTTGCCTTTTTTCTTTTTTTCTTCATTTTCTCCTACCAGATTTTTTGCATCATTATCTTTTGAAGAGGACAAAGTCCTATCAGACTTCTGCACGTTCTCTGGTTAGCTGAGTGGGTCTGTGGATGTGAGTCTTGGTGCATTTGTGGGAAAAGGTGAGCTACGAGCATCCTTCTGCTCCACCATCTTCGCTTCCCCCGCAAAAACTCTCAGTTTATGGTGGAAGATAAACACAGCCAGGAAATAGATGGAAAAGTTATTTTATGTAAATGACAAGAAAGTGCAGATTGCAATGCACAACTCATACAAAATACATTTTAAAATAAGGGCCACAATGAAAGATAAATATGAGATTACATAAAGAAAAAGAGATCAATATAAAAATAGAGTTTTACACTCATTAAATTATATATGGACCCAACACCATAGATCTAAGTATAAAAAGAAATATTAGTAGATATGAAGGAATTAATTAATTATGAAACAATAATAGTAGATGAGTTTAACACCTTACTATTCTGATGGCCGTATCATCCAGAAAGAATATCTGTAAGGAAACAGAGGTCTTAATAGCAGATTAGGTCATTTGAACCTAACTGAGCTATAGGACACAGCATCAGAAAAGCAGAACACATAGGCTTCTCAAGTGTGCACATGTTGTTATCAAAGGAATTAACCACATATTTTGTCATTAATAGAGCCTCAGAAAATTTATGCAAATAAAGATTACAGCAAGTATTTTTCTATACACAAAATTATGAAACTATGCATCAACTCTAGAAAGAAGAACAGGAAAAGCACAAACATGAGATTAAACCACATCCTTTAAAAAAATACAATAAAACAAGGTCAATGATGAAATCAAAGAGGTAGTAAAATCATACCTGGAGACATATTACAATGAAAACACAGCTTCATCACATGTATGGGATGCAGTAAAGGCAAATATAAGAGGGAAGTTTAGAACAGTTCAGGCCTTCTACAAGGAAAAAGAAAAAACTCACACAAAAGACCAAGCTTACCAACCAAAATAACTAGATACAAAAACAAACCAAACCCAATGGCAGTAGAATGAAAAATCTTTAATGATTAGGTTGAAAATAAATAAAATAAAAATTAAAAAATTAATTAAAAATCATAAAAATCAACAGCTTATTTTTCTTAAAAATATTAACAAATTGATAAGCATTTAGCCAGGCTTATCAACAAATACAGATTGGACCCAAACAAAATAAGATGTGAAACAGTAGAAATAATGTCTGATAGTATACAAATGCAAACAAAGATTATGAAAGCACTCTGAGCAGTTACGTGACAACCAACAGGACGACCTTAAACAAATGGACAAATTTCTTGAAACGTACAGCCTGCCAACAATGAATAAAGAGAAAACTGAAAACTTGAAAAGAGCAATCATTATAAGTTAAATAATATCTAGAATTTTAAAAACAGCCCTTGAACAAAATGCTTGGATGCCTTCATTAAAACCTCTTTCCTCTCAACTGTTTCAAAAAATGTAGGAGAAAGGAACATTTCCAATGTTATTCTATGAGGCCACCAATACCATGATAACAAAACCAGACAGACACTACCAAAAAAAAATTTGAAAATGTGAAGCCAATATCGTTGATGAATATACATTCAAAAATCCTCAAAAAAAATAAAAAAATTAATCCAGCAATAAATAGAAAGGATTATTCACGATGATCAGTTGAATTCCTTCCCGAGTCACAAGGATTGTTCAACATACACAAGTCAATCAGCATGACACATATTTAATACAGGAAGAACAAAATTCACAGGACCATGTCAATACACACAGAAAAAATTAGACAAAATTCAACATACATTCATGATCAGAACTCTCATAAATTTGAGTACAATAGGAACATCTCTCAACATAGTAAGGCAATTTATAACAATTTATAATATTAGGGAAAAAAGCTGAAAGCCTTCAGGGTAAATTCTGGAACAACACAAGGATTCCTACTCTCAGCACTTCTGTTCCATAGTAAAAGATGAAAGGGAAAGGAAAGAAAAAGAAGTAAAAGAAATGCAAAATGGAAATAAAGAGGCAAAAATTTCCCCAGTATTGATGACATAACAATCTGCATAGAGTCCTAAGGTCTCCACACAGACTAATATGAACAATAAATAATTTCAGCAAGGGATCAGGGTACAAGATTAATGTAGTCTCTTGCATTTCTACACATTAATCATGAGATACCCTAAACTGGACTTTGAAAGCAATACTATTTATAATCCCATCCCCTCGAATATCTTGGAATAAATGTAACCACATATATGAAAGATCTAAACACTGAAAATTAAAACACATTGACAAAGAAATTAAAAGTGATTCAAAGAATTGGAAAGATGTCTTGTGCTCTTGGATTGAAAGAATTAATATTGTTAACATGGCCGTACTACACAAAGAAACTAACAGATTTAGTGCAATTCCTGTTACAAAGCTGTAGTATTTCCCACAGAACCAGAAAATAAATTACTCTAAGTTTTACATGAAACCAATAAAAATTGTCAAAATTATCTTGAGGAAAACAACATATCTGTAGGTACAAACCTCCCAGATACTTTACTATACTACAAACCTACAGTAATAAAAACAGCATGGCTTTGGCACAGAGGTATAATCAATTAAAACAGAGAGCCTAGAAATAATTCCACACACCTATGAGCAACAAATCAATGATAAAGAAGCAAGAGTACACAATGGAGAAAAGACAGTCTCGTCAATGCATGGTGTTTGGAAAGCTGGACAGCTACATGTAAAACAGTGAAATTAGAGCATCCCCTGAAATCATATACAAAAATGAAATCCAAGTGTTTTAAGGACCTAAATGTAAGACCTGATACTACAAAACTACTAGAAGGGAATATAGGATATACTCTATTGGATATATATTATAGGAATATTTTCTTATATCAGTCTCCTAAGGAAAAAGAAATAAAAGCAAAAATAAGCAAGTGGGACCTAAATAAACTTGAAAACTTCTGCACAACTACAGACAGTGTGAATGAAATGAAAACACTGCCTGTGTAATGGGAGAACATATATGCAAACAATGCAAGTGAGCAGGGGTTAATACATGTAGGTTAATAGATGTAAGATGGATTTAGGTTACACAACTCAATGTGAAAAACAAAAACCTAATCAAAAAAAGAGCAGAGTACCTGAGTTAATATTTTTCCAAAGAAAACATACAGATGAGTAACAGGCAAGTGATAAAAATGCTCAACATTTCTAATTATTAATTAATTGCAGTTCAAAACCCCAATGAGGTATCACTTCATACTGGTCAAATGGTTATTATCACAAAGTCTACAAAGAGAAATTGTTGGAGACAATGTGGAGGAAACTAATCTCTTGTATACTCTTTGTAGGAATGTAAATTGGTACTACTTCTATGGAAAACAGTATTCAGATTTCTTTAAAACCTAAAACAGAACTACCATATGAAACAGTAACACCTCTCCTAGAAAAAAATCTGGAGAAAACACCCTAAATTGAGAAGAATCAATGTTCACAAGAGCACTCTTTATAATATGCAGGACAGGGAAGCAATACAAGTGTCCACAGTAAACTATGGACTTAAAAAGATATGATATTTCTATAAATATGCAATGGAATATTACTCAGACTTGAAAAAGTACAACAAATTGCTATTTCAGCATCATGAATGGAGCTAGTAAGCATTGTGCTTAGTGGAGTAACTTAGACAAAGACAAAAATATATAATATAATTTATATGTTGAATCTAAACATTAACACATATCTGTGTACATCCATCTATAGCTATCTATTGATAGATGACAGATAAATAGACACGTAGGAGGAAAGATACATAGATACATAATAGATAGATAGATAGATAGATCGATAGATAGATAGATGGATAAATAGATTGATAGAGACATGGTAGAGGGATAGAGAGATGAGATTGACAAGACTGAAGGAGACTGAAAGATATGGGAAAAATTTATGTTTACCAAAGGGAAAGGGAAAGACAATTTAATGGTAGGACATTGAAAGATAAAAATTATTATACATAAAGGAGATAAGCAACAGGGATGATCTATATTGATCAGGGTATTATACACAATAACATAATAATTGAATGTTATTATTATTGTAATAATTTATAATGCAGTGTAATCAACAAAGTGGTTGGAATCACTAGGCTGTACATCTGAAACTACACAATATAGAACATCTACTGTACTGCAATTAAAAATGAAGCATCTCATGTAAAATTTAGTGCTTTTTCTGCTGATACCATCTTCCTTTAATATAACTTTATTTTCACTTTTTACCTTTTAGGATTACTGACTCAAATTATATCTTTTACTGTTGTGAAAATGTTACCAGAGTGATGTATGTATATTTATTGCAACTGGTTTCCTATTCTTCTTTCTTTAATCCATATACTATAGTAGCATATAAAAACATACCCAAAGAATCAGTTGCAACTTTCTCGTGGTCTCTGCTTATTATTATTCAATGCTTTGTGTATATTTGCCATTATATTTTTCTTAGTATAGCTCTTTTCTGCACCTCTTGTAAGGTGTCTCAGTTTTGTTTTTTCATCTCATTCAGGTTTGTTTGTCTGGTAAAGCCTTTATTTTCATGTTATATCTAAGTGATAATTGTGCAAGGTAGAGTATTCTTGGGTGAGAGATTTCTTATTTCAGCAGTTTGAAAATGTCATTTTAATAATCCTTGGCGGATGTTTTCTGCTCAGAAATCTGCTGATAGTCTAATGGGGGTTCCTTTGTATATTACCATAACTTTTATCTGCTGCCTTTAAAATTTTACTCTGTCATTGACTTGTCAATTTGCATATGATGTATCTTGAAGAGGTCTTTTTGTCATAAAGTTATTTGTGTTTTGTTGGCTCACGGACTTGAATATCAGTTTCTTACCCAGGTTCAGGAAGTTATCAACTATTACTACTTTAAATAAACCATCAGCTGCCTTCTAACTTTGTTCTCCATCCAGGATTTCACTCTAATGTGCACTTCTTGAAGAAGTTTGATGGCTATTGTAGAATTTCCTCACTTTTTAATATCTTGTATCTCTGCCATCTCCTATCATTTCTAGTTTTGTATTGGTGAGTTTGTTAATCTCTACTCCACAAAGACAGTCTTCTTACAGTGTTTTCTGTTGCATTCTTCATCTCATTTATTAAGTTCATCTGGTCCTCCAATAATGTTTGTTTATTTTATAGTTTAAGTCTCTTAGGTAATGTATTCCTTATCAACATTCATTTTAATCCTGAGCTCACTTAACTGCTTTCTGAGTTTTGTGTTTTGTATTGAGTTATTGTATGACATCTCTTTGGATTCTCTATTAATTACACAGAAGTATTCCATGACGTTAAGTTTGTTATCTGCAGGGTTGACATTGTGTGTGTGTGTGCATGTGCTTGTGTGTGTGCGTGTGCCTGTGCATGTGTCTCTGTCTGTGTCAGTGTCTGTGTGTGTGTATCTGTGAGTGTGCCTGCCCTTTAATGTTATTGTGATTGGTCATGATCTTGGTAATTTATTGCTCTGATGACACCAAAAAAAACAGATTTGGATTTGGAGTTTTGCTTTTGTTTTCTATTAGTTTGCAATATTGCACAATATTTGGTTTCACTTACCTGAGCTACCTCTGATAATATTTCAAAATAGCACTTTCTAGACGCTACTGTCTGGATAAAAGATTTCTTACATTGTCACTTCTTAGACAACTCTGGTAGTTAATGCCATTGTTGTCACTGGGCTGGTGAACTCTTCCTTTTATCCGATATCCCTTAAGACTCAGTGCACACATTGAGGAACGGTGTAAAGACAGGTGGTTATTTGGTATCAGGCAAGTGCCTTTGCCATGTCCAATGTTGCAAGGTAACTTTTCTCCACCACTATGAATGGGGAGTAGGGAGAATGTCATGAATGTATGAGGGTCTAAAGGATGCAAATTCTGTCTGCATTGTGGCTCCCTCCTAGTTACCTGTGACCATGAGTTCTGGTGCAGTTGGAAGCTGAAGCTGTGTGAACCACTGAGACCCTGTTTCTACTGGGTACTCTGAACCTGTGGGCTCTGATACCCTAGTCAGTGGGCCTTGGTCGCAGGCACCAACTCTTCTCTTCCCTCAGTTCAGCCACATTTATGTGATTTAGCCCACCAAACTGCAGCCTTACACATGTGTTCTGGTGTATTGCTTTGTGTTGTAGTTATTTTTGTTGAGATGTGATCGTTTCACTGACTGTAGATTTAAGGGGAGAGACAGAAATAGTTTAAACTTCTGTCACTTTTTCAAAGTCTACACTTTTTCATTTAAAAGCTTAAATTCTAATAAGGACATTATAAAAAGAGTAAAGAAAGTGAACAAATCACCTCCCTTAATATTAGAGTCCTACAAAATATTTTGATTTTCCTGGGTTTTTTTCTTCAAAATTTTTCCCACATGCATGAATATTTTACTATAATATAAGACTATAATCTCTTTAAAATCATTTAAATTATTAAAAATTTTCTCTGTGCTGTAAATATAGCCCCGTTGCTTCTCAAATTTATAACTAGTAGCTTGCATATTTCTGTCTTCCACATCCATCTTCCCTATCCCCAGTGGAAACCACTACTTGGTACACTACACATATATATGTGATTCTGTTTCTGTTTTTTTATGATTATTTCTCTTATATCTTTAGTTTCCTCATGTAAGTGATAACACAGTGTGTTTTTCTCTGTATGACTTATTTTCCTATGTGCAACATTATCTGGGTCCAGTCACATTGTTCCAAATGGCAGAATTTTATTTTTTGATATGACAATGAGTAAGTTATTATTATGTGATCTATATCTTACATCTACTTCAGCCAATCATCTGCTGATGGGCACTTGATTTTTGCTTCTATCCTTCACTATTATAAATGATGATGTTAAGGACATTGGGGGTAATATATCCTTTAAAGTTAATGTTTTCATTTTTTTCAGATTTATATCAAAAACTGGAATTGCTGCAACATATAATGCTTCTATTTCTAGTTTTATTAGCACTGTCCACATTTGTAAAATAGTGGATGCATCAATTTATATTTCCACAAATAGTGTACCTGGGTTCCTTTTATCGACATTGTCATTAATGTTTGTCATTTGAAGACTTTTTTTGATAGCCATTTTGGTTGCTGTGAGATTATATTTCATTCTGGTTTTGATTTATGATTTCCTAATGAATAGCAACGTTATGTTTCTTTTTATGTGAATGAAAGTCTTTCACATGTCTGTTTTTGAATAGTTTCCATGAAGATAATTAAACTGATTTTAAGTTGGTGTCTTTGATTTTAAATATCGAGACTAATATGCTATTTATATATTATGGATATTAACACAATGTTGGTTTCATTGTCTGAAACTCTTCCTTCTATTCTGTGTGTTGTCATACATATTGCTGAACGTTTCCTTTGCTCTGCAAAAGGTTTTGCACTTCACACTTATACAAAAAGTTGAATCCTTGTATCACATAATATATCTATTTTTTCCTCAGTAAAATTAAAAAGTATTATTGTTAGTTTTCCTTTATCTTTTACTTAGGAGATAGATCAAAAATAAATATTTCTATGAATTATCTCAAAGGCAGTTCTGCTCATGTTCTTGGCCAGAAATTGTATAGTTTCATGTTTTACATTTACAAAATTAATAAATTTTTATCTTAGTTTTTATGCTATGGTAGGAAGTGCTCTTACATCTTCCTTTAACATGTACTGTCCAGTTTTCCAAGAACTACTTGTTGAAGAGACTGCCTTTTTTCCATTGTATACCTTTGCCTCCTTCTTTGTAGACTAATTGACCATACTTGTGTGGGTTTATTTTAGGAAACTTTATTTTGTTCCATTGATCTATGTGTCTCTTTTAGTGACATATTTTGACATTTTAATTGCTGTTGCTTTGTAGTATGTTCTAAAGTCAGGGAGGATAATAACAAAAGCTTTGTTCATTTTTCAAGGATAATTTTATGATATTTGGGTCTTTCAGAATTTTGTATAAATTTTAGTACTTTTCTCCTTGTTTTGTGAAGAAACATATGGATTCTGTGAGAATAGAAATTTACTAAATGAAAAAAACTGAGAAAAATTTTATAGTTTGGAGGATAAATCATACAATATTAAACAACCAATGGATTGCTGCATAAATCAAGGAAAAAATACATAAATAAATACGACAACAAAAACAAAGTCCATGGGAT
Organism: Vicugna pacos; assembly: GCF_048564905.1. Classification (NCBI taxonomy): domain Eukaryota; kingdom Metazoa; phylum Chordata; class Mammalia; order Artiodactyla; family Camelidae; genus Vicugna; species Vicugna pacos. The sequence goes on from NW_027328737.1 coordinate 1,612,587, forward strand.
ATAGCAAAAGCAGTATTAATAGGGATACTTATAGCAAAATAATCCCACTTATGCAAATAAGAAACATCTCTCTCTTTTAACATAATCTTATAAACAAAAGATGTAGCAAAATAATAAACAAACTTGTTAGTAGAAGGATAGGCAGCTGAACGGTCAGAACATAAATAAATAAAACAAAGATTAAAAATAGAAACATCTCAATAAACTAAATAATGTCTTTTGAAAGATAAATTTAACTGAGAAACTTTAACAAGACTCATGAGCAATAAAGTGACTACAGATTAAAATGCTCAAAAATAAATGAGAAGTTACAGCTTATATCAAAATAACACTAAGCACCATAAGATGATACAACAAATTTTATGCCAATTAAAATGGAAATCCTAGAAGAAATGGAAAATTTCTTAGAAAGACTTTATCTCCAGGATGGAATGAGAAATAGAAAATATGAACAGATTATCACTAATGATATTTAATAAGTAATTAAACAAAATCTCCCAATAAACAAAATTCCAGTCCTAGACAGGTTCAAAGGTGACTTCTGCCAAACATTTAGAGAAGAGATATCACCTATACTTCTCAGAGAATTCCAAAAATTTCGAGAAGAAGGGAGGTTTCCTACCCCACCTTTCTGTATCACACTACTACATAAACAGGAACAAATACCACATAAAATTACAGGTTAAATACTACTGATAAGCATAAATGCAAAAATCATCACTAAAACTTTAGAAAAGCAAACAATACATTAAAAGGATAATACATTTTGATTAAGTCCCTATTATTCCAGGGACGCAAAAGTGATCCATTATCCACAAATTAATCAATGTGATACACCAAACTAACAAATTGAAAAATAAAAATTATATGGTCACCTCAAAATAGTCATAAAATGTTTTGAGAAATTCAGTATCTGTTTATGATTATATTTCTCCTCAAATTGGGCATGAGGGAACAAACCTTAAAACAGTTAAGCACATATATGACAAGAACTCAGCTAACATGACAATCACTGATTAAAAGCTGAAAGCATCTCCAATAAGAGCAGGAAGAAGAAAAGAATGTTCTATCTTACCACTTTTATTCAGTATAGTATTTGAAATTCTAGCCATAGCTATCCAAAATAAAAGTAAGTAAAATAGAGCTAATTAAGAAAAGGAGTAAAAGTATCTTTTTCAGATGTCATAATTTAAACAGAAATCCTAAAAAACGGTGCCAAAAAACTACTAGGGCTTATCAATGCATTTGGTAAAATTTCAGAATGTAAAATTAACATACAGAAATTTTGCATTTCTGCACACTAACAAGAACCTAACAAATAGAGAAAGTGAGGGAACTGTCTCATTTACAGTTGCATTACAAAAAGAAAATCAAGAAAGATATCAAACCAAGGAGGTAAAAACGTGTACTCAGAAAACTATAAAACTTTATAAAAGAAATTGAAGATAATGCAAACAGATGAAAGGATATAATGTGTTCATAGATGAGGAAAATAATATTGTTTAAATGATAGTACTAGCCAAGTTATACACAAATTAAATTCAGTGCCTATCAAAATACCAAGGGCATTTTCATACACTTACAAAAAATAATTCTTAATTTTACATGTAAACACAAAAGAGTTGAAATCACTAAAAAAGAAAAGAAAAGAAAAGAAAACAAACAATTAAAAACACAAAAAACTTTAACAAAGAACAAAGAAGATGTATCACTGCCCTGATTTAAAACTATAATACAAAGCTACAGTAATGAATATGGTTGTGGCATAGAACAAACAGAATAATGGAACACAACAGAATGACTAAAAATGAAATCAGACAGTTATGCTCATTTAGCCCATTACAAAAAAAATGAATATACAGTGGCGGAAATGTAATCGACAGGCATATAAAATGGTGAACATCACTAACCATCAGGAAAATGCAAGTCCAAAACACAAGGAGATTTTATGTCAATCCTGTCAGAATGACTATGATCAAAAAGCTAACAAATATAAATATTAGTGAGGATGTAAGAAATTGAATGCTGATGCAATGCTTGAGTGAATGTAAATTTGTGCTGCCACTGTGGAAATCACTGTGGAGTTTTATCTAAAAATTAAAAATGAAATATTATCCAACATTTCCATATCTGGATACTTATTCCAAGAAAATAAAAATGCTAATCAGAAAAGATAAATTCAACCCTATATTCACTGTGGCATTATTTGAAATTGACAGGATATAGAAGCAAATTAACTGCTCATCAATAGATGACGGATGAAGAAAATGTGTGTTTACAATATATATATCTACCCATCTATTAACTACAGATTTATCTACATTTGTAAATTATATATATATATATATATATATATACACACACACACACACACACATTAAAATTGAATGGGTTATTTCTCAGCTCTAAAAAGAATTTCTTGTCATTTGCAACAATTGGGTAGACCAAGGGGGTAATATGCTAATTGAAATAAGTCAGAGAGAGAATGACAAATGCTGAATGGTTTTACTCATATTTGGAATTCAAAACAAATGAACATAACAAAACAGAAAAGGAGTTATAGAAATAGAAATAAACAGGTTGTTCACAAGAAGGAGGGAAATGTGGTGAAGAAAAAGAAATATTTGAGGGAAATTAAGAAAGAAATTTTCCATTTGCAAATTAAATGGGTCAGGGGCAAGAAATGTATTGTATGGGAAATCGTAAATAATGATGAAATATTTTTAAATAGCAACATATCATAACTAGATTTATTCTTCTGATCAGTTTGAAATGTACTAAAAATTGCAAACATTATGTTCTGTAAGAGAAACTAACACATTGTTATACATTAAAGTATACTTCAAAACCAAAAAAACATACTTATACAATAAACATCAGATTTCTAGTTAACAGAGGCAGGGTTTGGGAAAGGAGAATTAGATTAATGCACTCAAAGTATGCAATCATCCAGCCGTAAAATAATGATGTTCAACGGATGCTACATATTAACAGGATAAATAAAATTAATACTGCTTTATGTTATATATGAATGTTGTTAAGAGGGTAGACTCTAAGTTTTCTCATCACAACAAAAAAAATTGTATTTCTTTAAAATTGTATCCAAATGAGATACTGAATTCTCCCTAAAGTAGCTAAGATATTTATTCCATGATACATGTAACACAAATCAATACACTGTGCAACTAAATTTGCACAATGCATTTTGCCAATTATATCTCAATAAAAGCTGAAGGAAAAATGGAAAGACAATGATCATTTTTTTCCCATGTCATTTCTCATGATTGCTTTTGCAACAAGTAAACTTGAGTCATGATACACTTATCCTAGGTAAAGATACTAATAAAAAAGTGATTCTACTAAATAATGCAGAGGGATACTAAAAAAATTTGTGTTTTACCCTGCCTTAAACTTCTTCATGATAACCGCACACAGCTTTTGTAGACATGAAAATTTCACTCTGTGTATTCATCTGAGATTAGGGAATGGATACTAATGTTAACCCTGGCTGCATTTGCTGTGAGTGATAAAGTTCAATGTCTCTGACAGAAGGTCTCATCTTCACGACAGCCTCTGTAAGAAAGGAGCATGCAAGGTTGCTAAAAAGCTCAGCATGGTGAAATCTCAGAACCCCTACAATTCTTAACTGTTTTGCAATGGGAATGCAATACTGACAAAGACTTGATTTTGGAAAACAATATGGTGTTTTCCCATGGTTGTATTAGGGGATGTGAGGATAATCCCTGAGATCTAAAACAAATATCCTCGCTCAAGTGCTGGGCAAAGAACTTTAAAGTTCTGCATTATTAGGACTGAGGATTGCTTTCAAAATGATGACTACGCTCACTCCATTCCAGATAGTCCAAGGAAAGAAAAGTTATTGCAATTTCTAGGTGAATGGGAATAAGTCACTGGTTCAGTCTCTATAAATTTGTCAAGGGTAGTTCAAAGCCAAAATAAGTTGTGTCAACAATAAGAAATAAAAGAAAAAAAAAACTTGGACATAATCTTAAATTAAAAGGAGACACAGACCTGTGCTGGGCTCTGGGGACTGGAGAATGTATATGCCTCAGTCTAATTCAAGGGTTCAGTGGCTTGACCCTAGCATCAGCTCAGGATTCAATGAACAGGTAACAATTAGTATACTGGGAGAAATATAATCTGCCTATCCCTGATCGGAAGAAAAGCTGGTGGTTCCAATGAAACTCTTAATTCACAGAGATTCTGCCAAATGCAGAGGAATAATTCACTGATGACTCAACTAAGAAAATCTTAGTTACAGCTTAACTATCCATTTCACACACACACACAGTGGTAGAAAGATTTGTAGTATTTGGTGGGAAGAATTCAGTGGGCAGATCTCAGAGAATAGTTTTAAAAGCACCAGCCAACTTTTGTACTTTTGCCTATAGTCTAGGTTTTCCCAGGGAGAAGACTACAGATGGACAAACAAACAATATTCTTTTCAGGATTTGTAATTTTGAGAGTAAACTGTAGCTTTTGACTTATCAGTATAGAACCTTGTTAAGATGATCACGGTAAGACCCACTGTCTGATAAGAGAGATGGAAACTAGCTGCTGAACCAGCCCATCTGAACCCCAGAATGCTAATGTAAGCAACAACATAGCCACCATCAGATTTGAGCTGAAACACTTAAAAGTTTGATGTTTCTGTTGTAGGAAGAACCACTGCTGTCCAGACACAGTTCTCCTGCTGCAAGTGGTCTCTTTTCTTCTCTTGGCAAAGGTCATATTGGTGGGATGTTGCTAGAGATTACACTGGCCCATTTGCCCATTCTCCAGATCGTCAAAGGCTTTCTTCACAACTGGTGACACATTTTCAGGACTCAATGTTGCCATTCCAATCTTATCAGCTGACACTGGCTGCATGTTTGTGAGTAGAAGCCTTAGGATCCCTGACCTTGCCTACAATTTTTACAGCATTTCAGGGCATTTCACTTTCTGAAAATGCTTCACCTTTTATTTTAAATTAATGGGAAACCATGAAAGACTTCCATGAATATTTTATATTTCTTAATATCTGCAGAAATTTGGTATTCTTGCACTTGGACAAATTTTTATTTCTATCATCCTCACCTCCTTCTTGTCCACACATTTTAGATTGCAATTTGGTTACTCAATACGACCACCCCAACCAAGGGGCAAGTACCTCTTAGATACTTCCTGTGTGAAGGTTAGAAGGGGCAAAATTTATGTGGGGTGTATAAACCTACATTAAATATTTGCAATGGCACTGTCTCTTCTGTAAAAAGCTCTGATTCTAAGAAGTAAATTAACTAGAAGTCAGTATAGTTATAGCTATGGGGATGAGAATCAGTTATTTTGGGGTGGTTGGGTGATGAAGAGACAGGAGAAAATCCAGCAAATGTGAATGGAATGCTTTATGCATCTGGAGGCATGAATTCAGAAGAGAATAATACATTGTCTCCTGTACCTACCACCACTTACTCTCTTGGGTGATTAGACCTTTGGCTATGAAATTAGCTATTTTGTGATGGAGAGTAAAGGCCATAATGAAATAGTTTGAAAACCATGAGAGATTTGTTGTTTCAGGAAAGTAAATTTTGCTTAAAGTCAACATATTTTTTCATTCACTAAATACGAAAATGCATCCGCTGGCATGTGCTGTGCTTACTGTGCTGGTATCCAAGTTAGACAAGGAAAGGGGGATAGACAGAAAATATCTGCAGGAGGTGATTTCTGTGCTGAGACATGGAAAATCTAAGTATGCAAAAGGAGGATATCCTAAGTCCAAGGATGAGCTGGAGCAAAACTTGTGAGTTTGGAGTTAATATGGTTGATAAGCATTTGCCTGGATATATCACCAGATACAGTGAAACATAAAGATATGCCAAGGTAATCAGATGCCAGATCTATAAAAAATGACTAAACTATATTGAGTTTGTGGGCTTAGTGTTGGAAAGTCATAAATTGTCACCCTGAGGATGTAAGCTTGTTTTTGGCTGGAACATAAAAGCAACATTAAATATTCACTAGAAAATATAGTGTAGACTCTTGAGGGGAGGAAAAGAAAGCACCAATTGGAATACTTTGAGAACAGCACATATAAGACCATAGATAAAATTACTTCTTAAATTCTATCACATGCTGAATGTGCCATCTGAGACTATATCATGTGATCTTTATGATTCCAGGGATGACATAAAAGAGACCATGATCCCTGGGCCGGTTCCTGCATTTATCTCCTGTTGCAACCTATCCTAACTTAACACTTTAAATAATTTCCAGGATGAACCAGAAACCACTTATTAGTTTTCCCTCTCTCCATGTTTTAGACTTCTCAAAATTGTTCCATTTTCTCTTCTTCCTTACAAGAAATTATTTAAATTTACTCCCATACTTTTCCATCAAATATTTATATCAATGAAATATCTTCTTTTTTCTTTAAAAGGTATCTTAGTCTCCCATTTAACTCTTTACTCTATTTTAAACAAATATAAAGAAAATAGAAGTACACATCTATGTTTATTGTTCAAATAAGAAAATTGCAGATATTTGTTGACATTTGCCAACCTCACTTTTAATCTTTGTTATCCTGCATAATCTGGTAGTCCTGTGGTAGATAAGTTGTAATTAGGATGCTGTTCATAAACTGAAGATGGCTGATGAATTGGCCTTGAAAGAGAGGTAGCTGATGTATCAGCTATCACTGGCACTGGAAACCGTGGGTTGATCCCTGGTTGAAGTTTAGAAAAATGACGTTCATTGTCAGATATGTTGTGATATCTATTTGGAAAATTAGAAGTCTCCACCATCAGTCCAAAATAATTGCTCTGTATTGGAGACAAGATGCTGTACTGAGAATTAGAAGTTGTAGTTGTAATGAAGTCCACAACACGGCCATTTGCTTCAGTGTAACTGCTTTGAGAGTGCCCGTGGACAGTGGTCAACTGATTTAAAATAGCACGTTTATCCACTGCAATTTGTTCTGGTGGTCTAACTGACATTGATGATGGAGAAAAATCACCTCTGACCGGGATGTTTGTATCACCAATTATGTGGCTAGCAGAGGGCTTTCTTATTAGAGGTATGTTTAAATTTGCAAAAGTTAAAAATGCACTTTCTCCACTAGTGTCAGCCACAAAATCGGAATTATGGTTATCCACATTACCCCCTCCTTTAAAGTGCTTTTTTTGAAATCTTCAGCCAATGAAGATACCAGAAAGGCATTTTTAATACCAACTCTTCTTTTTATTCTCACTAAAATCTAGAGACAGCCTCGTTCAAAATTTGGATTATGGTAGAACTGCAGCTACAACCAAAGGAGGAATGTTTTAGTAATATTTTAAACCAAAATTCAACACTACAATAAGCTTAACCAATAAACCCACAGATTTCATGTTTACTATGCAAAGATAATATCATCAAAATATGAACATTGTTGACTACTTTTTGAAGTTCCTTATTTGGAACATACGCATTTAAATAGTATAGTCATCAAATTAAAGAAGTTAGCATTTGCAGTAACGGTGCATGCCACTTTTTAAAGACAGCTTTAATACATTTATTTAGGTTTCTGGTAAGATTCATAATTGCAAGCAAAGTTTCTCATAATCTTGAATATTTAAGGCACTGTCCTCATTTTTTAGAAGAAACAAAGAATTTTGGCTTTAGTAGTTTTATAAAATTTTAAAAATCTAGCTTTACAATTATATTAACATTGATTGATTTGCAAAATAAAACTTTATATATCTTACCAAGTGGTATCTAAAATTTCTGAAAACCTTGCTTAAAACAGAGACTTCTTTTCCTTCTGCCAGAAAGTCTGCTAGACAAGCAGATCTTTGAAAATTCTGCATCACTTTATGAAATCCATAAAGGTTAAGCTGTCTAACAAAACATTTCATACTTCCAGTTTCAAATATTCTGAAAGGGGCCTTTCTTTCCAAAACTTCCTTCTTAAAGACATCTTTATCAATCACTACGGTAGTTCCATTATCATCCCACCAGATGGATTTAAATTGGTCACTCCCAGCCATTTTCCAGAGTTTATTGGAAATGTCAGAGAACGAAAATCATTATCTTCATCTGGTTCAGAGACACAATGTGTGTAACATGGTCTTTTTATCAAGGATTCTTCAGACAAACCCTGAAAAGCATTTTCTTCAATCATGGACCTCAAGTCCAAGTCCCCAGAGAATGTTTGATCACACAAACAGATCTACCGGAGTTTCCTGAATCAGTTGGTCCAACTTAATGAGACACATCTTGAATTTTGGAAGAAACATGTGCCACCTCAAATAGCTTTTTCTACAGGTACTTTTCTTATCTGCATGATTTTGAGCATTGCAGCTTGAAATGCTACTTTGGCAGGCCTGCACAAATAAACTACTAGGCCATCACAATGGTTCTCAACCTGAGTAGCTGTGACATCACAAAACGACTGGTCTCCTAGCAACTCAAGTGGAAAATTCAGCCAGTGTTTACTTCTCATTCATCCAGTTAAAATGAAACATACTGGATGTTTATTTTTATAGTGTGATCTGCAAATATTAACCCCACAAACTTTTTTTAAATAATTTAATATTGGGGTATTTTAAATAAAACCAATCTCCTTCCTTTTGTACACAAATTTATAACAGATTTGTAAACAGAGTATAAATAATGCAGAGAATAAATTAAATAATTTTAAAGTTTTGGAATTTAAAGTGAAATTTGTGTAAAACCTGTACAGAAAAGCTATAAGAATTTCATTATCATTTGTTATTAAATGTAACATAATTTGATTTGGAAACAGAAGTAGATATTTATCTGTGTATTTTACAATAAGTAGCTCTATATTCAAAACATGAGCAGAATAAATATCAGTTTATTTGGTAATTTTATAAATAAGTGGTAAATATATATGAATTATAATTAGATTAAAATAATGAAACAAACAAGAAATCCCAAAGGGGGAATTTTTGTTTTAAATTGTAATTCAGTGCTATAATTAAAACAATTGTAATTAAATATTCTACATTAAAATAACACTAGAGAAAATCTTATTGTATACTTACAAATGTTTATTTTTGCCATTCTTTCACTCAGAGTTTTTCCAGTCCCAAGAAGGAAAAAATTTTCTTATCATCTTTATAATCCATACTCTTTGGGCTTCTGTTAAGTGTTCTAAAATAATGTTGATAAATACACTTATGCACAAGATCCTTGATTCAATAAGCAGTGCCTCCAATAAGGGGCAAACAAACAATCAAATAACAAATAAATAACTGAATATGTGGGTTGGGGTGGAAAAGACAAGGTACCAGATTTTAGGAAGCAATATGTTTCCCAGTCCTAAAACAGTTGGCATTGTTATTATAATATGGCATTTTAAGGCAAGTGTTTTGTGCACTAATTGTAAATAGTAGCTATGTTCTGTATCAGTAAGCTGTAGTAAATCCAGTACTACCAAAACTTATAATCTTTATTTAGAAATAAATTCCATTAAACATAATTCAAATTCAAGTTGAGAGATAAAAATTTTAAATAAATAAATGTACACTCAAGCTACAATGTAAATTTTTCCTTCAGTATGTGCATATTCCATTCTAAATAAATATTAGCAACCTGAATTCATTGCATGTTCTAAGTATTAGAAACTATAGTTTAGTTTGATTTAGTCCTGATTCATAAATATTATTTAACAGATGCAAATCAATAAATGTGATACCATTCCTTAAATAACAGAAAATTCTAAAGTAACTATCTCAAAAAATGTAGGAAAATTATTGGCAGATCTGATCTTAATTTTTGTGTACAAAAAATTCTTAACAAATTCGCTCTAGATTAAATAAAACTAAACATAATTAAAGCCATATATGAAAAACCAATCAGTAAATTCAAGTTCAATGTTAAAAGACAGGAAGGTTTTCCTCTGGTCCAAGAATATGAAAAAGTAGCTCATTTTCACAAGTCCTAAATTACACTTCTAGAAGTCCTAACCAGAACAACTAGCCAAGAAAAAATATAAAAGACATACAACTTGTAAACAAGAAGTAAAATTTTTACAGATATCATAATTATACATAGATGGAAAACTCCACAGACTCCTCCAGTGTTTGTTAGAAATAATGAACAAAGATAGTAAATTTGCCAAATGCATAATCAATATACAAATATCCATTTTATTTTTATATAGTAACAACACATAATCAGACAAAGAAATTAGGAAAACAATTTTGTATACATTTATACCAAAAATAATAAAATAGGAATACATTTGATAAGTGAAATAAAAAATCTAAACATAGGTCTATAAATTACAGTTGCAAGAAATATATGTAAACAAAATAAATAAAAGATGTTCTGTGCTCATGGATTGTATACAATATGAAGAAATATTCTAATCTATCTTTCACATGTTCAATCTCCCCAGCACTACTTATTGAGGAGAATGTCTTTTCTTCATTTTATAGTCTTGCTTCCTTTTTCATGGGTTAATTCATCATAGGTGTGAAGGAATATATTGGTGTCTATTTTTGAGCCAGTATCATGTTGTTTAAATTACTAAAGCTTTGTAGGACTGTTTAATATCAGAGAACTTTACACTATTGTATTTAACACTCTTTTGCAAGGTTATTTTTGCAACTCATGATATTTGTGGTTACATATAAATTTTGAAATTATTTGTTCTATTTAATGAAAAAATCTCATGGATATTTTGAGATGAATCACAATAAATGTAGATTCCTTTGGGTCGTATGGTTGTTTCCACCACATTTTTTCACATTATTAACATAAGTGATCTTTTCTTTTCTTTGGATCAGTTTTAATTTCCTTCATCCATGCTATCTATCTTTTAATGTATAGGTATTCTCCTTATTTGTTAACTTCATTTCTAGGTTTTCTTTACATATATATATATAATTATATTCATTATATATGTAAACACGATTCCTACACAAATACAAAAAGCAGAAGGCAGTGTGAAGTCATATTCAAATTCCTGAATGAAAGAAAGCTGGAATCTAAGATAATATATCAAGCAAGGCTTTACTTTAGAATAGAAGGAGAGAAAAATAACTTCCACAAAAGCAAATACTAAAAGAATTTAGCAACAGAAAAAGAAATAATGAAAGATCTACTCTAAAAAAAGAACCAGAATGCTAGAGAAAGGAGAAAGGCATAATTAGAAAGGCAATAGCTACAATGACTTACAATAGAATAAACATGATGTTGTAAAACAGGACATCAAAATTTTTAAGGGTCAGAGGGTGAAACAGGACAATACAGAGTATTTCCTTCTTCTTGCTATTCCCTTTAGGATTGGTTAGAATTTGTACCCTTAACAGTTAAAATAAACAGATATAATAAGGGTTCAATATGCATACAAAACAGGTTAACCATAAGTCAAAAACTTTCAATGAATTCACAAAGCCTAAAAGAAACCAAGATAATAAAAGAAAACTTATCAAGCCACAAAAAGAAAATGAAATGAAGAAAAAGGAAACAAAAAATCAACAGGGAAATGAAGTTCAAAATGGAAATAAACACGTCTACCAATAATTATCACAATTGTTAATAGACTATGTGCTTCAATCAAAAGATATATATTGTCAGATGGGATAATATAACAAGACCCTACTTTATGAAGCATGCAAGAGACCCACTTTAGTTAGAGGAACACACACCAATTGATAGTCAGAAGATGGAAAAATATATTCCATGCAATTGGACATGACAACAAACAGAACTAGCAGTACTGACTTCAAACAAAATAGACTTTACAAAAAGGCCATAGAGAAAGATAAACAAGGACATGATATAATGATTAAAGGAGCAATAAAAAATGAGGGTATTATACTTATTAATATATATGCACTCAATATAGGAGCATCTTAACACATGAAAAATACTAATAGATAAAAAGGGAGAAATCGATGGGAACACAATAACAGTAGGAGACTACAACACCCCATTACTATCACTAGACTGGTCTTTCAGACATAAAATTAATAAGGGAACCAAGATACTTAGAGATACAATAAAATAATTGGAGTTGGTTGATATTTTCAAAACAGTACTTCTCCCCAAAACATAATATACATTCTTTTCCAGTGCACATGGAACATTTTCTAGGAAATATTATGTAGTCAGGCACAGAAGAAGCCTCAACAAATTTAAACAGTTAAAAATAATTTCAAGCATCTTTTCTGAGTATAATACCATGAATCTAGGAATCAATCAGAGAAAAACAAGTAGAAAAAATGACAGCATGTAGATTAAACAACATGGTACTAAAACAAGGGGGGGAGGTGATGTAGTAAAAGAGGAAATTTAAAAAAATCTTGAGAAATATGACAAAACACTATGCAAAGTTTATGGAATAAAGTTAAAACAGGCTTAAGAGGGATGTTCATAGAGACAAGACCCTCCTGAAAGTTAAAGAGCAATTTCAAATAAATAATCTAACATTCTATATAAACTAATAATGAAAAGAAGAGCAAAAAAAACCCAAAAGTCAGCAGAAAGAGGAAAATAAAAAAGATCAATGAAGAAAGAATTGAAATAGAGAATAAAAAATTGAAAAAAAATGAAATTCTCTTTTGAAATAGTAAACAAAATTGCCAAAACTCTGGAGAGACACATCAACAAGAATAGAGAGAGAACACAAATAACATAAGAAATGACAATGGAGAAACTACAAAGAGTACAACAAATTTGCAAAATATCATAAGGGAACACCATAAGCAACTCTATGGAAACGAACTGGATAACCAGGAAGTAATGGAGAATTTCTGGAAATATTCAGCCCACCATTTTTGCATCAAGAAGAAATTGACCTTTGAACAGACAGATCACCAGAAAAAGAGTAGAATTATCAATAAAATAAAAAATCTCTGCAATCAAAATTCAGACCCAAAAAGATTCACTGGGGAATTTGTCCAAACATACAAAGAAAAATCCATTCCAGTTCTCCTCAAACTCTTCCAAAAGATTGATATGGAGAGAGTACACCCAAACTCACACCATAAGGCCAACATCAACCTGATACCAAAACCAGACAAAGACACTACCCCTAAAGAATACTATAGGCCAATATCATTGATAAACATAGATGTAAAAGTCTTTAAGATATTCTTAACAAACAGAATCCAACAGCATGTAAAAAAAGATTATACATCATGGTCAAGTTAGGTTCATCCCAGGAACACAAGGATGGTTGAACTTATGCAAATCAATCAATCAATTGTGATACACCATATCAACAAAAAAGAGGACAAAGAACCACATGATCATCTCAGTAGATGCAGAAAAAGCATTTGATAAAATTTAACACCTATTTGCTATAAAAGTTCTTATCACAGTGGGCATATAGGGACCATATCTCAACATAATGAAAGCTATTTATGACAAACATATAGACAGCAAAATACTCAATGGTAAAAAACTGAAACCCTTCTCACAAAAACCCAAGACAATACATGGTTGCCCATTCTCGCAATTTCAATTAAATATAGTCTTGGAAGTCCTAGCAACAACCATCAGTCAAGAAAAAGAAATAAAACGATTCAGACTGGAAAAGAAGAGGTAAAATTGCCACGATAAGGAGACATGACACTATATATAGAAAACTGTAAAAGCTTCACAAAAAATACTTAGGCTAAAAAAGGAAATAGGTAAGGTACCTAGAATAATGTACAAAAACCAACTGCATTTCTTAAAACTGCAATTGAATCGACAGGAAAAAAAGTATAGAAACAACTGCTTTTATAACTGCACAGAAATCTATAAAATATTTAAGAATAAATCTGCCCAAGTAGGTGCATGACTTATACATGGAGAACAAGAAAACTTTGATTGAGAAAATCAAGAAAGACTTGAAGAATTGAAAAGATACCCAATGGTCTCGTAATGGAAGAAATAATATTGTTTAAATGGCCATACTGCCCAAGGCAATCCACAGAATTAATGTGATTTCCTATCAAATTATGCAAAACATTTCTTTTAACGACTGAAACAAATGATCTTAAGATTTTCAAAGAGTCATAAAAGGTCCATAATTTCAAAAGGAATATTCAAGAAAAAGAAAGAGGCTGGAAGAATAAACCACCAGGTCTCCATACACTATTGAAGAGCTACAATAATCAAAATGACATGATATTGGTACAGAAACAGGCATATGGACCAATGAAACAAAATAGAGGGCCTAGGAATAAATCTACAGGCCTATGTTCTATTAATCTTCGACAGAGTAGCCAGGAATATGACAGAGAAAGACCATCTCTTCACAAACTGGTGTTGGGAAAACTGGATAGCAGCTTGCAGAGCAATGGAATTAGAACACTCCTTAACTCCTTAAACAAGAATAAACACAAAATGGCTTGAAGACTTAAATGTTAGTCAAGACACAGTAAATCTCCTAGAAGAAAACATAGGCAAAACACTCTGATATAAATCTCAGAAATGATCTCCTAGAATAGACTACCCAGGTAATGAATGTAAGAGCAAAATTAATTAATGGGACCTAATTAAACTTATGAGCTTTTGCATAGAAATGGGAACCATAAACAAAGAAAAATGACAACCTGCGGGATTAAAGAAAATGTTTAGAAATGATGCAACTGACAAAGTCTTAATTTCCAAAATATAAAGTCTTCATACAACCTATTACTAAAAAAAAAAAACAAGAAACCTAATCTGAAAATGGGCAGAAGCCCTAAACAAGCAATTCTCCAATAGAGACACACAAATGTCACATAGATATATAAAAAAAAAATTGCTCACTATCATTATCAGAGAAGGGCATTTCAAAACTATAATGAAGTATCACTTCACAGTAGTCACAATGGCCATCATTAAAAAGTCCACAAACAATAAGTTCTCGGGATACTGTGGAGAAAGGGAACCCTCTGACACTGTTGGAAGGAATGTTGTTTAGTGCAGTCATTGTGGAAACCAGGATGGGGATTCCTCAAAAGAATAAAAATAGACTTAACATACAATCCAGCAATCCCACTTCTTGGTATTTATCAAAGGGAACCCAAATTCAAAAAGACACCTGTACCCCAATGTTCTTTGCAGTGCTATATACAACAGCCACGACATGGAAGCAACCTAATTGTCCAACAACAGATGACAGAATTCAGAAGTTATGCCGTATTTACACAATGGAATAATATTCTACCAGAAAAATTGATAAAACAATGACATTTGCAGCAAAATGGATGTCCCCAAAAAGTGTCATTCTAAATGAAGTAAGCCAGAAAGAGAAAGAAAAATAATACATGACATGATATTTGTGGACCCTTAAAAAAAATTTGGATGAGAACACTATGATTTCATCAACAAAAGTAAAGCACACTCGCAGATCTACTAAACAGTAATATGATGATGTGGAAAGTGGATGCAAGAGGATATATCTGAGAGCTGTACTTTTATAAAAGTTATCCACTATATATAAAAATAGATTTTTTGAAAATTTTTTTTGTATGACACAGGGTAGTAAGTTAAATATCGTGAAGTAACCTTTAATAGGCCCACAAATATATGCATGTATAGGAACAAATGGCAGTATTTCAATGATAAATAAATGAATAAAAATGTAAATAAATAAATAAATAATAACAAAATATAATTATTTAATAATAAATGAAGTACAATGATTCACACTATTTATCTTCACACCTCAAGAATCTAGGAGAAAACAGAAAGAATATAGAAGAAAAGTGAATGTATGAGAGTAAGGCAAATAACGAGAAACAATTGAAAAGATAAAAAAAAAAACCTAAGTTTGTTTCTTTTAAACGTAAGTTGGACAAAAGTTTAGGTTTGCTAAGAAAATAATGACTTAAATAGAATTAGAAATAAAAGAAAAAATATTACCTCTGGTCTTGTAGAGATGCATGGCATCATAAGAAATTACCATTGGCAATGATTTGAATGACCTAGAACAAAAGACAAATTCCCAGAAACATATGTCTTCCAATACTGAATCAAGAAGAAATTAGAAAGTTAAATGGAGCAAAAGTGTGTATGAGTATATCGGTAATCCATACGTACTAAAGCAGAAAAAATTTTCAAGACGATGTTACTGGTAAATTCTGACATAAATTTGAAGACAATTTTTCAGCAGTTCTTCCCCAAATCTTCCAAGAATTTGAAGGGGGTGAAAAATTCCAAACTTGTTTTATGATGCCAGATTTATTCGCATAACAATGCTAGAAAGGACATTATATGCAAAATATAGAATATTATCCCTGTTGAACATACGTGCAAAAATTCTCAACAAAACACAAGCAAAATGAATTCAACAACACATTTAACGTATCATACACGTACACGGGTAAAGGGATTTATCCCTGGGTTTAAGGATACTTCAAAATATTCAAATCAATAAAGGTGACATGCCACACTAATAGAATGAGGAATGATACTCACATAATCATTTCAATAGGTGCAGAAAGAGCATTGTATATAATGCAACATACTTTTAAGGTCTTCAAAGAAATTTAATTATGCCTGTCAGTGGTACGATATCATATACACACAAACACTGTGTGGAGAGAACCGAAGCAGTTCTCTGTTTATTGATTCTTAGAAACAGGGTTTATTTCGGACATGCACAATACCTCACATATCATCTTAGTTATAACAATGTTAATAACCTTAAGCTATTTATGTCGCCATGCTCCTGCAATAAGCACAGGATGTTAAATGATCAAAGATTGTTTTAAATTTCATCACGGAACTCCATTAAGTAGGCCATCTGTTATCCAGCCGGCTGTGCCTATCTTAGGTTGTCCTCCTCTGAGTATCTTACCCAGAATAGGCTATCCAGCCATCCATACTGGATACATTGAGTAGGCCATTTCTTATCCACCCTGGATATGTGACATTCCTCACAGCTTGTTTATCATTTCAGCCAATGAGCTTATTCTCTTGAGCTTTCAGACAGGGGCCTACAAACCCAACATCACCTTGACAGAAAAATGGATGAAGAAAATTTGATGTATATAAGCAATGGAATCAATACTATGCATTACTTTCAACAGTGTCCATGGTGTTAATTTTTCTCCACAATCTAACCAATATCTATTTCTTTTCATTTTGATGAGAGCCTTCTGACAAGTGTGAGGTCTTGTCTCATTTGTGGTTTATGAATTACCTAATAATTTATAACTCTGAACATATTTTCATGTGTCATTTTGCCAACTGTATGTTTTCTACAGAAAATTGATTCAGATCAATCTATTCAGTTCCTATGGACTTTTTTAAATTGGATTCTTTGGTATTTTTGTTGTTTTGGGGTAATTGTTTGCCATATATTTTGGATATTAACACTAGATTGGAAAATATCACTTGAAAATATATTCTCCCATTGTGTTGGTCGACTTTTCATTTTATTGATCATTTCTTCTACAGTGTAAATCTGTTTAGAGTGATACAATCGTATTTTGTTTTGCTTCTGCTTCCCTTCCCAGAGGAGACATATGTAGAATCATATTAAGTCCAATCTCAGAGTGTACTTCTTATATTTTACCCTTGGATTTTTGTTTTCAGGATTTATGTTTTATATGCCCAGGAGTGGGATTGCTGTGTCATATGATAGGTCTATTTTTATTAATTAAAAACTTCCATACAGTTTGCAAAGTGGTTGCACCAATTTTCATTCCAACCAACAGCGTTGGAGAGTCCCTTTTTCTGCACAACCACCTCAGTCTTTATTTTTTGTAGATATTTGTAAGACAGCTCTTCTCAATATTGTGGGGTAAGTCATTGTTTATTTTTGTCTTGCCTTTGTATAATGATTAGCAATGAGAGCATATTTTTATGTTCCTGTTTGTCATCTGTGTATCTTCTTTAGAGAATTGTCTTCTGCTCATTTTCTGGCTGAGTTGTTTCTAGATTTTTGAAATGGAGTTGTATGAACGATTTGTGTATTTTTGAAATTAACCTCTTGTTGATTGCACTGTTTCCTAATGTTTTCTCCCATTTGGAAGTGCATCTTTTCATTTTGTTTATTTTGCTGTGTAGAAGTTTTTAAATTAAATTTATACCTATTTGTTTATCTTTCTTCTATTGTTTTCAGCTTGGGAGAGTGACAAAAGAAAATTTTACTACAATTTATGTCTTGTTTTGCCTATGTTAGTCCCAGGAGTTTTATTATGTCATGTATTAGATTCAGATATTTAAAACATTTTGAGTTTATTTTTGTACAGTGTGAGGGAGTGTTCTAATTTCATTGATTTACATGTAGCTGTCTAGCTTTCTCAACATCACTTGCTGAAGACTGTTCAGGGTTTGTATATATTTGTTTCCTTTGTCATAGTTTAGTTGACCATAGGTGTGATGTTTAATTTCTGCCCCTGTTATCCATTCCAATGATATAGATGTTTGGTTGTTTTCCAGCATTGTGGTGTTTTGATTACTGTATTATTGTAATATAGTCTGAGATCTGGGTGTGTTATGGGTTATGCCTCCAACATTGTTCTTTTTCCTCATTGTTACTTTTGCAGTTCTGATTCTTTTGCAGTTCCATTCAAATCATAGGACTGTTTTTATTTCTGTGGAAAATATCATGTAGTTCGATCTGAATCACTTTATATCTGTACACATCTTTTGTAGAATGTATATTTTAAAAATAATAATTCCTCTAAACTAAGTCCTTAAAATTCCTTTCCATTTCTTTGCATCATCTTCAAATTTCTTCATCAGTGTCCTATTGATTTTACTATCTTGTTTTTTCCATAGGTTTTTCATTTTTTGATCTGATTTCTTATGGACTTTTTAAAATTATGGAATTATTCAGTTAGTGTAAAAAAAGTGACAGTTTTTGTATATTAATCATGAATCATGCTTCTTTGCTAAATGTCTTTATTAGTTTTATTTGTTCTGGTGTGGAGAATCTTTAGGGATCTCTATATAGTTTATCATGTCATATAAAATAATAACAGTTTTACTTCATTCAATCCAACTTGAATGACATTTTTTCTTGTCCAATCACTGTTGTTAGAATTTCCCATACTGTGTTTAATAAAAATGGTGAAAGTGGGCACCCTTGTCTTATCCCTTAATTTGGCTTTCAGGTTTTCACTTTTGCATATTATGTTGTCTGTGGGTCTGTAATTAATGACTTTAGTTATGTTGAGATATATTTTCTGAATCCTTCTCTGCTAAGAGGTTTCTGTCGTTGTTGCTGTTGTTGTTTTAATGAATAAATGTTGAATTCTATGAAATGTTTTTATCGATTTATTGGTATTACCATGTCATTTTCTCTTTTTCTATTGTTAATGTGGTGTATCAAACTGATTGATTTGTGTATGTTGAACCTCTCTTGTGACCCTGCAATGAATCCAAGTTGATAATGGTGTATGATTCATTTTGGGTATTGCTTGATTTAGAATGCTAATAATATTTTTTAGAATTTTTGTGTCTAAATCTATCAAATATTATGGCTTGAAGTTCCCTTTGCCCGTACTTTGTTTGTTGGCTTTGCTATCAAGGTGATGAAAGCTTCATAGAATTAATTTGGGAGTTCCCCACATCTTCACTAATTTTGAATTGTTTGAAGAGTATGAGTTCTGCTTTTTATTTTTGTACACTTATCCATGTGAGCTGTTAAAATCTGCACTTCTATTTAATGATTTTTTAAATGCAAATTCTTTCTTCTAGTAAGCGGTTTGATCAAATTATTTGTTTCTCCTAATCTCTGTCTCTTTCTAGACATTTGTCTATTTCTTCTAAGCTGTCCAGTTTATTGGCATGTAAATGTTGACAAAATGATCCCTTTTTTGTATAACTGATGTAACAATTGATATTTCTCTTCTTTTATTTCTTAATTTATTTCTTTGGAGCATCTATCTTTTCATCATGATGCACCTGGCTAGAGGTTTTTTGATTTGCTTATCTCAAAAAGAAAACATAAATCATAATTTTGGTTTTATTACTTTTGCATAGTTCTTTTCTCTATAATTTATATTTACACCTGTAATATTTAGCATAATGTTTTTTTTCCTTTTTAAGTTTTTTTATTGATTTACAGTCATTTTACAAAATTGTCTCCAATTCCAGCGTACAGCATAATTTTTCAGTTTCAATGAACATATATACATTTTTTGTCCCATTTTTTCCTCTTTGAGCTGCCATATGATTTTTTGTTCTTTTCCCTGTGCTATACAGTACAATCCTGTTTATCTATTCTACAGTTTTGTCCTCCCAGTCTATCTCTTCCACCTCCTGCCCCATGGCAACCAAAACTTTGTATTCAATGTCTGTGAGTCTATTTCTGTTGTGTATTTGGGCTTTTTATGTTTTTTGGTTTTTTTTTTAGATTCCACTGATGAGCCAACTCATATGGTATTTTTCTTTCTCTTTATGGCTTACTTCACTTAGACTGATGTTCTCCAGGAGCATCCATGCTGCTGAAAATGGCGTTACACTGTCAGTTTATATGGCTGACTAGTATTCTATTGTATAATTATACCATCTCTTCTTTATCCAGTCAAGTGTAAATGGACATTTATGCTGTTTCCATGTCTTGGCTATTGTAAATATTGCTGGCTATGAATATTGGGGTGCAGGTGTCATCCTGAAGAAGGGTTCCTTCTGGGTTTATGCACAGGAGCGGGATTCCTGGGTCATATGTTAAGTCTATTCCTAGGCTTTTGAGGAATCTCCATCCTTTTGTCCACAGTGGCTGCACCAAACTGCATTGCCACCAGCAGTGAAGGACGGTTCCCTTTTCTCCACAGCCACTCCAGCATTTTTCATTTGTGAATTATTGTTTGATGGCCATTCTGACACGTCTGAGGTGATACCTCACTGTAGTTTTGATTTGCATTTCTCTAATAATCAGTGATATTGAGTATTTTCTGATGTGCCTTTTGATCATTTGTATGTCTTCCTTGGAGAATTGCTTGTTAAGCTTTTCTGCCCAATTTTGCATTGGGTTGTTTATTTTTTCTTATTCAATTGGATGAAATGCTTATATACAAAGAAGATCAAGCCTTTGTCACTTTCATATGTGAATTTTTTTCCCTTTCTGTAGGTTGTCTTTTTGTTTTACTTCAGGTATCTATACTGTGCAGAAGCTTGTAAGTTTCATTAGGTCTCATTTATTTATTCTTGCTTTTATTTCTTCTACGAGAAAATTTTCGAGACTTATGTCAGATAATGTTTTGCCTATATTTTTCTCAAGGAGGTTTATTACATCTTGTCTTTTGTTTAAGCCTTTGATCCATTCTGAGTTTATTTTTGTGTGTGGTGTTCTAGCTTCATTGGGAGTGTTCTAGCTTCATTGATTTACATGCTGCTGTCCAGTTTCTCCAACACCATTTGCTGAAGTGTCTGTCTCTATTCCATTGTATTTTCTTGCCTCCATTGTCAAAGATTAATTGACCAAAATTTGTGGGTTCATTTCTGGGCTCTCTATTCTGTTTCATTGGCCTATGTGTCTGTTTTCCTACCAATAAAGTGCTGTCATGTTGACTGTAGCTATATAGTATTATCTGAATCTTTAGTGTAAAGAAATGCCACTGATTTTTGAACCTTAATCTTGTAACCTGCTAACTTGCTGAATTCTTTGATCAGCTATATTAGTTTTTGTCTGGATCTTGTAGTGTTTTCTATATTTAGTAACATATTATCTGCATATAGTGAGACTTTTATCTCTTCCTTTCCAATTTGCAT
This sequence comes from Vicugna pacos, assembly GCF_048564905.1. Lineage (NCBI taxonomy): Eukaryota > Metazoa > Chordata > Mammalia > Artiodactyla > Camelidae > Vicugna > Vicugna pacos. The sequence goes on from NW_027328737.1 coordinate 1,634,241, forward strand.
CCCTTTTACTTTTCTCTCTTGTTTGATTACTGTGGCTAGGACTTCCAAGATTATCTTCAGTAGGAGCCGTGATTGTGTGCATGTTTCTCTTGTAGCAGATTTTAGTGGGAAGAATTTAACTTTCTCACCATTGAGTACTATGCCAGCTGTAGGTTTTTTATCTATAGCTTTCATGATGCTGAGATATATTCCCTCTATTCCTACTTTGGTGAGACTTTAACAAACGTGGGTGTTGAATTTTATCAAATGCATTTCCTGCATCTTTTGAGATGATCATGTGGTTTTGGTCCTTTCTCTTGTTGATGTGCTGTATTATATTGTTTGATTTGCATAAGTTGAACCACCCCGGTATCCCTGGCAAGATCCCCACTTGGTCATGATGTATAAATATTTTTCTGTGTTCTTGGATTCTATTTGCTACTATTTTGGTAAGGATTTTTGCGTCTGTGTTCATCAGTGATATTGGCGTATAATTCTCTTGTTTGGTAGTGTCTTTGCCTGGTTGTGGTATCAGGGTGATTGTGGCTTTATAGAATGACTTTGGGAGTGTTCCTTCTTTTTCAATCTTCTGGAAGAATTTGAGAAAGACTGGTATGAATTCTTATTTGTATGTTTGGTTGAATTCCTCAGTGAAGCCGTCCGGTCATGGACTGTTATTTGTTGGGAGGTTTTATATTGCTATTTTGATTTCATTTCTAGTGCTCTGCTTGTTCAAGTGGTCAGTTTCCTCTAGATTCAGTCTTGGTGGACAGTATGTGTCCAGAAAATTGTCCGTCTCCTCTAGGTTATCCAGTTTGTTTCCATAAAATTTTCATTATATTATCGTACGTTATTCTGTATTTCTTTTTTATTTCTTCTAATTTCTCCATTCTCTTATTTTATTTTGCTAATTTGTGCTCTCTCTCTTTCCTACTTTCAGAGTTTGGCCAGAGGTTTGTTGATTTTACTTACTTTTTCAAAAAAACAGTTTTTGTATTGGTTGATTTTTTTCCTATGTTTTTTTCAATCTCTATTTTATATATTTCCTCCCCAATGATTATAATTTCCTTCCTTCTGCTTCCTTTTGGGGTTTTTTGTTCTTCTTTTTCTAGTTCATTCTGCTGGTGGGATAAATTGATTTTTGTGATTGTTCTACTTTTTTATGGAAGGCCTGTATCACTATAAACTCCCCTCTCAGCACTGCTTTTGCTGTGTCCCATAAATTTTGTGTGCTTTTGTTTTCATTTCCTTTTGTCTCATGGTACTTTTTCATTACAGCTTTGATTTATTCAGTAACCCATTGGATTTTTAATAACATATTGTTTTATCTCCATGTTTTCCATTTGTTCTCCTTTGTTTCTCTGATGCTGATTTTTAGCTTAATGGCATTGTAGTCAGTAAAGATGCTTGAGGTAATTTCTATCTTCTTAAAGTTGCTGAGGTTTCTTTTGTGCACAAGTATATCATGAATCCTGGAAAATGTCCCATGAGCACTTGAAAAGAATGTATATGCTATTTTGTGGTGGGTGCAATGCTCTGAAATTATCCACCAAGTGTAATATTTCTATTGTCATATTTAACTTCTCTGTTGCCTAATTTATTTTCTGTTTCGGTGATCTGTCCAGTGATGTTAAAGCAGTGTTTTAATCTCCAACTATGATTAGATTCCCATCACTATCCCCCGTTATATCAGTTAGTAACTATTTTATGTACTTAGGTGCTCCTGAATTTGTTGCATATGAATTAATGAGTGTGCTATCCTCAACTTGTATCACTCCTTCAATCATTATAAAGTGTCCTTCTTTATCTTTCTTTATGGCATTTGTTTTAAAGACTCTTTTGTCTAACATCAGTACTGCAAACCTTGCTTTTCTGGCTTTTCCGTTTGTATGGAATACCCTTTTCCATCCCTTCATTCTCAAGCTATAAGTATCCTTCTCCCTGAAGTGGGTCTCTTGTATGCAGCATATTGATGGTTCATGTTTTATTATCCAGCCTGCCACTCTATGACTTCGACTGGAGCAATTAGTCCATTAACATTTACAATAATCGATGATATGTTTGAGCTTATTACCATTTTGACCTTATTTTGCAGTTGATTTGGTATTACCTCTTTGTTCATATCATATTCCTTTTATGGTTTGGTCATTTTCCTTTGTATTATCATGAAATTTATTTTGTTTTAGGGACACCCTGATAAGTTATTTTCTTGTTGTTACACTTTTAGATAAGTCTTTTAGACCATTACTTTAACTGCTTTTATTAATCTGATATTAACAAGATCTCAATCCCATTCTACTGAGAACAAAATATTTTAAAATGAAAGACCAAAAAAAATAATTCTCTATTTTCCTGGCTCCCTCTCACACTCTCAATGATTTGTATGTCTTGTTTTAAAATTTTGTGTTTATTTTATTGATAAATTCATGAGCTATCACCTTTCCAGCTGTGAGTTTCACATTTCTGTAGCATCCTGGTTCTTTCTTTTTATAGTAGAACTTTCAATATTTCTTTTAGCATGGGTCTTGTGTTGATAAACTCTTGTAGCTTTTTCTTATCTGTGAAATTCTTTATGTTTCCTTCTAACATAAAGGATCGCATTTCCGGTTAAAATATGCTAGGATATATCATTTTTTTCATTCAGGACTTTGAATATATCTTGCCACTCTCTTCTGGACTGTAGTATATGTGTTGTGAAATCAGCCGGGAGTCTTAAGGGGATTCCTTTGTAACTCACTCTTTGCTATTCTCTTGCTGCCTTTAGATCATTCCTTTATCCTTGACACTGGCCATATTAATTATATGACTTGCTGTGGGTGTATTTGGGTTCTTCCTGTTTGGGACACACTGAGCATCCTTTACTTGGATATCTGATTCCTTCTTTAAGTTTGGGAAGTTCTCAGTCATGATCTCTTCAAACATCTTTGCAATCCCATTTGATTTTTCCTCCCCTCCTGGGACTTCTATCATGCCACGATTGGCATGCTTTCTATTAACCCATAGGTCCCTTATGCTTTTTTTATTTGTTTCTCATTGTTCCTCTTGTAGCTTTTCTGATTTCTATTTTTCTGTCTTCTAAGTCACTAATTCATTCCTCTGCGTTATCTAGTCAGCTTTGTGTCGCCTTTAGATCATTCCTCATCTCAGTCAATGGTTTACCTATTCTACTCGGCTCTTCTCTATAGCTTCCATTTCATTTTTAAAATATTTTATATCTCTAAACACTATCTTTTATTTCATTCTGTAATTTGATCACTCCTTTTTTGAAATCTTGTCCAAGTAGGCTATCGATGTCTATTTAACTGATCTTTGTTTCAAGGGATTTCTCTTGTTCTTTTAATTGGGAATGGTTTCTCTGATTCTTCATCTTGCTCCTACTTCTCTGGCACTGTGGTTTATGGAGCATCAGTTATCTACTGTGGTCTGAAAGGAGTTTATCTACCTAATGCCTATGTAGTAATACAACTTAGAAAAGAGAAAAAAGAGAACGAGAGACAAAGAGTTTTAAAGAAGGGGAAATAAATATTTGAAGACATTTTGTAATGCATAATGGAAGAGCAAGTTGAAGCAGAGTTTTGAAAAATACTAATAATTAAATTATTTTTAAAATATTTCAAAGGGAATAATATGGGGCTATATATAATTGCCTAAGAAGTAAAAATTAAGAGAGTGATAGAAAATGTAACAGGTAAAAAGAGATTAAAACAAGGGGATGGTCAATGCCCTCCTGGCGACTGCATAATGTTAATGTGAATTCTTTCTCTATTCATCCTGTTTGGAAGCTCATCTTCCTGCTTTCTGAGGCCCTCCATTGGAGCCTTGTCTGTGCTGCTCCCAGTGCCTGTTGGCAAGCAGATCGCTCCTACACCCAACACTGCATCGGGAGCAGTCTTCTTTACTATGGGCTGCTTGTCACTGCCCTGCCCATTGCTGCAGTCAGCTGTTGAATATTCACCAGTCAGGAGTGGGCATCATGTCCTCTCCCAGTACCATGGTCAGGGGCTGCATTCCAGCCCAAAATTTGAGGGGCAACATGCCCCCTCTGTGTGCTGGTCACTCCACAGCTTTGTGCCACTGTATGGTCTGCCTTGGGTTTGCACACCGGAAGTAGGCTCAGGGAAGAGAGAGGAACGGCCCTGTCCCTGGTCTGGCCCAAAGCCCAGCTCCTTGTTTGTCTTGTTGAAGCTAGTTGTCTGAGGAACCAGGACAGAAGGATCCTGTCTGCCTCAGGCTGTGGAGAATTCTCTGTCTGGCCCATAAGGCTTCTAAATCCTTAGGAGTGGATTCAGATTTTGCCCCAGCTGCTGCCTGAGTGCAAAGCACCATAGGGTATGGTGGCTGTGTCTGAGCCCCGGCTATCTTCATCTAGAAACTTTTGTGGATTTCCAGACAAGGGTATGCACCCTTCCCCCCAGAGGGCACATCTGCCCAGTTGTTTTATGGAGGGCCCGGGATGTTCTGCCCTGTGAACCCACAGCCATGGCACACAGCCTCCTCCATTCCACCAGACTGCCTCAGTGCACCCAACCCCATCATCCACCCAGCTCATACAGCATGGCCCTGCCCCCAGCTTATGGGCTGCATCTTGGGCTGGGTGTCTGTGCCTGTTTACTTAGTTCTGTCAGTCAACTTTTACTTTGTACAGATCCAAGCCTTGAAGCCTACCCCTCCATCCTGCTAACCTCTCAGTTGGAAGGGAGAGACACAGTGAATGAGCACCATTACTTCTTAGCTGCTCCCTCCCTGTGGGACCTGTTCCAATATGTTTTGCCTTTTCCTCTTTCTTTCTTCCTTTTCTCCTACCAGACTTTTTGCTTCTTTATCTTTTGAAGAGAACAATGTACTATCAGAGATCTGCAGGTCCTCTCATGAGCTGAGTGGGTCTGTGGATGAGTCTTGGTGCATATGTGGGAAAAGGTGAGCTACGAGTATCCTTCTCCTCCACCATCTTGGCCTCCACCCAAATAATTCTCATTTTATGGTGGAAGAAAAACACAGCCAGGAAATAGATGGAAAAGATATTTCATGGAAATGACAAGAAAGTGCAGATTGCATTGCTCAACTCATACAAAATATGTTTTAAAATAAGAGTCACAATGAAAGATAAATATGAGATTACATAAAGAACAAGATCAATATAAATATGGAGTATTACATTCATTAAATTATATATGGACCCAACACTGTAGATCATAATTATAAAAAGAAATATTAGTAGACATGAAATAATTAATTCATTATAAAACAACAATAGTAGATGAGTTTAACACCTCACTATTCTGATGGCCATTTCTTCCATAAAGAATATCTGTAAGGAAACAGAGGTCTTAATGACATATTAGATCATTTGAACCTAAATGAACTATTGGACACTGCATCAGAAAATGAGAATACATAAGCTTCTCAAGTGTGCACAGGATGTTTTCTAAGGAATTAACCACATATTATGTCATGAAAAGGGCCTCAGGAACTTTAAGCAAATATAGTTTACAGCAAGTACTTTTCCATAAACAAAAGTGTGAAAGAATGCATCAAATCTAGAAAGAAGAACAGGAAAAGCACCAACATGAGATTTAACAACATCCTTTAAGAAAATACAATGAAACAAGGTAAAAGATGAAATCAAAGAGGTAATACAATCATACCTGGGAACAAATTACAATGAAAATACAGCTTCATAACATGTATGGGATGCAGCAAATGCAAATCTAAGAGGGAAGTTTAGAACAATTATAGCCTTTTACAAGAAATAGTAAAACTCACACAAAGGACCAAGCTTACCACCCAAAATAACTATAAATAAGACCAAACAAAACCCAAAGTCAGTAAAATGAGAAATCATTAATGATTAGGTTGAAAATAAATAAAATAAATATTAAAAATAAATTAAAAATCATAAAATCAACAGCATTTATTTTCTTAAAAATATTAACAAATAAATAAGCATTTAGACAGGCTTATCAAGAAATATAGAGAGTGGACACAAACAAAATAATAAATGAAACAGAAGATATAATATCTGAAAGTGCACAAATACAAACAAAGATTATGAAAGCACTCTGAACAGTTACGTTACAACCAACTGAACGACCTTAAACAAATGGACAAATTTCTTGAAACGTACAGCCTGCCAACACTGAATAAAGAGAAATCTTACAGCTAGAAAAGAGCAATCATTATAACTTAAATAAAACCTATAATTTTAAAAACACCCCTAAAACAAAATGCCTGGATGCCTTCACTAAAACCTCTTTCCTCCCAACTATTTTATAAAATGAAGGAGGAAAGAAAATTCCCAAAGTTATTCATTGAGGCCACCAATACCATGATAATAAAAACCAGTGAAATACACTATCAAAAAAAGTATGAAAATGTAAAGCCAATATCCTTGATGAATATATATTCAAAAATCCTCAAAAAACATCAACAAATTAATACAGCAATACATATAAATGATTGTACATGATGATCAGTTGGATTCCTTCCAGAGTCACAAGGATGGTTCAACATACACAAGTTAATCAGCATGACACATATCTAATAAAGGAAGGACAATATTCACAGGACAATGTCAATACACACAGAAAAATCATTAGACAAAATTCGACATACATTCATGACCAGAACTTTCATGAAAGTGAGTACATTGGGAACATCTCTCAACATACTAAAGGCCACTTATAACAATTTTTAATACTTAGGGGAAAGGCTGAAAGCCTTCTGGGTAATTTTGGGAACAATACAATGATTCCTACTTTCAGCTCATCTGTTCCATAGTAAAAGAAGAAAGGAAAAGGAAAGAAAAAGAAATAAAAGAAATGCAAAATGGAAAGTAAGAGACAAAATTCTCACCAGTACTGATGACATAACTATCTACATAGAGTCCTAAGGGCTCCACACAGACTATTATGAACAATAAAATATTTCAGCAAGGGAGCAGGGTACAAGATTAATGAAAATAAGTCTCTTGCATTTCTACACATTAATCGTGAGATACCATAAAATGGACGTTGAAAGCAATACTATTTAAAATCTCATCTCCCCAAATATCTTGGAAGAAATGTAACCACATTTATGAAAGATCAACACACTGAAAATAAAGAAACATTGACAAAGAAATTAAAAATGAGTCAAAGAAATGGAAAGATGTCTTGTGCTCTTGGATTGAAGGAGTTAATATTGTTTACATGGCAGTACTACACAATGGAACATATAGATTTAGTGCAATTCCTGTTAAGAAAGTGTAGTATTTCTCACAGAACAAGAAAATGAATAACTCTACGTTTTACATGAAACCATTAAAAATTGCCAAAATGATGTTGAGAAAAACAACAAATCTGAAGGTATAACCTCCCGGATACCTTGCTATACTACAGTTATTCAGTAATAAAAACAACATGACATTGACACAGTGATATAATGAATAAAAACAGATACAGAGCCTAGAAATAATTCCACACACCTATGAGTAATGAATCAATGATAAAAGAGGCAAGAGTACACAATGGAGAAAAGACTGTCTCATCAATGGATGGTGTTGGGAAAGCTGGACATGTACATGTAAAACAGTGAAATTAGAACACTCCTTGACATCATATACAAAAATAAACTCCAAGTGTATTAAGAACCTAAATATAAGACCTGAAACTATAAAACTGCTAGAAAGGGATATAGGTGATACTCTATTGGATATATATCAGAGGAATATTTTCTTATACCAGTCTCCTAAGGCAAAAGAAATAAAAGCAAAACTAAGCAAATGGCACCTAAACAAACCTGAAAACTTCTGCACAGTTAAGGACAATATCATTGAAATGAAAACACTGCCTGCGTAATTGGAGAACATATTTGCAAACATTGCAAGTGACCAGGGGTTAATAGATGTAGGTTAATGGATGTAAAATGGATTTAGGTTACCCAACTCTATATGAAAAACAAAAACCCAATCAAAAAAAGAGCAGAATACCTGAGCTAATATTTTTCTAAAGAAAACATACAGATGAGTAACAGGCAAATGATAAAAATGCCCAACATTACTAATTTTTGGTAATTGCAAATCAAAACCACAATGAGGTATCATTTCACACTGGTCAAATGGCTATTATCAAAAAGTCTACAAATAGAAAGTGTTGGAGAAGATGTGGAAGAAACAAATCTCCTGTATACTCTTTGTAGGAATGTAAATTGGTACAACTTCTATGGAAAACAGTATACAGATAACTTTAAAAATAAAAAGAGAACTACCATACGACCCAGTAATACCTCTCCTAGGAAAAATCTGGGGAGAAACACTAAATTGAGAAAAACCAATGTTCACAACAGCACTGTTTATAATATGCCAGACAGGGAAGCAATTCAAGAGTCCACAGTAGACTATGGACTTAAGAAGAAATGATGCTTCTATAAATATGCAATGGAATATTACTCAGCCATGAAAAATTATAACACATTGCTATTTCAGCATCATTAATGTGCTTAGTGAAGTATCTTAGACAAAGACAAAAGCATATAATATAACTTATGTTGAATTTAAAGTATAACAAATATCTGTATATATATATCGATAGCTATCTATTGATAGATGACAAATAGAAAGAAGTATAGATACATAGATACATGTTAGATAGATAGATAGTTAAAAAGATAGGTATATAGATAGATAGATAGACAGACAGATAGATAGAGAAATGGTTGAGAGATAGAGAGATTAGATAGACAAGACTGAAGCAGACTGAAAGATACGGGAAAATATTTATGTTTACCAAAGTGGAAGGGAAAGACAATTTAATGGTAGGACATTGACAAATACAAAGTAGTACACATAAAGGAGACAAGCAACAAGAATAACCTGTATAGATCAGGGAATTATACATAATAACATATAATAATTTTATGTTACAATTATTGTAATAATTTATAATGAAATATAATCTTCAAAGTGGTTGGAATAACTATGCTGTAAATCTGAAACAACACAATATAGTCCATCGATTTTACTTCAAATAAAAATAAAATATCTCATGTATAATTTAATCCTTTTTCTGCTGATAGCATCTTTTTTAATATTGTTTTATTTTTACTCTTTACCTTTTATGAATACAGATTCAAATTATTTCTTTTACTGTTGTGAACATCTTACAAGATTGATGTATCAATATTTATTGCAACTGATTTCCTAGTTTTTCTCCCTTTAATCCATATAGAATAGTAACGTTTAAAAACATACCCAAAGAAACAGTTGCAACTTTCTCGTGGTCTCTGCTTAGTATTTTGTTCAATGTTTTGTGTATTTTTGCCATTTTATTTTTCTTAGAAGAGCTCTTTTCTGCACCTCTTTTAAGGAATCTCGGTTTTGTTTTTTAATCTCATTTAAGTATTGTTTCTCTGGTAAAGTGTTTATTTTCACGTCACAACTAAGTGATAACTATGCAAGGTAGAGTATTTTTAGGTGAGAGATTTCTTATTTCAGTAGTTTGAAAATGTCACTTTATTTACCCTTGGCATATGTTTTCTGCTCAGAAATTTGCTGATAGCCTAATGGGAGTCCCTTTGTAGATTATCATAAGGTTTTATGGCTCCCTTTAAAATTTCACTTTGTCATTGACTTGCCAATTTGCATATGACGTATCTTGAAAGAGGTCTCTTTGTCTTTAAGTTATTGGTGTTTTGTTGGCTCACAGACTTGTATATCAGTTCCTTACCCAGGTTCGGGAATTTATCAACTATTACTTCTTTAAATAAACCATCAGCTGCCTTCTAACTTTCTTCTCTGTCCAAGATTTCACTCTAGTGTTCGATTCCTGAAGAAGTCTGATGGCTATTGTTGTATTTCCTCACTTTTTAATATCTTGTATCTCTGCCATCTCCTATCATTTTTATTTTGTATTTGTGAGTTTGCTAATCTCTCCTCCACAAAGATGGTCTTCTTCCAATGCTTTCTGTTGCATTCTTCATCTCATTTACTCAGTCCATCTGGTCTTCCAATAATGTTTGGTTATTTTATAGTTTGAGTCTCTTAGGTAATGCATTCCTTATCATCATTTATTTTAATCCCGAGCTCACTAAACTGCTTTCTGAGTTTTGATTTTTGTATTGAGGTACTGTATGACATGTCTCCGGATTCTCTATTACTTATATGGCAATATTCCATGACTTTAAGTTTGTTTGCTGCAGGGTTGTCATTGTGTGTGTGTGTGTGTGTGTGCACGTGTGTGTGTACGTGTGCATGTGTCTGCATCTGTGTCGGTGTCTGTGTGTGTGTATCTGTGTGTGTGCATGCTCTATAATGTTACTGTGATTGGTCATGATCTTGATAAATAATTGTATGATGACACTAAAAACAGATTGGAAGTTGGAGTTCTTACTTCTGTTTTCTGGCAGTTTGGAATATTGCACAATATTTGATTTTACTTACATGAGCTACCTCTGATAATAATTCAAATTGGCACTTTCCAGTCGCAATTGTCTGGATAAAAGATTGCTTACATTGTCACTTCTTAGACATCTCTGGTAGTTAATGCCACTCTTTTCACTGGGCCGGTGAACCCTTCCTTTTATGTGATATCTCTTGAGACTCAGTATACACATTGAGGAAAGTTGTAAAGACAGGTGGATAGTTGGAATCATGAAAGTGCCTTTACCATGGCCAATGTTGCAAGGTACCTTGTCTCCACCACTGTGAATGGGGAATAGGGACAGTGTCATGAATGTCTGAGTGTCTGAAAGATGGAATATCTGTCTCCATTGTGGTTCCCTCCTAGTTACCTGTGACCATGAGTACTGGTGCATTTGGATGCTGAAGCTGTGTGAACAACTGAGACCCAGTTTCTACTGGGTACTCTGAAGTTCTGGGCTCAGATACCCTAGTCAGTGGGCCTTGGACGCAGGCACCAACTCTGCTCTTCCCTCAGTTCAGCCACCTTTATGTGTTTTAGCCCACCAAACTTCAGCTGTACATATGCATCCTAGAGTATTGTTTTATGTTCTAGTTTTTTTGTTGAGATGCGATTGTTTCACTTACTGTAGATTTAAGGAGAGAGACAGAAATATTTTAACCTTATGTCACTTTTTTAAAAGTATATGCTTTTTCATTTAAAAGCTTAAATTCTACAAAGGACATTAAAAAACAGTAAAGAAACTGAACAAATCACCTCTCTTAATATCAGAGTACTACAAAATATTTTGATTTTCCTGGGTTATTTTCTTCAATGTTTTTCCTACATCCATGCACATTTTAGTATAATATATGCCTATAATCTCTTTAAAATCATTTAAATTATTAAAATATTTTTCTGTGGTGTAAATATAGCCCTTTTGCTTCTCTAATATATAACTAGTTGCTTGCACATTTCTATTTTCTCCATTTTCCCTGTCCCCACAGGAAACCACTATTGGTACACTACACATAAATATGTGATTCTATTTCTGTTTTTTATGATTATTTCTCTTATATATTTACTTTCCTCGTGTAAGTGATAACACAGAGTGTTTTTCTCTGTATGACTTATTTTCCTATGTGCAACACTTTCTGGGTCCAGTCTCATTGCTCCAAAAGGCAGAATTTTATTTTTTGATATGACAATGACTAAGTATTTATTATGTTATCTATATCTCACATCTACTTCAGCCAATCATCTGTTGATGGGCAGCTGAGTTGTGCATCTATCCTTGACTATTATAAATTATGTTGTTAAGAACATTGTGGGTAATATATCCATTAAAGTTAACGTTTTCATTTTTTTCAGATTTATATCAAAAACTGGAATTGCTGCAACATATAATGCTTCTATTTCTAGTTTTCTGGTCACTGTCCGCACTTTTATAATAGTGGATGCATCAATTTATATTTCCACCAACCGTGTACCTGGGTTCCATTTTATCGATAGTCTTATTAATTTTTGTCATTTGAAGACTTTTTTTAATAGCCATTTTGGTTGCTGTGAGATTATATTTCATTCTGGTTTTGATTTATGTTTTCCTAATGAATAGCAATGTTATGTTTCTTTTTATGTGCATGAAAATAATTCACATGTCTGTTTTTGAAAAGTTTCCATGAAGATCCTTAAACTTTTTTAAATTGGTATGTTTGTTTTTTAAATCTTTGGTCTAATATGTTATTTATATATTATGGATATTAACAAAATATTGGTTTCATTGTCTGAAATTCTTCATTCGATTCTGTGAGTTGTCATAAGTCTTACTGAAGGTTTCATTTGCTCTGCAAAAGGTTTTGCACGTCTCTCATACAACAAGTGGAATCGCTTTATCACATATTACATCTATATTTTCCTCAGTAAAATTGTAAACTGTTAATGTTGGTTTCCTTTTTTTTCTACTTAGGAGTTAGATCAAAAATAAATATTGCTATGATTTATCTGAAAGGCAGTTCTGCTCCTCTTCTTGGTAAGAAATTGTAGAGTTTCATGTTTTACATTTAGGAAATTAATCCATGTTTTATCTTATTTTTTATACTATAGAAGGAAGTGCTCACATCTCCATTTTATATGTACTGTCCATTATTCCCAGAACTACTTGTTGAAGAGACTGCCTTTTTTCCATTGTATAATCTTGTCTCCTTCATTGTAGGTTAATTGACCATGTGTGTGTGGATTTATATTAGGAGACTTCATTTTGTTCCATTGTTCTATGTGTCTCTTTAGTGCCATTTTTTGATGTTTTCATTACTGTTGCTTTGTAGTATGTTCTAAAGTCAGGGAGGATAATACCCACAGTTTTGTTGGTTTTTCAAAGATAATTTTAGAAAATTTGGGTCTTTCATATTTTTGAATACATTTTATTATTTTTCTCCTTGTTTTGTGAAGAAACATATGGATTTTGTTAGAAAAGAAATTTACTAAAAGGAAAAACCTGGGAAAAATTGTAAAGTGTGGAGGATACAATATTAAACAACAAATGGATTACTGTATAAATCAAAGAAAAAATATCTAAAGAAATATGACTACAAAAACAAAGTCCATGGGGTATAGAAAGTGCAGTATTAATAGGGATGCTTATAGCAAAATAATCCCACTTATACAAATAAGAAACATCTCTCTCTTATAACAGAATCTTAAAAAAAAGATGTAGCAAAATAATAAACAAACATGTTAGTAGAAAGAAAAACAGCTGAAAGGGCAGAACATAAATAAATAAAATAAAGATTAAAAATAGGAACATCTAATCAAATTAAATAATGGCTTATGAATGAAAAATAATATTGATAAACTTTAACCGGACTCATGAGCAAAATAGACAGTACAGATTAATAAGCTCCAAAATAAATGAGAAGTTACCATTTATATCAAAATAACAAAAAGCATCATAAGAATATACCACAAATTATATGCCAATTGAAATGGAAACACTAGAAGAAATGGACAATTTCTTAGAAAGACGTAATCTCCAGGACGGAATGAGAAATAGAAAATGTGAACAGATTTTCACAAATGAAATTGAATAAGTAATTAAACAAAATCTCCCAAGAAACAAAATTCCAGGCCTAGAGAGCTTCACAGGTGACTTCTGACAAACATTTAGAGAAGAACTATCACCTATAAATCTCAGAGAATTCCAAAAATTTGCAGAGGAAGGAAGGCTTCTTACCCCACCTTTCTGTATCACACTACTTCTAAAACTGGAACAAATACCTGATAAAATTACAGGTAAAATACTATGGATATGCATAGATGCAAAATTCATTACTAAAATGTTAGCAAAGCAAAAAATATATTAAAAGGATTATAGTTTATTATTAAATTCATTTTATTCTAGGGATGAAAAAGTGATATATTAACCAAAATTTAATTAATATGATAAAACACACTAACAAATTGAAGAATAAAAATTATATGGTCACATCAAAAGAGTCATAAAAAGTTCTGAAAAATTCAGTATCTATTTATAATTATATTTCTCCTCAAAGTGAGCATAAGGAACATACCTCAACAGACTTAAGTGCTCATATGACAAGAACTCAGCTAACATGACACTCACTGATTAAAAGCTGAAAGCATCTCCTTTAAGAGCAGGAAGAAGACAAGAATGCTCAGTCTTAACACTTTTATTCAGTATAGTATTGGAAATTCTAGCCATAGCAATCCAAAATAAATGTAAATATAATATAACTAATTAAGAAAAGGAGTAAAAGAATCCATATGCAGATGACATATTTTAAATTGAAATCCTAAAGAAGACGCCACAAAACTATTTGGGCTTATCAATGCATTTGGTAAAATTCAATGAAAAATTAACATACAGAAATCTTGCATTTCTACACACTAACAACAAGCTAACATATAGAGAAAATGAGGGAACTGTCTGATTTACAGTTGCATTACAAAACAAATCAAGAAATGTATGCAACCAAGGAGGTAAAAGATCTGTACTCAGAAACATATAAAATTATTATAACAGGAGTTGAAGATAATGCAAACAAATGAAAGGATATACACTTTTCATAGATTACAAAAAAATTGTTTCAATGACACTACTAGACAACAATATACACAAATTAAATTCAGTGCCTATCAAAATACCAAGGGCATTTTCAGACACAAAAATTAATTATTAAATTTACATATAAACACATAAGAGTTGAAATCACTAAAAATAAAAGACAAGAAAAGAAAACAAACAAACTAAAAACACTAACAACTTTGACAAAGTACAAACAGGATGTATCACAGTCCCAGATTTTAACCTATCATACAAAGCTGCAGTATTAAAAAGAATATGGTAGTGGCACAGAATGAACAGAATAATGGAACACAAGAGAACGTCTAAAAATGAAATCAGAGTGTTATGGTCAATTAGCCCATTATAAAAATGAATATACAGTGGGGAAAATGTAAGCAACAGGCACATGAAATCGGTCAACATCACTAACCATCAGAAAAATGCAAGTCCAAAACACAGTGAGGTATTATGTCACTCCTGTCAGAATGACTATTATCAAAAAGATAACAAATATAAGTGTTGGTGAGGATGTAAGAAAAACAACCCTGATGCACTGCTGAAGTGAATGTAAATTTGTGCTGCCACTGTGGAAAACAGTATAGAGTTTTATCTTAAAATTAAAAATGAAATATGATCCAACAATTCCATATCAGGGTACTTATTCCAAGAAAACAAAAACACTAATCAGAAAAGATAAATTCAACCCCATATTCATTGTGGCATTATTTACAATAGCCAGGATATAGAAGCAAATTAATTGCTCATTAATAGATAATGGATAAAAAATATGTGTGTTTATAGTATATATATCTACACATCTATTAACTACAGATTTATCTATATTTATATATATATATACACACACAAATAAAAATATGCACACACACATTAAATACAATGGGTTATTACTCAGCTCTAAAATGAATAAATTCTTGTTATTTGCAACAAATGGGTAGACAAAGAATATAATATTCTAAGTGAAATAAGTCAGACATGGAATGACAAATTCTGAATGGTTTTACTCATACTTGTAATTTAAAATAAATTAAAATAACAAAACAGAAAAGGAGTTATAGATATAGAAATAAACAGGTTGTTCACAAGAAAGAGGGAAATGTGGTGAAGAAAAAGAAATAGTTGAGGAAAATTAAGAGAGAAAATTTTCCAGTTGCAAATTAAATGAGTCCGGTACAAGAAATATGCTGTATGGGGAATAGTCAATAACAATGAAATATCTTTAAATAGTAACATAACAAAACTTGATTTATTTATGTGATCAGTTTGAAATGTATTAAAAATAGCAAACAGTATGTTGTGTAAGAGAAATTAACACACTGTTATAGATTATAGTACACTTCAAAAACAAACAAACATACTTCTAGAAAATAAAATTAGATTTGTATTTAACAAAGGCAGGGGTTGGGAATAGAGAATTTGATTAATGCACTCAAAAGCTAAAACCTCCAGCCGTAAAACAAACGTATTCTAGGGATGACCCATAGTAACATGAAAATTAAAATTAATACTGCTTTATGTTATATATGAATGTTGTTAAGGGAGTAGACCCTTAGTTTTCTCATCACAACCAAAAGACAAATGGTATTTCTTTAATATTTTATCTAAATGAGATAATGAATTGTCCCTAAAATTGCTACAATATTTATTTCATGATACTTGTAAATCAAATCACTGTCCTATCCACCTAAACTTACACAATGTTCTACGCCAATTATATCTCAATAGAAGCAGAAGGAAAAATGGAAAGTCAATGGTCATTTTTTCCCATGTCATTTCTCACGATTGTTTGTGCAGTAAGTAAACTTGAGTCATAATATACTTATCCTTGGTAAAGATACTAATATCTAGGTGAATCTATTAAATAATACATGAAGATACTAATATAATTAGTGTTTGAACATGCCTTAAACTTTATTCATGTTAACAGCCCACTGCATCTGTAGGCATCAAAATTTCACTCTGTGTATTCATCTGAGATTGGGGAATGGATACAAATGTTAACCCTGGCCACTCTTGCTGTGACTGATAAAGTTCACTGTCTCTAACTGATGGTCTCATCTCCACAACAGCATCGGTAAGAAAGGAGCATGCTATGTTGCTAAGCATCTCAGCATGGTAAAATCTCAGAACTCCTACAATTCGTAACTGGTTTGCAATGGGAATACAATACTGACAAAGACTTTATTTTGGATAACAATGTAGTGTTTTCTCATGGTTGCATTAAGGGATGTGAGGATAATCCCTGAGATCGAAAACAAATATTCTTCTTCAAGTACTGGAAAAAGAACTGTAAAAGTTCTGCATTATTAGCACTGAGGACTGCTTTAAAAATGATGAATATGCTCACTCTATTCCAGGTAGTCCAAAGAAAGAAGGTTATTTCAATTTCTAGGTGAATGGGAATAAGTCAGTAGTTCAGTCCCTATAAATTAGTCAACGGGTGTTCAAAGCCAAAATAAGTTGTGTCAACAATGAGAATAAGAAGATAAAAAATTAGACATAAGCTTAAATTGAAAAGGAGACACAGTCCTATGCTGGGCTCCGGGGACTGGAGAATATATATGCCTCAGTCCAATTCAAGTGTTCAGTGGCTTGGCCCTAGCATCAGCTTGGGATTCAATGAAAAGGAAACAATTAGTATACTTGGAGAAATATAACCTACCTCTCCCTGATCAGAAGGAAATCTGGTGGCTCAATTAAACTCTTAATTCACAGAAATTCTTCCAAATGCAGGGGAATAATTCATTGATGACTCAACTAAGACAAACTTAGTTACAGCTTAACAATCCATTTCACACACACACACAGTGGTAGACAGATTTGTAGTATTTAGTGGGAAGAATTCAGTGGGCAGAGCTCAGAGAATAGTTTTCAAAGCACCAGCCAACTTTTGTACTTTTGCCAATAGTCTAGATTTTTCCAGGTAGAACACTGCAGATGGACAAACAAATAATATTCTTCCTCAGAATTTCTAATTTTGAAAGTAAACTGTAGATTTTGACTTGTCAGTATAGAACCCTGTTAAGATGATCATGGTAAGACCCAGTGTCTAATAAGAGAGCTGGAAACTAGCTGCTAAACCAGCCCATCTGAACCCCAGACTGCTAATGTAAGCAACAACATAGCCACCATTAGAGTTGAGCTGACAAACTTAAAAGCTTGATGTTTCTGTTCTAGGAAAATCCACTGCTATCCAGAAAGTGTTCTCCTGCTGCAAGTGGTCTCATTTCTTCTCTTGGTAATGGTCATATTGGTGGGATGTTGCAAGAGCTCACCCTGATGAATTTGCCCTTTCTCCAGATTATCAATGGCTTTCTTCACAACTGGTGACATATTTTTAGGACTCAATGTTGCCATTCCAGTCTTATCAGCTGACATTGGCTGCATGATTATGAACAGAAGCCTTAGACATCCTGACTTTGCCTACAAATTTTCCAGCATTTCAGGGCATTTCACATTCTGAAAATGCTTCACCATTTCTTTTAAACTAATGGGAAATTGTCAAAGTCTTCCATGAGTGTTTTAAATTTCCTATTATCTGCAGAAATTTGGTATTCTTGCAGTTAGACAAATTTTTAATTCCACCACCCTCACCTCCTTCTAGTCCACACATTTCAGATTGCAATTAAGTTACTGAATACGACCACCCCAACCAAGGGGCTAGTACCTCTTATATACTACCTGTGTGAAAGTTAGAAGGGGTAGAAGTTATGTGGGATGTATAAAGCTACATTAAATGTTTGCAATGGTACTCTCTATTCTGGACAAAGCTTTGATTCTAAGAAGTAAATTAATTAGAAGTCAGTATAGTTATTGGTATGGGGAAGGAATCAGCTATTTTGGGGTGGGTGTGTGATGAAGAGACAGAAAAATATCCAGCAAATGAGAATGGAATACTTTAGGCCTCCGGAGGCATGAATTAAGAAGAAACTAATACTTTGTCTCCTGTAGCTACCTCCACTTACTGTCTTGATTGAGTGGTCTTTGGGCTATGAAAAGAGCTAGTCTGTGGTGAAGAATAAAGACCATAATTAAATAGTTTGAAAACCATGAGAGTCCTGTTATTCCAGGAAAGTAGATTTTGCTTAAAGTCAACATGTATTTTTCATTCATTAAATACTAAAATGCATCCTGTGGCGTGTGCTTTGCTTACTGTGCTGGTATCCAAGTTAGACAAGGAAAGGTTTCAGAGACACAATGTGTGTAACATGGTGTTTTTATCAAGGATTCTTCAAAGTCTGAAAAGCATTTTCTTCACTCATAGACCTCAAGTCCGAGTCCACAGAAAATGTTTGATCACACAACAGAGTCTACCAGGGTTTCCTGAAACAGTTGGTCCATCTTTACGAGACACATCTTGAATTTCCGAAGAATCATGTGCCATCTCAAATAAATTTTCTACAGCAATTATCCTAATATGCATGGTTTTGAGCACTGCAGCTTCAAATGCTTCTTTGGTAGGCCTGCACAGATAAACTGCTAGGTCTTCTCAATGATTCTCAACTTGAGAAGCTGTGACATCACAAAATGACTGGTCTCCCAGCAACTCAAGTGTAACATTCAGCCAGTGTTTCCTTCTCATTCATCCAGTTAAAATAAAACATATAAGATGTTTATTTTTATAGTGTGATCTGCAAATATTATCCCAATGAAATCTTTTTAAATAATTTAATTTTGAGGTCTATGAAATGAAACAAATCTCTATTCTTTTGTACAGAAATTTGTACCAGATTTGTGAACAGAGAATTAATAAGGCAAAAATATATAAAATAATTTTAAACTTTTGGAATTTAAAGTGAAATTTGTGTAAAACGTGTTCAGAAAATGTATGTCTATTTCAAAATCATTTGTAATTAAAGTGAAACATAATTTCATTTACAAATGGAAGTAGGTATTTATTTGTGTAGTTTATAATAACTAGCAGTATATTCAAAACATGAGCAGAATAAATATCAGTTTATTTGTTTTGCATATAAATAAATGGTAAATTATTATGAATGAAAATTCGATAAAAATAATAAATCAAATTTAAAAAATCGGAAAAGGCGGAATTTTTTTAAATTGTAATTCAGTTCTATAAGTAAAACAATAGTAATTTAATATTCTACTCTTAAATTACAAAAGAGAAAATCTTATTGTATATTTACAAATGCTTATTATTGCCGTTCTTTCACTGAGAGGTTTTTCAGTCATCTCTATAATCCATACCCTCATGGCTTCTGTTATGTGTTCCAAGATGATGTTGATAAATACACTTACGCACAAGATCCTGGGTTCAATAAGCAGTGCCTCCATTAAGGGGCAAACAAACAAAACAATCAAAAAACAAATAACACTATATGTGTGTTCGGGTGGAGAAGACCAGATAATACATTTTAGGAAGCAATATGTATCTCAGCCTGAAACATTTGACATTGTTAGTAAAATATGGCATTTAAGGCAAGTGCTTTGTTCACTAATCGTAAATAATAGCTATGTTCTGTATCAGTAAACTGCAGTAAATCCAGTTCTACAAAAAGTTATATACTTTATTTAGAAATAAATTCCATTAAACATAAGCCAAATTCAAAATGAAGGATAAAATTTTTAAATAAATAAATGTACACTCAAGCTACAATGTAAATTTCTCTTTCAGTATGTGTACATTCGATTCTAAATAAATATTAGCAAACTGAATTCATTACATATTATAAGTATTATAAACTATAGTTAAGAGGGATTTAGTCCTGATTCATAAATATTACTTAACATATGCAAATCAATATATGTGATACAAACCCTTAAAAAGCAGTGAATTCAAAAACAACAATCTCAAAAAATGTAGGAAAATTATTCACAGATCTGATCTTTACTTTTTTATAAACATATTTTAACAAATTCACTTTAAATAGAATGTAACTAAACATAATAAAAGCCATATATGAAAAACCCATGTCTAACATCAAGTTCAATGTTAACATACAGGAAGGTTTTCCTTTGGTCCAGTAATAAGAAATGTTAGCTCATTCTCACAAGTAGTAAATTACATTATTTCCTTCATCAATGTTTTCTATTTTCCATTATATATGTTTTCTCCTTATTTGTTAACTTCATTTCTATATATTCAATTCATATATATATAATTATATATATTATATTTGTAAACACGCTTCCTACACAAATACAACAGGCAGAAGGCAGTGGCAAGTCATACTCAAATTTCTGAATGAAAGAAAACTGTTATCTGAGATAAGTTATCAAGTAAGGCAATCCTTTAGAATAGAAGGAGATATAAATAACTTCCACAAAAGCAAATACTAAAAGAATTTAGCAAAAGAAAAAGAAATAATGAAAGATCTACTCTAAATAAAAAAGAAGCAGGATGCTATAGAAAGGAGAAAGCCATAATTAGAAAGGTATAACTACAATGTCTTACAATACAATAAACATGATGTTGTAAAAGAGAACATCAAAATTTTTAAGGCTCAGAGAGTGAAACAGAACAATACGGTGTATTTTCTTCTTGTTTCTGTTCTCTATAGGTGGGGTTAGAATTTGTATTCCTATCAGTTATAATAAAATTTATAGTAATGGGTCAATATACATACAAAACTGGGTAACCATAAGTCAAAATCTTACAATGAAGTAACAAAGCCAAAAAGAAACAAAGATAATAAAAGAAAACTTATCAAGCCACAAAAAGAAAATGAAACGAACAAAAAGGAAATACCAAATCAACTGGAAAATGAAGTTCAAAATGGAAATAAACACCAGTCTATCACAAATTATCACAAATGTTAATGGACTTAATGCTTCAATCAAAATTATATATTGTCAGATGGGATAATATAACAAGACCCTACATTAAAAACCATACAAGAGTCCCGCTTTAGTAAGAGGAACACACATTAATTGAAAGTCAGAAGATGGAAAAGTATATTCCATACAAATGGACATGACAAGAAAGCAGGACTAGCAGTACTGAGTTCACACAAAATAGACTTTATAACAAAAGGCCATAGAGAAATATAAACAAGGACATGATATAATGATTAAAGGAGCAATACAAAATGAGGGTATTAAACTCATTAAAATATATGCGTTTAATATATGAGCATCTAAATACATAAAGCAAATACTAATAGATAGATAGGAAGAAATGGATGGGAGCACAATCACAGTAGGAGACTATAACTCCCCATTACCATCACTAAACTGGTCTTTCTAAAAGAAAATTAATAAGGGAACAAAGATACAAATAGATATGATAAAATAATTGGAGTTGGTTGATATTTTCAAAACAGTACTTCTCCCCAAAACAGAATATACATTCTTTTCCAGTTCACATGGAGTATTTTCTAGAAAAGATTATTTACTCAGGCTCAGAATAAGCCTCAACAAATTTAAGAAGACAAAAATTACTTCAAGCGTTTTTTCTGAGTATAATATCATGAAACTTGAAATCCTTCACAGAAAAGCAGGGAGAAAAAATAACAGCACCCACATTAAACAACATGGTACTATAACAAAGGGGGGAGTTGTTGAAGTAAAAGAAGAAATTAAAATGAATCTTGAGAAATATGACAAAACAGTACACAATGTCTATGGAATACAGTTAAAGCAGGTTTAAGAGGGAAGTTCATACTGACAAAGCCCTCCTCAATGTAGAAGTACAATTTCAAATAAATAATCTAATGTTCTATGTAAATTAATCATGAAAAGAAGAGCAAACAAAACCCAAAGTCATCAGAAAGAGGGAAAATTAATGATCAAGGAGGAAAGAATTGAAATACAGATTTAAAAATAGAAAAAAAATTAATCAAATACTTTTTTTGAAATTTTAAACAAAATTGACAAATCTCTGGACAGGATCACTAACAACAAAAAAGAGAGAGAACACAAATGATATAAGAAATGAATATGGAGAAACTACAAAGAATACAACAAATTCACAAAATATCTTAAGGGATTACCATGAGCAACTGTATGGAAAAAAAATGGATAACCAGGAAGAAATGGAGATGTTTTTGGAAACATTCAGCCCACCAATATTGCATCAAGAAGAAATTAACCATTAGAACAGACAGATAACCAGAAATGGAATAGAATTATAAATAAAATAAAAATTCTCTGCAAACAAAATTCAGACCCAAATAGCTTCACTGGGGAATTTGACCAAACATACAAAGAAAAATCCATACCAGTCCTCCTCAAACTCTTCCAAAAGATTGATATGGAGAGAGTACTCCCAAACTCACACCATAAGGCCAAAATCAACCTGATACAAAAACCAAAGACACTACCCCAAAAAGAAAACTATAGGCCAATATCAATGATAAACATAGATGTAAAAGTCCTTAAGAAATTATTAACAAACAGAATCCAACATCATGTGAAAAAAAGATCATGCACCATGAACAAGTTAAGTTCATCCCAGGAACACAAGAATAGTTGAACATATGCAAATCAATCAATCAATTGTGATACACCATATCAATAAAAGAGAAGACAAGAACGATATGATCATCACAGTAGATGCAGAAAAAGCATTTGATAAAATTTAACATCTATTTGCAATAAAAGTTCTTATCACAGTGGGCATAGAGGGACCATTTATCAACATAATAATAGCTATTTATGACAGATATATGGCCAGCAATATACTCAATGGTGAAAAACTGAAACCCTTCCCACAGAAACCTGAGACAAGACAAGGATGCCCATTCTCACAATTTCAATTCAATATAGTCTTGGAATTCCTAGCCACAATGATCAGGCAAGGAAAATAAGTAAACTATAGAGAATGGAAAAGAACAGTTAAAATTGTCATGATATGCAGACATGACACTATATATAGAAAACTCTGAAGCTTCACAAAAAAAATACTTAGGCTAAAAAAGGAAATGGGTAAGGTAGCCAGATTAATTTACAAAAACCAATTACATTTCTTTACACTACCATTGTATCAACAGGAAATCAAAGTACAGAAACAACCCCTTTTATAACTGCACCCTAAAGGATATAATGATTAAGAATAGCTCTAACCAAGGTGGTGAATGATTTATACATGGAGAAGAAGAAAACATTGATTAAGGAAATCAAGAAAGACTTGAACAATTGAAAAGATACCCAATGGTCTTGTAATGGAAGAAATAATACTGTTTAAATGGCCATACTGTCCAAGGCAATACATAGACTTAAACTGAGTTCCTATCAAATTATGAAAATCATTTCTTTTTAGGGCTGAAACAAATGATCATAAGATTTATATAGAATCTAAAAGATCCATAATTTCCAAAACAATTTTGAAGACAAATAAAGAGGCTGGGGCAATAACCCGCCTGTTCTCCCTACAGTATTGCAGAGCTACAATAATCAAAATGACATGATATTGGTACCGAAACAGGCATATGGTCCAATGGAACAGAATAGAGAGCCTATGAATAAATCTACAGGCCTATGTTCAATTAAAATTTTAAAGAGTAGCCAAGACTATGACAGAGAAAATATCATCTCTTCACCAACTGGTGTTGGGAAAAATGGATAGCAGCATCAGAGCAATGGAGTTAGAACAATCCTTCACCCCATACACAAGAATAAACTCAAAATGACTTGAAGACTTAAATGTAAAGCAAGACACACTAAATCTCCTAGAAGAAAACCTATGGAAAACACTCTGAGATAAATCTCAGCAATGATCTCCTTGAACAGCCTATCCAGGTAATGGATGTAAGAGCAAAATTAATAAATGGGACCTAATTAAACTTATAAGCTTTTGCACAACAAATGGAACCATAAACAAGACAAAATGACAACGTAGAGGATTAAAGAAAATATTTAGAAATGATGCAACTGACAAAGGCTAAATTTCCAAAATATAAAGACTTCATACAAACTAATAATAATAATAAAAAGAAACCCTATCTGAAAATGGGCCGAAGCCCTAAACAAGCAATTCTCCAATAGAGACATTCAAATGCCACACAGATTTATGAAAAAATAATTGCTCACTATCATTATCAGAGAAGGGCAATTCAAAAGTGTAATGAAGTATCACTTCACAATAGTCAGAATGGCCATCATTCAAAAGTCAAAAAACAATAAATGCTGGGGAAGCTGTAGAGAAAGGAAACCCTCCTACACTGTTGGTAGGAATGAAGTTTGGTGTAGTCACTGTGGAATACAGGGTGGGGATTCCTCTAAAGTATAAAAATACACTTAACATATGAACCAGCAATCCCACTTCTGAGTATATATCAAAGGGAACCTTATTTCAAAAAGACACCTGCACCCCAATGTTCTTAGCAGTGTTATATACAACAGCCAAGACATAGAAGCAACCTAATTGTCCAACAAGAGATGACAGTATACAGACGTTATGCATTATTTACACAATGGAATAATACTCTGCAATAAAAAATGATAAAACAATGACATTTGCAACAAAATGGATGTCCCCAAAAAGTGTCATTCTAATTGAAGTTAGCCAGAAAGAGAAAGAAAAATAACACAGGACATGACATATGTAGAACCTGAAAAAAATAATTTGCATGTGAACACTATGATTTCATCTGCAAAACTGAAACACACTTAAAGATCTACTTAATAATCTTATGGTTACTGCAGAAAGGGACTGGTTGAGGATATATTTGGGAGCTGTAGATTTCTAAATGTTATCCACTATATATATAAAAATAGATGTTTTCAAAGTTTCTTTTGTATGACACAGGGCAGTAAGTTAAATATCATGAAATAAAGTTTAATAGGCACAGAAATTTATGCATGTACGGGGACACTGTGCTATACACCACAGATTGATACATTGTAAATGGCATATTTCAAAGATAAATAAATGAATAAATATGTAAATAAATAAATAAATAAAGAAGTAAAAAATAATATTTAATAATAAAAGAAATACAATGATTCACACTACTTAACTTTACACATCAAGAAACTAGGAGAAAACAGAAAGAATAAAGAAGAAATTTGAATGAATGAAAGCAAGGCAAATAACAAGAGAAAAAATGAAAAGATAAAAATATTATACCTAAGTCTGTTTCCTTTCAACATAAAGTGGACAAAAGTTTATGTTGGCTAAGAAAATAAAGACTCAAATAAAAGTAGAAATAAAAGAGATGATATTGCCACTCATGTTGTAGAGATGCATAGCATGATAAGAAATTAACACTAGCCAACGATTTGAATGACCTAGAACAAAAGACATATACCCAGAAACACATGTCTTCCAATACTGAAGCAAGAAGTAATTAGAAAGCTAAATAAAGCAGAAGTGTGTATGAGTAAATCAGTAATCCAAAACTCCCAAACCAGGAATAATTAACAAGATGACTTTTCTGGTGAATTCTATCATACACTTGAAGAAAATTTTTCACCAATTCTTCCCCAAATCTATCAAGAATTTGAAGGGGGTGAAAGATTCCAAAGTTGTTTTATGATGCCAGCTTTATTTGCATAACCAATCTAGAAAGGACATTATACGCAAAATATAGAAGATTATGCCTGATGAATATATGTGCCAAAATTCTCAACAAAACACAAGCAAAATGAATTCAACAACACATTTAATGTATCATAAACATACGTGAGTAAAGGGATTTATCCCTGGGTTTAAGGATATTTCAAAATATTCAAATGAATAAAGGTGACATGCCACACTAATAGAATGAGTAAAAGAACTCACATAATCATCTCAATAGGTACAGAAATAGCCTTATATATAATGAAACATCCTTTTAAGATACTCCCAAAAAATTAAATTAACCCTCTCAGTGGCATGATATCATATACACACGAACACTGTGTGGACAGAAGCGAAGTAGTTCACTGTTTATTGATTCATAGAAAAAGGGTTTATATAGGACAGGCACAATGCCTCACATATCATCTAAGTTATAACAATGTAAATAATCTTAAACGATTTATGTCCCCATGCTCCTTAGTAATCACAGGATGTTAAATGATCAAGGATTGTTTTAAAGTTCATCACGGAACTTCATTAAGTAGGCGATCTCTTATCCAGCCGGCTGTGCCTGTCTTAGGTTGTTCTCCTCTAAGGATATCACCCAGCATAGGCTATCCAGCCATCCATACTGGATACTTTGAGCAGGTCATTTCTTATCCAGCCTGAATATGTGACATTCCTCACAGCTTGTTTATCAGTTCAGCCCATGGGCTTTTTCTCTAGAGCCTTCAGACAGGGGCCTACAAACCCAAGATCCCTTGACAGGAAAATGGATGAAGAAAATTTGATGTACATATGCAATGTAACAATACTTTGCTTTCCTATCAACAGTGTCCATAGTGTTACTTTTTCTCCACAATCTCACCAACATGTATTTCTTTTCTTTTTGATGAGAGCCTTCTGACAAGTGTGAGGTCTTGTCTCATTTTTGGTTTATGACTTTCCTTATAATTTATAACTCTGAACATATTTTCATGTGTCATTTAGTCAACTGTATGTTTTCTACAAAAAATTGATTCAGATCTATCTATTCAGTTCATACGGATATTTTATTTAATTGTATTGTTTGGTCATTTTTGTTGTTGTTATGGTGTATGAAATTGCCATATATTTGCATATTAACACTTGATTGGAAAATATCACATGCAAATATATTCTTCTAATGTGTTAGTTGACTTTTCATTTTATTGATCATTTTTTTCTTTAGTGTAAATCTGTTTAGAGTGATACAATCATATTTTTTAAGTTTTGCTTCTGCTTCCTTTGCCAGAGGAGACATATGTAGAATCAAATTAAGTCCAATGTCAGAGTGTACTTCTTATATTTTACACTAGGATTCATTGTTTTCAGGTTTTATATTTTATATGCCCAGGAGTGGGATTGCTGTGTCATATGGTAGGTGTATTTTTATTATTGAATGAACTTCCATACTGTTTCCAATGTGGAAGCACCAATTTTCATTCCCACCAACAGCATTGAAGAGTCCCTTTTTGTCCACAACCTCCCGAGTATTTATTATTTGCAGACATTTTGATGACAGCCCTACTCAGTAATGTGAGTTAATACATTATTTTATTTTTGTCTTGCATTTGTATAATGATTAGCAATGTGAGCAAGTTTTTATGTTCCTGTTTGTCATCTGCGTGTCTCCTTTAGAGACATGCCTTCTGCTCATTTTCTGGCTGAGTTGTTTGTAGATTTTTGAAATGGAGTTGTATGAACGATGTGTGTATTTTAGAAATTAGCCTCTTGTAGATTGCATTATTTCCAAAAGTTTTCTCCTTTTTGGAAGTTCATCTTTACATATTGTTAACTTTGCTGTGTAGAACCTTTTAAGTTTAATTAGGACCTATTTGTTTATTTTGCTTTTATAGTTTTCAGCTTGGGAGAGTGACATAAGAAAATTTTGCTTCAATTTTTGTCTTGTTTTGCATATGTTAGTTTCCAGGAGTTATATTGTGTCATGTATTAGATTCAGATATTTAAAACATTTTGAGTTTATTTTTATACAGTGTGAGGGAGTGTTCTAATTTCATTGATTTACATGTAGCTGTTTAGCTTTCTCAACATCTCTTCCTGAAAGCTGTAATTAAGGCATTGTATATTTTTGTTTCCTTTGTCATAGATTAGTTGACCATAGGTGAGATGTTTTATTTCTGCCTCTGTGTTCTGTTCCAGTGATATAGATGTTTGTTTGTTTTCCAGTATTGTGCTGTTTTAATTACTGTTTTTGTAATATAGTCTGAGATAGGAGGGTTGTGGTTTATGCCTCCAAATTTGTTATTTTTCCTCATTGTTTCTTTTGCAGTTCTAGTTCTTTTGCAGATCCATACAAATCTTAGGACTGTTTTAATTTCTGTGGAAAATATCATGAACTTCGATCTGAATCACTTTATATAAGTACACATCTTATGTAGTATGTATATTTTAACAATATTAATTCCTCTAAACTAAGACCTTGAGACTTCTTTCCATTTCTTTGCAACATCTTCAAATTTCTTTATCAGTTTCCTATTGATTGTATTATCTTGGGTTTTTCATAGGTTTTATTTTTGATCTGATTTCATATGGGTTTTTTAAAATTATGGAATATTTCATTGTTAGTGTAAATAAATGTGACAGTTTTGTATATTAATCATGAATCATGCTACTTTGCTAAATGTCTTTATTAGTTTTAGTTGTTTTGTTGTGGAGAATCTTTAGGGTTCTCTCTATAGATTATCATGTCATTTAAAATAATAACAGTTTAACTTCATTCAATCCAACTTGAATAATTTTTTTCTTGTCCGATTGCTGTTGCTAGGACTTCCCATACTGTGTTTAATTGAAAGGGTAAGAGTGGGCATCGTTGCTTTATTCCTCAACTTGGCTTTCAGTTATTCACTTTTGCATATTGTGTTGTCTGTTGTTCTGTAATTAATGAGTTTAGTTATGTTGAGATATATTTCCTGAATCCTACTTTTGTAAGTGGTTTCTGTTTTTGTTGATCCTATTTTTCTTGTTGTTGGTGATGTTGCTGCTGTTTTAATGAATAAAAGTTGAAGTTTGTGAAATGCTTTTTATCGATTTATTGGGATGAATACATCATTTTCCCTTTTTCTTTTGTTAATGTGCTGTATAAAACTGATTGACTTCATGCAATTTCAAACTCTCTTATGACCCAGGAATGAATTAAAGTGGATCACGTACTATGATTCATTTTAAATATTGCTGGATTTAGTTTTCTAATAATATTTTTTTTGAATTTTTGCATCTATATCAACCAAAGTTATTGGCTTGAAATTCTCTTTGCTTGTACTTTGTTTGTTGGCTTTGCTTTCAGGGTGATGTAAGCTTTATAGAATTAATTTGTGAGTTTCCCAAATTTTCACAATTTTTGAATAGTTGAAGAATATAAGTTCTGCTTTGTATTTCTGTACAGTTCTCCACAGGAGCTGTTAAAATCTGCCCTAATATTGAACGAATTTTTTAAATGCAGATTCTATCTTTCTTCTAGAAATCAGTTTGTTCAAATTATTTGTTTCACCTTATTCCTGTCTATTTCTAGACATTTGTCTTTTTTTTTCTAAGTTGTCCAGTTTATTGCCATGTAAATGTTGACAAAATGTTCCCTTTTTTGTATATCTGAGGGAAGAATTGTTATTTCTCCACTTTTAATTCTGACTTTATTATTTTGGAGCATCTCTCTTTTCTTCATGATGCCCTTTTCTAGGGGTTTTTTGAATTTGCTTATCTCAAAAAGAAAACAATAACAAAATTTTTGGTTTTACTACTCTTCTGCATAGTTGTTTTTTCTCTATAATTTATATTTACACCTGTAATATTTAGGATCATGTTTTTTCTTTTTTTACCTTTTTAAATTGGTTTTTAATCATTTTACAAAGTTGTCTCAAATTCCATTTTAGAGCACAATTTTTTATGTACAACGAACATATATACATTTGTTGTCCCATTATTTCCCCTGTGAGCTGCCGTAAAATCTTTTGTATATTTCCCTGTGCTATATAGTACAATCCTATTACCTATTCTACAATTTTTACCTCCCAGCCTATTCCCACACCACAACCCTTGGCAACCAACACTTTGTATTCTCTGCCTGCGAGTCAATTTCTGTTTTGTATTTATGCCTTTTTTGTTTGGTTTGGTTTTGCTTTTTGATTCCACACATGATCCATCTCATATGGTATTTTTCTTTCTGTTTCTGGCTAACTTCACTTAGACTGATTTTCTCCTGGACCATCCATGTTGCTGAAAATGGCATTATGTTGTCAGTTTATAAGAGTGACTACTATTCCATTGTATAAATATACCACCTCTTCTTTATCGAGTCAAATGTCGATGGACATTTATGCTGTTTCCATGTCTTGGCTATTGTAAATAATGCTGGATATGAACATTGGGGTGTAGGTGTCTTCCTGAAATTGGGTTCCTTCTGGATTTATTCCCAGGTGCGGGATTCTTGTGTTATATGGTAAGTCTATTCCAAGGCTTTTGAGGAATCTTCATCCTGTATTCCACAGTGGCTGCACCAAACTGCATTGCCACCAGCAGTGAAGGACGGTTCCCTTTATTCCACAGCCTCTCCAGCATTTGTCATTTGTGGATTTTTGAATGATGGCCATTCTGACTGGTGTGAGGTGATACCTCACTGTAGTTTTGATTTGCATTTCTCTGATAATCAGTGATATTGAGCATTTTCTGATGTGCCTTTTGATCATTTGTATGTCTTCCTTGGAGAATTGCTTGTTTAGGTCTTCTGCCCAATTTTGGATTGGGTTGTTTATTTTTTCTTATTCAGTTGGATGAGCTGCTTATATACTCTGGAGATCAAGCCTTTGACGGTTTCATATGCAAATTTTGTCCCATTCCGTAGGTTGTCTTTTTGTTTTACTACCAGTTCCTTTACTGTACAGAAGCTTGTATGTTTCATTAGGTCTCATTTATTTATTCTTGTTTTTTCTCTTCTATGAGAAAATTTTCCAGACATATGTGAGATAACGCTTTGCCTTTATCTTTCTCTTGGAGTTTTATTGTATCTTGTCTTATGTTTAAGTGATTTTTCTATTTTGAGTTTATATTTTTTGTATGGTGTTCTAGCTTCATTGGGAATGTTTTAGCTTTATTGAATTACATGCTGCTGTCCAGTTTTCCCAACACCAGTTGCTGAAGAGACTATCTCTATTCCATTGTAATTTCTTGCCTTCTTTGTCTCAGATTAATTGACCAAACTTTTGTGGGTTCATTTCTGGGCTCTCTATTCTGTTCCATCGACCTATATGTATGTTTTTCTACCAATAGTGTGCTGTCATGTTGTCATGTTGACTATAGCTCTATAGCATTATGTGAATCTTTTGTGTAAAGAAATGCCACTGATATTTGAAGCAAAATCTTGTAACCTACTACCTTGTTGAATTCTTTGATCAGCTGTAGTAAATTTTGTCTGGATCTTTAAGAGTTTTCTATATATGGTAACGAATTCTGTGCATATAGTGGGACTTCTACCTCTTCATTTCCAATTTTCATCACTTTTACTTCTCTCTCGTTTGATTGCTGTGGCTAGGGCTTCCAAGTCTATCTTGAGTAGGAGTCGTGATAGTGTGCATTCTTTTACTTTCCCAGATTTTAGTGGGAAGAATTTGACTTTCTCACCATTGAGTACTATACTGGCTGTAGGTTTGTTATCTATAGCTTTCATGATCTGAAGATATATTCCCTTTATGCCCAATTTGGTGAGAATTTTTATCATACATGGTTGTTGAATTTTATCAAATGCTTTTCCTGCATCAATTGAGATGATCATGTGTTTTTGGTTGTTTCTCTTGTTGATGTGCTGTATTACATTGAATGATTTCCATATGTTGAACCACCCCTGTGTCCCTGGCATGATGTATAATCTTTCTGTGTTGAATTCTATTTGTTACTATTTTGGTGAGGATATTGGCGTCTATATTCATCAGTGATATTGGCCTATAATCCTGATTTTGTTAGTGTATTTGCCTGGTTGTGGTATTGATGTTTCACAGAGTGACTTTGTGAATATTACTTCCTTTTCAATCGTCTGGAAGTGTTTGAGAAGGAC
Source organism: Vicugna pacos (assembly GCF_048564905.1). NCBI lineage: Eukaryota > Metazoa > Chordata > Mammalia > Artiodactyla > Camelidae > Vicugna > Vicugna pacos. The sequence continues at coordinate 1,666,235 of NW_027328737.1, forward strand.
AGGTATGAGTTCTTCTTTTATGTTTGGTAGAATTCCACAGTGAATCCGTCCGGTCCTGGACTGTTATTTGTAGGGAGGTTTTATACTGCTATTTTGATTTCATTTCTAGTGTTCTGCTTTTTCAAGGGATCAGTTATGTCTTGATTTAGTCTTGGTGGACAGTATGTTTCCAGAAACTTGTGCATCCCTTCTAGGTTTTACAGTTTGTTTCAATATACTTTTCATAATATTCTCATATGATATTTTGTATTTCTAATTTTTTGTAGTAATTTTTACATTCTCCATTCTTATTTTGGTAATTTGTACTCTCTCACTTTTCTTCTTTTTGAGTTTGGCCAGAGGATTGTCGATTTTACTTACATTTTGGAAAAACCAGCTTTGAATTGGTTGATTTTTTCCTATGGTCTTTTTAATCTCTATTTTATTTATTTCCTCCCCAATATTTATGATTTCCTTCCTTCTGCTTCCTTTTGGGGTTTTTTGTTCTCCTTTTTCTTGTTCATTCTGCTGGTGGGTAAAATTGTTTATTTGTGATAGTTCTTCTTTTTTGAGCATGGCCTGTATCACTATAAACACCCCTCTCAGCACTGCTTTTGCTGTGTCCCATAAATTTTGTGGGGTTTTGCTTTAATTTTCTTTTGTCTCAAGCTAATTTTTCATTTCAACTTTGATTTCTTCATTGACCCATTGGTTTTTGAATAACATATTGTTTAATCCCCATGTTTTCCTATTGTTCTCCTTTGCTTCTCTTTTGTTGATTTCTAGCTTCATGGCATTGTGGTCAGTAAAGATGCTTGAGGTAATTTCTATCTTCTTTGAAATGCTGAGGTTTCTTTCCTGCCCAAGTACGTCATGAAACCTGGAAAATGTCCCACATGCACTTGAAAATAATGTATATCCTATTTTGTGGGGGGTGCAATGCTCTTAAAATATCCACCAAGTGTAATATTTGTGCTGTGTTATTTAACTTCTCTTTTGCCTAATTTATTTTCTGTCTCGATGATCTGTCCAGTGATGTTAATGCAGTTTTGAAATCTCCAAATATGAATCCCCCTTTGTATCTGTTAGCAATTATTTTATGTACTTAGTTGCTCCTGTATTTGGTGCATATGTATTAATGAGTGTTTTATCCTCATATTGTATCAATCCTTTAATCATTATAAAATGTCCGTATTTATCTTTCTTTATGGTCTTTGTTTTAAAGACTATTTTGTCTGAAATCAGTTCAGCAACACCTGCTTTTAGGCTTTTCAAATTATATGGAATACTCTTTTCCAACCTTTCACTCTCAATCTATATGTGTCCTTCTCTCTGAAGTGAGTCTCTTGCATGCAGCATATTGAAGGTTCTTGCTTTATTATCCAGCCTGCCACTCAATGAGTTTTGACTGGAGCATTTAGTCCATTAACATTTACAATAATTGATGATAGGCTTGTGTTTATAGCCAATTTCACCTTATCTTTGCAGTTCATTTGGTATTTCCTCTTTGTTCCTTTCATGTTCCTTTTATTGTTTGGTCATTTTCCTTTGTATTATCATGAATTTTATTTCGATTTTGTGACACCCTGGTAAGTTTTTGTCTTCTTGTTACCCTTTTTTATAAGTCCATTAGACCATTACTATAACTGATTTTATTAAACGGATAGTAAGATGATCTCAAACCCATCCTACCGAGAACAAAATATTTTAAATGGAAAGACCAAAAAAATAAATTCTCTATTTTCCTTACTCCCTCTCCCACTCTCAATGATTTGCAAGTCTTGTTTTAAAATTTTGTGTTTATTTTATTTGTAATTCATGAATTATCACCTTTCCAGCTGTGAGTTTCACATTTCTGTTGCATCCTGCTGCTTTTCCTTTTAGAGAAGACATTTCAATAATTCTTTTAGCATGGGTCTAGTTTTGCTGAACTTTTGAACATTTTTCTTGTGTGTGAAATTCTTTATGTCTCCTTCTACCAAAAAGAATAGCCTTGCTGGTTTAAGTATCCTAGGGTATACAATTTTTTTCATTCAAGACTTTGAATATAATTTGCCACTCCCTTCTGGCCTGTAGTATTTGTGCAGTGAAATCAGCTGGGAGCCTTATGGGGATTCCCTTGAAACACACTCTTTGCTATTGTCTTGGTGTCTTTTGGATCATTTCGTTATCCTTTACTCTGGGAGTCTTAATTATATGTCTTGGTATGGGTGTATTTGGTTTCTTCCTGTTTGGGGCACTCAGAGCTTCCTGTATTGGATATCTGATTCCTTCTTTAACTTTAGGAAGTTCTCAGTCATGATATCTACAAAAACCTTTGCAATCCACTTTGATATTTCTTCCCCTTCTGTGACATTTATCATGCCAAGTTTGGCATGATTTTACTATCCCATAGGTTCCTTATGGTTTTCTAATTTGTTTCTTGTTGTTTCTCTTGTAGCTCTACTGATTGGCTGCTTTTTATTGTCCTGTCTTATAAGTCACTAATTCGTTCCTCTGCACTATATTGTCAGCATTGCTACACCTTTAAATCATTCCTCATCTCAGTCAACGGGTTCTATTCTACCCGGCTCTTCCTTATAGCTTCCATTTCATTTTTGACATATTTTATATCTCTAAACACTATCTCTTTTATTTCCTTCAGTACTTAGATCACTGCGTTTTTGTAATCTGCATCTAGTAGGATTTCGATGTCTATTTCACTGATCATTCTTTCAGGGGATTTCTCTTGTTCTTCTAATTGGGAATGGCTTCTCTGCTTCTTCAACTTTCTACTACCTCTCTGGCACTGTGGTTTATGGAGTATCAGTTATATACTGTTGTCCTAAAGGAGTATATGTACCTAATGCCTATGTAGTAATACAACTTAGAAAATAGAAAAAAAGAGAGAGAGGTAAAGAATATTAAAGAAGGGAGAAATAAAGCTTTGAAGGCATTGTAAAATGAATAATATTAAAGAAAGTTGAAGCAGAGTTTTGAAAAATAATAATAGTAAAATTATTTTTAAAAATTTCAAAGGGATTAAAATGGGGTATATATAATTGAATAAGAAGTAAAAACTAAGAGGGTAATAGAAAATGGAACTGGTAAAAACAGATTAAAACAAGGGGGTTGTCTGTGTCCTGCTGGAGAGTGTGTATTTTAATGTGAATTCTTTCTGTATTCATCCTGTTTTGGAATCTCAGCTTGCTGTTTCCAGAGGCCCTCCATTGGAGCCCTCATCTGTGCTGCTCCCAGGGCATGTTGTCAAGCAGATCGCTCCTACACCCTACACTGGTTCAGGTGCAGCTCTCTTTACTCTGGGCTGGCTTGTCACTTCCCTGCCGATGCTGCAGTCAGATGTTGCAGACTGACCAGGCAGGATTGGGCATCATGCCCTCTCCCAGCACCATGGTCAAGGGCTGCATTCCAGCTCAAATTTGAGGGTACACCCACCCCTTCAGGTTGCAGATCATTCTGCTTCTCTGTGCCACTGTACGCTCTGCATCAGGTTTGCACACCAGAAGTGGGCTCAGGGAAGACTGAGGAACAGCCCTGTCCCTGGTCTGGGCCAAAATCCAGCTCCTTGTTTGTCTTGGCAGACAAGATATCTGAGGAACCAAGGCAGTAGGATCATATTTGCCTCGTGCTGTCAACAAGTCTCAGTCTGGCCCTTCATGCTGCCAAGTCCTTAGGTGTAGATGTAGGTTTTTCCTCCACTGCCGACTGGGTACAAAGCACCAGAGGCTATGGTGGCTGTGTCTGAGCCCAGCTCTCTTCACCTAGAAACTTCTGTGGATTTTCAGAGATGCGAATTGCACCCTTCCCCGCACAGGGCACATTTGCCCTGTTGCTTTATGAAGGGCCCAGGTTGTTCTGTGCTATTCACCCATAGCAATGGCACAAAGCCCACTCCATTCTCCTGGGTCGCCACAGTGCAGCCATTTCCCATCTACCACCCTGCTCGGGCAGCATGGCCCTGCCCCTAGCTTCTGGGGGTTTTCATCTGGGTGTCACAGGGATTCTCTGTGCCTGTTTATCTTAGTTCTGTCAGTCAACTTATACTCTGTACAGGTCCATGCCTAGGAGGCTCCCCCTCCAACCTACCGATCTCTGAGTTGGAGAGGGGAGACACTGTGAATGAGCATCAGCCCTTCTATGATGCTCTCTCCCCGTGGGACCTGTCCCACTCTGTTTTGACTTTTCTCCCACCAGATTTTTCACATAGTTATCTATTGAAGAGGACGATGTTCTGTCAGAGTTCTGCAGGTTCTCTGGTTAACTGAGTGGTTCTGTGGATGTGACACTTAGTGCATTTGTGTGAAAGGGTGAGCTACGAGCATCTTTCTTCTCCACCATCTTTGCATCCCCGACAGAAAGTCTCACTTTATGGTGGAAGATAAACATAGTCTGGAAAAAATGGAAAAGATAGTCCATGGAAATGACAAGAAAGTGCAGATTGCAATGCTCAACTCATTCAAAATATGTTTTAAAATAAGGGCCAAAATGAAAAAAATATGAGATTATATAAAGAAAAATAGATAAAATAAGGGTATTAAACTCATTAAAATATATATGGACCCAACACCATAGATACTAAGTATAAAAAGAAATTTTAGTAGACATGAAAGAATTAATTCATTATGAAACAATAATAGTAGATGAGTTGAACACCTCACTATTCTGATGGTCAGATCATCCAGAAAGAATATCTGTAAGGAAACAGAGGTCTTAACAGCATATTAGATAATTTGAACCTAAGTGAGCTATTGGACTCTGCATCAGAAAAGCAGAACACATAAACTATTCAAGTGTGTACAGGATGTTATCTAAGGAATTAACCACATATTATGTCATGAAATGAGCCTCAGGGACTTTAAGCAAATATAGATTACAGCAAATATTTTTCCATACACAAAAGTATGATACTGTGCATCAACACTACAAAGAAGAATAGGAAAATCACAAACATGAAGTCAAACCACATCCTTTAAAAAATAAAATAAAAATGTCAATGATGAAATCAAAGAGGTGATGAAATCAGACAGGTAATAAAATCATACCTGGAGACAAATTACAATGAAAACACACTTTCATAACACATATCGGATGCAGCAAACACAAATCTAAGAGGGAAGATGAGAACAAATCATGTATTCTACAAGGAACAAGAAAAACGTCATACAAAGGACAAAGCATACCACAAAAAAAACAAGAAATAAGAATAAACAAAACCCAATGGCAGTAGGATGAGATATCTTTAATAATTATGTTGAAAATAAATAAAATAAAATTTGAAAAATAAATTAAAAATCAAAAAATCAACAGCTTTAATTTTTCTTAAAAATATTAACAAACAGGTAAGCATTTAGCCAGGCTTATCAAGAAATACAGAGACTTGACCCTAACAAAATAAGAAATTAAACAGTAAAAATAACATCTGATATTACAGAAATACAAAAAATGATTATGAAAGCAGTATGAGCTATTACATGACAACAAATTGGATGACCTAAAAGAAATGGACAAATTTCTAGAAATGTACAGCCTGACCACAATGAATAAAAAGAATACTGAGAACTTGAAAAGAGCAATCGGTATAAGTTAAGTAACATCTATAATTTAAAAAAAAACCCTTGAACAAAATGCCTGGATGCCTTCACTAAAACCTCTTTACCCCCAAGTATTTTAAAAAATGATGGAGGAAGGAAAATTCCCAAAGTTATTCTATGAGGCCACCATTACCCTGATAACAAAATCAGTCAAAACACTAACAAAAAAGAATGAAAATGAATATCCAATATCCTTGATTAATATACACTCAAAAATCCTTGAAATACAGCAACAAATGAATCCAGCAATACATAGAAAGGATTATACATGATGATCATTTGGATTCCTTCCAGAGTCACTAGGATGATTCAACATACACAAGTCAATCAGCGTGACACATATCTAACAAAGGAAGGACAAAACTCACAAGATGCTGTCAATACATAAAGAAAAAACATATGACAAAATTCAACATACATTTATCATCAGAAATCTCATGAAAGTGAGTACAATGGGAACATCTCTCAACATACTAAAGGCCATTTATAACAATTTATAATACTCAGGGGAAAGCTGAAAGCATTCTGGGTAAATTCGGAAACAGGAAAAGGATTCCTACTCTCAGCACTTGTGTTCAATAGTAATAGAAGAAAATAAAAGAAAAAGAAAAAGAAGTAAAAGAAATGCAAAATGGAAAGAAAGAGGCAAAATTGTCACCAGTACTGATGGTATAACAATCCACAAAGAGAGTACTTAGGGCTCCACACTGACTATTATGAACAATAAATAATTTCATCAAGGGAGCAGGGTAAAAGTTTAATGTAAAGTAGTCTCGCATTTCAACACATTAAACATGAGATACCATATAATTGACCTTGAAAGCAATAATATTTAAAACACTATACCCCGAATAACTTGGAATAAAGTAACCACATATGTGAAAGATCAACACACTGAAAATTATAAAACATTGACTAAGAGATTAAAAATGACTCAAAGAAATGGAAAGATGTCTTGTGCTCTTGGATTGAAAGAGTTAATATTGCTAACATGGCCGAGCTACACAAAGAAACATACAGATTTAGTGCAATTCCTGTTACGAAGCTGTAGTATTTTCCACAGAACCAGAAAATAAATAAGTTTTACGTGAAACCATTAAAAATTGCCAAAATGATCTTGAGTAAAAACAACAAATTTGGAGGTATAACCCTCCCAGATACCTTACTATACTACAAACCTACAGTAATAAATACAGCATGGCATTTGCACAGAGATATAATCAATAAAATCAGATAGAGAGCCTAGAAATAATTCCACACACCTATGAGCAATGAATCTATGATATAAGAGGCAAGAGTACACAATGGAGAAATGACAGTCTAGTCAATGGATCGTGTTTGGAAAGCTGGATATCTACATGTAAAACATTGAAATGAGAGCATTCCCTGACATCATATACAAAAATAAACTCCAAGTGAATTAAAGACCTAAATGTAAGACCTGATACTATAAAACTGCTTGAAGGGAATATAGGTGATACCCTATTGTATATATATCATAGGAATATTTTATTATTTCAGTCTCCTTAGGCAAAAGAATCAAAGCAAAAATAAGCAAGTGGGACCTAAACAAACTTGAAAATTTCTGCACAGCTAAGGACACTATACATGAAATGTAAACACTGCCTGTGTAATTGGAGAACATATTTGCAAGCAATGCAAGTGACCAGGGGTTAATAGATGTAGGTTAATACATATAACATGGATTTATGTTACACAACTCAATGTGAAAAAAAAATCCAATCAAAAACAAAAGCAGAGTACCTGAGTAAATATTTTTCCAAAGAAAACATTCAGATGAGTAACAGGCAAATGATAAAATTTCACAACATTATTAACTATTAGGTAATTGCAAATTAAAACCACAATGAGATATCACTTCACACTGGTCAAATGACTATTATCAAAAATTCTACAAATAGTAAGAGTTGGAGACAATGTGGAGGTAAGAAATCTCTTGTATACTTTCGGTATTAATGGAAATTGGTAGACCTTCTAAGGAAAACACTATTCAGATTTGTTTAACAACTTAAAAGTTAACTACCATATGAACCAGCAATAACTCTCCTCGGAAAAATCTGGGGAAGACACCATAAATTGAGAAGAACCAATGTTCAAAACAGCACTGTTAATAATATGCAAGACAGGGAAGCAATCCAAGAGTCCACAGAAGACTATGGACTTAAGAAGAAATGATGTTTCTATTAATATGCAATGGAATATTACTCAGACATGAAAAAGTATAACACATTGCTATTTCAGCATCACGAAAGGACCTAGTAAATATTGTGCTTAGTGAAGTAACTTAGACAAAGACAAAAGTATATAATATAATTTATATGTGGAATCTAAAGAATAACATATCTGTGTACATCTATGTATAGCTATCTATTGATAGATGACAGATAAATAGATAGAAGGATAGATACATACATACATGATAGATAGATAGATAGATAGATAGATAGATAGATAGATAGATAGATAGAGACATGATGGAGTGGTAAAGAGATTAGGTAGGGAAGACTTAAGCAGACACAAAGATATGGGAAAAAATTTATGTTTACCAAAGTGGAAGGGAAAGAGAATTTAAAGGTAGAACATTGACAGATAGAAAGTAGTATTTATTAAGTAGTGAAGCAACAAGGATAATCTGTATAGATTAGGGAACTATACACAATAGCTTAAAATAATTGTATGTTACAATTATTGAAATATTTCATAATGCAATATAATTTACAAAGTGGTTAGAATATCTAAGTTGTACATCTGAAACTGCACAATATTATACATCTACTGTACTTCAATTAAAAATAAAACATATCATGTATAATTTAGTCGTTTTTACACTGATAGCATATTTCTTTAATATTATTTTACTTTACTCTTTACTTTTTAGGATTACTCTTTCAAATTATTTCTTTTACTCTTGTGAACATACCAGTTTGAAGTATCTATATTTATTGCCCCTGATTTCCTATTTTTCTCTCTTTTATCCATATAGTATAGTAGCATTTAAGAACATACCCAAAGAAACAGTTGCAACTTTCTCCTGGTCTCTCCTTAGCATTTTGGTCAATGTTTTGCATATTATTGCCACTTTATATTTCTTAGAAGACTTCTTTTCTACACCTCTTATAAGGTGTCTCGGTTTTGTTTTTTCATCTCATTCAGCGTTTGTTTGTCTGTTAAAGTCTTTACTTCCACTTTATATCTAAGTGATAACTGTGTAAGTATTATTGGGTGAGTGATTTCTTGTTTCAGTAGTTTGAAAATACAATTTTATTTACCCTAGGCGTATGTTTTCTGCTCAGAAATCTGCTGATAGCCTAATGGGGTTCCTTTTGAGATTATCATAATTTTTTTTTGGCTGCCTTTAAAATTTCACTCTGTCATTGTCCTGTCAATTTGCACATGACTTATCTTGAAGGAGGTCCCTTTGTCTTAAATTTATTGGTGTTTTGTTGGCTCACGGACTTGTATAACAGCTCCTTACACAGGATCGGGAAGTTATTAACTATTACTTCTTTAAATAAACCATCAGCTGCCTTCTAACTGTCTTCTCCCTCCAGGATTCCACTGTAATGTGCAGTTCCTGAGGAAGTCTGATAGCTACTGTAGAATTTCCCCACTTTTTAATATCTTGAATCTCTGCCCTCTCCTATCATTTCTAGTTTTGTATTGCTGAGTTTGCTAATCTCTCTTCCACAAAGACACTCTAGTTCCAATGCATTCTGTTGCATTATTCATCTCATTTATTAAATTCTCCTGGTCCTCCAATAATGTTTGGTTATTTTATAGTTTCAGTCTCTTTGGTAATGTATTCCTTCTCATCATTTCATTTATTCTTCATCTCTCTAATCTGCTTTCTTTGTTTTGTTTCTTGTATTGAGCTTCTGTATGACACCTATTTGAATTCTCTATTAGTTATCTGTCAATACACCATGACTTTAAGTTTGTCTGCTGCAGGGTTGACATTGTGTGTTTGTGTGTGTGCAGGTGCGTGTGCGTGTGTGTCTGTGTCTGTCTCGGTGTCTGTGTGTGTGTATCTGTGTGTGTGTGTGCCCTATAATGTTACTGTGATTGATCATGATCTTGATAAATTATTGCTCTGATGATACTAAATAACAGATTTGAAGTTGGAGTCCTTGTTTTTGTTTTCTGGTAGCTTGCAATATTACACAATTTTTGGTTTTACTTACCTGAGCTACCTCTGATAATATTTCAAAATGGCACTTTCCAGTCGCTACTGTCTGGATAAAAGATGTGATTTCATTGTCACTTCTTAGACTTCTCTGGTAATTAATGCCATTGTTGTCACTGGGGCTTAGAACTCTACTTTTATCTGATATCCCATGAGAATCAGTGTACACATTGAAAAAAAGTGTAAAGACAGGTGGGTATTTGGAATCAGGCAAGTGCCTTTGCCATGTCCAGTGTTGCAAGGTATCTTGTCTCCACCACTGTTAATGGGGAATAAGGGCATTTTCATGAATGTCTGAGTGTATGAAGGGTGGAATTTCTGTCTCCATTTTGGCTCCCTCCTAGTTACCTGTGATCATGGGTACTGGTGCAGTTGGAGGCCGAAGCTGTGTGAACCACTGATACCCTGTTTCTACTGCATTCTCTGAACTTGTGGACTCAGATCTCTTATTCAGGGGGCCTTGGTTGCAGACACCAACTCTGCTCTTCCCTCATTTCAGCCTCCTTTGTGTGTTTAACCCACCGGACTTTACCTGTTCACATGCGTTCTGGAGTATTGTTTTGTGTTGTAGTTATTTTTGTTCAGATGTGAAAGTTTCACTGACTGTAGATGTATGGGGAGAGACAAAAAGATTTTAAACTTATATCACTTTTAAAATATATACTTTTTCAATAAAAAGCTTAAATTCTACTAAGGACCTTATAAGAACACTAAAGAAAGTGAAAAAATCACCTCCCTTAATATCATAGTACTACAAAATATTTTGATTTTCCTGGGTTCTTTTCTTCAATGTTTTTGCCACATACACGCACATTTTACTAAAATATATCCCTATAATCTCTTTAAAATCAATTAAATTATTAAATTATTTCTCTATGCTGTAAATATAGTCCTTTTGGTTCTCAAGTCTATTACTTGTAGCTTGTGCATTTCTGTCTTCTCCATCCTTCTTCCCTTTCCCCACAGGAAACAACTACTTGTTACACTGCACATATATATGTGATTCTTTTTCTTTTTTTATGATTATTTCTCTTATATCTTTATTTCCCTCATTTAAGTGACAACATAGAGTGTTTTTCTCTGTATGACATATTTTCCTATGTGCAACACTCTCTGGGTCCAGTCACATTGTTCCAAATGGCAGAATTTTATTTTTTAATATACAATGACTAAGTATTTATTATGTTATCTATATCTCACATCTATTTCAGCCAGTCATCTGTTGATGGGCAGTTGATTTGTGCTTCTATCCTTGGCTACTATAAATGATGATGTTAAGAACATTGGGGTAATATATTTTTAAGTTAATCTTTACATTTTTTTCAGATTTATACCAAAAACTGGAATTGCTGCAACATATAATGCTTCTATTTCTAGTTTTCTGGGCACTGTCCACACTTTTATAATAGTGGATACATCAATCTATGTTTCCACCAATAGTGTACGTGGGATCCCACTTATCAACATTTTTATTAATGTTTGTCATTTGTAGACTTTTTGTTAATAGCCATTTTGGTTGCTGTAAGATTATATTTCATTGTTATATGTTTTCCTAATGAATAGCAAATTTATGTTTCTTTCTATGTGCATGAATACCACACACATGTCATTTTTCAAAAGTTTCCATGAAGATTCTTCAACTGTTTTTAATTTGGGGTCTTTAATTTTTAAATATTGAGTCTAATATGTTATATATATATTATGGATATTAACATCCTGTTGGTCTCATTGTCTGAAATTTTTCCTTCTCTTCTGTCTGTTATCATATGTCTTGTTGAAGGTTTCCTTTGCTCTGCAAAAGGTTTTGCACTTCACACTTATACAAGAAATAGAATCCCTGTATGGCATAGTACATCTATTTTTTCCTCAGTAAACTAAAAACTGTAATTGTTAGTTTTCCTTTTTTTTAATTTGGAGATAGATCAAAAATAATGATTGCTATGATTTATCTCAAAGTCAGTTCTGCTCCTGTTCTTGGTCAGAAATTGTATAGTTTCAGGCTTTACATTTAGGAAATTAATCCATTTTTATCTCATTTTTTATACTATGGAAGGAAGTGCTTTTACAACTTCCATAGTAACAAAACAACTGTCTTGTTTTGTCAGAACTAGTTGCTGAAGAGACTGTCTGTTTTCATTGTACACTCTTGCCTCCTTCTTTGTTGACTAATTGAACACATGTGTGTGGGTTTATTTTTGGACTCTTCATTTTGTTCCATTGATCTATGTGCTTCTATAAGTGCCATATTTTTATGTATTGATTACTGTAACTTTGTAGTATGTTCTAAACTCAGGGATGGTAATACCCACAGCTTTTTACATTTTTCAACATAATTTTAGAAAATTTGGGTCTTTCAGATATATGTATAAATTTTATAATTTTTCTCCTTGTTTTGTGAAGAAACTTAAGGATTTTGTGAAAATAGAAATTTACTGAAAGAAAAAACCTGAGAAAAATAATAAAGTTTGGAGGATAAATCATACAGTATTAACAACAAATGGATTACTGTATAAAGCATAGAAAAAATATATAAAGAGAAATGACAACAAAAACCAAATCCATGGAGTATAACAAAAGCAATATTAATAGGGGTGCTTATAGCAAAATAATCCCAGTTATACAAATAGGAAACATCTCTCTCTTATAATATATCCTTACTGCCCAAAGACATAGCAAAATAATTAAAAAAACTTGATAGTAGAAGGAAAGACATCTGAAAGGACAGAACATAAATAAAATAAGTATTAAAAATATAAACATTTAATCAAAATAAGAATGGCTTTTGAAAGATAAGTAAAGTTGATAAACTTTAACCAGACTCATGAACAAAATAGAGAGTTACAGATTAATAAGCTCAGAAATAAATGAGAAATTAAAGCTTATATCAGAGAAATACAAAGCATCATAAGATGATACAACAAATTATATGCCAATCAAATGGTAACCCTAGAATAAAAGGACCAATTTTTAGAAAGACTTAATCCCCATAATGGAATGAGAAAGAAAATATGAACAGATTATCACTAATAATATTGAATAAGTATTTAAAAAAAAAACTCCCAAGAAACAAAATTCCAGGACTATATAGCTTCACAGGTGATTTCTGCAAAACATTAAGAGAAGAGCTATCACCTCTACTTCTCAGAGAATACCAAAAATTTATAGAGGAAGGGAGACTTTCTACCCCACATTTCTGTATCACATTACTACTAGAACTGGAAAAAATACCTCAAAAAATTACAGGTTAAATACTACTGATAAGCATAGATGCAGAACTAACCACTAAATTGTTAGCAAATCCAACAATACATTAAGATGATTTTACATTATGATTAAGTATATTTCATTCCAGGGATGCAAAAGTGATTCAATACCCACAAATTAATCAGTATGATACACCACACAAACAACCTGAAGAATAAAAATTATATGGTCATTTCAATAGAGTCATAAAATATTTTGACATATTCAGGATCTATTTATGAATGTATTGCTCTTCAAAGTGGGTATGAGGAAACATACCTAAACACAGTTAAGGTCATATATGACAAGAACTCTGCTAACGTGATGCACACTGATTAAAAGCTGAAAGCATCTCCAATAAGAGCAGGAAGAAGACAAGAATGCTCACTCTTACCACTGTTATTCAGTATAGTATGGAAATTCTAGCCATAGCTATCCAAAACAGAATTAAATAAAATATAGCTAATTAAGAAAAGGAGTAAAATTATCTGTTTGCAGATGACATACTTTAAACAGAAATCCTGAAAATGGTGCCACAAAACTACTAGGGCTTATCAATGCATTTGGTAAAATTTTTGAATGTAAAATTAACATACAGAAATCTTGCATTTCTACACACTAACAACAAGTTAACAGATCGAGAAAGTGAGGGAACTGTCACATTTACAGTTCTATTACAAAAAATAAATCAATAAGTGTATCCAACCAAGGAGGTAAAAGACCTGTACTCAGAAAACTATGAAATATTTATAAGAGAAATCGAAGATAAAGCAAATATATGAAAGTGTATACTGTGTTCGTAGATGGGAAAAAAATATTGTTTAAATGACAGTATTAGCCAACAAAATACACAAATTAAATACAGTGCCTATCAAAATACCAAGGGCATTTTCAGACACTTACAATAAATAATACTAAAATTTACATGTAAACAAAATAGATGAAATCACTAAAAACAAAAGGAAAGAAAACAAACTAAAAACACAAAAAACTAATACAGAACAAAGAGGATGTATCACTGTCCCTGATTTTAAACTATAATACAAAGCTACTGTATTTAAAAGAATATGGTAGTGGCTCAGAAGGTACAGAATAATGGAACACATCAGAATGCCTGAATATGAAATCAGACAGTTATGGTCATTTAGCCCAGTACAAAAAATGAATATACAGTGGGGGAAAGGTAAATACCAGGCACATGAAACCGATCAACATCACGAACCATCAGAACAATGCAAGTCTAAAACACAATGAGACCTTATGTCACTCCTGTCAGAATGACTATTATCAAAAAGATAACAAACATAACTGTTGGTTAGGATGTAAGGAAAACCACCCACATGCACTGCTGGAGTGAATGTAAATATGTGATGCCACTGTGGAAAACAACATGGAACTTTATATAAAAATTAAACATGAAATGTAATCCAAAATATACATTTTGGGATACTTATTACAAGAAAATAAAAACACTAATTAGAAAATATAAATTCAAACCTATATTCACTGCAGCATTATCCACAATAGACAGGATATAGAAGCAAATTAATTGCTCATCAATAGATGATGGATAAAGAAGATGTGTCTTTATAGAATATATATCTATCCATCTTAAGTACAGAGTAATCTATATATATATATATATATACACACACACACTTTATATATATATGCACTATATATATATATATATATGCACAATCACACATAAAAATTCAATGGGTTACTACTCAGCTCGAAATAGAATAAGTTCTTGCCATTTGCAACAAAGGGAAGACCGAGAGGGAAATATGCTAAGTGAAATAAGTCTAAAATTGAATGAGAAATGCCGAATGATTTTCTCATGTTTGGAATTTAAAACAAATGAACATAACAACACAGAAAATGAATTATTGATATAGAAAGAAACAGGTTGTTCACAAGAAGGAGGGAAATGGTGTGAGGAAAAGAAAAAGTTGAGGAAATTAAGAGGAAATTACATGACACTTGTAAATAATATCACTATTTCTTGTCTTCAGGGACAAGAAATGTACTGAATGGGGAATAGCCAATAAGTATTAAATATCTTTAAATAGCAACATATCATAACCAGAAATAACCTGGTGAACAGTTTGAAATATATTAAAAACGGCAAACAGTATGTTGTGTAAGAGAAACAAACAGTGCTATAGATAAATCTACACTTCAAAAACAAAAAAACATACATATAGAAAAAAATTAGATTCGTAGTTAACAGAGGCAGGGGTTGGTAAAGGAGAATTTGATTAATGCACTCAAAAGGTACAAACATCCAGCCGTAAAATAATCGTGTTCTAGAGATGCCCCATAGTAACATGAAAATTAAAATTAATACTGTTTTATGTTCTATATCAATGTTGTTAAGAGAGTAGACCATAATGTTTCTCATCACAACCAAAAGACAAATTGAATTTCTTTGCAATTTTATCTAAATGAGATAATGAATTCTCCCTAAAGTTGCTATGATATTTATTTCATGATACTTGTAAATAATATCACTATCCTGTGCACCTAAACTTACACAATGTTTTATGCCAATTATATTTAAATAAAATCAGAAGAAAAAGTGGAAATCAATTGTTACTTTTTCCCATGTCATTTCTAATGATTTCTTTGCAGCAAGAAACTTTATTCATGATATACTTATCCTGGGAAAAGATACTAATCAGTAAGTGCTTCTAATAAATTTTACATAAAGATACTAATAAAATTAGTGTTTTACCATGCCTTAAACTTTCTTCAAGTTAACAGCCCACTGGTTCTGTAGGCAACAAAATTTCACTTTGGGTATTCATCTGAGATTAGGGAATGGATACAAATTTCAAACTGGCTGCTCTTACTGTGAGTGATAAATTTCACTGTCTCAGACAGAAAGTCTCATTTCCACGAGAGCATCTCTAAGAAATGAACATGCTAGGTTGCTAAAAATCTCAGAATGTTAAAATATCAGAACTCCTACAATTCTTAACTGTTTTGCAATGGGAATGCAATACTGACAAAGACTTAATTTTGGATAACAATGTGCTGTTTTCTCATGTTTGCATTATGGGATGTGAAGATAATCCCTCAGATCCACAACAAATTTTATCGCTCAATTGCTGGGCATAGAACTGTAAAGGTTCTGCATTTTTAGGACTGAGGACTGCTTTCAAAATGATGACTAAGCTCACTCTAATCCAGGTAGTCCAAAGAAAGAAATGTTATTTCAATTTGTAGCTTAAAGGGAATAAATCAGAGGTTCAGTCTCTATATATTAGTCAAGGTGTGTTCAAAGACAAATTAAGTTTTGTCATCAATGATAATTAAAAGAAAAAAATTAGACATAAGCTTAAATTAAAAAGGAGACACAGTCCTGTGCTGGGCTCTGGGGACTGGAGAATGTATAAGCCTCTGTCCAATACAAGGGTTCAGTGGCTTGGCCCTAGCATTGGCTTGTGATTCAATGAACAGGTAACAACTAGTATAATTGGAGAAATATAATCTTCCTATCCCTGATCGGAAGAAAATCTGGTGGATCAATGAACCTCTTAATTCACAGAGATTCTGCCAGATGCGGAGGAATATTTCACTGATGACTCAAATAAGACAAACTTAGTTACAGCTTAACAATACATCTTCACATACACACACAGTGGAAGACAGATTTATAGTATTTAGTGGGAAGAAATCATTGGGCTGAGCTCAGAGAATAGGTTTCAAATACCAACCAACTTTTGTACTTTTGCCAGTAGTCTAGGTTTTCCCAGGTAGAAAATTAGAGATGGACAAACAATATTCTTCTTTAGGATTTCTAATTTTTAAAGTAAACTGTAGCTTTTGAATTATCAGTATAGAAACTTGTTATGATGATCACAGTAAGACCCACTGTGTGATAATAGAGCTGGAAACTAGCTGCTGAACCAGCACTTCAGAACCCCAGACTGCTAATGTAAGCAAAAAAATATTCGCCATCATAGTTCAGCTGACAAACTTAAAAGCTCAATGTTTCAGTTTTAGGAAGAACCACTGCTGTCCAGACACAGAACTCCTGCTGCAAGTGGGCCCTTTTCTTCTCTTGGTAAAGGTCATATTGGTGGGATGTTGCTAGAGATTACCCTGGTCCATTTGCCCATTCTCCAGATTATCAAAGTCTTTTTCACAAATGGTGACACATTTTCAGGACTCAATGTTGCCATTCCAGTCTTATCAGCTGACACTGACTGCATGATTGTGAGCAGAAGCCTTAGGCTCCCTGACCTTGCCTACTATTTTCCAGTATTTCAGGGCATTTCATATTCTGAAAATGCTTCAAATTTTAATTTAGATTAATGGCAAATATTAAAAGTCTTCCATGAATATTTATATTTCCTTATATCTGCAGAAATTTGGTATTTTTGCAGTTGGACAAATTTTTAATTCTACCACCCTCACCTATTTTTAGTCCACACATTTTAGATTGCAATTTGGTTACTGAATACGACCACCCCAACCAAGGGTCTAGTACCTCTTAGATACTTACTGTGTGAAGGTTAGAAAGGACATAATTTATGTGGGGTGTATAATCCTGCAGTAAATGTTTTTAATAACACTGTCTTTTCTGGACAAAGCTCTGATTCTAAGAAAAAAATTAATTAGAAGGCAGTATATTTATTGGTAAGTGGAAGAGTATCAGCTATTTTGGTACGGGTGGGTGATGAAGAGACAGGAAAAATAATCCAGCAAATGAGAATGGAATGCTTTAGGCCTCTGGAGGCATAAATTAAGAAGAAAATAATACTTTGTCTTCTGTACCTTCCTCAAATTACTGTCTTCAGTGACTAGTATCTGGGCAATGAAAATAGATAGTTTGTGGTGAAGAGTAAAGACCATAACGAAATAGTTTGAAAACCAAAAGAGTTTTGTTGTTTCAGGAAAGTAGATTTTGCTTAAAGTCAACATGTATTTTTCATTCTCTAAATAATAAAATGCATCCTGTCACATGTTCTGTGCTTACTGTTTTTGTATCCAAGTTAGACAAGGAAAGGGGGATAGACAGAAAACATCTGGAGGAGGTGGTTTCTGTGCTGAGACTGGGAAAATCTAAGTAGGTAAAAGGAGGACATCCTAAGTCCAAAGATGAGCTGGAGCAAAAGTTGTGCGGTTGGAGCTAAAATAGTTGACAAGCATTTGCCTTGATGTATCTCCAGAAACAGAGAAACATAAAGATATGCCAAGGTTGCCAGATGCCAGATCTATAAAAAATGACTAAACTATGTTGAGTTTGTGGGCTTAGAGTTGGAAAGGCATTAATTGCCACCCTGTGGATGTAAGCTTGTTTTTGGCTGGAACATAAAAGCAACATAAATTATTGACTAAACAATATAGCGTAGACTCTTGAGGGCAGGTTAAGAAAGCACCAATTGGAATGCTTTGAGAACAGCACAAAGAAGACCATAGATAAAATTGCTTCTTAAATTCTACCACATGCTGAATGAGCCATCTGAGAATAGATCATGTGACATTTTTGATTCCAGGGATGACATAATAGAGACCATGATCCCTGGGCCGGTCCCTGCATTTATCTTCTGTTCCAACCAATCCTAACTTAACACTTTTAATACTTTCCAGGAAGAACCAGAAACCACTTAGTACTTTTCCCTCTCTCCAAGTATTAGTCTTTTTCCAAATTCTTCCATTTTCTCTTGTTCCTTAAAAGAAATTATTTAAATTTACACCGATATTGTTCCATCAAATGATCATGTCATTCAAATATCTCTTTTTTCTTTAAATGGTAACTTAGTCTCCCGTTTAACTCATTACACTATTTAAAAAAATATAAGGAAATTAAAGGTACACATCTATGTTTGTTGCTCAAATAAGAAAATTGCAGATAGTTGTCGACTTTTGACAACATCAATATCAATCTTTGTTATCCTGCATAATCTGGTAGTCCTCTGGAAGATCAGTTGTAATTAAGATGACGTTCATAAAGTGAAGATGGCTGATGATTTGGCCTTGATAGAGAGGTAGCTGATGTATCAGCTATCACTATCATTGGAAACCGTGGGTTGCTCCCTGGTTGAAGTTTAGAAAAACGACCTTCATTGGCAGATAAGTTGTGATTTTTTTTGGAAAAGAAAAAGGTTCCACCATTAGTCCAAAATAATTGCTCTGTATGGGAGACAAGATGCTGTTCTAAGAAGTACAGGTTGTAATTGTAATGAAGTTCACAACACAGCCATTTGCTTCAGTGTAGCTGTTTTGAGAGTGCCCATGGAGAGTGGTCAAATGATTTAAAATAGCACGTTGATCCACTGCAATTTGTTCTGGTGGTCTGACATTGATAATGGAGGAGAAAAATCACCTCTGATCGGGGTAGTTGTATCACCAATTATGTGGTTAGTAGAGGGCTTTCTTATTAGAGGCATGTTTAAATGTGCAGATAGTAAAAATTCACTTTCTCCACTAGTGTCAGGCACAAAATAAGAATTATGATTTTGCATATTACCTCCTGCTTTAAAGTGTTTCTTGTTGAAATCTTCAGTCAATGAAGACACCAGAGAGGAATTTTTAATCCCAACTCTTCTTTTTATTCTCACTAAACCTAGGGACAGACTCGTTTAAAATTTGCATTATGGCAGAACTGCAGCTACAACAATAGGAGAAAAATTTTAGTAATATTTTAAGCCAAAATACAAGACTACAATAAGAATAACCTACAAAACCTCAGATTTCACGTTTACTATGCAAAGATAATATCATGAAAATTTGAAAACTGCTGACAACATTTTGAAATTCCTTATTTGGAATATACACATTTAAATAGTATAGTCATCAAATTTAAGAAATTAGAATTTGCAGTAATGGTGAAAGCCACTTTTTAAAAGCAGCTTTAATACCTTTATTTAGATTTCTGATAAGATTCATAGTTGCAAGCAGAGTTTCTCATAATCTTGAATACTTAAGGCACATTCCTCATTTTTAGGAAAAAAAAAGAATTTAAGCCTTTGTAGTTTTATACAATTATCAAAATCTAGCTTTACATTTATATTACCATAGATGTACAAAGTAAAACTTTATATATACATTACCAAGTCATAACTACAAATACTGAATTCCTTGCTTAAAACAGAGACTTCTTTTTCTTCCGTCAGAAAGTCAGCTAGACAAGCAGATCTTTGAAAATTCTGCCGGACTTTACTAAACCCATAAATGTTAAGCTGCCTAAGTAAACTTTTCATACTTCCAGTTTCAAATATTCTGAAAGGGGCCTTTCTATCCAAAACTTCCTTCTTAAAGACATCTTCATCAGTCACTATGGAAGATCCATTATCATTCCAACAGATAGATTTAAATTTCTCACTTCCAGACATTTTCCACAGTTTTCTTGGAAATGTCAAAGAACGAAATTCATTATCTTCATCTGGTTCACAGACACAATGTGTGTAACATGGTGTTTTTATCAAGGATTCTTCAGACAAATTCTGAAAAACATTTTCTTCAATCATAGACCTCAAGACAAGTTCCCAGGGAATGTTTGATCACACAGTAGAGATCTACCGGAGTTTCCTGAACCAGTTTGTCCAACTTTAGGAGACATATCTTGAATTTCTAAAGAAACATGTGCCATCTCAAATAACTTTTTCTACAGCTACTTTTCTAATCTGCATGATTTTGAGCACTGCAGCTTCAAATGCTGCTCTTGCAGGCCTGCACAGATAAACTGCTAGGCCATCACAATGGTTCTCAACTAGAGTAGATGTGGCATCACAAAAAGATTGGTCTCCTAGCAACTCAACTGTAACATTCAGGCAGTGTTTAATTATCATTCATTCAGTTAGAATGAAACATATAGGATGCTTATTTTTACAGTGTGATCTGCAAATATTATCCCCACAAAATCTTTTCAAATAATTTAATTTTGGGGTCTAAGAAATAAAACAAATCTCCATACTTTTGTACATAAATTTATACCACATTTGTGAACAGAGAATAAATAACGCACAAAATATATAAAATAATTTTAAAGTTATGTAATTAAAGTGAGATTTATGTAAAACCTGTTCAGAAAAGGCATACCTATTTCATTATAATTTATAATTAAAGTGAAACTTAATTTGATTTGGAAATGGAAGTAGTTATTTATCTGTTTACTTTAGAATAAGTAACTATATTCAAAACATGAGCAGAATAATTATCCGTGTATTTGTTATGTTTATAAATAAATGGTAAATATCTGTGAAATAAAACTAGATTCATATAATGAATCAAATTTAAGAAATCCCAAAGTGGATTATTTTTGTTTTAAATTGTAATTCAGAGCTGTAAGTAAAAAAATATAATTTAGTATTCTGCTTTAGAATTACAAAAGAGAATATCTTATAGCATACTTGCAAAAGTTTACTTTTGCCATTCTTTCACTCAGAGGTTTTTCAGTCCCTAGAAGGAATAAATTTTCTTGTCATCTTTATAATCCATACTCTTGGGGCTTCTGTTAAGTGTTCCAAAATGATGTTAATAAATACAATTATACACAAGATCCTGGGTTCATTTGACAGTGCCTCCATTAAGGGGAAAACAAACAATCAAAAACAAAGAAATAACAGTATATGTGGGTTGGGGTTGAAAAGACAAGCTAATGCATTTTAGAAAGCAATATGTTTCTCAATCCTGAAACAGTAAGCATTTTTAGTATAATGTGTCATTTTAAGGCAAGTTATTTTTACAGTAATTGTTAATAATAGCTAGGTACTGTATCATTAAACAGTAGTAAATGAAGTTCTACCAAAAGTTGTATTCTTTATTTAGAGATAAATTTCATTAAACATAAGCCAAATTCAAAAAGAGAGATAAAATTTTTAAATAAATAAATGTTCACTCAAGCTACAATGTATATTTTTCCATCAGTATATGTATATTCCATTCTAAGTAAATATTAGTAAGCTGAATTCATGGCATATTATACGTATATAAAATATAGTTATGTTGGATTTAGTCCTGATTCAGAAATTTTATTTAACATACACAAATCAATAAATGTGATACCATCCTTTAAATAACAAAGAATTCAAAAATAACAATCAAAAAATATATAGGAAAATTATTCATAGATCTTAACTTTTTAAAAAAAAAAATTTAACAAATTCGTTCTAGATAGAATATGACTAAACATAATAAAAGCCGTATATGAAAAACCCATGACTAACTTCAAGTTTAATGTTCACACACAGGAAGATTTTCCTCTGGTCCAATAATAAGAGAAAGTAGCTCATTCTCACAAGTCCAAAATTACACTACTAGAAGTTCTAGCCAGAAAAACAAGGCAAGAAGAAATATAAAAAGCATTCAACTTGCAAGCAAGCAGTAAAATTTTTACAGATGACATAATTGTACATAGACAGAAAACTCCATACACTCCCCCAGTGACTGTTAGAAATAATGAACAAACTTAGTAAACTTGCAGAATACAAAATCTATATACAAATATCCATTGCATTTTTATATAGTAACAACACATAATCAGAAAGAGAAATTAGGAAAACAATTGTGTGTACATTTATACCAAAAAGAATACAATAGGAATACACTTGATAAGTGAAATAAAAGTTTTAAACATAGATCAATATATTACAGGTGTAAGAAATATAAGTATATATAAAAAATAAAACAAATTATGGGCTTACTTATTGTATATAATGTGAGGAAATACCCTAATCTATCTTTCACTTGTTCAAACTCCCCAGCACTACTTATTGAGGAGAGTCTCTTTTCTTCATTTCTTACCCTTGCTTCTGCTTTCATGGGTTAATTGATCATAAGTGTGAAGGATTATATCTGGTTGCTTTATTCTCTTCTACTGATTGGTGTCAGTTTTTGAGCCAGTATCATGTTGTTTAAGTTACTAAAGCTTTGTAGGACTGTTTAACATCAGAAAATTTTACACTATTATATTTAATACCATTTTTCAAGATTATTTTGGCATCTCAAGATCTTTGTGGTTACATATAAATTTTGAAATTATTTGTTCTACTTAATGGAAAAATCTCATGTGTATTTTGACATGAATCACACTAAATGTAGATTCCATTGTGTAGTATGGTTGTTTCAACCACATTGTTTCACATCATTAACATAAGAGGTCTTTTCATTTCTTTGGATCAATTTTAATTTCCTTCATCAATGTTTTCTATTTTTTAATGTATATGTTTTTTCCTTATTTGTTAACTTCAATTTAGTTATTCTTTACATATATATAATTATATACTTTATATTTTTAAACACGTTTCCCACAAAATACAAAAGTCAGAAGGCAGTGGCAAGACATATTCAAAGTCCAGAATGAAAGAAAGCTGTTATATAAGATAATATATCAAGCAAGTCTACCCTTTAGAATAGAAAGAGAGATAAATATTCTCCACAAAAGCAAATACTTAAAGGATTTAGCAACAGAAAAAGAAATAATGAAACATCTCTAAAAATAAAGAAGCAGGATGCTATTGAAAGGGGAAATGCATAACTAGAAAGGCAATAGCTAAAATGACTTACAACACAATAAGCATGTTGTTGTAAAACAGGACATCAAAATTTTTAAGTGTCAGAGAGTGAAACAGGGCAAAACAGAGAATATTCTCCTTGTTTCTGTTCTCTGTATGATGCGTTTGTATTTGTATTCCTTTCAGTTACTATAAACAGATATAGTAACGGGTGAATATACATACAAAACAGGGTAACCATAAGTCAAAATCTTACAATGAAGTCACAAAGACAGAAAAAAAGCAAGATAATAAAAGAAAACTTACTAAGCCACAAAAAGAACAAGAAATGAACAAAAAGGAAATACCAAATCAAATGGAAAATGAAGTTCAAAATGGAAATAAACACCAGTTTAACAATAATTGTTACAATTGTTATTGGACTTAGTGCTTCAATCAAAAGATGTATATTGTCAGATGGGATAATATCGCAAGACCCTACATTATGAAGCATACAAGAGGCCCAATTTAGAAAGAGGAGCACACTTCAATTCAAAGCCAGAATATGGAAAAATAAATTCCATGCAAATGCACATGACAAGAAAACAGGACTAGCAGTACTGACTTCACACAAAATAGACTTTACAGGAAGGCCATAGAGAAAGATAAACAAGGACATGATATAATGATTAAAGGAGCCATACAAAATGAGGGTAATATACTCATTAATATATATGCACTCAATATAGGAGCACCTAAATACATAAAGCAAATACTAATAGATAAAAAGGGAAAAATCGATAGGAGCACAATCACAGTAGGTGAATATTACTCCCCATTACCATCACTAGACTGGTCTTTCAGACAGAAAATTAATAAGGGAACAAAGATACTAAAAGATACGATAAAATAATTGGATTTGGTTGATAATTTCAAAACACTACTTCTCCCCAAAACAGAATATAAATTCTTTTCCCATGCACATGGAACATTTTCTAGGAAAGTTTATGTACTGAGGCACAGAAGAAGCCTCAACAAATTTAAGAAGATAAAAATTATTTCAAGCATCTTTTCTGAGTATAAAACCATGAAATTAGAAATCAATCACAGAAAAATAGAGAGAAAAATGACAGCATGTAAATTAAAAAACATGGTACTAAAGTAAGGGGAAAATGTGATGAATTAAAAGAAAAAATTAAAAAATATCTTGAGAAATATGACACAACATTACACAAAATCTATGGAATAGAGTTAAAGCAGGCTTAAGAGGGAAGTTCATAGTGAAAAAGTCTGCCTCAAGTTAGAAGAGCAATTTCAAAAAATAAACTAACATTCTATTTAAACTAATCATGAAGAGAAGAGCAAACAAAACCAAAAAAAGCAGAAAGTGGGAAAATAAGGTTCAAGGAAGAAAGAATTGAAATAAAGATTAAAAAATAGAAAAAATCAATCAAACTGTTTCTTGAAATAGTCAACAAATCTGACAAAACTCAGTACAGGCTCACCAACAAGAAAAGAGAGAGAACACAAATAACATAAGAATTGAAAATGGGGAAAATACAAAGAGTACATGAAATTTGCAAAATATCTTAAGGGTATACCATGAGCAACTGCATGGAAACCAACTGGAAAACCTAGAAGAAATGGAGAAGTTTCAGGAAACATTCAGCCCACCATTATTGCATCAAGAGGAAATTGAACATTTGAACAGACAGATCACAAGAAATGGAATAGTATTATCAATAAAATAAAAAAAAGTCTGCAAACAAAAATTCAGACCCAAATAGCTTCACTGGGCAACAAAGAAAAATCCATACCAGTCCTCCTCAAACACTTTCAAAAGTTTGATATGGAGAGAGTACACCCAAACTCACACCATAAGGCCAACATCAACTTGATAACAAAACCAAAGACACTACCTAAAAGGAAAACTATAGGCCAATATCATTGATAAACATAGATGTAAATGTCATTAAGAAATTATTAACAAACAGAATCCAACAGCATGTAAAAAAAATCATACACCATGATCAAGTTAGGTTCATCCCAGGAACACAATAATGGTGTAACATATGCAAATCAATCAATTGTGATACACCATATCAAAAAAAGAGAGGACAAAAAACCACATGATAATCTCAGCAGAAAGAAAAAACATTTGAAAACATTTAACACCTATCTGCTAAAAAATTTCTTACCACAGTGGGTGCAGAGGGACCATATCTCAACATAATAATAGCTATTTCTGACAAATATACAGCCAGCAAAACACTCAATGTTGAAAAACTGAAACCCTTCTCACAAAAACATGAGACAAGGAAATGTTGCCCATTCTCACAATTTCAATTCAATAGAGACTTCAAAGTCTTAGCCACAACGATCAGGCAAGAAAATTTGATTTCCTATCAAATTATGCAAAGCATTTCTTTTTAGGTCTGAAACAAATGATCCCAAGATTTACATAGAGTCATAAAAAATCCATAGTTTCCAAAGCAATATTGAAGCAAAAGAAAGAGGCTGGAGGAATAACCCATCAGTTCTCCATACAATATTGCAGAGCTACAATAAGGAAAATGACATGATATTGGTACAGAAACAGGCATATGGACCATTGGAACAGATTAGAGAGCCTAGGAATGAATCTAAAGGCCTATGTTCAATTAAGATTTGACAGAGTAACCAGTAATATGACAGAGAAAAAACATCTCTTCACCAACTGGTGGGAAAACTGGATAGGAGCATGCAGAGTAATGGAGTTAGAACAATCCTTCAATCCATACACAAAAATAAACACAAAATTGCTTGAAGATTTAAATATAAGCAAGACACAGTAAATCTCCTAGAAGGAAATATAGGCAAAACACTCTGAGATAAATCTCAGCAATCATCTCCTATAATAGACTACCCAGGGAAGGGATGTAAGATCAAAATTAATAAATAGGACCTAATAAAACTTATAAGCTTTTGCACAGCAAAGGGAACCATAAACAAATTAAAATGACAACCTACAGGATTAAAGAAAATATTAAGAAGTGATGCAACTGACAAAGTCTTAATTTCCAAAATATAAAGAATTCATACAACCTAATAATAATAAAAAAAATCAAGAAACCCAATCTGAAAATATGCAGAAGTCCTAAACAAGCAATTCTCCAATAGAGACATTCAAATGCCACAGAGATATATGAAAAAAAAATGCTCACTATCATTATCAGAAAAGGGCAATTCAAAACTATAATGAAGTATCAATTCACAGTAGTCACAATGGTCATCATTCAAAAGTCCACAAACAATAAATGCTGGGGAAGCTGTGGAGAAAGGGAAACTTCCTACACTGTTGGTAGGAATGAAGTTTGGTGCAGTCATTTTGGAAGCCAGGATGGAGATTCCTCTAATGTATAAAAATATACTTAACACACGATCCAGCAATCCCAATTCTGGGTATATATCAAAAGGAACCCTATTTCAAAAAGACACCTGAACTCCAATGTCCTTAGCAGTGCTGTATACAACAGCCACAACATGGAAGCAACCCAATTGTCCAACAACAGATGACAGTATACAGAAGTTATGCCGTATTTATATAAGGGAATAATATTCTACAATAAAAATGATAAAACAATGACATTTGCAGCAAAATGAATGTCCTCCAAAAGTGTCATTCTAATTGAAGTAAGCCATAAATAGAAAGAAATATAATACAAGACATTATATATGAAGAAGCTTAAAAAAAATATTTGGAAGAGAACACTATGATTTCATCTACAAAACTGAAACACACTCGTAGATCTACTAAACAATTTTATGATTACTGTGAAAAGGGGCTGCAAGAGGATATATTTGGGAGCTGTAGATTTATAAATGTTATCCACTTATATAAAAACAGATGTTTTCAAAATTTCTTTCATATGACACAGGGCAGTATGTTAAATATTGTGAAGTAATATTTTATAGGCACAGAAATATATGCATGTACGGGGACACTATGCTATACACCACAGATTGACACATTGTAAATGGCATATTTCAATGATAAATAAATAAATAAATAGGTAAATAAATAAATAAATAAATAAATAAATAAATAAATAAATAAGTAAATAACATTTAATAATAAAAGAATTACAAATATTCACACTACTTAAATTACACATCAAGAATCTAGGAGAAAACAGAAAGAATAAAGAAGAAAATTGAACTACTGAGAGTAAGGCAAATAAAAAGAGAAACAATTGAAAAGGTAAAAAAATACCAAAGTCTGTTTCTTTAAACATAAAGATGACAAATATATAGGTTGGCTAAGAAAATAAAATCTCAAATAAACTTAGAAATAATAGAGACGATATAACCACTGATGTTGTAGAGATGCATAGCATCATAAGAAATTAACACTAGCCAACAATTTGAATGACCTAGAACAAAAGACAAATTCTCAGAAACATATGTCTTCCAATACTGAATAAAGAAGAAATTAGAAAGTTAAATAGAGGAAAAGTGTGTATGAGTAAATCAGTAATCCAAACCCCCCCAAACTAGAAAAAATTTTCAAGATGACTTTCCTGGCGAATTCTGTCATATATTTGAAGACAACTTTTCACCAATTCTTCCAAAAGTCTTCCAAGAATTTGAAGGGGGTGAAAGATTCCAAACTTGTTTTATGATGCCAGCTGTATTTGGATAAAAATGCTAGAAAGGACATTAGATGCAAAATATTGAATATTATCCCTGAGGAGAATATGTGCCAAAATTCTCAACAAAACAGAAGGAAAATGAATTCAACAACACATTTATTGTATCATACACGTAAATGACTAAAGGGATTTATCCCTGGGTTTAAGGATACTTCAAAATATTCAAATCAATAAAGGTGACATGCCACACTAATGGAATGAGAAATAAAACTCACATAATCATTTCAATAAGTGCAAAAAGAGCATTGTATATAATACAACATACTTTTAAGATACTCCCAACAAATTAAATTAACCCTGTCAGTGGCACGATATCATATACACAGAAACACGGTGTGGAGAGCAGCAGAGCAGTTCTCTTTTTATTGATTCTTAGAAAAAGGGTGTATATAGGACATTCACAATGACTCACATAACATCTAACTTATAACAATGTTAATAATCTTAAACTATTTATGTCCTCATGCTCCTGCAGTAAGCACAGGATGTTAAATGATCAAGGATTGTTTTAAAGTTCATCACGGAACTTCATTAAGTAGGCCATCTCTTATCCAGCTGTCTGTGCCTGTCTTAGGTTGTCCTCCTCTGAGGATCTTACCCAGCATAGGCCATACAGCCATCCATACTGGATACAATGAGCAGGCCATTTCTTATCCAGCCTCGATATGTGACATTCCTCACAGCTTGTTTATCAGTTCAGCCCATGGGCTCATTCTCTAGAGTCTTCAGACAGGAGCCTAAAAATCCAACATCCCTTGACAGAAAAATGGATGAAGAAAATTTGATGTTTATATGCAATTGAAACAATACTTTGTATTCTTATCAACAGTGTCCACGGTGTTACTTTTTCTCCACAATCTCACCAACATTTATTACTTTTATTTTTGATGAGAACCTTCTGACAAGTGTGAGGTCTTGTCTCATTTTTGGTTTATGACTTTCCTTATAATTTATAACTCTGAACATATTTTCATATGTCATTTAGCCAACTCTTTGTTTTCTACAGACAATTGTTTCAGATATATCTATTCAGTTCCTAAGGACATTTTTTAAAATTGGATTCTTTGGCCTTTTTTGTTGTTGTTGTGGGGTAAGAGTTTGACATATATTTGGATATTAACACTTGATTGGAAAATATCACTTGCAAATATATTGTCCCAATATGTTGGTTGACTTTTCATTTTATTGATCGTTTCTTCTGCAGTGTAAATCTGTTCAGAGTGATACAATCAAATTTTGTTAGATTTGCTTCTGCTTCCCTTGCCAGAGGAGACATATGTAGAATCAACTTAAGTCCATTGTCAGAGTGTACTTCTTATGTTTTACACTAGGATTCTTTGTTTTCAGGTTTTATGCTTTATATGCCGGGACTGGGATTGCTTTGCCATATGATAGGTCTATTTTAATTATTTAAAGGAACTTCCATACTGTTTCTAAAGTGGTTGCACCAATTTCCATTTCCACCAACAGCGTTGGAGTGTCCCTTTTTCTCCACAACTTCCCCAGTCTTTATTATTTGTAGACACTTGGATGACAGCCCTTCTCACTAGTGTGAGGTAAACCATTAATTTTGTCTTGCATTTGTATAATGATTAGCTATGTAAGCATGTTTTTATGTTTCTGATTGTCATCTGTGTGTATTCTTTAGAGAATTGCCTTCTGCTCATTTTCTGGCTGAGTTTGCAGATTTTTGAAATGGAGTTGTATGAACATTTTGTGTATTTTAGAAATTAGCCTCTTGTTGATTGCATAGTTTCCTAACTTTTTCTCCCATTTGGAATTTTATGTTTCCATATTGTTTATTTTGGTGTGTAGAAGGTTTTAAGTTTAATTAGGATCTATTTGTTTATTTTGCTTTTATAGTTTTCAGCTTGGGAGTTTGAAATAAGAAAGTTTTGCTACAATTTATGTCTTGTTTTGACTTTTTGAGATTCCAGTAGTTTTACTGTGTCATGTATTACATTCAGATATTTAAAACATTTTGAGTTTATTTTTGTACAGTGTGAGGGAGTATTCTAATTTCATTGATTTACATGTAGCTGTCAAGCTTTCTCAACATCACTTGCTTAAAACTTTCTTTTAGGCTTTGTATACTTTTTTTCCTTTTTCATAGTTTATTTGACCATAGATGTGATGTTTTATTTCTGCCTCTGTGTTCCATTCCAGTGATATAGATGTTTGTTTGTTTTCCAGTATTGTGCTGTTTTGAGTGCTGTTTTTGTAATATAGTCTGAGATCTGGGAGGGTTATGGGTTATGACTCCATGTTTGTTGTTTTTCCTCATTGTTACTTTTGCAGTTCTGGTAATTTTGCAGTTCCATACAAATCTTAGAACTGTTTTAATTTCTGTGGAAAATATCATGTAGATCGATCTGAATCACTTTATATCTGAAGACATGTTTTGTAGTATGTATATTTTAACAATATTAATTCCTCTAAACTAAGACCTTGAGATTTCTTTCCATTTATTTGCATCATCTATAAATTTTTATCAGTGTCCTATAGATTTTATTATCTTGGTTTTTTCATAGGTTTTTCATTTTTGATCTGATATCATATGGATTTTTTAAAATTATGGAATATTTCATTGTTAGTGTAAAGAAATCTGACTGTTTTTGTATATTAATCATGAATCATACTACTTTGCTAAATGTCTTTTTTAGTTTTAGTTGTTTTGGTGTGGAGAATCTGTAGGGATATCTATATAGGTTATCATGTCATCAAAAATAATAACAGTTTTACTTCATTCAGTCCAAGTTGAATATCTTTTTCCTTGTCCATTGTTTTTGCTAGAGATTTCCCATACTGTGTTTAATAGAAATGGTGAGAGTGGGAATCCTTTTCTTATTCCTTAATTTGGCTTTCAGTTTTTCACTTTTGCATATTATGTTGTCTGTGTATCTGTTATTAATGACTTTAGCTATGTTGAGATATATTTCCTGAATCCTATTTTGGTAAGAGGTTTCTGTTTTTGCTGTTTTTTCTGTTGTTTTTTTGTTGCTGTTGTTGTTGATATTTTAATTAATAAAAGTTGAAGTCTGTGAAATGATTTTTATGGATTTATTGGGATGATCACGTCAATTTCCCTGTTTCTTTTTTTAATGTGCTGAATGGAACTGATTGATTTCATGTATGTTCCACCTCTCTTATGACCCTTCAATGAATTAAAGTTGATCGTGCTGTATAATTCATTTTAGGTATGGCTGGATTTTGTTTGCTAATAATATTTCATAGAATTTTTGCATCTATATCAATCAAAGATTTTGTCTTAAAATTCTCTTTGCCTGTACTTTGTATGTTGGCTTTGCTATCAGGGTGATGAAAGCTTCAAAGAATTAATTTGTGAGTTTCCCACATCTTCACCAGTTTTGAATAGTTGGAAGGGTATAAGTTCTGCTTTGTATTTTTGTACAGTTTTCCACGGGAGGTGTTTAAATCTGCACTCCTATTTAACGATTTTTTAAATGCAGATTCTTTCCTTGTTCTAGTAAACAGTTTGTTCAAATTATATGTTTCTCCTTATCCCTGTCTCTTTCTAGATATTTGTCTATTTCTTCAAAGTTGTCCAGTTTGCTGGCATGTAAGTGTTGACAAAATAATCCCTTTTTTATATATTTGAGGGAACAATTGTTATTTCTCCACATTTATTTCTGATTTTTTTTCTTTGGAGCATCTCTCTTTTCTTCATGATGCACCTAGCTAGAGGCTTTTTCATTTTGCTTATCTTAAAAAGAAACCAAAACAAAATTTTTGGTTTGACTATTCTTTTGCATAGTTGTTATTCTCTCCAATATATATTAGCATGGTTAATGGATCATGTTTTTTTCTTTTTTAACTTTTTTTATTGATTTTTATTCATTTTAAAAGGTTGTCTCAAATTCCATTGTAGAGCACAATTTTTTAGTTACAATGAACATGTATACATTTGTTGTCCCATTTTTTCCCCTGTGAGCTGCCGTAAAGATCTTTTATATATTTCCCTGTGCTATACAGTACAATCCTGTTTATGTATGTTACAATTTTGATCTCCCAGCCTATCTCTTCCCACACCCCACCCTTTTGGCAACCAAACTTTGTATACTTTGCCTAAGAGTCTATTTATGTTTTGAAATCATGGGTTTTTTGTTTGGTTTGATTTTGTTTTTAAATTCCACTCATGAGCCTTCTCATATGGTATTTTTTTTTCTCTTTCTGGCTTACTTCACGTAGACTGATTTTCTCCAAGAGCATCCATATGGCTGAAAATGGCAATATGTTGTCACTTGATAAGACTGACTACTATTCCATTGCATAAATATACCACCTCTTCTTTATCTAGTCAACTGTTGATGGACATTTAGGCTGTTTCCATGTCTTGGCTATTGCAAATAATGTTGGCTATTACTTTGGGGAGCAGGTGTCATCCTAAAGTAGGGTTTCTTCTGGATTTATGCCCAGGAGCGCGATTCTTGGGTTATATGTTAAGTCTATTCCTAGGCTTTTGAGGAATCTACATCCTGTTTTCCACAGTGGCTGCACCAAACTGCATTGCCACCAGCAGTGAAGGAGGGTTCCCTTTATTCCACAGCCTCTCCAGCATTTGTCATTTGTGGATATTTGAATGATGGCCATTCTGAATGGTGTGAGATGATACCTCATTGCAGTTTTGATTTGCATTTCTCTGATAATAAGTGATATTGAGCATTTTCTGATGTGCCTTTTGATCATTTGTATGTCTTCCTTGGAGAATCGCTTGTTTGGGTCTTCTGCCCAGTTTTGGATTGGGTATATTTTTTCTTATTCAGTTGGATGAGCTGCTTATATACTCTGGAGATCAATTCTTTGACGGTTTCATTTGCAAATATTTTTCCCATTCCGTAGGTTGTCTTTTTGTTTTACTTCCAGTTTCGTTACTGTGCAGAAGCTTGTAAGTTTCATTAGGTCTCATTGGTTTTTTCTTGCTTTTATTTCTTCCACGAGAAGTTTTTCGACACTTTTGTCAGAAAACATTTTCCGTATATTTTCCTCTTGGTGGTTTATTGTATCTTGTCTTATGTTTAAGTCTTTGATCCATACTGAGTTTATTTTTGTGTATGTTGTTTTAGCTTCATTGGGAGTGTTCTAGCTTCATTGAATTACATGCTGCTGTCCAGTTTTCCAAACACCAGTTGCTAAAGAGACTATCTCTTTTCTTTTGTAATTTCTTGCCTCCTTTTTCTAAGATTAATTTACCAAACATTTTTGGGTTCATATCTGGGCTCTCTATTCTGTGCCATTGGCTTATATGTATGTTTATCTTCCAATACAGTGCTGTCATGTTGACTGTTGCTCTATAGTATTATCTGAATCATTAGCGTTAAGAAATGCCACTGATATTTGCACCTTAATCTTGTAACATACTACCTTGCTAAATTATATGATCAGCAGTAGAAAATTAATTCTGGATCTTGTAGGGAGTTTAATAAATAGTAAAATATTATCTGCATATAGTTAGACTTTTATTTCTTCCTTTCCAATTTGCATCCCTTTTTCATCTCTCTCTTATTTGATTGCTGTGGCCAGGAGTTCCAAGTATATCTTGAGTATGATTCATGGTAGTGTGCATCCTTTTACTGTCCCAGATTTTAGTAGGATGAATTTGACCTTCTCACCTTTGAGTACTATGCTGGCAGTATGTATGTTATCTATAGCTTTCATGATCCTGAGATATATTCCCTCTATGCCCACATGGTGAGAATTTTTATCATACGTGCGTGTTGAATTTTATCAAATGCTTTTCCTGCATCTATTGAGATGATCATGCGCTTTTGGTCCTTTCTGTTGTTGATGTGCTGTTTTACATTGATAGATTTTCATAAGTTGAACCACCCTTGTATCCCTGGCATGATCCCCACTTGGTCATGATATATAATCTTTTTTCTGTGTTGTTGGATTTTATTTGTTACTATTTTGGTGAGGATTTTGGCATCTGTGTTCATCAGTGATATTGGCCTATAATTCTTTTTTTGGTAGTGCCTTTGCCTGGTTGTAGTATCAGGGTGATTGTGGCTTCATAGAATGTTTTTGGGAGTATTCCTTCCTTTTCAATCTTCTGGAAGAGTTTGAGAAGAACTGGTATGAGTTTTTCTTTGGTTGTTTGGTAGAATTCTTCCATGAATCAATCCAGTCCTGGACAGTTATTTGTAGGGAGGTTTTACATTGCTATTTTGATTTTATTTCTAGTGCTCTGTTTGTTCAAGGGGTCAGTTTCTTCTTGATTCAGTCTTGGTGGACAGTGTCTTTCCAGAAACTTGTCCATCTCTTCTAGGTTATACAGTTTGGTCCCATATACTCTTCATAATATTCTGATATGATATTCTGTATTTCTATTTTTTGTGCAATTTCTCCATTCTCCTTTCTTATTTTGCTAATTTGTGCTCTCTCTCTTTTCTTCTTTTTGAGTTTGGCCAGAGGTTCATCGATTTTATTTACTTTTTGGAAAAACCAGCTTTTGGACTGGTTGCCTTTTTTCCTATGGTCTTTTTAACCCCTAGTTTATTTATTTCCTCCCCAATATTGATGATTTCCTTCCTTCTGCTGCCTTTTTGGCTTTTTTTGTCTTGTTTTTCTAATTCATTCTGCTGGTGGGTTAAATTGTGCATTTGTGTTTGTTCTTCTTTTTTGAGGAAAGCCTGTATCGCTATAAACTCCCCTCTCAGCACTGCTTTTTCTGTGTCCCATAAATTTTGTGGGATTTTGCTATCATTATCTTTTGTCTCAAGGTACTTTTTCATTTCAGCTTTGATTTCTTATTTGACCCATTGGTTTTTTAATAACATATTGTTTAATCCCCATGTTTTCCTTTGTTCTCCTTTATTTCTCTGTTTTTGATTTCTAGCTTCATGGCATTGTGGTCAGTAAAGATGCTTGAGGTAATTTCTACCTTCTTAAAATTGCTGAAGTTTCTATTTTGCCCAAGTACATCATGAATCCTGGTAAATATTCCACGTGCACTTGAAAAGAATGTGTATCCTGTTTTGGGGGGTTGCAATGCTCTGAATAATCCACCAAGTGTAATATTTCTATTGTATTATTTGATTTTTCTGTTGCCTAATTTATTTTCTGTCTTAATGATCTGTCCAGTGATGTTAGTGCAGTGTTGATATCTACAAATATGACTCCCTTTTTATATGTGTTAGTAATTATTTTATGTACTTAGGTGCTCCTTTATTTGGTGCATATGTATTAACGAGTGTGCTATCCTCATATTGTATCACTCTTTCAATCATTATAAGATGTCCTTTATCTTTCTTTATGGCCTTTATTTTAAAGAATATTCTGTCTAAAATCAGTAATGCAACATCTGTTTTTTGGCTTTTCCTATTGTATGGAATACCATTTTCCATCCTTTCACTCTCAAACTATATGTGTCCTTCTCTCTGAAGTGGGTCTCTTGTGTGCAGCATATTGAAGATTCTTGCTTTATTATCCAGCCTGCCACTCTATGACTTTCGACTGGAGCATTTAGTCCATTAACATTTACAATAATTGATGATAGGCTTGTGTTTATTGCCAAATTGACCTTTTCTTTGCAGTTGAATTTTTATTTCCTCTTTGTTCCTTTCATCTTCCTTTTATGGTTTGGTCATTTTCCTTTGTATTATCATGAAATTTATTTTGTTTTTGTGACTCCCTGATAAGTTATTTTCTTCCTGTTACCCTTTTTATAAGTCCATTAGACCATTAGTATAACTGCTTTTATTAAACGGACAGCAACATGATCTCAAACCCATCCTACCAAGAACAAAAATTTTTAAAATTAAAGACCAAAAAAAAAAAACTCTCTATTTTCCTGCCTCCCTTTCCCACTCTCAATGATTTGTATGTCTTGTTTTAAAATTTTGTGTTTATTTTATTTGTAATTCATGAGTTATCACATTTCCAGCTGTGATTTTCACATTTCTGTAGCATCTTGCTGCTTTTGTTTTTAGAGAAGACCTTTCAATAATTCTTATATCATGGGTTTAATGTTGCTAACTCTTGAAACTTTTTCTTGTCTGTGAAATCCTTTATTTCTACTTCTACCAAAGAGTATAGTATTGCTGGTCAAACTATCCTACAGTATCTAATTTTTTTTCATTCAGGACTTTGAATGTATCTTGTCACTCCCTCCTGGGCTGTAGTACTTGTGTAGAGAAATCAGCTGGTAGGCTTATGGGGATTCCATTGTAACACAGACTTTACTATTCTCTTGCTGTCTTTAGGATCATACATTTATCCTTTACTCTGGCCATTTTAATTGTATGTCTTGGTGTGGGTGTACTTGTGTTCTTCCTGTTTGGGACACTCTGAGCTTCCTGTACTTGGATATCTGATTCCTTCTTTAATTTTTGTAAGTTCTCAGTTGTGATTTCTACAAAAACCTTTGCAATCCCCTTTGATCACTCTTCCCATTCTGGGACTTCTATCATGACAAGATTGGCATGCTATAATTTATCCCATAGGTCCCTTTTGCTTATCTTGTTTGTTTCTCTTTGTTTCTCTTATAGCTCTTCTGATTGGGTCCTTCCTATTGTTCTGTCTTCTAAGTCACTAATCCATTCCTCTGCATTATCTAGTCAGCTTTGCTACACCTTTAAATCATTCCTCATCTCAGTCAACGGGTTTACCTATTTTACTCATCTCTTCTTTATAGCTTCTATTTCATTTTTGACATATTTTGTATCTCTAAACACTATCACTTTTATTTACTTCAGTACTTTGATCACTCCGTTTTTGGAATCTTGATCTAGTTAGATATAAATGTCTGTTTCACTGATCGTTCTTTCAGGGGATTTCTCTTGATCTTAAATTGGGAATGGTTTCTCTGCTTCTTCAATTTTCTCCTAACTCTCTGGCACTGTGGTTTATGGAGTATCAGTTATCTACTGTGGTCCTAAAGTAGTTTATCTACCTAATGCCTATGTAGTTATACAACTTAGAAAAGAGAAAAAAGAGAGAGAAAGAATTTTTAAGAAGGGAGAAATGAATGTTTGAAGGCATTTTATAATGAATAAAAGAAAAGGAATTTGAAGCAGAGTCTGGAAAAATAATAATAATAAAAATATTTTAAAAAATTTCAAAGGGATTAAAATGGGGGTATATATAATGCAAGAAGAAGTAAAAATTATGAGGGTAATATAAAATGGAACAGGTAAAAACTGATTAATACAATGGGGTGGTCATTGTTCTCCTGGAGACTGTGAACTTTTAATGTGAAGTCTTTCTTTATTCACCCTGATTTGGAAGCCCAGCTTGTTATTCCCAGAGGCCCTCCATTGGAGCCCTCATCTGTGCTGCTCCCAGGGTATGTCAGCAATCAGATCGCTCCTACACCCAACACTGGTTCTGATGAAGCTCTCTTTACTCTGGGCTGAATTTTCAATGCCCTGCCCGATGCTGCAGTCTGATGTTGCAGACTGACCAGGCAGGACTGAGCATCATAACCTCTCCAGCACCATGGTCAGGGGCTGTATTCCTGCCCAAAATTAGACGGGCCACCCGCCCCGTCAGGTTGCTGATCACTCTGCTGCTCTGTGACACTATATGCTCTGCCTCGGGTTTGCACACAAGAAGTGGGCTTAGGGAAGACTGAGCCAAAATCCAGCTCCTTGTTTGTCTTGTCAAACAAGTTCTCTGGGGAAACAGCCAGTATGTTCCTATCTGCCTCAGTCTGTAGACAAGTCTCGGTCTTGCCCTTGAGGCTGCTATGTCCTTAGGTGTAGATGCAGGTTTTGTGCCCACTACCACCTCGGTGTAAAGCACTAGAGGGTATGGTGGCTGTGCCTGAGCCCTAGCTCTCTTCACCTAGAAACATTTGTAAATTTCAGAGATGGGGAATGCACCCTTCACCCACAGGGCACATCTGCCCAGTTGTTTTATGGAGGGCCCAGGTTGTTCTGCCCTGTGCACCCACAGCCATGACACAAAGTCAACTCCATTCCCCTGGGCTGCCACAGCGCAGCCATCCCCAACTACCTCCCTGCTTGGGCAGCTTGTCCCTGCCCCCAACTTCTGGGTTGCATCTTTGGCTGAGAACTACAGGGATCCTCTGTGCCTGTTTAACTTAATTATGTCAGTCAACTTATACTATGTGCATGTCCAAGCCTTGGAGGCTCCCCTTCCATCCTGCTGATCTCTCAGTTGTAGAAGGGAGACACAGTGAATGAGCAAAAGTCCTTCTTTGATTCTCCCTCTCTGTCAGATCTGTCCCACTCTGTTTTGCCTTTTCTTCTTTCTTTCTTCCTTTTCTCCTACCAGATTATTCACATCTTTATCTATTGAAGAAGACAATATTCTGTCAGAGTTCTGCAGGTTCTCTGGTTAGTTGAGTGGGTCTGTGGATGTGATTGTTGGTGCATTTGTGGGAAAGGGTTAGCTACGAGCATCTTTCTACTCCAACATCTTTGCCTCGCCCTCCAAAAGTCTCACTTTATGGTGGAAAATAAACATACTCTGGAAATGAATGGAAAAGATATCCCATGGAAATGGAAAGAAATTGCAGATTGCAATGCTCTACTCATACAAAATACATTTTAAAAAAGGGGCCAAAATGAAAAAATATGAGATTATATAAAGAAAAAGAGATGAATAAAAAATAGTGTATTACACTCATTAAATTGTATATGGACCCAACACCGTAGATCCTAAGTATAAAATGAAATTTAGTAGACAGGAAAGAATTAATTCATTATAAAACAATAATAGTAGGTGAGTTTAACACTTCACTATTCTGATAGCCAGATTATCCAGAAAGAATATCTGTAAGGAAATAGAGATCTTAATAGCATATTAGATCATTTGAACCTAACTGAGCTATTGGACTCTGCATCAGAAAAGCAGAACACATAAAACTTTCAAGTGTGCACAGGATGTTATCTAAGGAATAAATGACAGATTATGTCATGAAATGAGCCTCAGGGACTTTAAGCAAATATAGATTACAGCAAGTATTTTTCCATACACAAAAGTAAGAAACTGTGCATCAACTTTAGAAAGAAGTATAGGAAAAGCACAAACATGAGGTCAAACCACATCCACAAATAAATAAAATAAAACCCGTTCAATGATGAAATCAAAGAGGTAATAAAATCAACTTGGAGACATATTACAATGAATACACAGCTTCATAAAACGTATGTGATGCAGCAAAGACAAACCTAAGAGGGAAGTTCACAACATATCAGGACTTCTACATAGAACAAGGAAAACCTGATAGAAAGGACCAAACATACCACCCAAAATAACAATAAGAACAAACAAAACCCAAAGGCAGTAGAATGAGAAATCTTTAATGATTATGTTGAAAATATATAAAATAATATTGAAAAATAAATTACAAATCATAAAATCAAAAGCTTTAATTTTTATTGAAAATATTAACAAACAGGTAAGCATTTAGCCAGGCTTATCAAGAAATACAGAGAGTGGACTGAAACAAAATAAGAAATAAAATAGTAGAAATAATATCTGATATTACACAAATACAAAACAATTTATGAAAGCACTATGAGCTGTTATGTGACAACAAACTGGACGACCTAAATGAAATGGACAAATTTCTAGAAATGTACAGCCCATCAACACTGAATAAAGAGAAAACTGAGAACATGAAAAGAGCAATCAGTATATGTTCAATAAAATGTGTAATTTTAGAAACACCCCTTGAACAAAATGCCTGGATACCTTCAGCAAAACAACTTTCCCCCAAACTATTTTAAAAAATGTAGTTGGAAGAAAAATTCCCAATGTTATTCTATGAGGCCAACATTACCCTGATAACAAAACCAGTCAAAGACATTACCAAAAAAAAAAAGAAAATGAAAATCCAAAATCCTTGATGAATGAGGATATACATTCAAAAATCCTCGAAAAACATCAACAAATGAATCCAGGAATACTTAGAAAGGATTATAAACGATGATCAATTGGATTCCTTTCAGAGTCACAAGGATGGCTCAACATACACAAGTCAAGCAGCATGACACATATCTTATAATGGAAGGACAAAATTCACAAAACTATGTCAATACAAAAATAATAAGCATTTGACAAACTTCAACATACATTCATCATCAGAATTCTCATGAAAGTGAGTACAATGGGAACGTCTCTCAACATGCTAAAGGCTATTTATAACAATTTATAATACTCAGGGGAAATGGTGAAATCCTTCTGGGTAAATTCGTGAACAAGACAATGATTCCTACTCTCACCATTTCTGTTCAATACTAAAAGAAGAAAGGAAAAGGAAAAGAAAAAGAAGAAAAAGAAACACAAAATGGAAAGAAAGAGGCAAAATTCTCACCATTACTGTAGGCATAACAATATACATACAGAGTCCTAAGGGCTCCAAACTGACTATTATGAACAATAAATAATTTCATCAAGGGAGCAGGGTACAAGATTCATGTAAAGAAGTCTCTTGAATTTCTACACATTAATCATGAGATACCATAAAATGGACACTGAAATCAATAAAATCTAATACCACTTTCCCCCGAATATCTTGGAATAAATGTAACCATATATATGAAAGATATACACACTGAAAATTAGAAAAACATTTACTTAGAAATTAAAAATGATTCAAAGAAATGGAAAGATGTCTTGTGCTCTTGGATTGAAAGGGTTAATATTGTTAACATGGCCGTACTACACAAAGAAACCTACAGATATAGTGCAATTCCTGTTAAGAAGCTGTAGTATTTTCCACAGAACCAGAAAATAAATAACTCTAAGTATTACATGAAACCATTAAAAATTGCCAAAATGATCTTGAGAAAAAACAACAAATCTGG
Organism: Vicugna pacos; assembly: GCF_048564905.1. Taxonomy (NCBI): domain Eukaryota; kingdom Metazoa; phylum Chordata; class Mammalia; order Artiodactyla; family Camelidae; genus Vicugna; species Vicugna pacos. Next base: position 1,707,188 of record NW_027328737.1, read on the forward strand.
AGGTATAACCCTCCCAGATACCTTACTATACTATAAACCTACAGTAATAAAAAGATTATGGCATTGGCACAGATATATTATCAATAAAAACAGATAGTGAGCCTAGAAATATTTCCACACACCTATGAGCAATGAATCTATGATAAAAGAAGCAAGAGTACACAATGGATAAAAGAGAGTCACGTCAATGGATGGTGTTGGGAAATCTGGACATCTACACGTAAAACAGTGAAATGAGAGCATTCCCTGACATCATATACAAAAATAAACTCCAAGTGTATTAAGGAGCTAAATGTAAGACCTGATACTATAAAACTGCTAGAAGGGAATATAGGTGATACACTATTGGATATATATCATAGGAATATTTTCTTATATCAGTCTCCTAAGGCAAAAGAACAAAAGCAAAAATAAGCAAGTGGGACCTAAACAAACTTGAAAATTTCTGCACAGCTAAGGACACTCTCAATGAAATGAAAATACTGCCTGTGTAATTGGAGAACATATTTGCAAACAATGCAAGTGACCATTGGTTAATAGATGTAGGTTAATAGATGTAACATGGATTTAGGTTTCACAACTCAATGTGAAAAAAAAAAACCCAGTCAAAAACAAGAGCAGAGTACCTGAGTTTGTTTTTCTCCAAAGAAAACTTACAGATGAGTAACAGGCAAGTAATAAATTTGCACAACATTACTAATTATTAGGTAATTGCAAATCAAAACCACAATGAGTTATCACTTCACACTGGTAAAATGGCTATTATCAAAAAGTCTACAAATATTAAGTGTTGGAGAAGATGTGGAGGTATGAAATCTCTTGTATACTCTAAGTAGTAATGTAAATTGGTACAACTTCTTTGGAAAACAGTATTCAGATTTGTTTAAAGCCTAAAAAGTTAACTACAATGTCACCCAGTAATAACTCTCCTAGGAAAAATCTGGGGAAAACACCCTAAGTTGAGAAGAACCAATGTTCACAAGAACACTGTTTATAATATGCAGACAGAAAAGCAATCCAAGTGTCCACAGTAGACTATGGACTTAAGAAGATATGATGTTTCTATAAATATGCAATGGAATAATACTCAGCCATGAAAATGTATAACACATTGTTTTTCAGCATCCTGAATGGACCTAGTAAATAATGTGCTTAATGAATTAACTTAGACAAAGACAAAAGTATATAATATAATTTATATGTGGAAATTAAAAAGTAACAAATATCTGTGTACATCTATCTATAGCTATCTAATGATAGATGGCAGATAAATAGATAGAAGGATAATGCATGATTGATAGAGAGATGGAGAGATAGATAGATAGATGGTTAGATAGATAGATAGATAGATAGATAGATAGATAGATAGATAGATAGAGACATGTTGTAGAGGTAAAGAGATAAGATAGACAAGACTTAAGCAGACTCAAAGATATGGGAAAAATTTATGTTTACCAAAGTGGAAGGGAAAGAGATTTTAATGGAAGTGTATTGACAGATACAAAATAGTATCCATAAAATAGAGAAGCAACAAGGATAATCTGTATAGAGCATGGAATTGTACACAATAGCTTAAAATACTTGTATGTTAAAATTATTGTAATAATTCATTATGCAATATAATCTACAAAGTGATTAGAATAACTATGCTGTATATCTGAAACTACACACTATAGTACATCTACTGTACTTCAAATAAAAATAAAACATCTCATGTATAATTTAGTCCTTTTTCCGCTGATAGAAGCGTCCTTTAATATTGTTTTAATTTTACTCTTTACCTTTTATGATTACTGTTTCAAATTATTTCTTTTATTGTTGTGAGCATGTAACCAGTTTGACTTATCTATATTTATTTCTCCTGAATTCCTATTTTTCTCTCTTTAATCCATATATTATAGTAGCATTTAAAAACATACCCAAATGAACAGATGAAAATTTCTCGTGGTCTCTCCTTAGCATTTTGGCCAATGTTTTACCCATTTTTGCCAATTTATATTTCTTAGAAGACTTCTATTCTGTACCTCTTATAAGGTGTCTCAGTTTTGTTTTTTTGTCACATTCAGGTTTGTTTGTCTGAAAGTTTTTATTTTCACTTTTATATCTAAGTGATAACTATCTAAATATTATTGGGTTAGTGACTTCTTATTTCAGTAGTTTGAAATGTAATTTTATTTACCTGTGGCCTATGTTTTCTGCTCAGAAATCTGCTGATAGCCTAATGGGGGATCCTTTGTAGATTATCATAACTATTTTTGGTTACCTTTAAAATATTACTCTGCCATTGACTTGCCAATTTTCATGTGACATATCCTAAAGGAGGTCCCTTTTTCATATAGTTATTGGTGTTTTGTTGGCTCATGGAATTGTATATCAGTTCCTTTCACAGGTTCGGGAAGTTATAAACTATTATTTCTTTAAATAAACCATCAGCTGCCTTCTAACTTTCTACTCCCTCCATGATTCCACTCTAATGTGCACTTCCTGACGAAGTCTGATGGCTACTGTAGAATTTCCTCACTTTTTAATATCTTGAATATCTGCCCTCTCCTATCATTTCTAGTTTTGTATTGGTGAGTTTGTTAATCTCTCTTACAGAAAGACACTCTACTTCCAATGCTTTCTGTTGCATTCTTCATCTCATTTATTAAGTTCTCCTGGTCCTCCAATAATGTTTGGATATTTTATAGTTTCAGTCTCTTTGGTAATGTATTCCTTATCATCATTTCATTTATTCCTGAGCTAACTAAACTGCTTTCTTATTTTTGTTTTTTGTATTGAGATTGTGTATGGCACATATTTGGATTCTCTATTAGTTATGTGGCAATACACCATGACTTTAAGTTTGTTTGCTGCAGGGTTGACATTGTGTGTGTGTGTGTGCACGTAGGTGTGTGTGCATGTGTGTCTGTGACTGTGTCGGTGTCTGTGTGTGTGTGTGTGTGTATGTGTGTGTGTGCGTGCCCTATAATGTTACTGTGACTGGTCATGATCTTGATAAATTATTGCTCTGATGACACTTATAAAAAATTGGGAGTTGGAGTCCTTGCTTTTGTTTTCTGGTAGTTTGCAATTTTGCACAATCTTTTATTTTACTTACCTGAGCTACCTCTGATAATATTTCAAACTGGCACTTTGCAGTCACTACTGTCTGGATAAAAGATGTGCTTTCATTGTCACTTCTTAGACTTCTTTGGTAGTTAAAGCCACTGTTGTCACTGGGACGGTGAACCCTTCCTTTTATCTGATATCACTTGAGACTCAGTGTACACACTGAGGAAATGTGTAAAGACAGGTGGGTATTTGGAATCAGACAAGTGCCTTTGATATGTCCAGTGTTGCAAGGTACCTTGTCTCCACCACTGTGAATGGGGAGTAGGGACATTTTCATGAATGTCTGAGTGTCTGAAGGATGGAATTTCTGTCTCCTTTGTGGCTCCCTCCAGTTACATGTTACCATGAGTACTGGTGCAGTTGGAGGCCGATGCAGTGTAATCCAATGAGACCCTGTTCCTACTGGGTTGTCTGAACTTGAGGACTCATATATCCTAGTCAGGGGGCCTTGGTTTCACACACCAAATCTGCTCCTCCCTCAGTTCAGCTTCTTTTGTGTGTTTTAGTCCACCAAACTTTACCTGTTCACATACGTTCCGGATTATTGTTTTGTGTTGTATTATTTTTGGTTGAGATGTGAACGTTTTATTGACTGTAGATGAAAGGGGAGAGACAGAAATTGTTTAAACTTATGTCACTTTTAAAAGTATATACTTTTTCAGATAAAAGCTTAAATTCTACTAAGGACATTATGAAAAGAGTGAAGAAAGTGAATACATCACCTCCCTTTATGCCAGAGTACTACAAAATATTTTGATTTTCCTGGGTTGTTTTTTTTAAAGTTTTTCCCACCTACATGCACGTTTTACTGTAATATATCCCTATAATCTCTTTAAAATCAATTAAATTTTTAAAATAATTCTCACTGCTGTAAATATAGCCCTGTTGGTTCTCTAATTTATTACTAGCAGCTTGCACATTTCTGTCTTCTCCATCCTTCTTCCCTGTCCCCACAGGAAACCAAAACTTGGTACACTACACATTTATATGTGATTCTGTTCCTATTTTTTAATGATTATTTCTCTTATATCTTTATTTTCCTCATTTAAGTGACAACATAGAATGTTTTTCTCCTTATGACTTATTTTCCTTTGTGCAACACCATCTGGGTCCAGTCACATTGTTCCAAGTGGCAGAATTTTATTTTTTAATATGACAATGACTAAGTATTTATTATGTTATCTATATCTCACATCTACTTCAGCCAATCATCTGTTGATGGGCAGTTGAGTTGTGCTTCTTTCCTTGGCTACTATAAATGATGATGTTAAGAACATTGGGGGTAATATGTCCTTTAGTTTAATGTTTTCATATTTTTTCAGATTTATACCAAAAACTGGAATTGCTGCAACATATAATGCTTCTATTTCTAGTTTTCTGAGCACTGTCCACACTTTAATAATAGTGGATGCAACAATTTATATTTCCACCAACAGTGTACCTGGGTTCCCTCTTCCCAAATTTCTTATTAATGTTTGTCATTTGTAGAATTTTGTTAATAGCTTTTTGGTGCTGTGAGATTATATTTAATTCTGGTTTTGACTTATGTTTTCCTAATGGATAGCAACGTTATGTTTCTTTGTATGTGAAGAAAATCATCCACATGTCTGATTTTGAAAAGTTTCCATTAAGATCTTTCAACTGTTTTTAATTTGGGGTCTTTAATTTTTAAATATTGAGACTAATATGATATATATATCATATTATATATATATTATGGATATTAACATTTTGTTGGTTTCATTGTCTGAAATTTTTCCTTATATTCTATCTGTTATCATATCTCTTGTTGAAGTTTTCCTTTGCTCTGCAAAAGATTTTGCACTTCACACTTATATAAGAAGCAGAGTCCATGTATCGCATAGTATATCTACTTTTTCCTCAGTAAACTAAAAACTGTAATTGTTACTTTTCCTTTTTTTTTAATTTGGGGAGAGATCAAAAATAAACATTGCTATGATTTATCTCAAATTCATTTCTGCTCCTGTTCTTTGTCAGTAAATATACATTTTCGGGTTTTACATTAAGGAAATCAATCCATTTTTATCTTATGTTGCATACTATGGAAGGAAGTGCTCTTACATCTTCCTTTTACGTGTACTGTCCAGTTTTCTCAAAACTACTTGTTCAAGAGACTGCCTTTTTTCTGTTGTATACTCTTGCATCCTTCATTGTAGACTAATTGACCATATGTGTGTGTTGGTTTATTTTAGTACTCTTTATTTTGTTCCATTTATCTATGAGTTTCTTGAAGTGCCATATTTTGATGCATTTATTACTGTAGCTTTGTTGTATGTTATATACTCAGGGAGGATAATACCCACAGCTTTGCACATTTTTAAAAATAATTTTGGAAAATTTTTGTCTTCCAGGTTTTTGTATAAATTTTATTATTTTTCTCCTTGTTGTGAGAAGAAACTTATGGATTTTGTGAGAATAGAAATTTACTAAAAGAAAAAACCTGAGAAAAATTCTAAAGTGTGGAGCATAAATCATACATTATTAACAACAACTGGATTGCTGTATAAATCAAAGAAAAAATATATAAAGAAAAATGACAACAACAAAAAAATCTATGGGGTATAACAAAAGCAATATTAATAGGGATACTTATAGCAAAATAATCATACTTATACAAATAAGAAACATGTCTCTCTTACAACATATTCTTACAACCAAAAGTTGTAGCAAAATAATAAGCAAGCTTGTTAGTAGAAGGAAAAACAGCTGAAAGGTCAGAACATAATTAAATAAAACAAAGATTAAAAGCAGAATCATTTAATCAAACAAAGTAATTGCTTTTGAAAGATAAATATTGTTGATAAACTTTAGCCAGACACATGAGCAAAAAAGAGAGTACAGATTCATTAACTCTGAAATAAATGAGAAATTACAGCTTATATCAAAGAAATACAAAGCATCATATGAAGATACAACAAATTATTATATGCTAATAAAATGGAAACCCTGGAAGAAATGGACAATATCTAAGAAAGAAATAATCTCCAGGATGGAATGAGAAGTAGAAAATATTAACAGATTAACACTAATGAAATGGAATAAGTAAATAAACAAAATCTCCCAAGAATCAAAATTCCAGGCCTAGAGAGCTTCACAGGTGATTTCTGCCAAACATTTAGAGAAGTGCTATCACCTGTACTTCTCAGCATATTCCAAAAGTTTTGAGAGAAAGGAGGCTTCCTACCCCACATTTCTGTATCACACTACTACTAAAACAGGAACAAATACCTCAAAGAATTACAGGTTACATACTAGCGATTAGCATAGATTCAAAAATTAATCACTAAATTGTTAGCATTTCAAACAATACATTAAGAGGATTATACATTAAGATTCAGTCAATTTTATTCCAGGGATACAAAAGTGATTCAATACCCACAAATTAATCAGTATGATACACCACACTAACAACCTGAAGAATAAAATTAATATGGTCACCTCAATAGAGTCATAAAATGTTTTGACAAATTCAGTATCTATTTATGAATATATTTCTCCTCAAATTGGGCATGAGGAAACATACCTCAAAACAGTTAAGGTCTTACATGACAAGAACTCAGCTAACATGACACTCACTGATTAAAAGCTTAAAGCATCTCCAATAAGAGCAGGAAGAAGACAAGAGTGCTCACTCTTACCACTTATATTCATTATATTATTGGAAATTCTAGCCATAGCTATTCAAAATAAATGTAAATAAAATATAGCTGATTAAGAAAAGGAGTAAAAGTATCTGTTTGCAGATGACATAATTTAAGCAGAAATCCTAAAAATGGTGCCACAGAACTACTAGGGCTTATCAATGCATTTGGTAAAATTTCCGAATGTAAAATTAACATACAGAAGTGTTGCATTTCTACATACTAACAAGAAGCTAACTGATACAGAAAGCGAGGGAACTGTCTCATTTACAGTTGCATTACAAAAAAAAAATCAAGAAATATATGCAACCAAGGAGATAAAAGTCCTGTACTCAGAAAACTATAAAATATTTATATAAGAAATTGAAGATAATGCAAACAGATGAAAGGATATACTGTGTTCGTAGATGAGGAAGAAAATATTATTTAAATGACAGTACAAGACAAGAAAATACACAAATTAAATTCAGTGCCTATCAAAATACCAAGGGCATTTTCAGACACTTAAAATAAATAATTCTAAAATTTACATGTAAACACAAAAGAATTGAAATCACTAAAAAAAAAGAAAACAAAACAAACAAATTAGAAACACAAACAACTTTGACAAAGAACAAAGAGGATGTATCACTGACCCTCATTTGAAAATATAATACAAATCCACAGTAATAAAAATAATATGGTAGTGGCACAGAACAAACAGAATAATGGAACACAAAGAATGCCTAGAAATGAAATCAGACAGTTATGGTCATTTAACCCATTACAAAAAATGAATATACAGTGGGGGAAAGATAACCAACAGGCACATGAAACTGATCAACATCACGAACCATCAGAAAAATGCAAGTCTAAAGCACGATGAGATTTTATGTCACACTAATCAAAATAACTATTATCAAAAAGATAACAAAAATAAGTGTTGGTAGGATGTAGGAAAAACAACCCTGATGCACTCCTGGAGTGAATGGAAATATGTGCTGCCATTGTAGAAAACAACATGGAGATTTATCTAAAAATAAAAATGAAATATAATTCTACATTTCCATATCTGGATACTAATTCCAAGAAAATAGAAACAGTAATTAGAAAAGATAAATTCAAACCAATATTCATTGCAGCATTATTCACAATAGACAGCATATACAAGCAAATTAATTGCTCATAAATACATGATGGAAAAAAGATGTGTGTCTATATTATATATATATATATACCCATCTTAACTACAGATTTATCTATATTTACATAAATATATACACACACAGGAACTAAATATATATGCAGTATTTATATGTATATATATGTACACACACAGATAAAAATACAATGGGTTATTATTCAGTTCTAAGCAGAATAAGTTTTTGTCATTTGCAACAAATGGGTAGACCAAGAGGGTAATATGCTAAGTGAAATAACTCAGAAGGAGAATGATAGTGCTGAATGATTTTACTCACATGTGGAATTTTAAACAAATGAAAATAACAACACAGAAAAGGAGTTAAACATAAAGAAAGAAACAGGATTTTCACAAGAAGGAGGGAAATGGGGTGAGGAAAAGAAAAATTTGAGGAAAATTAAGAGAGAAAATTTTCCAGTTGCAAATTAAATGAATCAGGGACAAGAAATGTAATGTATTGGGAATACTCAATAACTATGAAATACCTTTACATAGCAACATAACATAACTAGATATATTCTGGTGAAAAGTATGAAATGTATTAAAAATAGCGAACATTATGTTGTGTAGGAGACACTAACACAGTGTTATAGATTAAAGTATACTTCAAGAACAAACATACATACTTATAGAAAAAGAAACTGGATTTGTAATTAACAGAGGCAGGGGTTGGAAAAGGAGTATTTGATTAATGCACTCAAAAGCTACAAACCTCCAGCCTTAAAATAAACGTGTTATAGGGATGCCCTGTAATAACATGAAAATTACAATTAAAACTGCTTTATGTTCTATATGAATGTTGTTAAGAGAGCTAACCATAAGTTTTCTCATCACAACCTAAAGACAAATTGTATTTCTTTAAAATTGTATCTAAATGAAATAATTAATTCTCCCTAGAGTTGCTATGATATTTATTTCATTATAGTTGTAAATCAAATCACTAGCCTATGCAACAATACTTAATGTTTTATGCTAATTCTATCTTATAAAAGCGGAAGGAAAAATGGAAATTCAATGGTCATTTATTCCCATGTCATTTCTCATGATTGTTTTTGCAGCAAGTAAACTTGAGTCATGATATACTTATCCTAGGTAAAGATACTAATAAATAAGTGATTCTAATAAATTATACATAAAGATACTAATAAAATTAGTGTTTTACCATGCCTTAAACTTTCTTCATGGTAACAGCCCACTGTTTCTGTAGGCATCAAAATTTCACTCTGTGTATTCATCTGAGATTAGGGAATGGATACAAATTTAAAACTGACTGCTCTTGCTGTGAGTGATAAAGTTCAATGACTCTGACCGATGGTCTCAACTCCACAACAGCATCGGTAAGAAAAGAACATGCTAGGTTGCTTAAAATCTCAGCATGGTAAAATCTTAGAACTCCTACAATTCTTAACTGCAATGGGAATGCAATAGAGACAAAGACTTGATTTTGGATAAAAATGTGGTGTTTTCTCATGTTTGCATTCGGGAATGTGAGGATAATCCCTGAGATCCACAACAAAGATTCTTGCTCTAGTGCTGGGCAAAGAAGTGTAAAAGTTCTGCATTATTAGGAATGAGGACTGCTTTCAAAATGATGACTACACTCACTCAGTTCCAGGTAGTCCAAGGGAGGAAAGGATGTTGCAATTTCTAGGAGAACGGGAATAAGTCAGTGACTCAGACTCTATAAATTAGTCAAATGGTGTCCAAAGCCAAAATAAGTTGTGTCAACAATGAGAATTAAAAGAAAAAAACACAGACATAAGCTTAAATTAAAAAGGTGATACAGTCCTGTTCTGGGCTCTGGGGACTGGGGAATGTATATGACTCAATCCCATTCAAGGGTTGAGAGGCTTGGCCCAAGCATCAGCTCGGGATTCAATGAGCAGGTAGCAATTAGTACACTGGGAGAAATATAATCTACCTCTCCCAGATCGGAAGAACATCTGGTGGCTCAATGAAACTCTTAATTCACAGAGATTCTGCCAGATGCAGAGGAATAATTCAATGATGACTCAACTAAGACAAACTTAGTTACTGCTTAACAATCCAACTTCACACACACACAGAGTGATAGAGAGATTTGTGGTATTTAGTGGGAAGAATTCAGTGGGCAGGGCTCAGAGAATAGTTTTCAAACACCAGCCAACTTTTGTACCTTTGCCAATAGTCTAGATTTTCCCAGGTAGAAATCTACAGATGGACAAACAAACAATATTTTTCTTTAGGATTTCTAATTTTGAAAGTAAACTGTTGCTTTAGACTTAACATTATTGAACCTTGTTAAGATGATCACGGTAAGACCCACTCTCTGATAAGAGAGATGGAAACTAGCTGTTGAACCAGCCCATTTTTACCCCAGACTGCTAATGTAAACAACAATATAGCCACCATCAGTGTTCAGCTGACAAACTTAAAAGGTTGATTTTTCTGTTGTAGGAAGAACCAATGCTGTCCAGACACAGTTCTCCATCTGCAAGTGGTCTCTATTCTTCTCTTGGTAAAGGTCATATTGTTGGGATGTTTCTAGAGTTCACCCTGGCCCATGTGCCCATTCTCCAGATTATCAAATGCTTTCATCAAAACTGGTAACAAATTTTCAGTGCTCAATTCTGCCATTCCAGTCTTATCAGCTGACACTGGCTACATCATTGTGAGCAGTAGCCTTAGGCTCCCTGACCTTGCCTACAATTTTTCCAACATTTAAGGGTATTTCACACTATGAAAATGCTTCACCTTTTATTTTAAATTAATGGGAAACTGTCAAAGACGTCCATGAATATTTTATATTTCCTAATATCTGTATAAATTCAGTATTCTTGCAGTTGGACAAATTTTTAATTCTACCACCCTCACCTCCTTCTAGTCCACACATCTTAGATTACATTTAGGATACTGAACACCATCACCCCAACCAAGGGTCTAGTACCTCCTAGATACTTTCTGCATGAAGGTTAGAAGGGGCACAATTTATGTGGGGTGTAAAAACCTACATTAAATCTTTGCAATGTCACTGTCTCTTGTGGACAAAGCTCTGATTCTAAGAAGTAAATTAATTAGAAGGCAGTATAGTTATTGGTATGCAGAAGAGAATCAGCTATTTTGGGATGGGTGGGTGATGAAGAGACAGGAAAATATCCATCAAATGAGAATGAAATGCCTTAGGCCTCTGGAGGTATGAATTAAGAAGAAAATAATACTTTGTCTCCTGTATCTACCTCCAATAACTGTCTTGATTGACTAGTCCTTGGGCTATGAAAAGAGCTAGTTTGTGGTGAAGAGTAAAGACCATAATGTAATAGTTAGAAAACCATGAGAGTTTTGCTGTTTCAGGAAAGTAGATTTTGCTTAAAGTCAACATGAATTTTTCATTCACTGAATACAAAAATGCATCCTGTGGCATGTGCTGTTTTCTGTGCTGGTATCCAAGAAAGACGAGGAAAAGGGGATAGACAGAAAACATCTGTAGGAGTTGGTTTCTGTGCTGAGATGGGGATAGTCTAAGTAGGTAAAAGGAGGACACCCAAATTCCAAGGATAAGCTGGGTTAAAAGTGTTGAGTGTGGAGCTAACATTGTTGACAATCATTTGCCTGGATGTATGTCCAGATACAGTGAAACATAAAGATATGCCAAGGTAGTCAGATGCCAGATTTATAAAGTAATAACTAAACTAAGTTGTGTTTGTTTGCTTAAATTTGAAAAGGCATTAAGTGCCACCCTGAGGTCGTAAGCTTGTCTTTGGCTGGAACATAAAAGCAAGATAAAGTATTGACTAGAAAATATAGTGTAGACACTTGAGGGCAGGAAATGAAACCACTAATTGTAATGCTTTGAGAACAGCACAAAGAAGACGATAGATAAAATTACGTTTTAAATTCTACCACATGCTGAATGTGCCATCAGAGACTACATCATGTGTCATTTTTGATTCCAGGGATGATGTAATTGAGACCATGATCCCTGGGACGGTTCCTGCATTTATCTCCTGTTCCATCCAACCTATCTTAATTTAACACTTTTCATACTTTCCAGGATGAACCAGAAACCACTTAGTACTTTTCCCTCTCTCCATGTTTTATTCCTTTTCCAAATTCTTCCATTTTTTCTTCTTCCTTTCAAGAAATTATTTAAATTTACTCCCATATTGTTCCATCAAAAGATCATATCAATCAAGTATCTATTTTTTTTCTTTAAATGGCAACTTAGTCTCTCGTTTAACTCTTTACTCTACTTGAAAAAAAATAAAGAAATTTCGGGTGCACATCTATTTTTATTGCCCCCCCCAAAAATTGCAGATATTTGTCGACGTTTGCCAACATCAATTTTAATCTTTGTTATCCTGCATAATCTGGTAGTCCTCTGGTACATCAGCTGTAATTAGGATGACATTGATAACCTGAAAATTGCTGATGAGTTGGTCTTGAAAGAGATGTAGCTGATGTATCTGATATCATTGGCACTGGAAAGTGTGGGTTGATCCCTGGTTGAAGTTTAGGAAAATGACCTTCATTGGCAGATATGTCATGATATCTGTTTGGAAAAGCAGAAGGCTCCACCATCAGTCCAAAATAATTGCTCTATATGAGAGAGAAGATGCTGTACTGAGAAGTAGAAATTGAAGTTGTAATGGAGTTCACAACATGGCCATTTGCTTCATTGTAGCTACTTTGAGAGTGCCCGAGGACAATGTTCAACTGATTTAAATTACCTCATTGATACACTGCAATTTGTTCTGGTGGTCTAAGTGACATTGATGATGGAGGAGAGAAATCACCTCTGATCGGGATAGTTGTATCACCAATTATGAGGTTACTAGAGGGCTTTCTTATTAGAGTCATATTTAAATTTGCAGAAGGTAAAAATGCACTTTCTCCACTAGTGTCAGTCACAAAACCAGAAATATGATAATCCATATTACCCCCTGCTTTAAAGTGCTTCTTGTTGAAATCTTCAGCCAATGAAGACACCAGAGAGGAAATTTAATCCCAACTCTTCTTTTTATTCTCACAAAAATCTGGGGACAGCACCGTTTAAAATTTGGATTATGATACAACTGCAGCTACAACCAAAGGAGAAACATTTTTGTAATACGTTAATCAAAATACAAGACTACAAAAAGGCTAACCTATTAAGCCTCAGATTCCACGTTTACTATGCATAGATAATATTTATCAAAATATGAACATTGCTAATGATAGTGTGAAGTTTCTTAATTGGAATATACAAATTTAAATAGTATGCTCATCAAATTTAATGACTTAGCATTTGCAGTAATGGTGAATGCCACTTTTTAAAAGCAGCTTTAATAGCTTTATTTAGATTTCTCTAAAGATTCATAGTTGCAAGCAAAGTTTCCCTTAATCTTGACTACTTAAGGCACTGTCCTCATTTTTTAGAGAAAATAAAGTATTCTAAACTTAGTAGTTTTACAATTTTCAAAATCTAGCTTTACATTTATATTACCATTGATTGATATACAAAATAAATTTTTATATATAAGTTACCAAGTGGTAATTAAAATTTGTCAATTCCTTTCTTAAAACAGAGGCTACATTTTCTTCTGCCAGAAAGTCAGCTAGACAAGGAGTCCTTTGAAAATTCTGCCACACTTTCCTAAACCCATAAAGTTTAAGATGTCTAAATAAACTTTTCATACTTCCAGTTTCAAATATTCTGAAAGGGGCCTTTCTTTCCAAAACTTCCTTCTTGAAGACATCTTCAACAATCACTATGGAAGATCCATTATCACCCCACCAGATGGATTTCAATTGGTCATCCCCAGCAATTTTCCAGAGTTTTCTTGGAAATTTCAGAGAATGAAATTCATTATCTTCATCTGGTACAGAGACAGAATGTGTGTCACATGGTGTTTTTATTAAGGATTCTTCAGACAAAATCTGAAAAGCATTTTATTCAATCATAGACCTCAAGTCCAAGTCCCCAGAGAATGTTTGTTCACACAATAGAGATCTTCCGGAATTTCCTGAACCAGTTTGTCCAACTTTAGGAGACACACCTTGAATTTCTGAAGAAATATGTGGCATCTCAAATAACTTTTTCTAAAGCTACTTTTCTAATCTGCATGGTTTTGAGCACTGCAGCTTCAAATGCTGCTTTGGCAGGGCTGCACAGGTAAACTGCTAGGACTTCGCCATGGTTCTCAACTTGAGTAGCTGTGACATCACAAAACGACTGGTCTCCCAGCAACTCAAGTGTAACATTCAGCCAGTGTTTATTTCTCATTCATCCAGTTAAAATGATACAGATAGGATGCTTATTTTTATAGTCTGATCTGCAAATATTATCCCAACAATATCTTTTTAAATAATTTAATTTTGGGGTCTATAAAATAAAACCAATCTCCAAACTTTTGTACAAAAATTTATACCAGATTTGTAAACAGAGTACAAATAATGCACAAAATATATAAAATAATTTTAAAGTTTTGGAATTTAAAGTGAAATTTGTGTAAAACATGTACAGAAAATATATATCAATTTGAAAATCATTTGTAATTAAAGTGAAACATAATTTGATTTGGAAATGGAAGTAGGTATTTATCTGTGTACTTTATAATAAGTATCTCTATATTAATAACATGAGCAGAATAAATATAAGTTTATTTGTTTTGTATAAAAATAAATGGTAAGTAATTATGAAATAAAATTAGAAAGAAATAATGAATCAAATTTAAGAAATCCCAAAGGGTGGAATTTTGTTTTTAATTGTAATTCAGTTCTATAAGATAAACAAATGTAATTTAATATTCTACATTAAAATTAGAAAAGAGAAAATCTTATTGTATATTTACCAATGTTTATCTTTGACTTTCTTTCACTCAGAGGTTTTTCAGTCCCTAGAAGGAATAAATTTTCTTGTCATCTTTATAATCCATAACCTTGTGGCTTCTGTTAATTGTTCCAAAATGATGTTGATAAATACACTTATGCACAAGATCCTGCATTCAATAGGCACTGCCTCCATTAAGGGGCAAACAAAGAAACAATCAAAAAACAAAGAAATAACACTATATGTGTGTTGGGTGGAAAAGACCAGGTAATGCATTTTAGGAAGCAATATGTATCTCAGTCCTGAAACAGTTGATATTGTTAGCAAAATATGGCATTTTAAGGCAAGTGTCTTGTTCTCTAATTGTAAATAGCTATGTTCTGTATCAGTAAACTCTAGTAAATCCAGTTCTACCAAAAGTTATATTATTTTTTAGATATAAATTCCATTAAACATAAGCCAAATTCAAAATGAGAGATAGAATTTTTAAATAAATAAATGTGCACTCAAGCTAGAATGTAAATTTATTTTTCAGTATGTGTTCATTCCATTCTAAATAAACATTAGCAACCTGAATTCATTGCATATTATAAGTATTATAAAATATAGTTATGTATGATTTAGTCCTGATTCATAAATATTACTTATCATATGCAAATCTACATATGTGATACAATCCCTTAAAAAGCTGAGAATTCAAAAACAATAATCTCAATAAATGTAGGAAAATTATTCACAGGTCTGATCTTTACATTTTTATAAAAATATTGTTTACAAATACACTTTAAACAGAATGTAACTAAAGATAATAAAAGCCATATATGAAAAACCAATGACGAACATCAAGTTCAATGTTAACATACAGGATGGTTTTCCTCTGGTCCAGTAATAAGAAAAGGTAGCTCATTCTCACAAATACTAAATTACACAACTTGAAGTCCTAGCCAGAACAACTAGTCAAGAAAAAATATAAAAGGCATTCAACTTGTAAAAAAACAGTAAAATTTTTACAGATGACTTAATTATGCATAGATAGAAAACTCCATAGGCATCTCCAGTGAATGTAACAAATAATGAACAAACTTAGTAAACTTGAAGAATACAAAATCAATATACAAATATCCATTACTTTTTTATATAGTAACAACAAATTATCAGAAAGAGAAATCAGGAAAACAATTGTGCGTATATTTATACAAAATAGAATAAACTAGGAATACATTTGATAAGTGAAATAAAAGATCTAAACATAGATCTATAAATTACAGTTTCAAGAAATATAAGTAAACAAAATAAATAGAAAGATATTCTCTGCTTATGGATTGTATACAACATGAGGAACTATTCTAATCTATAATTTACATTTTCAATCTCCCTTGCACTACTTATTGAGGAGAATGTCTATTCTTCATTTTATACTCTTGCTTCCTTTTTCATGGGTAAATTGATCATAAGTGTGAAGGATTATATCTGGGTTCTCTATTCTCTTCTATTTATTGCTGTCCGTTTTTGAGCCAGTATCATGTTGTTTAAATTACTAAAGCTTTGTTGGGCTGTTTAACATCAGAGAACTTTACACTATTAGATTTAATACACTTTTTCAAGATTATTTTGGCAACTCATGATCTATGTGTTCACATATAAATTTTGAAATTAACTGTTCTATTAAATGGAAAAGTCTCATGGGTACTATGACATGAATCACACTAAATGTAGATTGCTTTGTGTAGTATGGTTGTTTCAACCACATTGTTTCACGTCATTAACATAAGAGATCTTTTCATATCTTTGGATCAGTTTTAATTTCCTTCATCAATGTTTTCTATTTTTTAATGTATAGGTTTCCTTCTTATTTGTTAACTTCATTTCTACACATTCTATTCATATATATATAATTATATATATTATATTTCTAATCACATTTCCTACACAAATACAACAGGCAGAAGGCAGTGGCAAGACATATTCAAAGTCCTGAATGAAAGAAAGCTGAAATCTAAGATAATTTATCAAGCAAGGCTATACTTTAGAATAGAAGGAGAGATAAATAATTTCCAGACAAGCAAATACTGAAAGAATTTAGCCACAGAAAAATAAATAACGAAAGATATACTCTAAAAAAAAAAAGAAGCAGGATGCTATAGAAAAGAGAAAGGCATAATTAGAAAGGCAATATCTACAATGTGTGACAATAGAATAAACATGATGTACTAAAACAGGACATCAAAAATTTAAGGGTCACAGAGTGAAACAGGAAAATACAGAGTATTTTCTTCTTGTTTCTGTTCTCTATAGGAGGGGTAAGAGTTTTATTCCTTTCAGTTAAAATAAAAATATATAGTAATGGGACAATATACATGCGAAACAGGGTAACCATATGTCAAAAGCTTACAATGAAGTCACAAAGCCAAAAGAAACAAAGATAATAAAAGAAAACTTATCAAGCCACACAAAGAAAATGAAATGAACAAAAAGGAAATACTGAATCAACTGGAAAATGACATTCAAAATGGAAATAAACCTAGTCAATCAATAATTATCACAAATGTTAATGGACTTAGTGTTTCAATCAAAAGATATATATTTGTCAGATGGGATAATATAACAAGTCCCTACATTATGAAGCATAGAAGAGACTCACTTTAGTAAGAGGAACATGCATTATTTGAAAGTCAGAAGATGGAAAAGCATATTCCATGCAAATGAACATGACAAGAAAGCAGGAATAGCAGTTCTGACTTCACACAAAATAAACTTTACATGAAAGACCTAAAGATAAACAAGGACATGATATAATGCTTAAAGGAGCAATAAAAAATGAGCGTATTAAACTAATTAAGATATATGCACTCAATATAGGAGCACATAAATACATAAAGCAAATATTAAAAGATAAAAAGGGAGAAATGGATGGGAACACAATCACAGTAGAAGACTATAACCCCCCATTACCATCACTAGAATTGTCTTTCAGACAGAAATTTAATAAGGGAACAAAGATACAAAAAGATACAATAAAATAATTGGAGTTGGTTGATATTTCCAAAACAGTTTTCCTCCCCAAGCAGAATATACATTCTTTTCCAGTTCAAATGGAATATTTTCGAAGAAAGATTATGTATTCAGGCACAGAAGAAGCCTGAACAAATTTAAGAAGATAAAAATTATTTCAAGCATCTTTTCTGAGTATAATACCATGAAACTAGAAATCCTTCAAGGAAAAACACGGAGAAAAATGACTGCATGTAAATTAAACACCATGGTACTAAGACAAGTGGGGCAGGTAAAGAAGTAAAAGAAGAAATTAAAAAATATCTTGAGAAATATGTCAAAACACTACACAAAGTCTTTGGAATACACTTAAAGCAGGCTTAAGAGGGAAGTTCATAGTGACAAGGCACTCCTCAAAGTAGAACAGCAATTTCAAATAAATAATGTAATGTTCTATGTAAACTAATCATGAAAGAAGAGCAAACAAAACCAAAAGTCAGCAGTAAGAGAGAAATAAGAAAGATAAAGGAAGAAATAATTGAAATACACATTAAAAAATAGAAAAAAATCAAACAAAATCTTTTTTGAAATAGTAAACATAATTGATAAAACTCTGGACAGGCTCACCAACAAGAAAAGAGAGAGAACACAAATAATATAAAAATGAAAATGGAGAAACTACAAAGAATACAACAAATTTACAATATACCATAAGGGAATAACATGAGCAACTGTATGGAAACAAACTGGATAACCAGGAAGAAAAGGAGAAGATTTTGGAAACATTCAGCCCACCAATATTGCATCAATGAGAATTTAACCATTTGAACAGACAGATCACCAGAAATGGAATAGAATTATCAGTAAAATAAAAAATATCTGCTAACAAAAATTCAGACCCAAATAGCTTCACTAGGGAATTTGACCAAACATACAAAGAAAAATCCATACCAGTCCTCTTCAAACTCTTCCAAAATATTGATATGGAGAGAGTACACACAAACTCACATGGTAGGCCAACATCAACCTGATACGAAAACCAGACAAAGGCCCTACCGCAAGAGAAAACTATAGGCCAATATCATTGATAAACATTGATGTAAATATCCTTAAGAAAGTATTAACAAACAGAATCCAATAGCATGTAAAAAAAGATCATACACCATGGTCAAGTTAGGTTCATCCCAGGAACACAAGGATGATTTCACGTATGCAAATCAATCAATCAATTGTGATACACCATATCAATAACAGAGAGGACAAAAAACCACATGATCATCTCAGTAGATGCAGAGAAAGCATTTGATACAAATTAACACCTATTTGCAATAAAAGTTCTTATCACAGTGGACATAGAGGGAAAATATCCTAACATAATGAAAGCTATTTATGACAAACATATAGCCAGCAAAATACTCAATGGTGAAAAATGGAAAGCCTTCCCACAAAAACCTGAGACAAGACAAGGTTGCCCATTGTCACAATTTCAATTCAATATAGTCTTGGAATTCCTATCCACAACGATCAGGTGGGGAAAATAATAAAAGTATTGAGACTGGAAAAGAAGAGTTAAAATTGTCATGATATGCAGAAATGACACTATATAGAGAAAACTGTAAAAGCTTCACAAAAAATACTTAGGCTAGAAAAGGAACTGGGCAAGATACCCAGATTAATGTACAAATACCAATTGCATTTCTTTACACTACCA
This sequence comes from Vicugna pacos, assembly GCF_048564905.1. Lineage (NCBI taxonomy): Eukaryota > Metazoa > Chordata > Mammalia > Artiodactyla > Camelidae > Vicugna > Vicugna pacos. The sequence continues at coordinate 1,726,633 of NW_027328737.1, forward strand.
TTGAATCAAAAGGAAAACAAAATATAGAGACAACCGTTTTTATAACTGCACCCAAAACTATAAAATGCTTACAAATGAATCTGACCAAGGAGGTGAATGAATTATACATGAAGAACTAGAAAACATTGATTGAGGAATTCAAGAAATATTTGAATTTGAAAAGATACCCAATGGTCTCATAATGGAAGAAAAAAATGGTTAAAATGGTCATACAGCCCAAGGCAATCCCCGGGCTTAATGTGATTTCCTATCAAATTATGCAAAACTTTTCTTTTTGGGACTGAAACAAATGATCCTAAGATTTACATAGAGTCATAAAACATCCATAATTTCCAAAGAAATATTAAGGAAAAGGAAAGAGTCTGGAGGAATAAACCACCATTTCTCCATACACTACTGCAGAGCTACAATAATCAAAGTGACATGATATTCGTACAGAAACAGGCATATGGACCAATGGAACAGAATAGAGGGTCTAGGAATAAATCTACAGGCCTATGTTCTATTAATCTTTGACAGAGTAGCCAGGAATATGACAAAGGAAAGAACATCTCTTCACCAAATGTTGGAAAAATTGGATAGCAGCATCAGAGCAATGAGTTAGAACAATCCTTCACTCCATACACAAGAATAAACTCAAAATGGGTTGAAGATTTAAATGTAAGGCAAGGCACAGTATATCTCCTAGAAGAAAACATATGCAAAACACTCTGATATAAATCTCAGCAATGATCTCCTAGAACAGCCTACCCAGGTAATGGATGTAAGAGCAAAATTAATAAATGGGACCTAATAAAACATAAGCTTTTGCACAGCAAAGGGAACCATAAACAATGCCAAATGACAAGCTAATATATTAAAGAAAATATTTAGAATTCATGCAAATGACAGTCTTATTATCCAAAGTATAAAGACGTCATACAACGTAATAATAATAATAAAAAAAAGAAACCCAATCTGGGCAGAAGCCCTAAACAAGCAATTCTCCAATAGAGACATACAAATGCCACATAGATATGTGAAAAATAATATTGCTCCATATCATTATCAGAGAAAGGCAATTCAAAACTGTAATGAAGTATCACCTCACAATAGTCACAATGGCCATTATTCAAAATTCCACAAATATTAAATGCTGGCATTCCTGTGGAGAAAAGGGACCCTTCTACACTGCTGGAAGGAATGTAGTTTGGTGCAATCATTGTGGAAACCAGAATGGGGATTCCTCAAAAGAATAAAAATAGACTTAACATACGATCCAGCAATCCCACTTCTGGGTATACATCAAAGGGAACCATAATTCAGCAAGACACCTGCAACCCAATGTTCTTAGCAGTGCTATATACAACAGCCATGACATGGAAGCAACCTAATTGTCCAACAACAGATGACAGTATTCAGAAATTATGCTGTATTTACACAATGGAATAATATTCTGCAATAAAAAATGATAAAACAATGACATTTGCAGCAAAATTGATGTCCCCAAATAGTGTCATTCTAATTGAAGTAAGCCAGAAAGAGAAAGAAAATTAATACATGGCATGATATATGTGGAATCTTCAAAAAAATTTGGATGAGGACACTGTGATTTCATCTACAAAATTGAAACACAGTCAGAGATCTACTAAACAATTTTATGAATACTGCGGAAAGGGGCTCTGAGAGGATATATTTGGGAGCTGTAGATTCATAAATTATTTTCACTATATATAAAAATAGATTTTTTTTCAAAATTTCTCTTGTATGACACAGGGCAGTAAGTCAAATATTGTGAAGTAATGTTTAATAGGCACAAAAATATATGCATGTAAGAGGACACTGTGCTATACACCACAGATTGACACATTGTAAATGGCAGTACTTCATTGATAAATAAATGAATAAATATGTACATAGGTAAATTAATTATATAAATAAATAATAACAAAATAAAAATATTGAAAAATAAATGAAATACAAATATTCACACTACTTAACTTTACACATCAAGGATCAAGGAGAAAACAGAAACAATAAAGAAGAAAATTGAATGAATGTGAGTAAGGCAAATAGCCAGAGAATCAATTTAAAAGATAAAAATAATACCTAAGTATGTTTCTTTTAAACAAAAATTGGGCAAATGTTTAGGTTGGCTAAGAAAATAAAGACTCAAATATAATTAGAAATAAAACAGAAGATATTACCACTGATGATGTAGAGATGCAAAGCATCATAAGAAATTATCACTAGCCAACGATTTGAATGACCTAGAACAAAAGACCAATTCCCAGAAACATATGTCTTCCAATATTGAATCAAGAAGAAATTGGAAAGATAATAGGGCAAAAGTGTGCTTGAGTAAGTCAAAAATCAATCTTCCAAAACCAGAAAAAATTTACAGGACAACATTACTGGTGAATTCTGTCATACAGTTGAAAACAATTTTCACCAATTCTTCCCCAAATCTTCCAAGAATTTGAAGAGTGTGAAAGATTCCAAACATGTTCATGATGCGAGCTTTATTTGCTTAACAGGCTAGAAAGGACGTTACATGCAAAATATAGAATATTATCCCTGATGAACATATGTACCAAAATTCTCAACAAAACACAAGCAAAATGAATCCAACAACACATTTAATGTATCATAAACATACATGAGTAAAGAGATTTATCCCTGGGTTTAAGGATACGTCAAAATATTCAAATCAATAAAGGTGACATGCCACACTAATAGAATGAGTAAAAGAACTCACATAATCATTTCAATAGGTTCAGAAATAGCATTGTATATAATGCAACATACTTTTAAGATACTCCCAACAAATAAATTAACCCTGTCAGTGGCACGATATCATTTACGCACAATATGTGGAGAGAAACGAAGCAGTTCTCCGTTTTTTGATTCTTAGAAGAAGGGTTTATATAGGACTTGCACAATGCCTCACATATAATCTAAGTTATAACAATGTTAATAATCTTAAGTATTTATGTTCCCATGCTCCTGCAGTAAGCACAGGATGTTAAATGATCAAGGATTGTTTTAAAATTCATCACGGAACTTCATTAAGCAGGCCATCTCTTATCCAGCCATCTGTGCCTGTCTTAGGTTGTCCTCCTCTGAGGATCTTACCCAGCATAGGCTATCCAGCCATCCATACTGGATACATTGAGTAGGGCATTTCTTATCCAGCCTTGATATGTGACATTCCTCACAGCTTGTTTATCAGTTCAGCCCATGGGCTCATTCTCTAGAGTCTTCAGACAGGAGCCTAAAAATCCAACATCCCTTGACAGAAAAATGGATGATGAAAATTTGATGTTTGTATGCAATGGAATCAATACTTTGCATTCTTATCAACAGTGTCCACGGTGTTACTTTTTCTCCATAATCTCACCAAAATCTATTTCGTTTCTTTTTGATGAGAACCTTCTGACAAGTGTGAGGTCTTGTCTCATTTTTGGTTTATGACATCGCTAATAATTTATAACTCTGAACACGTTTTCATGTATTTTATAGCCAACTGTATGTGTTCTGAAGAAAATTGATTCAGATCTTTCTATTCAGTTCCTATGGACATCTTTTTTAATTGGATTGTTTGCTATTTTTTGTTCTTGTTTTGGGGTAAGACTTTGCCATATATTTTGGATATTAACACTTGATTAGAAATTATCTTGCAAACATATTCTCCCATTGTGTTTGTTGACTGTTCATTTTATTGATCATTACTTCTGCAGTGTAAATCTGTTCAGTGTGACACAATCATATTTTGTTAGTTTTACTTCTGGTTCCCTTGCCAGAGGAGACATATGTAGAATCAAATTAAGTCCAAAGTCAGAGTGTACTTGTTATGTTTTACCCTAGGATTCTTTGTTTTCAGGATTTATGTTTCTTATGCCCAGGAGTGGGATTGCTGTGTCATATGATAGGTATATTTTTATTATTTAAAGGAACTTACATACTGTTTCCAAAGTGGTTTCACCAATTTTGATTCCCACCAACAGCGTTGGAGAGTCCCTTTTTCTCCACAATCTCCCCAGTCTTTATTATTTGTAAGCATTTGGATGACAGCCCTTCTCACTAGTGTGAAGTAAAATATTAATTTATTTTTGTCTTGCCTTTGTATAATGATTAGCAACGTGAGCACTTTTTTATGTTCCTGTTTGTCATCTGTGTGTCTTTTTTAGAGAATTGTCTTCTGCTCATATTCTGGCTGAGTTTTTTGTAGATTTTTGAAATGGTGTTGTATGAATGATTTTTGCATTTTAGAAATTAGCCTCTTGTTGATTGCATTGTTTCCTAATGTTTTCTCCCATTTGGAAGTTCATCTTTTCATTTTGTTTATTTTGCTGTGTTGAAATTTTTAAGTTTATTTAGGATCTATTTGTTTATTTTACTTTTATTGTTTTCAGCTTGGGAGTGTGATATATGAAAATTTTGCTACAATTTTTTTTTTTGTTTTGCTTATGTTAGATTCCAGAAGTTATATTGTGTCATGTATTAGATTCAGATATTTAAAACATTTTCAATTTATTCTTGTACATTGAGAGGGATTGTTCTAATTTCATTGATTTACAGGTAGCTGTCTAGCTTTCTCAACATCACTTGCTGAAGACTGTCTTTAAGGCATTGCATATATTTGTTTCCTTTGTCAGAGTTTAGTTGACCATTGTTGAGATGTTTTATTTCTGCCTCTGTGTTCTGTTCCAGTGATATTGATGTTTGTTTATTTTCCAGTATTGTGCTGTTTTGATTACTGTAATTTTGTTATATAGTCTGAGATGTGGGAGGGTTATCGGTTATGCCTCCAACTCTGTTCTTTTTCCTCACTGTTTCTTTAGCAATTCTGGTTCTTTTGCAGTTCCATCTGATTCATAGGAATGTTTTCAGGTATGTGAAAATATCATGTTGTTCGATATGAATCAATTTATATCTATAGACATGTTTTGTATTATGTATATTTTAACAGTATTAATTCCTCTAAACTAAGACCTTGAGATTTCTTTCCATTATCTTCATATTTCTTTTTCAGTGTCCTATAGATTTTAGTATCTTGGATTTTCCATAGGTTTTTTATTTTTTGATCTGATTTCATCTGGATTTTTTTTAAATTATGGAATATTTCATTGTTAGTTTATAGAAATGTGACAGTTTTTGTATATTAATCATGAATCATGCTAGTTTTCTAAATGTCTTTATTAGTTTTAGTTGTTCTGGTGTGGAGAATCCTTAGGGATCTCTATATATATTATCATGTCATCTAAAAAATAGCAATTTTACTTCATTAAGTCCAACTTGAATACATTTTTTTCTTGTCCGATTGCTGTTGCTAGGACTTCCCATACTGTGTTTAACAGAAATTTTGAGATTGAGCATCCTTGTCTTATTCCTTAAATTGTCTTTCAGTTATTCATTTTTGCATGTTATGTTGTCTGTGGGTTTGTAAGTAATGACTTTAGTTATGTTGAGATATATTTCCTGAATCTTACTTTGGTAAGAGGTTTCTGTTGTTGTTGCTGTTGTTGTTGCTGTTATTGCTGTTGTTGCTGTTTCAATGAATAAATGTTGAATTTTGTGAAATACTTTTTATGGATTTATTGGGAGGACCTCGTCTTTTTCTCTTTTCCTTTTGTTAATATGGTGTATCAAACTGATGGATTTGTGTAAGTTGAACTTCTCTTGTGACCCTGCAATGAATCCAAGTTGATCATGGTGTATGATTCATTTTTGGTATTGCTGGATTTAGTTTGCTAACAATACTTTGTAGAATTTTTGCATCTAAATCTATCAAATTTATTGGCTTGAAGTTCCCTTTGCCTGTGGTTTGTTTGTTGGCTTTGCTCTCAGGGTGATGAATTCTTCATAGAATTAATTTGGGAGTTTCCCACATCTTCAATATTTTTGAATAATTTGAAGAGTATAAGTTCTGCTTTGTATTTTTGTACAGTTCTCCACATGATTTGTTTAAATCTGCACTTCTATTTAACGAATTTTTAAAATGCAGATTCTTTCTTCTAGTAAACAGTTTGTTCAAATTATTTGTTTCTCCTTATCTCTGTCTCTTTCGAGACATTTGTCTATTTCTTCTAAGTTGTCCACTATATTCGAATGTAAGTGTTGAATAAATGATCCCTTTTTTGTATATCTGAGGTAACTATTGTAATTTCTCTTATTTTATTCCTTACTTTACTTCTTTGCACCATCTCTCGTTTCTTCATGATGCACCTGGCTATAATTTTTTTTTGATTTTGCTTATTTTAAAAAGAAAACAAAAAAAATCTATGGTTTTACTGCTCTTTTTGAGAGTTTTCTTTTCCTCTCTAATGTATATTTCACTTCTAATATTTAGGATCATGCTTTTAATTTTTTTTAAGTTTTATTTATTGATTTACTGTCATTTTACAAAGTTGTCTCCAATGCCAGCGTAGAGCACATTTTGCTGTTACATTGAGCAAATATACATTTGTTGTCCCATTTTTTCCACTGTGGGCTTCCTTAAGAACTTTTATATATTTCTCTGTGCTATACAGTGCAATCCTGTTTATCTATTCTACAATTTAAATCTACCAGTCTATCTCTTCCCACCCATCGCCCCCTTGGCTAATAAAACCTTGTATTCTATGTCTGCGAGTCTATTTCTGTTTTGTATTTGTGCTTTTATTGTTTTATTTTCTTTTGTTTTTAGATTCCACTGATGAGCCATCTTATATGGTATTTTTCTTTCTCTTTCTGGCTTACTTCACTTAGACTGATTTTCTCCTGGACCATCCATGTTGCTGAAAATGGCATTATGTTTTCTCTTTATATGGCTGACCTGTATTCCATTGTATAAATATACCAACTCTTCTTTATCCAATCAACTGTCGATGGATATTTAGGCTGTTTCCATGTCTTGACTATTGTAAATATTGCTGGATATAAATATTGGGGTGCAGGTGTCATCCAGAAATGGGGTTCCTTCATTATTTATGGCCATGAGCGGGATTCCTGGGTCATGAGGTAAGTCTATTCCTAGGCTTTTGAGGAATTTTCATCCTGTTTTCCACAGTAGCTGCACCAAACTGCATTACCACCAACAGTGAAGACGGTTCCCTTTTCTCCACAGCCTCTCCAGCATTTGTCATTTGTGGATTTTTGAATAATGGCCATTCTGACTTGTGTGAGGTGATTCCTCATTATAGTTTTGATTTGTATTTCTGTGATAATCAGTGATATTGAGCATTTTCTGATGTGCCTTTTGATCATTTGTATGTCTTCCTTGGAGAAATTCTTCTTTAGGTCTTCTGCCAATTTTTGCATTGGGTGATCTATTTTTTCTTATTCAGTTGGATGCATTGCTCATATACTCTGGAGCTCAAGCCTTTGTCAGTTTCATATTCAGATACTTTCCCATTCTGCAGGTTGTATTTTTGTTTTAGTTCCGGTTTCTTTACTGTGCAGAAGGTTGTATGTTTCATTAAGTCTCATTTGTTTATTCTTGCTTTTATTTTTTCTACAAAAAAATTTACAAGACATATATCAAATACCGTTTTGCCTATATTTTCCACTTGGAAGTTTATTGTATCTTGTCTTATGTATAAGTCTTTGATCTATTCTGAGTTTATTTTTGTGTATGGTGTTCTAGCTTCATTGGGAGTGTTCTAGTTTCATTGATTTACATGCTGCTGTCCAGTTTTAGCAACACCAGTTGCTGAAGTGACTGTCTCTCTTCCATTGTATTTTCTTGCCTCCTTTGTCTAAGATTAATTGACCAAAAGATTTTGGGTTTATTTCTGGGCTCTCTATTCTGTTGCATTGGCTTTATGAATCTTTTCCTACAAATACAGGGCTGCCATGTTGACTGTAACTCTTTAGTATTATCTGAATCGTTACCGTTAAAAAACGCCACTGATTTTTGAACCTTAATCTTTTAACCTGCTTCATTGCTGAATTCTTCGATCAGCTCTAGTAGTTTTTGTCTGGATCTTGTAGGGTTTTCTCTATATAGTAACATATTATCTGCATATAGTGAGACTTTTACCTCTTCATTTCCAATTTGCATCCTTTTTACTTCTTTCTCTTGATTGCTGTGGCCTGGACTTCCAAGACTATGTTGAGTAGGAGTGGTGATAGTGTGCATCCTTGTCTTGTCTCAGATTTTAGTGGGAAGATTTTGTCTTTCTCACCTTTGAGTACTAAGCTGGCTGTAGGTTTGCAATCTATAGCTTTTATGATGCTGGGATATGTAGCCTCTATGCCCAATTTGGTGAGAGTTTTTATCATAAGTGGGTGCTGAATTTTATGAAATGTTTTCCTGCATCTATTGAGATGATCATGCGATTTTGGTCCTTTCTCATGTTGATGTGCTGTATTACATTGATTGATTTGCATATGTTGAACCACCCCTGTGTCCCTGTCATGATACTCACTTGGTCATGAATATAATATTTTTTCTCTGTTTTTGGATTCTATTCGCTACTATTTTGGTGAAGATATTGGCATATGTGTTCATCAGGGATATTGGCTTATAATTGTCTTGTTAGGTATTGTCTATGCCTGGTTGTGGTTTCAGGGTAAATGTGGTTTCATTGAATGACTTTGGGAGTGTTCCTTCCTTTTTAGTCTTCTGGAAGAGTTTGAGAAGTACTGGTATGAATTCTTCTATGCATGTTTGGTAGAATTCCGTAGTAAAGCCTTCCGGTCCTGGACTGTTATTTGTAGGGAGGTTTTATATTGCTATTTTGATTTCATTTCTAGTGCTCTGTATGTTCAAGGGGTCAGTTTCTTCTTGATTCAGTCTTGGTGGACAGTATGTTTCCAGTAACTTGTCCATCTCCTCTAGGTTATCCAGTTTGGTTCAATATACTTTTCATAATATTCTCATATGATATTCTGCATTTCTATTTTATTAGTTGCATATTCTCCATTCTCATATCTTATTTTGCTAGTTTCTGCTCTCTCACTTTTCTTCTTTTTGAGTTTGTCCAGAGGTATACTATTTTACTTACTTTTTCAAAAAATCAGCATTTGATTGATTGATTTTTTTTCTATGGTCTTTTTAAACTCTATTTTACTTATATCCTCCCCAATATTTATAATTTCCTTCCTTCTGCTGCCTTTTGGGGTTTTTTGTTCTTCTTTTTCTAGTTCATTCTACTGATGGGTTAAATTGTATATTTGTGATTGTTCTTTTTTGAGGAAGGCCTGTATCACTATAAACTCCCCTCTCAACCCTGCTTTTACTGTGTCCCATAAATTTTGTGTGGTTTTGCTTTCATTTTCTGTCTCAAGGTACATTTTCATTTCAGCTTTGATTTCTTCTTTGACCCATAGGTTTTTTAATAACATATTGTTTAATCCCCATGTTTTCCATTTGTTCACCTTTGTTTCTCTGTTGATGATTTCTAGCTTGATGACATTGTGTTCAATAAAGACGCTTGAGGTAATTCCTATCTTCTTAATGTTGCTGAGGTTTCTTTTGGGCCCAAGTATTTCATGAATCCTGGAAAATATCCCATGTGCACTAGAAAAGAATGTATATCCTATTTTGTGGGGGGTGCAATGCTCTGAAAATATCCGCCAAGTGTAATATTTCTATTGTATTATTTAACTTCTCTGCCTAATTTATTTTCTATCTTGATGATTTTCCAGTGTTGTTAATGCAGTGTTGAAATCTCCAACTATGATTACATTCCCATCACTATCCCCTTTTTTATCTGTTAGTAATAATTTCATGTACTTAGGTAGTCCTCTATTTGGTGCATATGTACTAACGATTGTGCTATCCTCGTCTTTTATCACTCATTCAATCATTATAAAATGTCCTTCCTTATCTTTCTTTATGGCCTTTGGTTTTAAGACTATTTTCTTTGACGTCAGTTCTGCAACACCTGATTTTTTGGCTTTTCCATTTGTATGGAATACCCTTTTCCAACCTTTCACTCTCAATCTATATGTTTCCTTCCCGCTGAAGGGGGTCTCTTTTATGCAGCATGTTGAAGTTTCTTGCTTTATTATCCAGCCTGCCACTAAATGACATTAACTGGAGCATTTAGTCCATTAACATTTACAATAATCGATGATATGTTTGTGTTTATTGTCATTTTGACCTTATCTTTGCAGTTGATTTGCTATTCCCTCTTTGTTCATTTCATCTTGCTTTTTTGGTTTGGTCATTTTCCTTTGTATTATCATGAAATTTATTTAGATTTAGTGACTCCCTGAATATGTTTTTGTCTTGTTTTTACCCTTTAAAATAAGTCAATTAGACTATTAGTAGAACTGATTATATTAAACTGATAGTAACATGATCTCAAACCATCCTACTGAAAACAAAATATTTTAAAAAGAAAGACCCCCACAAAAAAATTTCCCATTTTCCTGCCTTCCTTTCCCACTCTCAATGAATTGTATGTCTTGTTTTCAAATTTTGTGTTTATTTTATTTCTGGTTCATGAGTTATCACCTTTCCAGCTGTGAGATTCACAATTCTGTAGCATCCTGCTGCTTTTTTTTTAGAGTAGACTTTTCAATATTTCTTTTAGCATGGGTCTACTGTTGCTAAACTCTTGTAGTTTTTTCTTGTCTGTGAAATTTTTTATGTCTCCTTAAACTGTAGAGGATAGCCTTTCTGGTTAAAGTATCCTAGCGTATATCATTTATTTCATTCAGGACTTTGAATATATCTTTCCACTCCCTTCTGTTCTGTAGTATTTTTGTTGTGAAATCAGCTCTGAGCCTCATGGGGATTCACTTGTAACTCACTCTTTGCTATTCTCTTGCTGCCTTTAGGATCATTTCTTTATCTTTGACTCTGGCCATCTTAATTATATGTCTTGGTGTGGGTTTATTTGAATTCTTCCTGTTGGGACATTCTGAGCTTCCTGTACTTAGATATCTGATTCCTTCTTTAAGTTTGGAATTTCTCAGTCATGATTTCTCCAAACACCTTTGCAATCACCTTTGATATTTCCTCCCCTTCTTGGAATTTTATCATGCCAAGTTTGGCATGTTTTCTATTATCCCATAGGTCTCTTATGCTTTTTTCATTTGTTTCCCATTGTTTCTCTTGTAGCTCTTCTGATTGGTTGCTTTCAATTGTCCTGTCTTCTAGGTCACTAATTCATCCTCTGCCTTATCTAGTCAGCTTTGTGACCACTTTAGATCATTCCTCATCTCAGTCAATGGGTTTACCTATTCTACTCGGCTCTTCTTTAGAGCTTCCATATCATTTTTAATATATTTTATATCTCTGAACACTATCTTTTATTTCCTTCAGTAATTTGATCACTCCTCTTTTGAAATCTGGATCTAATATGCAATTGATATCTATTTCACTGATCATTCTTTCAGGGGATTTCTCTTGTTCTTTTAATTGGGAATGGTTTGTCTGCTTCTTCATCTTGCTCCTACCTCTCTGGCACTGTGGTTTATGGAGTATCAGTTATCAACTGTGGTCCTAAGGGAGTTTATCTAACTAATTCCTTTGTAGTATTACAACTTAAATAGAGAAAAAAGAGAGAGTGAGACAAAGAATTTTTAAAAAGTGGAAATAATTGTTTGAAGACATTGTATAATACATAATAGAAGATCAAGTTGAAGCAGAGATTTGAAAAATAATAATGATAAAAATATTTTTAAAAAATTTCAATTCAATTTAAAACGGGGTATATATAATTCCCTAAGAAGTAAAAATTAAGAGGCTAATAGAAAATGAAACAGGTAAAAACAGATTAAATCAAGGTGGTGGTCAGTGTGTCCTGGAGACTGTGTACTTTTAATGTGAACTCTTCCTGTATTCATCCTGTTTTGGAATCTCAGCTTGCTTTTTCCAGAGGCCCTCTATTGGAGCCCTCATTTGTGCAGCTCCCAGGGCCTGTCAGCAAGCAGATCACTCCTACTCCCAACACTGGTTCTGGAGCAGCTCTCTTTACTGTAGGCTGTCTTGTCACTGCCCTGACCGATGGCTCAGTCATATGTTTCAGACTAACCAGGCACAAGAGGGCATCAAGCCCTCTCCCAGCCACATGGTCAGGGGCTGCGTTCCAGCCCAAAATTTGGCAGGCCATCAGCCCCCTTCGGGTGCTGGTCTTTCCAATTCTATGTGCCGTGTCACTGGTCTGGGCCAAAACCCATCTCCTTGTTTGCCTTGGCAGAGCAAGTTCTCTGAGAAAAAAGGACAGAAAGATCTTATCAGCCTCAGGCTGTAGACAAGTCCCCATCTGGCTCTTGACGCTGCTAAGTCCTTATGAGTGAATGCAGGTTTTGCTCTCGCTGCTGCCAGGGTGCAAAGCATCAGAGGCTATGGTAGCTGTGTCTGAGCCCCGACTCTCTTGTCCTAGATACTTTTGTGGATTTTCAGAGATTCAGAATATACCTTTCCCCTCCAGGGCTAGTCTGCCCTGTTGTTTAATGGAGGGCCCAAGCTGTTCTGCCCTGTGCACCCACAGCAACGGCACACAGCCTGCTCCATTCCCCTGGGCTGCCTCAGTGCAACCATCCTCATCTTCCAACCAGTTCGGGCAGCATGGCCCTGCCCCTAGCTGCCAGGATGCCTCTTGGGCTGGGTGTCACAGGGATCCTCTGTGCCTGTTTAGCTTAGTACTGTCACTCAACTTATACTCTATAGGGTTCCAATTATTGAAGGCTCCCCCACCATCCTGCTGAACTCGCAGTTGTAGAGGGGATACGCAGTGAATGAGCACAAGGCCTTCTTTGCTGCTCCCTCCCTGTGGGACCTATCCCAATCTGTTTTGCCTTTTAGTCTTTCTTTCTTCATTTTCTTTTACCAGATTATTTGCATGGTTATCTTTTGAAGAGGACAATGTACTATCAGAGTTCTGCAGTTTCTCTGGTTAGCTGAGTAAGTCTGTGGATATGAGTCTTGGTACATTTGTGGGAAAGGGTGAACTACGAGCATCCTTCTGCTCCACCATCTTTGTTTCCCCCACAAAAGTCTCACTTTATGGTGGAAGTTAAACACAATCAGTAAATAGATGGAAAAGATGTTTCATGGAAATGACAAGAAAGTGCAGTTTGCAATGCTCAACTCATACAAAATACGTTTTAAAATAAGGGCCACAATGAAAGATAAATATGAGATTATGTAAAGAAGAAGAGATCAATATAAAAATTGAGTATTACACTCATTAAATTATATATGCACCCAAAAACGTAGATCCTAAATATAAAAAGAAGTATTAGTAGACATGAAGGAATTAATTCATTATAAAACAATAATAGTAGATGAGTTGAACACCTCACTATTCTGATGGCCATATCATCCCAAAAGAATATCTGTAAGGAAACAGAGGTATTAATGACATATTAGATCATTTGAACCTAACTGAGTTATTGGACACTGCATCAGAAAAGGAGAATACATAAACTTCTCAAGTGTGCACAGGATTTTATCTAAGGAATTAACCACATATTATGTCATGAAATGAGCCTCAGGAACTTTAAGCAAATACAGATTACAGCAAGTATTTTTCCATACACAAAATTATGAAACGATGCATCAACTCTAGAAAGAAGAACAGGAAATGCACAAACATGAGATTAAACCTCATCCTTTAAAAAAATAACATAAAACAAGGTCAGTGATGAAATCAAAGAGGTAATAAAATCATACATGGAGACAAATTACAATGAAAACACAGCTTCATCAAATGTATGGGATGCAGTAAAGGGAAATATAAGAGGGAAGTTTACAACAATTGAGGCTTTCTACAAGGAAAAAGAAAAACCTCATACAAAGGATAAAGCTTATCACCCAAAATAACTTGATATAAGAGCAAACAATATGAGAAATCAGTAGAATGATAAATCTTTAATGATTAGGTTGAAACTAAATAAAATAAAAATTAAAAATTAAATTAAAATTCATAAAATCAAAAGCTTTTTTTTTCTTAAAAATATTAACAAATTGATAAGCATTTAGCCAGGCTTATCAAGAAAAACAGGGTCAACCCATACAAAATAAGAAATGAAATATTAGAAATAGTTTCTGATTGTACAGAAATGCAAACAAAGATTATGTAAGCACTCTGAGCAGTTACATGACAACCAACTGGGAGACCTTAAAGAAATGGACAAATTTCTTGAAACATACAGCCGGGCAACACTGAATAAAAAGAAAACTGAAAACTTGAAAAGAGAAATCACTATAATTTAAATAATATTTATAATCTTAAAAACACCCCTTGAACAAAATGCCTGGAAGCCTTCACTGAAACTTATTTCCTCTCATCTATTTCAAAAAATGTATTAGGAAGGAAAATTCCCAAAGTTATTCTATGAGGCCACAAATACCATGATAACAAAACCAGTCAAAGACACTACCAAAAAAAGAAATGAAATTGTAAAGCCAATATCCTTGATGAATATACATTAAAAAACCCCAACAGAACATCAACAAATTAATCCAGCAATTCATAGAAAAGATTATAAATGATGATCAGTTGGATTACTTCCAGGGTCACAGGAATGGTTCAACATACACAAGTTAATCAGCATGACACATATTTAATAAAGGAAGGACAAAATTCAAATGAGCATGTCAATACACACAGAAAAATCATTAGACAAAATTCAACATACATTCATGATCAAAACTCTCCTGAAATAGAGTATAATGGGAACATCTCTCAACATACTAAAGGTCATTTATAACAATTTATAATAGTTAGGGGAAATGCTGAAAGCCTTCTGGGTAAATTTGGGAACAAGATAAGGATTCCCACTCTCAGCATTTCTGTTCCATAATAAAAGAAGAAAGGAAAAAGGAAGAAAAAGAAGAAAAAGAAATGCAAAATTGAAAGAAAGAGGCAAAATTGGCACCAGTACTGATGTCATAACAATCTACATAGAGTCCTATGTGCTCCACACAGACTAATATCAACAATAAATAATTTCATAAAGGGAGCAGAGTGCAAGATTAATGTAAAGTTTTCTCTTGCATTTCCACACGTTAATCATGAGATACTCTAAAATGGAAGTTGAAAGCAATACTATTTAAAATCCCATTCCCCCATATATCTTGGAATATATGTAACCACATATATGAAAGGTCTAAAAAATGAAAATAAAATAACATTGAGAAAGAAATTAAAAATGATTCAAAAAATTGAAAGATGTCTTGTGCTCTTGGTTTGAAGGAGTTAATATTGTTAACATGGCCGAACTACACAAAGAAACCTACAGATTTTGTGCAAATCCTGTTATGAAGCTGTACTATTTCCCACATAACTTGAAAATAAATAACTAAGTTCTATATGAAACCATTAAAAATTGTCAAAATGAAACAACAAATACGGGGTATAAACCTCCCGGATTCTTTACTATACTACGAAGCTACAGTAATAAAAACAGCATGGCATTGGCCCAGAGATATAATCAATAAAATCAGATAGAGAGCCTAGAAATAATTCCACACAGCTATGAGCACTGAATCAATGATAAAAGAGACAAGAGTACACAATGGAAAAAGACAGGCTTGTCAATGAATGGTGTTTGGAAAGCTGGACATCTACATGTAAAACAGTGAAATGAGAGCATTCCCTGACATCATATACAAAAATAAACTCCAAGTGTATTAAGGACCTAAATGTAAGACCTGATACTCTAAAACTGCTAGAAGGGTATATAGGTGATACACTATTGGATATATATCATAGGAATAATTTCTTGTATCACTCTCCTAAGGCAAAGAAATAAAATCAAAAATAAACAAGTGAGACATAAATAAACTTGAAAGTTTCTGCACAGCTAAGGATACTTTGAATGAAATGAAAACACTGCCTGTGTAATTGGAGAACATATTTGCAAATAATGCAATTGACCAAGGGATAATAGATGTAAGTTAATAGATGTAACATGGATTTAGGTTACACAACTCAATGTGAAAAACAAAAACCCAATCAAAAAAAGAGCAGAGTAACTTAGTTAATATTCTTCCAAAGAAAACATACAGATGAGTAACAGGCAAGTGATAAAAATGCTCAACATTACTAATTATTAGTTAATAGCAGTTCAAAACCACAATGAATTATCACTTCACACTGGTCAAATGGCTATTATCAAAAAGTCTACAAATAGAAACTGTTGGAGACGATGTGGAGGAAACAAATTTGTTGTATACTCTTGGTTAATATGCAAATTGGTACAACTTCAATGGAAAACAGTATTCAGATTTGTTTAAAAATAAAACAGGACTACCATATGAAACAGTAATAACTGACCTAGGAAAAATCCGAGGAAGAAACCCTAAATTGAGAAGAACCAATGTTCACAACAGCACTTTTTATAATATGCAAGACAGGAAAGCAATCCAAGTGTCCACAGTAGACTATGGACTTAAGATGATATGATGTTGCTATAAATATGCAATGGAATAATACTCAGCAATGAAAAATTATGACACATGGCTATTTCGGCATCATGAATGGACTTAGTAAATATTGTGCTTAGTGAAGTAACTTAGACAAAGACAAAAGAATATAATATAATCTATATGTGGAATCTTAAGCATAACAAATATCTGTGTATATCTATCTATAGCTATCTATTGATAGATGACAGATAAATAGATATATGGAAGGATAGATGCATAGATACATAATTGATGATTGATAGATAGATAGATAGATGGATAGATAGATAGAGAGATAGATAGATACATAGATAGATATATAAATAGATAGATAGATTGATAGAGACATGGTAGAGAGATAGAGAGATTAGTTAGACAAGACTGAAGCTGACTGAAAGATATGGGAAAAAATTTATGTTTACCAAAGAGGAAGGGAAAGACAAATTAATGGTATGACGCTGACAGGTAAAAAGTAGTATACATGAACAGTTAAGCAACAAGGATAATCTGTATAGATAAGGGAATAACAAACAATAACAATAATTTTATGATACAATAATTGTAATAATTTTTAATGCAATATAATCTAAAATGCGGTTGGAATCACTATTCTGTACATCTGAAACTACACAATATAGTACATCTACTGTACTTCAAGTAGAAATAAAACATCTCACATAAAATTTAGTCCTTTTTCCGCTGATAGCATCTTCCTTATTATTGTTTTATTTTTACTCTTTAGATTTTATGATTACTGACTCAAATTATTTCTCTTTCTGTTGTGAACATGTTACCAATTTGATGTACCTATATTTATTGCAAGTGAATTACTGTTTTTATCTCCTTAATTCATATAGAATAGTAGCATTTAAAAACATACACAAAGAAACTGTTGCAACCTTCTCGTGGTCTCTGCTTAGTATTTTGATCAAAGTTTGGTGTATATTTGCCATTTTAATTTTCTTAGAAAAGCTCTTTTCTGAACCTCTTTTATGTTGTCTCAGTTTTTTTTTTTACATCTCATTCAGGTTTCTTTGTCTGGTAAAGACTTTATATTCACTTTACATCTAAGTGATAACTGTGCATGGTAGAGTATTCTTGGGTGAGAGATTTATTTCAGTATTTTGAAAATGTCATTTTAATTACCCTTGGTGTATGTTTTCTGCTCAGCAATCTGCTGATAGCCTAATGTGGTTTCCTATGAAGATAAGCATACCATTTATTGGCTGCTGTTAAAATTTTACTCTGGCATTGACTTCCCAAATTGCATATGACGTATCTTGAAGGAGGTCTCATTGTCTTAAATTTATTGTTGTTTTGTTGGCTCACAGAATTGTATATCAGTTCCTTACCCAGATTCAGGAAGTTATCAACTATTATAACTTTAATAAACCATCAGCTGCCTTCTAAATTTCTTCTCCCTCCAGGATTTCACTCTAATGTGCACTTCCTGAAGAACTCTGATGGCTATTGTAGAATTTCCTCACTTTTTAATATCTTGCATCTCTTCTCTCTCCTATCATTTCTTGTTTTGTATTGGTGAGTTTGCAAATCTCACTTCCACAAGACAGTCTTCTTCCAATGTTTTCTGTTGCATTCTTCATATCATTTATTAAGTTCATCTGGTCCTCCAATAATGTTTGGTTGTTTCATAGTTTCAGTCTCTTAGATAATGTATACCTTATCATCATTTATTTTATTCCTGAGCTCACTAAACTGCTGTCTGAGTTTTCTTTCTTGTACTGAGTGTCTCTATGATATCTCTTTGGATTCTCTATTAGTTATACGGCAATATTTCATGACGTTAAGATTGTTTGCTGCAGGGTTGATATTGTGTGTGTGTGTCTGTGTGTGTGTGTGCGTGTGTGTGTACATTTGCCTGTGCATGTGTGTCTGTGTCTGTGTTGGTGTCTGTGTGTGTGTGTGTATCTGAGTGTGTGCGTGCCCTATGATGTAACTGTGATTGGTCATGATCCTGGTAATTTATTGCTCTGATGACACTAAAAAGCAGATTGGGATTTGGAGTCCTTGCTTTTGTTTTCTGGTAGTTTGCAATATTGCACAATATTTGGTTTTACTTACCTGAGCTACCTCTGATAATATTTCAAAATGGCACTTTCCAGTCACTACTGTCTGGATAAAAAATTGCTTACATTGTCACTTCTTAGACAAATCTGGTAGTTAATGCCACTTTTGTCACTGGGCCGGTGAACCCTTCCTTTTATCTGATATCCCTTAAGACACAGTGCACACATTGAGGAAAGGTGTAAAAACAGGTGGGTAGTTGGAATCAGGCAAGTGCCTTTGTCATGTCCAGTGTTGCAAGGTATCTTGTCTCCACCACTGTGAATGGGAAGTAGGGAGAGTGTCATGAATGTCTGAGTGTCAAAATGTTGGAAATTCTGTCTGCATTTTGGTTCCCTCCTAGTTACCTTTGACCATGGATACTGGTGCAGTTGGAGGCTGAATCTCTGTGAACCACTGAGACCCTATTTCTACTGGGTAATCTGAAACTGTGGGCTCAGTTACCCTAGTAAGTCGGCCATGGTCACAGGCACCAACTCTGCTCTTCCCTCAGGTCAGCCACCTTTATGTGTTTTAGCCCACCAAACTTCAGCTTCACACAGGTGTTCTGGAGTATTGTTCTGTGTTGTAGTTATTTTGTTCAGATGTGAAAGTTTCACTGACTGTAGATTTAAGGGGAGAGACAGAAATAGTTTAAACTTAAGTCACTTTTTCCAAAGTATTAACTTGTTCATTTAAAAGCTTAAATTCTACTAAGGACATTATAAGAACAGTAAAGAAAGTGAACAAATCAGCTCCCTTAATATCAGAGTACTTCAAAATATTTTGATTTTCCTGGGTTCTTTTCTTCAAAGTTTTTCCCACATGCATGCACATTTTAGTATAATATATGCCTGTAATCTCTTTAAAATCATTTAAATTATGAAAATATTTTTCTGTGCTGTAAATATAGCACTGTTGGTTCTATAATTTGTAAGTAGTAGCTTGCATATTTCTGTCTTCACCATCCTCCTTCCGTGTCCCCAGTGGAAACCACTACTTGGTACACTAAACTTATATATGTGATTCTGTTTCTGTTATTTTTATGATTATTTCTCTTATATATTTAGATTCCTCATGAAAGTGGTAACGTAGATTGTTTTTCTCTGTATGACTTATTTTGCTATATGAAACAATATCTGGGTCCAGTCACATTGTACCAAATGGTAGAATTTTATTTTTTGATATGACAATGACTAAGTATTTATTATGTTATCTATATCGCATATCTACTTCAGCCAATCATCTATTGATGGGCAGTTGATTTGTGCTTCTAACCTTGGCTATTATAAATGATGATGTTAAGGACATTGGGGGTAATATATCCTTTAAAAATAATGTTTTCATTTTTTTTCAGATTTATAACAAAAACTGGAATTGCTGCAACATATAATGTTTCTATTTCTAGTTTTCTTTGCACTGTCCACACTTTTCTAATAGTGGATGCATCAATTTATATTTCCACCAACAGTGTACTGGGTTCCATTTTATCAACATTCATATTAATGTTTGTCATTTGAAGAATTTTTATTAACCATTTTGGATGCTGTGAGATTATATTTCATTCTGGTTTTGATTTATGTTTTCCTAACGAATAGCAATGTTATGTTTCTTTTTATGTGCATGAAAATCATCCATATGTCTGGTTTGAAAATTTCTATGAAGATCCTTCAACTGTTATTAAGTTGGGGTATTTGATTTTTAAATAATGAATCTAATATGCTATATATACATTATGGATAATAACACCTTGTTCATTTCATAGTCTGAAACTCTTCCTTCCATTCTGTGTGTTGTCATAAGTCTTGCTGAAGGTTTCCTTTGCTTTGCAAAAGATTTTGCATTTCACACTTATATAAGAAGTGGAATCACTGTATCACATTGTACATCTATTTTTTCCTCACTATAATTAAAAATGGTTATTGTTAGTTTTCATTTTTTTAACTTAGGAGATACATCA
The DNA here is from genome assembly GCF_048564905.1 of Vicugna pacos. Classification (NCBI taxonomy): domain Eukaryota; kingdom Metazoa; phylum Chordata; class Mammalia; order Artiodactyla; family Camelidae; genus Vicugna; species Vicugna pacos. Next base: position 1,746,990 of record NW_027328737.1, read on the forward strand.
AAAATAAATATTGCTATGATTTATTACAAAAGCATTTCTGGTCCTGTTCTTGTTCAGAAATTGAACAGTTTCTGGTTTTACATTTAAGAAATTAATCCATTTCTGTTTTATTTTGTATACTATGTAAGGAAGTGCTCTTACATCTACCTTTTACATGTAATGTCCAGTTTTCCCAGAACTACTTTTTGAAGAGACTGCCTTTTTTCCATTCTATACTCTTGCCCCCTGCATTGTAGACTAATTGACCTTATGTGTGTGGGTTTATTTTAGGACCCTTTATTTTGTTCCATTGATCTATGTGACTCTTTTAGTGATTTATTTTGATGTTTTGATTACTGTAGCTTTGTATTATGTTCTAAAGTCAGGGAGGACAATGTCCACAGCTTTGTTTATTTTTCAAAGATAACTTTAGAAAATTTGGGTCTTGCAGAATTTAGTATAAATTTTATTATTTTTCTCCTTGTTTTGTGAAGAAACATACAGATTCTCAGAGAACAGAAATTTACTAAAAGAAGAAAACCTGAGAAAAATTGTAAAGTGTGGAGGATAAATCATAAAATATTTAACAACCAATGAATTGCTGCATAAATCAAAGAAAAAATACATAAAGAAATATAACAAGAAAAACAAAGTCCATGTGATATAGCAAAAGCAGTATTAAAATGGATGCTTATAGCTAAACAATACACTTATACAAATAAGAAACATCTCTCTCATAACATAATCTTACAAAGAAAAGATGTAGCAAAATAATAAACAAACTTGTTAGTAGAAAGGAAGACAGCTGAAAAGTCGGAACATAAATACATAAAATAAAGATTAAAAATAGAAACATCTAAACAAACTACATAATGGCCTTTAAAAGATAAATAAAATTGATAAACTTTAACGAGACTCATGAGCAAAAAAGGGAGTACAGATTAAAAAGCTCCAAAATAAATGAGAAGTTACAGCTTATTTCAAAGTAACACAAAGCATCATAAGATGATACAACAAATTATATGCCAATTAAAATGGAATTCCTAGAAGAAATAGACAATTTCTTAGAAAGACGGAATCTCCAGAATGGAATGAGAAATAGAAAATATTAACAGATTATCACTAATGAAATTGAATAAGTAATTAAACAAAATCTCCCAAGAAATAAAATTCCAGGCCTAAACAGGTTCACAGGTGACTTCTGCCAAACTTTTAGAGAAGAGCTATCACGAATACATCTAAGAGAATTCCAAAAATTTGCAGAGGAATAAAGGCTTCCTACTCCTCATTTCTGTATCACACTACTATTAAAACAGGATTAAATACCTCATAAAATACAGTTTAAATACTACTCATAAGCATACATGCAAAAATCATCAAAAAATTTTAGGAAAGCAAACAATACATTAAAAGGAGTGTGCATTATGATTAAGTCCCTTTTATCCCAGGCATGCAAAAGTGATTCATTACCCACAAATTAATCAATATGATACCCCAAACTAACAAATTGAAAAATAAAAATTATATGGTCACCTCAAAAGGGTTATAAAATGTTTTGACAAGTTCAGTATCTATTTACGATTATATTTCTCCTCAAAATGGGTATGAAGAAACATACCTCAACACATTTAAAGTCGCATATGACAAGAACTCATCTATCATGACACTCACTGATTTAAAGCTGAAATCATCTGCTGTAAGAGAAGGAAGAAGGTAAGAATGATCACTCTTACCACTGATATTCAGTATCGTAATGGAAATTCTAGCCATAGCTATCCAAAATAAAAGTAAATTAAATACAGCTATTTCAGAAAAGGAATAAAAGAATGTGTTTGCAGATGAAATACTTTAAACTGAAATCCTAAAGGAGACGCCACAACACTACGAGGGCTATTCAAAGCATTTGGTAAAATTTCAGAATGTAAAATTAACATACATAAATCTTGCATTTCTACACACTAACAACAAGCTAACAGATAGAGAAAGTGAGGGAACTGTCTCATTTACAGTTGAATTACAAAAAAAAAAAACTCAAGAAATCTATCCAACTAAGGAGGTAAAAGACCTGTACTCAGAAAACTATAAAAGATGTATAACAGAAATTGAAAATGATGCAAACAGGTAAAAGGATATACTTTGTTTATAGATGAGGAAGAAAATATTATTTAAATGACAGTACAAGACAAGAAAATACACAAATTAAATTCAGTGCCTATCAAAATACAAATGGCATTTTCAGACACTTACAAAAAATAATTATTAAATTTACATGTAAACACAAAAGAGTTGAAATCACTAAAAACAAAGAAAAGAAAAGAAAACGAACAAACTAAAACACAAAGAACTTTGACAAAGAACAAAGAGGATGTATCACTGTCCCTGATTTTAAACTATAATACAAAGCTATAGTAATGAATATGGTAGTGGCACAGAACAAACAGAAAAATGGAACTCAACAGAATGCCTAAAAATGAAATCAGACAGTTATGGTCATTAGGTATATTACAAAACAATGAATATACAGTCGGGGAAAGTAATTAACAGGCAAATGAAAATGGTTAACATTACTAAACATCAGAAAAAAGCAAGTCCAAAACACAATGAGATATTATGTCCCTCCTTTCAGAATGACTATTATCAAAAATGTAACAAATATAAATACTGGTGAGGATGTAAGTAAAAGCACCCTGCTGCACTGCTTGAGTGAATGTAAATTTGTGTTTCCACTCTGGAAAACATTATGGAGTTTTATCTAAAAATTAATAATGAAATATGATCCAACATTTCCATATCTAGATACTTATTCCAAGGAAATAAAAACACAAATCAGAAAAGATAAATTCACCCTATATTCACTGTAGCATTATATACAATAGCCAGGCTATAGAAGCAAATTAACTGCTCATCAATTGATGATGGATAAAAATGATGTGTGCCTATGTTATATATATCTACCCATCTATTAACTACAGATTTATCTGTATTTATATTCATATATATATACACACATTAAACATATGTATATATGTACACATATATATATGCACACACACACATAAAAATACAATGGGTTATTACTCAGCTCTAAATAGAATAAGATTAAGTAATTTGCAACAAATAGGTAGACCAACAGGGTAATATGCTAAGTGAAATAAGTCAGAAAGAGAATGACAAATGCAGAATTGTTTTACTTATATTTGGAATTAAAACAAATGAACATAATAAAATAGAAAACGAGTTATTGATATAGAAAGAAACATGTTGCTTACAATAAGGGCGGAAATGTGGTGAACAAAAACAAATAGTTGAGGAAAATTTAGAGAGAAAATTTTCCAGTTGCAAATTAAATGAGTCAGAGACAGGAAATGGACTGTGTGGGGAATAGTCAATAACTTTGAAATAGCTTTAAATAGCAACATATCATAACTAGATTTATTCTTGTGAACAGTTTGAAATATATTAAAAATAGCAAACAGTATGTTATGTAAGAGAAACTAACACAGAGTTAAAGAATAAACTACACTTCAAAAGCAAACAAGCACACTTATAGTAAAAAACTTAGATTTGTAGTTAACAGAGGCAGGGTTTGGGAAAGGAGAATTTGATTTTGCACTCAAATACTACAAACATCCAGCCGTAAAATAAACGTGTTCTAGGGATGCCCCGTAGAAACATGAAAATTACAATTAACACCGCTTTATGCCATATATGAATGTTGTTAAGAGAGTAGAACATAAAGTTTCTCATCACGACCAAAACACAAATTCTAATTTTTTAAAATTGTATCTAATGAGACAATGAATTCTCCCTAAAGTTCCTATGATATTTATTTCTTGATACTTATAATCAAATCACTATCCTGTGCACCTAAACTTACACAATGTTTTATGTCAATTATATCTCAATAAAAGCAGAAGAAAAAATGTAAATTCAATGGTCATTTTCCCCCCAGGCATTTCTCATGATTGTTTTTGCAGCAAGTAAACTTGAGTCATGATATACTTATCCTAGGTAAAGATACTAATAACTAAGTGATTCTAATAAATTATACATAAAGACACTAATAAAATTAGTGTTTCACCATGCCTTAAACTTTCTACATTTTAACACCCCACTGCTTCTGTAGGCATCAAAATTTCACTCTGTGTATTCATCTGAGATTAGGGAATGGATTCAAATTTAAAACTGGCTGCTCTTGCTGTGAGTGATAAAGTTCACTGTCTCTGACCAATGGTCTCATCTGCCCGACAGCATCTGTAAGAAAAGAACATGCTAGGTTGCTAAAAATCTCAGCATGGTAAAATCTCAGAACTCCTACCAATCTTAACTGTTTTGCAATGGGAATGCAATACTGACAAAGTCTTTATTTTGCATAACAATGTGGTGTTTTCTCTTGGTTGCATTAAGGGATGTGAGGATAATCCCTGAGATCCACAACAAACATTCTCCCTCTAGTGCTGGGCAAAGAGGTGTAAAGGTTCTGCATTATTAGGACTGAGGACTGCTTTCAAAATGGTGACTATGTTCACTCTATTCCAGGTAGTCCAAGGGAAGAAAGGTTATTACAATTTCTAGGTGAAAGGGAATAAGTCAGTGTGTCAGACTCTATAAATTAGTCAACAGGTGTTCAAAGCCAAAAAAAGTTGTGTAAACAATGACAATTAAAAGAAAAACTTAGACATATGCTTAAATTAAAAAGGAGACAGAGTTCAGTGCTGGGCTCTGGGTACTGGAGAATTTATAAGCCTCAGTCCACTTCAAGGGTTCAGTGGCTTGGCCCTAGCATCTGCTCGGGATTCAATGAACAGGTAACAATTAGTACATTGGGAGAAATATAATTTACCTCTCCCTGATGTGAAGAAAATCTGGTGGCTCAATGAAACTCTTAATTCACAGAGATTCTGACAGATGAAGGGGAACATTTCACTGATGACTCAACTAAGAGAAACTGTTACTGCTTAAAAATCCATCTTCATACACACAGAGTGGTAGACAGATTTGTAGTTTTTAGTGGGAAGAATTCAGTGGGCAGAGCTCAGAGAATAGTTTTCAAAGCACCAGCCAACTTTTGTAGTTTTGCCAATATTCTACCTTTTCCCAGGTAGAAAACTACCGATGGACAAACAAATAATATTCTTCCTTATAAATTCTGATTTTGAAAGTAAATGGTAGCTTTTGACTTATCAGTATAGAACCTTGTTAGGATGATCACGATAAGACCCACTGTGTGATAAGAGACCTGGAAAGTAGCGGCTGAACCAGCCCATCTCAACCCTAGACCTCTAATGTAATCAAAAACATAGCCACCATCAGGTTTCAGCTGGCAAACATAAAAGCTTGATGTTTCTGTTGTAGGAAAAACCACTACTGTCCAGACACAGTTCACCTGCTGCATGTGAGCTCTTTTCTTCTCTTGGTAAAGGGCATATTGTTGGGATATTGTCAGAACTTACCCTGGACATTGCCCATTCTCCAGAGTAACAAAGGCTTTTTCACAACTGGTGACACATTTTCAGGACTCAATTTTGCCATTCCAGTCTTATCAGCAGACACAAGCTGCATCATTGTGAGATGAAGACTTAGGCTCCCTGACTTTGCCAACAATTTTTCCAGCATTTCAGGGCATTTCACATTCTGAAAATGCTTCACCTTTTATTTTAAATTAATGGGAAATAGTCAAAGGCTTCAATGAATATTTTATATTTACTAATATCTGCAGAAAATTTGTATTCTTGCAGTTGGACAAATTTTTAATTCCACCACCCTCACCTCCTTGTAGTCCACACATTTCAGATTGCAATTTGGTTATTGAATTCAACCACCCCAACCAAGTGTCTAGTACCACTTAGATACAAACTTTGTGATGGTTAGAAGGGGCACAAGTTATGTGGGGTGTATAAACCTACATTAAATTTTTGCAATGGCACTGTCTCTTCTTCACAAAGCTCTGATTCTAAGAAGTAAATTAATCATAAGGCAGTATATTTATCGGTATGGGGAAGAGACTCAGCTGTTTTGCGGTGGGTGGATGATGAAGAGACAGGAAAAAATCCAGCAAATGAGAATGGAATGCTTCAGACCTCTGGAGGCATGAATGAAGAAGAAAATATTACTTTGTCTCCTGTACCTACCTCCACTTACTGTCTTGAGTGACTAGTCTTTGGGCTATGAAAGATCTAGTATTTGGTGAAGAGTAAAGACCATAACGAAATAGTTCAAAAACCATGAGAGTTTTGTTGTTTCAGGAAAGTAGATTTTGCTTAAAGTCAACATGTATTTTTCATTCACTTAATACTTAAATTCATCCTGTGACATGTGCTGTGCTTAATGTGCTGGTATCCAAGTTAGACAAGGAAAGGGGGATAGACAGAAAACATCTGGATGAGGTGGCTTCTGTGCTGAGACTGGGAAAGCCTAATTAGGTAATAAGAGGACACCCAAAGTCCAAGGATGAGCTGGAGTAAAAGTGGTGAGGTTGCAGCTTACATAGTTGACAATCTTTTGCCTGGATGTATCTCCAGATACAGAGAAACATAAAGAAATGCCAAGGTAGTCAGATGCCAGATTTATAAAGAAATGAGTAAACTAAGTTGAGTTTGCTTACATTTGGAAAGGCATCAATTGCCACCCTGAGGACGTAAGCATGTCTTTGGCTTGAACACAAAAGCAATGTAAATTATTGACTAGAAAATATAGTGTAGACTCTTGATGGCAGGAAATGGAAACACCAATTTCAATACTTTGAGAACAGCACAAAGAAGATCATAGGTAAAATTACTTTTTAAATTCTACCACAAACCGAATGTGCCATTTGAGACTATATCATGTGGCCTTTATGATACCAGGGATGACATAATAGAGACCATAATCCCTGGACTGCTTCCTGCATTTATTTCCTGTTCCAACCTTTCCTAACTTAACACTTTTCATACTTTCCAGGATGAGCCAGAAACCACTTAGTGACTTTCCCTTTCTCCATGTTTTAGTCTTTTTCCAAATTCTTCCACTTTTTCTTCCTCCTTACAAGAAATTATTCAGATTTACTCCCATATTGCTCCATGAAATGATCACATCAATCAAATATCACTTTTTTCTTTAAATGTTAACTTAGTCTCCATTTAACACTTAACTCTATTTAAAGAAAATAAGATAAATACAGGTACACACCAATGTTTATTGTTCAAAAAGAAAATTGCAGATATTTGTTGACATTTGCCGACATCAATTTTAGTCTTTGTTATCCTGCATATTCTGGTAGAACTCTGGTAGATAAGTTGAATTTAGGATGACGTTCATAAACTGAAAATGGCTGATAAGTCAGCTTTGAAAGAGAGGTAGCTGATGTATCACCTCTCACTGGCACTGGAAACCATGCATTCCTCCCTGGTTGAAGTTTAGGAAAATGACCTTCATTGGCAGATATATTGTGATATCTATTTGGAAAAGTAGAAGTCTCCACCATAAGTCCAAAATAATTTCTCTGTATTGGAGACAAGATGCTGTACTGAGAAGTAGATGTTGTAGTTGTAATGAAGTTCACAACACGGCCATTTGCTTCAGGGTAGCTGCTTTGAGAGTGCCGGTGAACACAGTTCAACTGATTTAAAATAGCATGTTGATACACTGTAATTTGTTATGGTGGTTTAACTGACCTTGATGATGGAGGAGAAAAATCACTTCTGATCGGGGTAGTTGTATCACCAATTATGTGGCTAGGGCTTTCTTATTAGAGGCATGTTTAAATTTGCAAAAGGTAAAAATGCACTTTCTCTACTACTGTCAGCCACAAAACCAAAATTATTATTATCCACATTATCCCCTGCTTTAAAATGCTTGTTTTTGAAATCTTGAGCCAATGAAGATACAAGAGAGGAATTTTTAATCCCAACTCTTCTTTTTATTCTCATTAAAAGCTGCAGAAAGCCTCACTTTATATTTGGATTATGGTAGAACAGCAGCTACAACCAAAGAGAAAAATTTTAGTAAAATTTTAAACCAAAATAGAAGACTACAATAAGCCTAACCTATAAAACATCAGATTTCACGTTTACAATGCAAAAATAATATCATCAAAATATGAACATTGCTGACTATTTTTTGAAATTCCTTATTTGTAAAATACATATTTAAGTAGTATAGTCATCAAATTTAAGAAGTTAGCATTTGCAATAACAGTGAATTCCAATTTTCACAAGCAGCTTTAATACCTTTATTTGGATTTCTGATAAGATTCATAGTTGCAAGCAAAGTTTCTCATAATATTGAATCCTTAAGGCACTGTACTCTTTTTTGGAAAAAATAAATAATTTTAGCCTTAGTAGTTTTATACAATTTTCAAAATCTGGCTTTACATATATATTACCATAGATTGATGTACAAAATTCAATTTTGTATACAAGTTACCAAGTGCTAACTAAAATTTCTGAATACCTTGCTTAAAAAAGAGACTTCTTTTTCTTTTGCCAGAAAGTCAGCTAGAGCAGCAGATCTTTGAAAATGCTGCCGTAATTTACTAAACCCATTAAGGTTAAGCTGTCTAACTAAACTTTTCATACTTCCAGGCTCAAATATTCTGAAAGGGAACTTTCTGTCCAAAACTTCCTTCTTCAAGACATCTTCATCAATCACTATTGAAGATCCATTATCATACCATCAAATGGATTTATATTGGTCACTCCCAGCCATTTCCCAGAGTTTTCTTGGAAATGTCAGAGAATGAAAATAATTATCTTCGTCTGGTTTAGAGACACAATGTGTGTAACATGGTGTTTTTATCAAGGATTCTTCAGACAAATTCTGAAAAGCATTTTCTTCAATCATAGAACTCAAGTCCAAGTCCCCAGAGAATGTTTGATCACACAATAGAGATCTACAGGAGTTTCCTGAACCAGTTGGTCAATCTTTACGAGACACATCTTGAATTTCTGAAGAAACATGTGCCATCTCAAATAACTTTTTCTACAGCTACTTTTCAAATCTGCATGATTTTGAGCACTGCAGCTTCAAATGCTGCTTTGGCAGGCCTGCACAGATAAACTGCTAGGCCATCAAAATGGTTCTCCACCTGAGTAGTTGTGACATCACAAAACAACTGGTCTTCTAGCCACTCAAATGTAACTTTCAGCCAGTGTTTTCTTCACATTCATCCAGTTAAAATGACAAATATATGATGCTTATTTTTATAGTGTGATCTGCAAATATTATCCCCACAAAATCTTTTTAAATATTTTAATTTTGGGGTCTATGAAATAAAACCAATCCCCATAATTTTGTACACAAATTTATACTAAATTTGTGAACATAGTATAAATAATCCAAAAAATATATAAAATAATTTTAATGTTTTGGAATTTAAAGTGAAATTTGTGTAAAACCTGTCCAGATATTGGATCACAATCTCATGATCATTTACAATTAAAGTGAAATATAATTTGATTTGTAAATGGAAGTAGGTATTTATCTGTGTACTTTACAATAAGTAGCTCTATATACAAAACATGAGAAGAATAAATATCAGTTTATTTGCTACATTTATAAATAAATGGTAAATATTTATAGAATAAAATTAGATTAAAATAATCTAATTTAGGAAATTAAATTTAAGAAATCCCAAAGGGGGGAATTTTTTATTTAAATTGTAATTAAGTTCTATAATTAAAACAAATGTAATTTAATATTTTACTATAAAAATTACAAAAGAGACAAACTTATTGTGTATTTACAAATGTTTATTTTTGCCATTCTTTCACTCAGAGTTTTTCAGTCCCTAGAAACAATATATTTTCTTGTCATCTTTATAATCCATACTCTTGTGGCTTCTGTTATGTGTTCCAAAATGATGTTGATAAACACACTTATGTACAAGATCCTGGTTTCAATAAGCATTGCCTCCATTAAGGGGCAAACAAACAATCAAAAAACAAAGAAATAACAGTTTATGTGGGTTGCGGTGGAAAAAACAAGGTAATGCATTTTAGGAAGAAATATGTTTCTAAGTCCTGGAGCAGTTGGCATTGTTTATATAATACGACATTTTAAGGCAAGTGTTTTGTTCAATAATTGTAAATAATAGCTATGTTCTGTATCTGTAAACTGTAGTAAATCCAGTTCTACAAAAAGTTACATTCTTTATTTAGAAATAAATTCCATTAAGGATAAGCCAATTTCAAAATGAGAGATAAAATTTTTAAATAAATAAATGTAAAAGCAAGCTACAATGTAAACTTTTCATACAATATCTCTAAATTACTTTCTTAAAAAACATTAGCAACCTGAATTCATGGCATATTATAAGTACTATAAACTATAGTCAAGTTGGATTTAGTCCTTATTCATAAACTTTATTTAACATATGCAAATTCCTATATGTGACATCATCGCTTAAAAAGCAAAGATTTGAAAAATAACTCTTAAAAAATGCAGGAAAATTATTGACAGATGTGATCGTAACTTTTTTATAAAAATATTCTTTACAAATTTGCTCTAGATAGAATGCAAATAAACATAAAAAATGCCATATATGAAAAACCCATGACTAACATCCTGTTCAACGTTAACATACGGGAATATTTTCCTCTGGTCCAGTAATAAGAAAAAACAAGTCCTAAATTACACTACTAGAAGTCCTAGCCAGAACTTCAGGTCAAGAAGAAATATAAAAGATATTCAACTTGAAAAATGCAGGAAAGTATTTACAGATGACATAATTATACATAGATAGAAAACTCAATACACTCCGCCAGTGAGTGTTAGAGATAATGAACAAATTAAGTAAACTTGCAGAATACAAGTTTATTATATAAATTTCCTTTACAATTTTATACAGTTACAACACATTATCCAAAAGAGAAATTAGGAAAACATTTGTGTGTAAATTTATATGAAAAAGAATAAAATAGGAATACACTTGTTAAGTGAAATTAAAGATCTAGACATAGATCTATAAATTAAAGGTGCAAGAAATATAACTAAATAAATTAAATAGAAAGATATTCTCTTCTCATGAATTGTATACAATGTGAGGAAATATTTTAATCTATCTTTTAAATGTTAAATCTTCCCAGCAGTAATTATTGAGGAGAATGTCTTTTCTTCATTTTATACTCTAGATTTCTTTTTCATGGGTTAATTGATCATAGGTGTGAGGGATTATATCTGGTTGCTCTATTCTCTTCTACTGATTCGTGTCTGTTTTTGAGCCAGTATCATGTTGTTTTAATTACTAAAGCTTTGTAGGACTCTTTAACATCAGAGAACTTTCCACCATTACATTTAATACTCTTTTTCAAGATTATATTTGCAACTCATTATCTTTGTGGTTTCATATTAATTTTGAAATTATTTCTTCTATTTAATGGAAAAATCTCATAGGTATTTTGACATGAATCACACTAAATGTAGATTCCCTTTGGTAGAATGGTTGTTTCAACCACATAGTTTCACATCATTAACATAAGAGATCTTTTCAATTCTTTGAATCAGTTTTAATTTCCTTCAACAAAGTTTACTGTTTTTTAACGTATAGATTTTCATCTTATTTGTTAACTTCATTTCTAGGGGTTCTTTACATATATATATAATTATATACATAATATTTGTAAACTCGTTTCCTACACAAATACAGCAGGCAGTAAACAGTGGCAAGATATATTCAAATTCCTGAATGAAAGAAAGCTGTAATATAAGATATTTTATCAAGCAAGGCAATCTTTGAGAATAGAAGGAGAGATAAATAACTTCCACACAAGTAAATACTAAAAGAATTTAGCAAGAGAAAAACAAATTATGAACGATCTACTCTAAATAAAATAGAAGCAGGATGCTATAGAAAATGGAAAGGCATAATTAGACAGGCAATATCTATAATGACTTATAACAGAATAAATATGATGTTGTAAAACAGGATATCAAAATTTTTAAGGGTCACAGAGTGAAACAGAACAATGCAGAGTATTTTGTTCTTGTTTCTCTACTCTGTAGGATGGGTATGAATTTGTATTCTTATCAGTTAAAACAAGCAGATATAGTATGGAAAAATATAAATGCAAAACAAGGTAACCATAAGTCAAAAGCATACAATGAAGTCACAAAACCAAAAAGAAACCAAGATTATAAAAGAAAACTTATCAAGCCACAAAAAGAAAAAGAAATGAACAAAAAGGAAATACCAAATCAACTGGAAAATCAAGTACAAAATGGAAATAAACACAAGTGTATCAATACTTATCACAAATGTTAATGGATTTAGTGCTTCAATCAAAAGATATATATTGTCAGATGGGATTATATAACGAGATCCTACATTAAGAAGCATACAAGGGACCCAATTTACTAAGAGGAAAACACATTAATTGAAAGTCAGAAGATGGAAGAATATATTCCATGCAAATGCACATGAGAAGAATGCAGGATTAGCAGTACTGACTTCACACAAAATAGACTTTACATGAAAGGCCATAGAGAAAGATAAACAAGGACATGATATAATGATTAAAGTAGCAATAAAAAATGAGGGTTTTATACACATTAAGATATATGGATTCAATATAGAAGCACCTAAATTCATAAAGCAAATGCTAATAGATAAAAGAGAGAAATTGCTTGGAATACAATCACAGTAGGAGACAATAACACCCCACTAACATCACTGGAGTGGTCTTTCACACAGAAAATTAATAAGGGAACAAAGATACTAAAAGTCATGATAAAATAATTGGAGATGGTTGAGACTTCCAATTCAGTATTTCTCCCCAAAACAGAATATACATTCTTTTCCAGTGCACATGGAATATTTTCAAGGAAAGATTATGAACTCAGGCACAGAAGAAGCCTCAACAAATTTGAGAAGAAAAAAATTATTTCAAGCATATTTTCTGAGTATAATACCATGAAATTAGAAACCAATCACAGAAATACAGGGAGAAAAAATGACAGCATTCAAATTAAAAAACATGGTATTATAACAAAGGGGGGAGTTGGTGAATTAAAAGAAGAAATTAAAAATATCTTGAGAAATATGACAAAACACTACACAAATTCAATGGAATAGAGTTAAAGAAGACTTAAGAGGGAAGTTCATTGTGACAAAGCCCTCCTCAAATAGAAGTACAATTTCATATGAATAATCTAACTTTCTATGTAAATTAATCACGAAAAGAGGAGCAAACAAAACCAAAAGGTAGCAGAAAGCGGGAAAAAATTAAGATCAAGGAGGAAATAATTGAAATAGAGTTTAAAAAATAGAAAAAATCAATTAAACTCTTTTTTGAAATTTTAAACTAAATTGACAAATCTCTTGACAGGATCACCAAGAAGAAAAGAGAGAGAACACAAATAATATAAGAAATGAAAATGGAGAAACTACAAAGCGTACAACAAATTTACAAAATATCATAAGGTAATACCACGAGCAATTGCATGGAAACAAACTGGATAACCAGGAATAAATGGAGAAGTTTTTGGAAACACTCAACCCACCAAAATTGCATTAAGAAGAAATTAACCATTTGAACACACAGATCACCAGAAATGGAATAGAATTATCAATAAAATAAAAAATCTCTGCAAACAAAATTCAAACATAAATAGCTTCACTGTGGAATTTGACCAAACATACAAAGAAATATCCATACCAGAACTCCTCAAACTCTTCCAAAAGATTGCTATGGAGGGAGTACTCCAAAACTCACACCATAAGGCCAACATCAACCTGATAACAAAACCAGACAAAGGCACTACCTCAAAAAGAAAAATATAGGACATTATCATTAATAAACATAGATGTAAAAGTCCTTAAGAAATTATTAACAAACAGAATCCAACATCATGTAAAAAAAAGATCAGACACCATGGTCAAGTTAGGTTCATCCCAGGAACACAAGGATGGTTAAACATATGCAAATCCATCAATAAATTGTGATACACCATATCAACAAAAGAGAAGACAAAAGCGAAATGATCATCTCAGAAGATGCAGAAAAAGCATTTGATAAAATTTGACATCTATTTGCAATAAAAGTTCTTATCACAGTGGGCATACAGGGACCATATTTCAACATAATGAAAGCTACTTATGGCAAACATAGCCAGCGAAATACTCAAAGGTGAAAAACTGAAATCCTTCCCACAAAAACCTGAGAAAAGACAAGTATGCCCATTTCCAAAATTTCAATTCAATATTGCCTGGGAATTCCTAGCCACAACGATCAGGCTAGGAAAATAAATAAAACTATTCAGACTGGAAAAAAAAAGATGTAAAATTGTCACGATATGCAGACATGACACTATATATAGAAAAATGTAAACGTTTCAGAAAAAGATACTTAGGCTAAAAAAGGAACTGGGCAATGTAGCAAGTTTAATCAACAAATACCAATCACATTTCTTTACACTACCATTGAATCAACAGGAAAACAATGCATAGAAACAACCCCTTTTATAACTGCATCCAAAACTATAAAATGCTTAAAAATAACTTTGACCAAGGTGGTGAATGACTTATACATTGAGAACAGGAAAACATTGATTGAGGAAATCAAGAAAGATTTGAAGAATTGGAAAGATAACCAATGGTCTCGTAATGGAAGGAATAATATTGTTAAAATGGCCATAATGCCCAAGGCAATCCACAGAGTTAAACTGAGTTCCTATCAAATTATGCAAAGCATTTTTTTAAGGACTGAAACAAATGATCATAAGATTTATATAGAATCAAAAAAGATCCATAATTTCCACAAAAATATTGAAGACAAATAAAGAGGCTGGAGCAATAACCCGCCTGGTCTCCATACACTATTGCAGAGCTACAATAATCAAAATGACATGATATTGGTACAAAAACAGGAATATGGACCAATGGAACAGAATAGAGAGCCTAGGAATAAATCTAAAGGTCTATGTTCAATTAATATTTGACAGAGTAGCCAAGAATATGACAGAGACAAGACCACCTCTTCAACAACTGGTGTTGGGAAAACTGGATAGCAGCATCACAGCAATGGAATTAGAAAAATCCTTCACTCCATACACAAGAATAAACTCAAAGTTGCTTGAAGACTTCAATATAAGTCAATACACAGTAATTCTCCTAGAAGAAAACATAGGCAAAACACTCTGAGATAAATCTCAGCAATGATCTCCTAGAACAGCCTATCCAGGTAATGGATGTAAGAGCAAAATTAATAAATGGGACCTAATTAAACTTATAAGCTTTTGCACAGCAAATGGAACCATAAACAAAGCAAAATGACAACCTACAGGATTAAAGAAAATATTTAGAAATGATGCAACTGACAAAGGCTAAATTTTCAAAATATAAAGACTTCATACAACCTAATAATAATAATAATAAAAAAAACAAAGAAACCCAATCTGAAAATGGGCAGAAGCCCTAAACAAGCAATTCTCCAATAGAGACATACAAATGCCACACAGATATATGAAAAAAAAATTGCTCACTATCATTATCAGAGAAGGGCAATTCAAAACTATAATGCAGTATCACTTCACAATAGTCACAAAGGCCATCATTCAAAAGTCCACAAACAATAAATGCTGGGGAAGCTGTGGGGAAAAGTAACCCTCCTACACTGTTGGTAGGAATGTAGATTGGTTCAGTCACTCTGAAAAACAGGCTGGGGATTCCTTTAAAGTATAAAAATAGACTTAACATATGATCCAGCAATCCCACTTCTTGGTATATATCAAAGGGAACCCTATTTCAAAAAGACACCTGCACCCCAATATTCTTAGTGCTAAATACAACAGCCACGACATGGAAGCAATCTAACTGTCCAACAACAGATGATAGTAAACAGAAGTTATGCTGTATTTACACAATGAAATAATATTCTGCAATAAAATATGATAAAACAATGACATTTGCAGCAAAATGGATGTCCCCAAAAAGTGTCATTCTACTTGAAGTAAGCCAGAAAGAGAAAGAAAAATAACAGATGACATGACATATGTAGAACATTAAAATAAAATTTGGATGTGAACACTATGATTTCATCTACAAAACTGAAACACACTTGCAGACCTACTTAATAATCTTATGGTTACTGCAGAAAGGGACTAGTAGAGGATATATTTGGGAACTGTAGAATTATAAATGTTATCCACTATATATAAAAATATATGTTTTCAAAATTTCTTTTCTATGACAGAGGGCAGTAAGTTAAATATTGTGAAGTAACATTTAATAGGCACAAAAATAAATGCATGTACAGGGACTCTGTGCTATATACCACAGATTGACACATTGTAAATGGCATATTTCAATGATATATAAATGAATAAATATGTAAATTAATTAATTAATTAATTAATTAATATATACATACATACATACATAATATTTAATACTAAAAGAAATACAGAGATTCCCACTACTTAACTTTACACATCAAGAATCTAGGAGAAAACAGAAAGAATAAAGAAGAAAATTGAATGAATGAGAGCATGGCAAATAACAAGAGAAACTATTGAAAATATAAAAATATTATACCTAAGTCTGTTTCTTTTAAACATATAATGGACAAACATTTAGGTTGGCTAAGAAATTAAAGACTCAAATAAAATTAGAAATGAAAGAGCAGATATTACTACTGATGTTGTAGAGATGCATAGTATTATAAGAAATTAGCACTAGCCAATGAATTGAATGACCTAGAACAAAAGACACATTCCAAGACACATATGTCTTCCAATACTGAATCAAGAAGTAATTAGAAAGTTAAATACAGCAAAAGTGTGTATGAGTAAATCAGTAATCCAAACCTCCCAAACCAGAAAAAATTTACAAGATGACTTTTCTGGTGAAATCTGTTATACATTTGAAGACTACTTTTCACCAATTCTTCCCCAAAACTTTCAAGAATTTGAAGGGTGTCAAAGAATCCAAAGTTGTTTTATGATGCCAGCTTTATTTGCAAAACAAAGCTAAAAAGGACATTGGATGCAAAATATAGAACATTATCCCTGATGAGCATATGTGCCAAAATTCTCAGCAAAACACAAGGAAAATGAATTCAACAACACATTTAACGTATCATACACATACATGTGAAAAGTAATTTATCCCTGGGTTTAAGTATACTTCAAAATACTCAGATCAATAATGGTGACATGCCACACTAGTAGAATGAGTAATAAAACTCACATAATCATCTCAATATGTGCAGAAAGAGCATTATATATAATACAACATCCTTTTAAGATACTCCCAACAAATTAAATTAACCCTGTCATTGACACGATATCATATACACACAAACACTGTGTGGACAGAAGCGAAGCAGTTCACTGTTTATTGATTCTTAGAAAAAGGGTGTATATAGGACATGCAAAGTGCCTCACATATCATCAAAGTTATAACAATGTTAATAATCTTAAACTATTTATGACCCCATGCTCCTGGAGTAAGCACAGGATGTTAAATGATCAAGGATTGTTTTAAAGTTCATCACAGAACTTCATTAAGTAGGTCATCTTTTATCCAGCCGGCTGTCCCTGTCTTAATTTGTCCTACTCTGAGGTTATTACCCAGCATAGGCTATCCAGCCATCCATACTGGATATATTGAGTAGGCCATTTCTTATCCAGCCTGGATATGTGACATTCCTCATAGCTTGTTTATCAGTTCAGCCCATGGGCTTGTTCTCTAGAGCCTTCAGAAAGGGACCTACAAGCACAACATCCATAGACAGAAAAATGGATGAAGAAAATTTGATGTATATATGCAATGGAATCAATACTTTGCATTCCTACCAACAATGTCCAAGGTGTTACTTTTTCTCCACAATCTCACCAACATCTATTTCTTTTCTTCTTGACGGGAGCCTTCTGACAATTGTGAGGTCTTGTCTCATCTTTGGTTTATGACTTTCCTAATAATTTATAACTCTGAACATATTTTCATGTGTCATTTGGCCAACTCTATGTTTTCTACAGAAAATTGATTCAGATCTATGTATTCCCTTCCTATGGACTTTTTTTAAATTGTATTGTTTGGTATTTTTTTGTTTTTGTGGTGGTGTATGAGTTTGCCATATAGTTGCATATTAACACTTGATTGGAAAATATCACTTGCAAATATATTCTCCCATTGTGTTGGTTGACTTTTCATTTTGTTGATCATTTCTTCTGCAGTGCAAATCTGTTTATAGTGATACAATCATATTTTCTTCATTTTGCTTCTGCTTCCCTTGCCAGAGGAGGCATATGTAGAATCAAATTAAGTCCAATGTCAGAGTGTACTTCTTATATTTTACACTAGGATTCTTTGTTTTCAGGTATTATGTTTTATATTCCCAGGAGTGGGATTGCTTGGTCATAATATATGTCTATTTTTATTATTCAAAGGAACTTCCATACTGTTTCCAAAGTGGTTTCATCAATTTTTATTCCCACTAACAGCGTTGGAGAGTGCCTTTTTCTCCACAACCTCCTGGGTATTTATTAATTGTAGACATTTGGATGACAGCCCTTCTCAAAAGTGTGAGGTAAAACATTATTTTATTTTTATCTTGCCTTTGTATAATGATTAGCAATGTGAGCATGCTTTTCTTTTCCTGTTTTTCACCCGTGTGTCTTCTTTAGAGAATTGTCTTCTGCTCATTTTCTGTCTGAGTTGTTTGTAGATTTTTGAAATGGAGTTGTATGAACATTGTGTGTATTTTAGGAATTAGCCTCTTGTTCATTGCATTGTTTCCTAATGTTTTCTCCATTTTGGAATTTCATCTTTTTATTTTGTTTATTTTGCTGTGTAGAAGTTTTTAAATATAATTAGGATCCTTTTGTTTATTTTGTTTTTATTGTTTTTGGCTTGGGAGAGTGACGTAAGAAAATTTTGCTACAATTTATGTCCTATTTTGCTTATGTTATTTTCCAGGAGTTTCATTGTGTCTTGTATTAGATTCAGATATTTAAATCATTTTGAGTTTATTTTTGTACATTGTGAGGGAGTGTTCTTATTTCATTGATTTACTTGTAGCTGTCTAGCTTTCTCAACATTACTTGCTGAAGACTGTCTTTAAGGCATTGTATATTTTTGTTTCCTTTGTCATAGTTTATTTGACCATAGGTGTGATAATTTATTTCTGCCTCTGTATTCCATTCCAGTGATATAGATGTTTGATTGTTTTCCAGCATTGTGCTGTTTTGATTACTGTAATTTTGTAATATAGTCTGAGATCTGGGAGGGTTATGATTAATACCACCAAATTTGTTCTTTTTCGTCTTTGTTTCTTTGCAGTTCCATTCAAATCATAGGACTGGTTTTAGTTCTGTGGAAAATATCATGTAGTTGAATCTGAATCAATTTGTATCTGAAGATATCTTTTGTAGTATGTATATTTTAACAACATTAATTCCTCTAAACTGAGACCTTGAGATTTCATTCCATTTCTTTGCATCATCTTCAAATTTCTTTATAAGTGTCCTATTCACTTTATTATGTTGGTTTTTTTCATAGCTTTTTCATTTTTTGATCTGATTTCATATGGATCTTTTAAAATTAAGGAATATATCATTGTGTAAAAAATGTAACAGTTTTTCTATATTAATCATGAATCATGCTATGTTGCTAAACGTCATTGTTAAATATAGTTGTTTTGTTTAGGAGAATCTTTTGGGACCACTACATAGATTATCATGTCATCTAAAATAATAACAGTTTTACTTCATTCAATCCAACTTGAATAACATTTTTTCTTGTCTGATTGCTGTTGCTAGAGCTTCCCATACTGTGTTTAATGGAAATGGTGAGAGTGATCATCCTTGTCTTATTCCTTAATTTGGCTTTCAGTTTTTCACTTTTGCACATTATGTTGTAGGTGTGTCTGTAATTAATGACTTTAGATATGTTGAGATATATTTCCTGAATCCTACTTTGCTAAGATGTTTCTGTCGTTGTTGCTCTAGTTGTTGTTTTTGTTGCTGTTTTTGCTGTCTTAATGAATAAATGTTGAATTTTATGAAATGTTTTTATGGATTTATTGGGATGACCATGTCATTTTCTCTTTTTCTTTTGTTAATGTGGTGTATCAAACTGATTGATTTGTTTATGTTGAACCTCTCTTGTGACCCTGCAATGAATCCAAGTTTATCCTGGTGTATGATTCATTTTATATATTGCTGGATTTAGATTGCTAATAATACTTTGTAGAATTTTTGAATGGAAATCTATCTAATATAATGGCTTGAAGTTCACTTTGCCAGTACTTTTTTTGTTGGTTGTGCTATCAGGGTGATGAAAGCTTCATAGAATTAATTTGGGAGTTTCCCACATCTTCACTATGTTTAAATAGTTTGAACAGTATAAGTTCTGCTTTCTATTTTTGAACAGTTCTCCACAGGAGCTGTTTAAATCTGGACTTATATTCAACAATTTTTTTAAATGCAGATTCTATCTTTCTTCTAGTAAACAGTTTGCTCAAATTATTTGTTTCTCCTAATCTCTGTCTCTTTCAAGACATTTGTCTATTTCTTCTTAGTTGTCCAGTTTATTGGCATGTAAGTGTTCACAAAATGATCCTTTTTGTATATCTGAGGTAACAATTGTTATTTCCCTTCATTTATTTCTCAATTTATTTCTATGGAGCATCTACATTTTCTCTGATGCACCTGGTTAGAGGTTTTTTAAATTGCTTATCTCAAAAAGGAAACATAAAAAAATCTTTGGTTTTATTACTCTTTAGCATAGTTTTATTTCTCTATAATTTATATTTACACCTGTAATATTTAGGATAATGTTTTTTTCTATTTTTAACTATTTTTATTGATTTACAGTCATTTTACAAAGTTGTCTCCAATTCCAGCTTACAGCACAATTTTTCAGTTACAATGAACATATATATATTTTTGATCCATTTTTTCACCTTTGAGCTGCCGTAAGAACTTTTATACATTTCCCTATGCTATACAGTAGAATTATGTTTATCTATTCAATAATTTGGGCCTCCCAGTGTATCTCTTCCAACCCCTAACCACATGGCAACCAAAACTTTGTATTCTATGTCTGCGAGTCTATTTCTGTTTTGTATTTGTGCTCTTTTTGTTTTGTTTTGTTTTGTTTTTAGATTCCACTTATGAGCCATCTCATATAGTATAATTCTTTCTCTTTCTGGCTTACTTCACTTAGACTGATTTTCTCCAGGAGCATCCATGTTGCTGAAAATGGCGTTATGCTGTCGGTTTATATGGCTGACTAGTATTCCATTGTATAAATATACCACCTCTTCTTTATGCAGTCAACTATCGATGGACATTTAGGCTTTTTCCATGTCTTGGCTATTGTAAATATTGCTGGCTAAGAACAATGGGGTGCAGGTGTCATTCTGAAATAGGGTTCCTTCAAGATTTATGCCCAGGAGCGGGATTCCTGTGTCATATGGTAAGTCTATTCCTAGGCTTTTGAAGTATCTCCATCCTGTTTTCCACAGTGGCTGCACCACACTGCATTGCCACCGGCAGTGAAGGACGTTTCCCTTTTCTCCACAGCCTCTCCAGCATTTGTCATTTGTGGATTCTTGAATGATGGCCATTCTGATTGGTGTGAAGTGATACCTAACTGTAGTTTTGAGTTGCAATTCTCTGGTAATCAGTTATATTGAGCATTTACTGATGTGCCTTTTGATCATTTGTATGTCTTCCTTGGAGAATCACTTGCTTAGGTTTTCTGCCCATTTTTGGATTGGGTTTTTTATTTTGTTTTATTCAGTTGGATGATCTACTTGTATACTGTGAAGATCAAGCCTTTGTCGGTTTCATATGCAAATTTTTTTCCCATTCCGTTGGTTGTCTTTTTGTTTTACTTCCAGTTTCGTTACTGTTCAGAAGCTTATAAATTTCATTAAGTCTCATTTGTTTATTCTTGCTTTCATTTATTCTACAAGAAACTTTTTCAGACTTATGTCAGATAATATTTTGCCTATATTTTCCTCAAGGAGGTTTATTGTATCTTGACTTATGTTTAAGTCTTTGATTCATTCTGATTATATTTTTGTGTTTGGTGTTCTAGCTTCATTGGGAGTGTTCTAGCTTCATTGATTTACATGTTGCTGTCCAGTTTTCCGAACACCATTTGCTGAAGAGTCTGTGTCGATTCCATTGTATTTTCTTGCCTCCTTTGTCGAAGATGTGTTGACCAAAAGTTTGTGGGTTTAATTCTGGGCTCTCTATTCTGTTCCATTGGCCTATATGTATGATATATTACCGATACTGTGCTGTCATGTTGACTGTAGCTCTATAGTATTATCTGAATCATTAGCGTAAAGAAATGTCACCGATATTTGAACCTTAATTTGTAACCTTCTACCTTGCTGAATTCTTTGATCAGCTTTAGTAGTTTTTGTCTGCATCTTGTTGGGTTTTCTATATGTAGTAACATATTATCTGCATATAGTGAGACTTTTACCTCTTCCCTTCAAATTTGCATCCATTTTACTTCTCTCTCTTCTTTGATTGCTGTGGCTAGGAAATCCAAGACTATCTTGAGTTGGAGTGGTGATAGTGTGTGTCCTTGTCATATCCCAGATTTTAGTGCGAAGGTTTTAACTTTCTCACCGTTGAGTATTATGCTAGCTGTTGGTTTGTTATCTATAACTTTCATGATGCTGAGATATGTTCCCTCTATGCCCACTTTGGGGAGAGTTTTCATCATAAGTGGGTGTTGAATTTTTTCATATGATTTCCTGCATCTCTTGAGATGATCATGTGGTTTTGTTCCTTTCTCTTGTTGATGTGCTGTATTACATTGATTGATTTGCATATGTTGTACCACCCCTGTGTTCCTGGCATGATCCCCACTTGGTCATGCTGTATAATCTTTTATCTGTGTTTGGATTCTATTTGCTACTATTTTGGTAAGGATTTTGGCATCTTTTTTCATCAGTGATATGGGCCTATAATTCTCTTGTTTGATAGTGTCTTTGCTTGTTGCGGTATCAGGGTGATTGTGGTTTCATAGAATGACTTTGGGAGTATTCCTTCATTTTCAATCTTCTGGAAGATTTTGAGAAACACTGGTATCAGTTCTTCTTTGTATGTTTGGTAGAATTCCTCATCGATTCTGTCTGGTCCTGGACTGTTATTTGTTGGGATATTTTATATTGCTAATTTGATTTCATTCTAGTGCTCTGCTTCTTAAAGGGGTCAGATTATTCTTGATTCATTCTTGGTGGACAGTATGTTTCCAGAAAATTCTCCATCTCCTCTAGGTTATCCAGTTTACATCCATAAATTTTTCATAATATTCTCGTATGATATTCTGTATTTCTATTGTATTTGTTGTAATTTCTCCATTCCCCTATCTTATTTTGATAATTTGTGCTTCTATATTATCTTCTTTTTGAGTTTGGCCAAAGGTTTTCCAGTTTTACTTACTTTTTTAAAAAACCAGCTTTTGGACAAATGATATTTTTTCTATGTTTTTTTTAATCTCAATTATATTTATTTCCAACCCAATATTTATGATTTCCTTCCTTCTGCTGCCTTTTGGGGTTTTTTGTTCTTCTTTTCCTAGTTCATTCTTCTGGTTGGTTAAATTGTTTATTTGTGATTGTTCTTCTTTTTTGAGGAAGGCCTGTATCGCTATAAACTCCCCTCTCAGCACTGCTTTTGCTGTGTCCCATAAATTTTGTGTGGTTTTGCTTTCATGTTCTTTTGTCTCAAGGTAATTTTTCATTTCAGCTTTGATTTCTTCATTGGCCCATTGGTTTTTTAATAACATATTGTTTAATCTCCATGTTTTCCTTTTGTTCTCCTTTGTTTCTCTGTTGTTGATTTCTTGCTTCATGGTGCTGTGGTCAGTAAATATGCTTGAGGTAATTTCTATCTTCTTAAAATTACTGAGGTTTCTTTTATGACCAACTATATCATGAAACCTGGTAAATGTCACATGTGTACTTGGATAGAATGTATATACTATTTTGTGGGGGGTGCAATGCTCTGAATATATCCACCAAGTGTAATATTTCTATTGTATTATTTAACTTCTCTGAAGCCTGATTTATTTTCTGTCTCTATGATCTGTCCAGTTATGTTAATGCTTTGTTGAAATTTCCGACTATGATTAGATACCCATCACTATCCCCCTTTATATCTGTTAGTAATTATTTTATATACTTAGGTGCTCCTCTATTTGGTGCATATGTATTAACGAGTGTGCTATCCTCATCTTGTATCACTCCTTCAATCATTATAAAATGTCCTTCTTTATTTTTCTTTATGGTCTTTGTTTTAATGACTCTTTTGTCAGAAACCAGTACTGCAATACCTGCCTTTTTGTCTTTTCCATTGTATGTAATACCTTTTCCATCCTTTCTCTCTCAATCTATATGTGTACTTCTCTCTGAAGTGGGCCTCTGTATGCAGCATTTTGAAGGTTCTTGCTTTCTTATTCAGTCTGCCACACTGACTTTTGAATGGAGCATTCTGTCCATTAACATTTACAGTAATTGATGATATTTTTGTGT
This sequence comes from Vicugna pacos, assembly GCF_048564905.1. NCBI lineage: Eukaryota > Metazoa > Chordata > Mammalia > Artiodactyla > Camelidae > Vicugna > Vicugna pacos. The sequence continues at coordinate 1,771,445 of NW_027328737.1, forward strand.
TTATTGCCATTTTGACCTTATCTTTGAGGTTGATTTCGGATTTCCTATTTGTTCATTTCATCTTCCTTTTATGGTTTGGTCATTTTTCTTTGAAATATCATAAAATTTATTTAGTTTAGTGACACCCTGATAAGTTTTTGTCTTGTTGTTACCCTTTTATATAAGTCTTTTTGACCATTACTAAAACTGCTTTAATTAAACTGATAGTAAAATGATCTCAAAACTGTCCAAATGAGAACAAAAACATTTAAAAGGAAAGACCAAAAAAAAATTCTCTATTTTCCTGCCTCCCTCTTCTTCTCTCAACGATTTGTATGTCTTTTTTTAAAATTTTGTGTTTATTTTATTTATAATTCATGTGTTATTACATTTCCAGCTGTGAGATTCTAATTTCTGTAGCATCCTGCTACTTTTCTTTTTAGAGAAGACCTTTCAATATTTCTTTTAGCATGGGTCTATTGTTGCTTAACTCTTGTAGCATTTTATTGCCTGTGAAATCCTTTATGTCTCCTTCTACTATAAAGTATAGCATTTCTGTTTAAATTATCCTAGGGTATATCATTTTTTTCATTCAAGTCTCTGAATATATCTTTCCACTTCCTTATGTCCTGTAGTGTTTGTGTAGTGAAATCAGCTGGGAGCCTTATGGGGATTCCCATTTAACTCACTCTTTGCTATTCTCTTGCTTTCTTTAGGATCATTTCTTTATCCTTGAATCTGGCCATCTTTATTATATATTTTTGTGTGAGTGTATTTTGGTTCTTCCTTTTTGGGACACTCTGAGCTTCCTGTATTTGGATGTTTTATTCCTTCTTAATATTTTGGAAGTTCTCAGTCATGATTTCTTCAAACAACTTTGCAATCCCCTTTGACCTTTCCTCCCCTTCTGGAACTTCTATCATGCCAATATTGGCCTGCTTTCTATTATCACATAGGTCCCTTATGCTTTTTTTTATTTGTTTCTCATTGTTTCTCTTGTAGCTCTTCTGATATTGTGCTTTCTATTTAACTGTCTTCTAAGTCACTAATTCATTCCTCTGCACTATATAGTCAGCTTTGCGATGCCTTTAGATTTTACCTTATCTCATTCAACGAGTTTACCTATTCTACTCGGTTCTTCTTTATAGCTTCCATTTCATTTTTGACAAATTTTATATCTCTAAACATGATCTTTTATTTCCTTCAGTAATTTGATCACTCCTTTTTTAAAATCTTGATCTAGTAGGCTATCAATGTCAATTACACTGATCATCCTTTCAGGGGATTTCTCTTGTTCTTTTAATTGGGAATGGTTTTTCTGCTTCTCCATCTTTCCCCTACGTCTGTGGCACTGTGGTTTATTTAGTATCAGTTATCTACTGTGTTTCCTTGTGTCTATGTTGTAATACAACTTAGAAAAGAGAAAAAAGAGAAAGAGAAACAAAGAATTTTAAAGAAGTGGGAAATAAATATTTGAAGACATTGTATTATGCATAATACAAGAGAAAGTTGAAAAATAATAATAATAAAAATATTTTTAAAATATTTCAATGGGATGAAAATTGGGGTATGTATAATTGCCTAAGAAGTAAAAATTTTAGGGTAACAGAAAATGGAACAGGTAACAACAGATTAAAAACAGGGTATCTGTGTCCTCCTGGAGACTGTGTACATTTAATGTGAAGTCTTTCTGTATTCATCCTATTTTGGAAGCTCATCTTCCAGTTTTCAGAGGCCCTCCACTGGATCCCTCAACTGTGCTGCTCCCAATGCCTGTCGGCAAGCAGATCGCTCCTACCCCAAACACTGCATTCGGAGCAGATCTGTTTACCCTGGGCTGGCTTGTCACTGCCCTGCCTGATGCTACAGTGTGATGTTGCAGGCTGGCAAGGCAGGAGTGGGCATCATGCCCTCTCCTAGCACCATGGTCAGGAGTTGCATTCCAGCAGAAAATGTAGGGGTCCTCATGCCTCTTCAGGGTGCCAGTCACTCCACTGCTCTGTGCCATTCTATGGTCTGCATCGGGTTTGCCCACCAGAAATGGGCTCAGGGAAGACTGAGGAACAGCCCTGACCCTGGTCTGGCCTAAAATCCAGTTCCTTGTATTTCTTGGTGAAGCAAGTTCTCTGAGGATCCAGGACAGAAGAATCCTGTCTCAGGCTGTAGAGAAGTCTCCGTCTGGCCCTTAAGTCTGCTAAGTCCTTAGACGTGAATGCAGATTTTGCCCCTGCTGCTGCCTAGGTGCAAAGCACCAGAGGGTATGGTTGCTGTGTCTGAGCCCCAGCTCTCTTCACCTAGAAACTTCTGTGGATTTTCAGAGATGGGAAATGCACCCTTCCACCCACAGGGCAAATCTGCCCTGTTGTTTTATGGAGGGCCCAGGATGTTCTGCCTTGTACACCCACAGTGATGGCACAAAGCCCCCTCCATTCACCCGGACTGCCTCAGTGCAGCCATTCACAACTTCCACCAAGCTCGTGCAGCATGACCCTGCCCCCAGCTTCTTGGCTGCATCTTGGGCTGAGTGTCTGGGCCTGTTTAACTTAGTTGTGTCAGTCAACTTATACTCTGTACAGATCCAAGCCTTGGAGGCTACCCCTCAGTTCTGCTGAACACTCAGTTGGAGAGAGGGGACCCAGTGAATGATCGCCAGCCCATCTTTGCATCTCCCTCCCTGTGGGACCTGCACCACTCTGTTTTGCCTTTTCTTCTTTCTTTCTTCCTTTTCTCCTACCAGATTTTATGGATCTTTACCTATTGAAGAGGACAATGTTCTGCCATGGTTCTGCAGGTTCTCTGGTTAGCTGAGTGTGTCTGTGGATGTGAGTCTTGGTGCATTTGTGGGAAAGGGTGAGTATCGAGCATCCTTCTACCCCACCATCTTGGCCTTCACACCCAAAAAGTCTCACTTTATGGTGGAAGATAAACACAGCCTTGAAATAGATGGAAGATATACTTCATAGAAATGATAAGAAAGTGCAAATTGCAATGCTCAACTCATACAAAATACGTTGCAAAATTAGGGCCACAGTGAAAGATATATATGAGATTATATAATGAAAAAGATATCTATATTAAAATAGGGTATTATACTCATTAATTTATGTATGGACCCAACACCATAGATACTAATTATATAAAGAAATATTAGTAGACATGAAGGAATTAATTGATTATAAAACAATAATTGTAGAAGAATATAACACCTCACTATTCTGATAGCCATATCATCTGGAAAGAATATCTGTAAGGAAATAGAGGTCTTAATAATATATCAGATAATTTGAACCTAACTGGTTTATTGGACACTGCATCAGAAAAGCAGAACACATAAACTTCTCAAGTGTGCACAGGATGTTATCTAAGGAATTAACCACAAATTATGCCATGAAAAGTGCCTCAGGATATTTAAACAAATATAGATTACAGCAAGTATTTTTCCAAACACATAAGTATGAAACAATGCCTCAACTATAGAAAGAACAGGAAAAGCACAAACATGTGATTAAACCAAATCCTTTAAAAAAAAACATGAAACAAGGTCAATTATGAAATCACAGTGGTAATAAAATTATACCTAGAGACAAATTACAATGAAAACACAGATTCACAAAATGTATGGGATGCAGCAAAGACAAATCTATGAGGGAAGTTTAGGACATTTAAGGCCTTCTACATGGATGCAGAAACATCTCACACAAAGAACCAAACATACCACCCAAATTAACTAGAAATAAGAACAAGCAAATTCCAAAGATATTAGAATGAGAAATCTTTAATTAGTAGGTTGAAAATAAGTGAAATAAAAAGCAAAATATAAGTTGAAAGTCCTATAATCATGGGCTAGATTTTCTTAAAAATATTAGCACACTGGTGAGCATTTAGCCAGGCTTATCAAGAAATACACAGAGTGGACCCAAACAAAATAAAAAATGAAACAGTAGACATAACATCTTTTATTACAGAAATACAAACAAAGATTATGAAAGCAGTATGAGCAGTTATGTGACAACCAACTTGACAACCTAAAAGTAATGGACACATTTCTAAATACATGCAGCCTACCAACATTGAATAAAGAGAAAACAGAAAACTTGAAAGAGCAATCAGTATAAGTTAAATATAATGTATAATTTTGAAAACACCTCTTGAACAAAATGCCTGGATGCCTTCACTAACACCTCTTTCCCCCCAACAGTTTCAAAAAATGAAGGAGGAAGGAAAATTCCCAAAGTTATTCTATGAGGCCACCATTACACTGATAACAAAACCAAAGACACTAACAAAAAAATGAAAGAAAATGAAAATCCAATATTCTTGATTAATATACATTCAAAAATCCTCAAAAGAACATCAACAATTTAATCCAACAATACATAGAAAGGATTATACACGATGATCAGTTGGATTCCTTCCAGAGTCACAAGGATGGTTCAACATACACAAGTCAATCAGCATGAAACATATCTAATAAAGGAAGGACAAATCTCACAGGACCATGTCAATATGCACAGAAAATGGATTTGTCAAAAATCAACATACATTCATGAACAGAAATCTCATGAAAGTGTGTATAATGGGAACATCCCTCAGCATAGTAAAGGCCATTAATAACAATTTATAATACTCAGGGGGAAAAGCTTAATGCCTTCTGGGTAAATTCGGGAACAAGGCAAGGACTCCTACTCTCAACACTTCTGTAACTTAGTAATACAATAAAGGAAAAGGAAAAGAAAAAGAAGTATAAGAAACACAAAATGGAAAGAAAGAAGCAAAATTGTCACCAGTAATGATGGAAAAACAATCTACACAGAGAGTCCAAATGGCTCCACCCTAACTGTTAAGAATAACAAATAATTTCAGCTAGGGAGCAGGGTACAAGATTAATGTAAAGAGGTCTGTTGCATTTCTACACATTAATCATGAGATACCCTAAAATGGACATTGAAAGCAATTCTATTTATAATCCTATTCCCTGGAATATCTTGGAATAAATGTAACCACTTATGTGAAAGATCTACACACTAAAAATTATAAAACATTGACAAAGTATTTAAAAATGATTCAAAGAAATGGAAAGATATCTTGTGGTCTTGGATTGAAAGAGTTCACATTGTTAACGTGGCCGTACTACACAAAGAAACTTTCACATTTAGTACAATAAATGTTACGAAGTTGTAGAATTTTCCAAAGCAGAAAAAAATCCCTCTAAGTTTTACATGAAAACTTTAAAAATTGCCAAAATGATCTTGAGAATAAACAACAAAGGTGGAGATATAACCCTCCCAGATACCTTACTATACTACAAACCTACAGTAGTAAAAACAGCATGGCATTGGCACAAAGATATAATCAATAAAAACAGAGAGCCTAGAAACATTTCCACACACCTATGAGCAATGCATCTATGATAAAAAAGGCAAAAGTACACAATGGAGAAAAGACAGTCTCGTCAGTGTGTGGTGTTGGGAAAGCTGGAAATCTACATGTAAAACAGCGAAATGAGAGCATTCCCTGACATCATATACAAAAATAAACTACAAGTGTATTAACGACTTAAATGTAAGACCTGATACTATAAAACTGTTAGAAGTGAATATAAGTGATACACTATTTGTTATATATCATAGGAATATTTTCTTATATCAGTCTCCTAAGGCAAAAGAAATAAAAGCAAAAATAAGCAAGTGAGACCTAAACAAACTTGAAAACTTCTGCACAGCTAAGGACACAATCAATGAAATGAAAACACTGCCTGTGTAATTGGAGAATATATTGGCAAACAATGCAATGACCAGGGTTTAATAGATGTAGGTTAATAGATGTAACATGGATTTAGGTTATACAACTCAATTTGAAAAGCAAAATTCAAATCAAAAACAAGAGCAGAGCAACTGAGTTAATATTTTTCCAATGAAAACTTACAGATGAGTAATGGTCATGTGATAAAAATGCTCAATATAACTAAATATTAGGTAATTGCAAATCAAAACCACAATGAGGTATCACTTCACACTGTTCAAAAGGCCATTATCAAAATGTCTACGCATGGAAAGTGTTCGAGATGATGTGGAGGAAAGAAATCTCTTGTACACACTTGGCAGGAATGTAAATTGGTACAGTTTCTATGGAAAACAGTATTCGGATTTCTTTAAAAACTAAAACAGAACTACCATAAGAAACAGTAGTACCTCTCCTAGGAAAAATCTGGGGAAAACACACTAAATTGAGAAGAACCAATGTTCACAACAGCACTGTATTTAACATGCAAGACTTAGAAGCAATCCAAGATTCCACAGTAGAGTATGGACTTAAAGATATGATGATTTTATAAATAGGCAATGGAATAATACTCACCCATGAAAAGCTATAACACATTGATATTTCAGCATCCTGAATGGACCTAGTAAATATTGTGCTTAGTGAGGAAACTTAGACAAAGACAAAAGTATATAATATAATTTATGTGTGGAATCTTAAGAATAACAAATATCTATGTACATCTATCTATAGCTATCTATTGATAGATGAGAGATAAATAGAAGGATAGATACATAGGCACATGGTAGATAGATAGATAGATAGATAGATAGACAGACACATAGATAGATTTATTGATTGATAGAGACGTGGCAGATAGATAGAGAAATTAGATAGACAACACTGAAACAGAATGAAAGATATGGAAAAAAATTTATGTTTACCAAAGTGGAAGGGAAGGACAATTTTATGGTACGATATTGAGAGATATAATGTTGTATACATAAAGGAGAGAAGCAACAAGGATAATCTGTATAGATCAGAGAATTATACACAATAACTTACAATAATTTAATGTTAAAAGTATTGTAATAATTTATAATGCAGTATAATCCACAAAGTGGTTGGAATCTCTATGCTGTACATCTGAAACTACACAATATAGTACATCTACTGTACTTCAATTAAAAATAAATCATCTCATGTATAATTTAGTCCTTTATCCTCTGATAGCAGCTTCCTTTAATATTGATTTATTTTTACTCTTTATCTTTTATGATTACAGTCTCAAATTATTTCTTTTACTCTAGTGTACATTACCAGAATGATGTATATATATTTATTGCCCCTGAAATCCTATTTTATCTCTTTAATAATTTTACTATAGTAGATTTTAAGAACATAACCAAAGAAACAGTTGCAAATTTCTCATGATTTTTGCTTAGCATTTTGTTCAATGTTATGCAAATTTTTGCCATTTTATATTCCTTAGAATACCTCTTTTCTGCACCCCGTGTAAGGTGTCTCAGTTTTGTTTTTTTCATCTCATTCAGGTTTTGTTTTCAGGTACAGTCTTTATTTTCACTTTATATCTAAGTGATAACTGTGCAATGTAGAGTATCCTTGGGAGAGAGATTCCTTAATTCAGTAGTTTGAAAATGCCATTTCATTTACCCTTGGCCTACGTTTTCTGCTGAGAAATCTGCTGAAAATCTAATGGGGGTTCCTTTGTAGATTAACATAACATTTTTTGGCTGCCTTTAAAATTTTACTCTGTCATTGACTAGCCAATTTGCATGTGACGTATCTTGAAGGAGATCTCTTTGACTTAAAGTTATTGGTGTTTTGTTGGCTCACGGTCTTGTATATCAGTTCCTTACACAGGTTCGGTAAGTTATCAACTATTACTTCTATAAATAAACCATCAACTACCTTCTAAATTTCTTCTCCCTCCAGGACTTCACTCTAAAGTGCATTACCTGAAAAAATCTGATGGCTATTGTAGAATTTCCTCGCTTTTTAATATCTTGTATCTCTACGCTCCTCTATCATTTCTAGTTTTGTATTGGTGAGTCTGCTAAACTCTCTTCCACAAAAGCAGTCTGCTCCCAGTGCTTTCTGCTGCATTCTTCATCTCAGTAATTAAGTTCATCTGGTCCTCCAATAACGTTTGGATATTTTTTAGTTCCAGTCTCTTTGGTAATGTATTCCTTATCAGCATTTAATTTATTCCTAAGCTCACTAAACTGCTATCTGAGTTTTGTTTTTTTGTATTGAGTTTCTGTATGACAACTATTTGGATTCTCTATTAATTATATGGCAATATACCATGACTTTAAGTTTGTTTGCTGCAGGGTTGACATTGTGTGTGTGTGTGCGTGTGCTTATTCATGTGTGTCTGTGTCTGTTTTGGTGTCTGTGTCTGTGTATCTGTGTGTGTGCACAATAATGTTACTGTGATTGGTCATGATCTTGGTAAATTATTGCTCTCATGACACTAAATAACAGATTGGGAGTTGGAGCCCTTGCTTTTGTTTTCTGGTAGTTTGCAATATTGCACAATTTTTGATTTTACTTACCTGAGCTACCTCTGATAATATTTCAAAATGGCACTTTCCAGTCGCTACTGTCTGAATAAAACTTGTGCTTTCATTGTCACTTCTTAGAATTCTCTGGCAGATAATGCCACTGTTGTCACTGGTATGGTGAACCCTTCCTTTCATCTGATATCACTTGGGACTTAGTTTACAAATTGAAGAAATGTGTTAAGACAGGTGGGTATTTGGAATCAGGCAAGTGCCTTTCCCATGTCCAGTTTTGCAAGGTAACTTGTCTCCACCAATGTGAATGGGGAGTTAGGACAGTGTCATGAATGTTTGAGTGTCTGAAGGATGGAATTTCTGTCTCCATTGTGGCTCCCTCCAAGTTACCTGTGACCATGATTGCTGGTGCAGTTGGAGGCTGAAGCTGCGTGAACCACTGAGAGACCCTGTTTCTACTGGGTTATCTGAGCCTATGGGCTCAAACAACCTAGTCAGTTGGCCTTGGTTGTAGGCACCAAATCTGCTCTTCCCTCAGTTGAGCCTCCTTTATGTGTTTTAGCCCACCAAACTTCAGCTTTACACATGTGTTCTGGAGTATTGTTTGGTGTTGTAGTTATTTTTGTTGAGATGTGAACGTTTTACTGACTGTAGATTTTAGGGGAGAGACAAAAATAGTTTAAACTTATGTCACTTTTGTCAAAGTATATACTTATTCATTTAAAAGCTTAAATTCTAATTAGGACATTTTAAGAACATTAAAGAAAGTGAACAAATCACCTCCCTTAATGTCATACTACTACAAAATATTTTGATTTTCCTGGGTTATTTTCTTCATTGTTTTTCCCACATACATGCACATTTTACTAAAATATATGCCTATAACCCCTTTAAAATCATTTAAATTATTAAAATATTTCTCTGTGTTGTAAATATAGCCCTGTTGCTTCTCTAATGTATAACTGGTAGCTTGCACATTTCTGTCTTCACCATCCTTCTTGTCTGTCCCCAAAGGAAAGCACTACTTGGTGCGCTGCAAATATATAAGTGATTCTGTTCCTGTTTCTTTATGATTATATCTCTTATATCTTTAGTTTCCTCATATAAGTGATAACTTAAAGTGTTTTCCTCTGTATGACTTATTTTCATATGTACAACGCCCTCTGGGTCCAGTCACATTTTTCCAAATCGCAGAATTATATTTTTTGATATGACAATGACTAAGTATTTATTATGTTATCTATATTTCACATCTACTTCAGCCAATCATGTGTAGATGGTCAGTTTAGGTGCGCATCTATCTTGGCTGTTTTAAATGATGGTGTTAAGAACATTGGGGGTAATATATCTTTTAATGTTAATGTTTTCATGTTTTAGAGATTTATATCAAAAACTGGAATTGTTGCAACATATAATATTTCTATTTCTAGTTTTCTGTGCACTGATTACAGTTTTATAATAGTGGATGGATCAATTTATGTTTCCACCAACAGTGTACCTGGGTTCCCTTTTATCGACATTCTTATTAATGTTTGTAATTTGAAGCCTTTTTAATAGCCATTTTTGTTGCTATGAGATTATATTTCATTCTGGTTTTGATTTAAGATTTCCCAATGAATAGCAACGTTATGTTTCTTTTTATGTGAATGAAAATCATCCTCATGTCTGTTTTTGAAAAGTTTCCATGAAGATCCTTAATCTGTTTCAAAGTTGGGGACTGTGTTTTAAAATATTGAGTCTACTATGATACATATATTTTATGGATATTATCACCTTGTTGGTCTCATTGTCTGAAATTATTTCTTCTGTTCTGTGTGTTGTCATATGTCTTGTAGAAGATTTCCTTTGTCTGCAAAAGGCTTTGCCCTTCACACATATACAAGAAGTAGAATCCCTGTATCACGTAGTACATCTAATTTTTCCTACATAAACTTAAAACTATTATTGATAATTTTACTTTTTTCTTTTCTTTTTCACTTAGGAGACAGATCAGCAATAAATATTGCTATGATATATCTCAAAGTCATTTCTCATCATGTTTTTGTTCTGAAATTGTATAGTTTCAGATTTTACATTTAGGAAATTAATCCATTTTTATCTTATTTTGTATTCTTTGGAAGGAAGTGCTCATGCATCTTCCTTTTACATGTACTGTCCTAGTTTTCCCAGAACTACTTGTTGAAGAGACTGCCTTTTTCCCATTGTATACTCTTACCTCCTTCATTGTAGACTAACTGACCATATGTGTGTGGGTTTATTTTCAGAATTTTTATTTTGTTCCATTGATCTATGTGTCACTTTTAGTGATATATTTTGATGTTTTGATTACTGTAGTTTTGTAGTAAGTTATAAATTCAGGGAGGATTATACCCACAGCTTTGTTCGTTTTTCAAAGATAATTTTAGAAAATTCGGTTCTTTCTAATTTTTGTATAAATTTTATTTTCTACTCCTTGTTTTGAGAAGTGACATATGGATTCTGTGTGAATAGAAATTTATTAAAAGTAATAACCTAAGAAAAATAGTAAAAATGCGGAGGATAAATCATACAATATTAAACAACAAATGAATTTTGCTGTAAAAATCAAAGGAAATATATATAAGAAAAATGACAACAAAACCAAAGTCCAAGGTGTATAACAAAAGCAGTATTAACAGGGATGCTTATAGCAAAATAATCCCACTTATACAAATAAGAAACATCTCTCTCTTATAACATAATCTTACAAACAAAGATGTAGCAAAATAAGAAAAAAATTGTTAGTAGAAAGAAAGAAAGCTGAAAAGTCAGAACATAAATAAATAAAATAATGATTAATAATAGAAACATATAATCAAACTAAATAATGCGTTTTGAAAGATAAATAAAATTGATAAACTTTTACCAGACTCATGAGAATAAAGGATTACAGATTAATAAGCTCAGAAATAAATGAGAAGTTACAGCTTATATCAAAGAAATACAAAGCATCATAAGAATATACAACAAATTATTTGTAAATAAAATGGAAACCCTAGAAGAAATATACAGTTTCTGAGAGAGACATAATCTCCAGAATGGAATGAGAAATAGAAAATATGAACAGATTAAAACTAATGAAATTCAATAAGTAATTAAACAAAAACTCCCAAGAAACAAAATTCCAGGTCTAAACAGCTTCCCAGGTGAATTCTGCCAAACATTTACAGAAGAGCTATCACCTATACTTCTCAGAGAATTCCAAAAATTTGTATAGGAAAGAAGGCTCCCTACCCCACCTTTCTGTATCACACTATTACTAAAACTGGAACAAATACCCCAAAAAATTACAGGCTAAATACTACTGATAAACATTGATGTAAAAATCATCACTGAAATGTTAGCACAATAAAAAATACATTAACAGGATTATATATTATGATTAAAAACATTTTAATCCAGGGATGCAAAAGTGATTCATTACCTACAAATTAATCAATATGATACACCACACTACAAATTAAAGAATAAAAATTATATAGTCTCATCAATAGAGTCATAAAATATTTTGACAATTCATTAACTTTTTAAGATTATATTTCTCCTCAAATTGGGCATGAGGAAACATACCTCAACACAGTTAAGGTCATATATGACAAGAACTCAGCTAACATGGCACTCACTGATTAAAAGCTGAAATCATCTGCTGTAAGAGCAGGGAGAAGGCAAGAATACTCACTCTTACCACTTTTATTCAGTATAGTATTGGAAATTCTAGCCATAACTATCCAAAATAAATGGAAATATAATATAGCTAATTAAGAATAGGAGTAAAAGTATCTGTTTGCAAATGGCATCCTTTAAACTGAAATCCTATAGATGGCACATCAAAACTACTAGGGCTTATCAATGCATTTGGTAAAATTTCAGAATGTAAAATTAAGATACAGGAATCTTGCATTTCTGCACACTAGCAACAAGCTAACAGATAGAGAAAGTGAGGGAACTGTCTCATTTGCAGTTGCATTACAAAAAACAAAATTTCGAAATATATCCAAACAAGGAAGTAAAAGACCTTTACACAGAAAGCTATAAAATATTTATAACAGAAATTGAAGATAATGGAGACAGATGAAAGGATATACTGTGTTCATTGATGATGAAAATAATATTGTTTAAATGATAGTACTAGCCAAAAAAAAAATTAATTAAATCCAGTGCCTATCAAAATACCAAGTGCATATTCAGAATTTAAAATAAAAAATTCTAAAATTTACATGTAAACACAAAAGAGTTGAAATCACTAAAAAAAAAGAAAAATCAAACAATAAACAGAAACATATTTGACAAAGAACAAAGAGGATGTATCACTTTCTCTGATTTGAAACTATAATAGAAAGCTACAGTAATAAAAAGAATACGGTAGTGGAACAGAACAAAGAAAATAATGGAACACAAAGAATCCCTGAAAATGAAATCAGACAGTTATGGTCATTTAGCCCATTACAAAATATGAATATACAGTGGGGAAAGGTATTCAGCAGGCATAAGAAACTGGCCAACATCACAAACCATCAAAAAAAATGCAAGCCCAAACACAAAAAGATTGTATGTCAGTCCTGTCAGAATGAATATTATCAAAAAGATAACAAATATAAGTGTTGGTGAGGATGTAAGAACAACCCTGATGCACTGCTGGAGTGAATTTAATTTATACTGCCACTGTGGAAAACAGTATGCAGTTTAATCTAAAAATTTAGAATGAAATATAATCCAACATTTCCATATCTGGATACTTATTCCAAGAAAATAAAAACAAAAACTAGAAAAGATAAATTCAATCATATATTCACTGCAGAATTATTTATAATAGAGAGGATATAGAAGCAAATTAAATGTTCATCAATAGATGATGGATAAAGAAAATGTGTGTTTATAGTATATATAAATACACATCTATATTTTTTATTTTTATATTTCATAGACGTATCTATATTTATATATATATATATATATGCACACACACAGATAAAATTACAATGGGTTATTACTCAGCTGTAAACCGAATAACTTCTTCATTTGCAACATGTGTAGACAAAGAGGGTAATATGCTAAGTGAAATAAGTCAGAAAGAGAATGACAAATGCTGTATTTTACTCTTATTGGAATTTAAGAGAAATGAACATACCACAACCGAAAGGAGATATAGATATGCAAAGAAACAGGTTGATCACAAGAAGGAGGGAAATGGTGTGAGGAAAAAGAAATATTTGACGGAAATTAAGAGAAAAAGTTTTCCAGTTGCAAATTAAATGAGTCAGGGGCAAGAAATGTGCTGTATGGGGAATAAAAAATAAGTATGAAATATCTTTAAATAGCAAAATATAATAACTAGATATATTCTGGTGATCAGTTTGAAATTTACTAAAAATAGAAAAAACACTACATTATGTATGAGGATCAAAAAGTGTTTATATATTTAAGTACACTTCAAAAACAAACATATTTTTGAAAAAAATTAGATTTGTAGTTAACAGAGGCAGGGGATGGGAAAAGAGGATTTGATTAATACACTCAAAAGCTACAAACCGCCAGCCGTAAAATAAATGTGTAATAGGGATGCCCCATAGTAACATGAAAATTACAATTAATACTGCTTTATGTTATATATGAATGTTGTTAAGGGAGTAGACCCTAAGTTTTCTCATCACAACCAAAATACAAGTTGTATCTCTTTAATATTGTATTTAAATGAGATAATGAATTCTCCGTAAAGTTGCTATGATATTTATTTCATGATACTTGTAAATAAAATCACTATCCTGTACACCTAAACTTACACAGTATTCTACACAAATTATATCTCAATAGAAGCGGAAGGAAAAATGGAAAGTCAATATTCACATATTCCCATGTCATTTCTCATGATTGTTTCTGCAGCAAGTAAACTTGAGTCATGATATACTTATCCTAGGTAAAAATACTAATAAATAAGTGATTCTAATAAATAATACATGAAGATACTAATAAATTAGTGTTTTACCATGCCTTTATTTTCTTCATGTTAACAGACCACTGCTTCTGCAGGCATCAAAGTTTCTCAATATATATTCATCTGATATTAGGGAATGGATACAAATTTGAAACTGGCTGCTCTTTCTGTGAGTGATATAGTTCACTGTCTCTGACCAATGGTCTCATCTCCCCAACAGCATCTGTAAGAAATGAACATGTTAGGTTGCTAAAAATCTCATCATGGTAAAATCTCAGAACTCCTATAATTCTTAACTGTTTTGCAATGGGAATGTAATACTGACAAAGACTTGATTTTGGAAAACAATTTGGTGTTTTCTCATGGTTGTATTAGGGGATGTGAGGATAATCCCTGAGATCCACAACAAACATTCTTGCTCAAGTGCTGGGCACAGAAGTATAAAGGTTCTGCATTATTAGGACTGAGGACTGCTTTCAAAATGTTGACTATGCTCACTCTATTCCAGGTAGTACAAAAAATAAGGTTATTCAAATTTCTAGGTGAACGGGAATAAGTCGGTGGTTCAGTCCCTTTAAATTAGTCAAGGGGTGATCAAAGCCAAAATAAGTTGTGTCAACAATGAGAATTAGAAGAAAAAAGAAATTAGACATAAGCTTAAATTAAAAAGGAGACACAGTCCTGTGCTGGGCTCTGGGGACTGGAGAATGTATATGTCTCATTCCAATTCAAGGGTTCAGTGGATTGGCCCTAGCATCAGCTCGGAATTCAATGAATAGGTAACAATTAATATACTGGGAGAAACATAATATACCTCTCCCTGATCGGAAGAAAATCTGGTGGCTCAATGAAACTCTTAATTCACAGAGATTCTGCCAGATGCAGAATAATAATTTACTGATGACTCAACTAAGACAAACTTAGTTACTGCTTAACAATCCATCTTCACACACACACACAGAGGTAGAGAGATTTGTAGTATTTAGTGGGAAGAGTTCTGTAGGCAGAGCTCAGAGAATAGTTTTCAAAGCATCAGCCAACTTTTGTACATTTGCCAATAGTCAAGATTTTCCCAGGTAGAAAACTACAGTTGGACAAAAAATATTCTTCTTTAGGATTTCTAATTTTGAGAGTAAAGTGTAGTTTTTGACTTATTATAGAACCTTGTTCAGATGATCACATTAAGACCCACTGTCTGATAAGAGAGATGGAAAATAGCTGCTGAATAAGCCCATCTGAACCCCAGACTGCTAATGCAAGCAACAACGTAGCCACCATCAGAGTTGAGCTGACAAACTTAAAAGCTTGATGTTTCTGTTGTAGGAAAAACCACTGCTGTCCAGACAAAACTCTCCTGCTTCAAGTGGCCTTTTTTCTTCTCTTGGTAAAGGACATATTGGTGGGATGTTGCAAGATCTTACCCTGGCCCATTTGCCCTTTCTCCACATTATCAAAGGCTTTCTTTACAACTGGTGACATATTTTCAGGAATCAATGTTGTCATTCCAGACTTATCAGCTGACACTTTCTGCATGATTATGAGCAGAAATCTTAGACACTCTGACGTTGCCTACAATTTTTCCATCACTTCAGGGCATTTCACATTCTGAAAATGTTTCACCTGTTGTTTTAAATTAATGGGAAATAGTCAAAGTCTTCCATGATTATTTTATATTTCCTAATATCTGCAGAAAATTGGTACTCATGCATTTGGACAAATTTTTAATTCCACCACCCTCACTTACTTCTAGACCACACATTTTAGATTGCAATTTTGTTACTGAATACGATCACCCCAACCAAGGTTCTAGTACCTCTTAGATTCTTCCTGCGTGAAGGTTAGAAAGGCACAAGTTATGGGGGGTGCATAAACCTACATTAAATATTTGCAATATCACTGTCTCTTTTGGACAAATCTCTGATTCTAAGAAGTAAATTAATTAGAACGCAGTATAGTTATTAGTATGGGTAAGAGAATCAACTATTTTGGGTTGGGTGGGTGATGAAGAGACAGGAAATAATGAAGAAAATGAGAATGGAATGCTTTAGGCCTCTGGAGGCATGAATGGATAAGAAAATAATACTTTGTCTCCTGTATCTACCTCCAATTACTGTCTTGAGTGACTAGTCCTTGGGCTATGAAAAGAGCTAGTTTGTGGTGAAGAGTAAAGACCAAAACGAAATAGTTTGAATACCATGAGAGTTTTGTTGTTTCAGGAAAGTAGATTTTGCTTAAAGTCAACATGTATTTTTCATTCACTAAATTCTAATATGCATCTTGTGTCATGTGCTGTGTTTACTGTGTTGGTATCCAAGTTAGACAAGGAAAGGCGTATAGACAGAAAACATCTGAAGGAGGTAGTTTCTGTACTGAGACTGAAAAGTCTAAGTAGGTAAAAGGAGGACACCCAAAGCCCAAGGATTAGCTGGAGCAAAGTGTTGAGTTTCCAGCTAACATAGTTGACAAGCATTTGCCTGGATGTATCTCAAGATACAGTGAATCATATAGATATGCCAAGGTAGGCAGAGTCCAGATTTATAAAGAAATGAGTAAACAAAGTTGAGTTTGTTTGCTT
This sequence comes from Vicugna pacos, assembly GCF_048564905.1. Taxonomy (NCBI): domain Eukaryota; kingdom Metazoa; phylum Chordata; class Mammalia; order Artiodactyla; family Camelidae; genus Vicugna; species Vicugna pacos. Next base: position 1,788,249 of record NW_027328737.1, read on the forward strand.
AGATTTGAAAAGGCATTAAGTGCCACCCTGAGGAAGTTAGCTTGTCTTTGGCTGGAAAATAAATGCAAGATAAATTATCAAAAAGAAAATATAGTGTAGAATCTTGAGGGGAGGAAATGAAAGCACCAATTGGAATGCTTTGAGAACAGCACAAAGAAGACCATAGATAAAATTACTTCATAAATTCTACCACATGCTGTATGTGCCATCTGAGACTATATCATGTGACCTTTATGATTCCAGGGATGACATAATAAAGACCATGATCCCTGGGCCGGGTCCTGCATTTATCTTCTGTTGTAAAACATTCTAACTTAACACTTTTCATACTTTCCAGGATGAACCAGAAACCACTTAGAACTTTTCCCTCTCTCCATGTTTTAGTCTTTTTCCAAATTCTTGCATTTTCTCTTATTCCTTACAAGAAAATATTTAAATTAACTCCCATATTTTTCCATCAAATGATCATATCAATCAAATATCTCATTTTTTCTTAGAATAGTAACATAGTCTCCCATTTAACACTTAACACTATTTAAAAAAATAAGGTAAATACAGGTACACATCTATGTTTATTGTTCAAATAAGAAAATTGCAGATATTTGTTGACATTTGCCAACCTCACTTTTAATCTTTGTTATCCTGCATAATCTGGTAGTCCGCTGGTAGATCAGTTGTGATTAGGATGACGTTCATATATTGAAGATGTCTGATGAGTTGGCCTTGAAAGAGAGGTAGCTGATGTATCAGCTATCACTGCACTGGAAACCGTGGGTTTCTCCCTGGTTGAAGTTTAGAAAAACTCCCTTCATTGGCAGATATGTTATGATATATATTTGGAAAACTAGAATGCTCCAACATCTGTCCAATATAATTCCTCTGTATAGGAGATAAAATGCTGTACTGAGAAGCAGAATTTGTAGTTGTAGTGAAGTTCACAACACGGCCATTTGCTTCAGTGTAGCTGCTTTGAGAGTGCCAGTGGACAGTGGTCAACTCATTTAAAATAGAACATTGATCCACTGCAATTTGTTCTGGGGGTCTAACTGACACTGATGATGGAGGAGAAAAATCACCTCTTATCGAGGTATTTGTATCACCAATTATGTGGCTAGAAGAGGGCTCCCTTATTAGAGGCATGTTTAAATTTGCAGAAGGTAAAAATGCACTTTCTCCACTAGTGTCAGCCACAAAACCAGAATTATGATTATCCATATTGCCCCCTGCTTTATAGTGCTTCTTGTTGAAATCTTCGGCCAATGAAGACACCAGAGAGGCATGTTTAATCCCAACTCTTCTTTTTATTCTCACTAAAATCTGGGGACAGCCTCGTTTAAAATTTGGATGATGATAGAACTGCAGCTACAACCAAAGTAGAAAGATTTTAGTAAGAATTTTAACCAAAAGACAACACTACAATAAGCATAACATATAAAACCTCAGATTTCACATTTACTATCCAAAGGTAATATCATCAAAATATGAATATTGCTGACATTTTGAAGTTCCTTATTTGGAAAATACACATTTAAATAGTACAGTCATCAAATTTAAGAAGTTAGAATTTGCAGTAACGGTGAATGCCACTTTTGAAAAGCAGCTTTAATACCTTTATTTAGATTTCTGCTAAGATTCATAGTTGCCAGCAAAGTTTCTTATAATATGAATACATAAGGCACTGTCATCATTTTTTAGAAAAATTAAGGATTTTAGCCTTAGTAGTTTTATACAATTTTCAAATTTAGCTTTACATTTATATTACCATAGATTGATGCAGAAAATAAAATTTTATATATACGTTACCAAGTGGTAACTAAAGTTTCTGAATACTTTGCTTAAAACAGAGACTTCCTTTTCTTCTGTCAGAAAGACAGCTAGACAAGCAGATCTTTAAATATTCTGTCGTACTTTACTAAACCCATAATGGTTAAGCTGTCTAACTTAACTTTTCATACTTCCAGTTTCAAATATTCTGAAAGAGGCCTTTCGTTCCAAAACTTCCTTCTTAAAGACATCTTCACCAATCACTATGGAAGTTCCATTATCATCCCACCAGATGGATTTAAATTGGTCACTCCCAGCCATTTCCCAGAGTTTTCTGGGAAATGTCAGAGAACGAAAATCATTATTTTCATCTGGTTCAGAGACACAATGTGTGTATCATGGCCTTTTTATCAAGGATTCTTCAGACAAATTCTGAGAAGCATTTTCTTCAATCATAGACCTCACGTCCAAGTCCCCAGAGATTGATCACAAAATAGAGATCTACCGGATTTTCCTGAAGCAATTGGTCCATCTTTACGTGACACATCTTGAATTTCTGAAGAAACATGTGCCAATTCATATAACTTTTTCTGCAGCTACTTTTCTAATCTGCATGATTTTGAGCACTGCAGCTTCAAATACTGCTTTGGCAGGCCTGCACAAATAAACTGCTAGGCCACCACAATGGTTCTCAACCTGAGTAGCTGTGACATCACAAAACGACTGGTCTCCTATCAACTCAAGTGTAACTTTCAGCCAGTGTTTACTTCTCATTCATTCAGTTAAAATGAAACATATAGAATGCTTATTTTTATACTGTGATCTGCAAATATTATCCCCACAAAAGCTTTTTAAACAATTAAATATTTCAGTCTTTTAATTAAAAACAATGTCCATAGTTTTGAACACAAATTTATGACAGATTTGTGATCAGAGTATAAATAATGCAGAAAATATATAAAATAATTTTAAAGTTTTGGAATTTAAAGTGAAATTTGTGTAAAACCTGTACAGAAAATCTATAACAATTTCATCATCATTTGTAATTAAAGTGAAACATAATTTGATTTGGGAATGGAAGTATGTATTTATCTGTGTACTTTAGAATAAGTAGCTCTATATTCAAAACATGAGAAGAATAAATATCAGTTTATTTGTTATGTTTATATATAAATTTTTAATATTTATGAAATAAAATTAGATTAAAATAATCAATCAAATTTAAGAAATCCCAAAGCGGGAATTTTTGTTTTAAATTGTAATTCAGTGCTATAATTGAAACAAATGTAATTTAATATTCTACTTTAAAATTGCAAAAGAAACAAGCTTATTGAATATTTACAAATGTTTATTTTTGCCATTCTTTCACTCAGAGGTTTATCATTCCCTAGAAGTAATAAAATTTCTTGTCATCTTTATAATCCATGCACTTGTGGCTTTTCTTAAGTGTTCCAAAATGATGTTGATAAATAGACTTGTGCACAAGATCCTGGTTTCAATAAGCATTACCTCCATTAAGGGGCAAACAAACAATCAAAAAACAAAGATATAACTGCATATGAAGGCTGGATTGGAAAAGACCAGGTAATACATTTTAGGAAGCAATATGTTTCTCAGTCCTGAAACAGTTGGCATTGTTAGTATAATACGGCATTTTATGGCAAGTGTCTTGTTCAATAATTGTAAATAATAGCTGTATTCTGTGTCAATAATCTGTAGTAAATTCAGTTCTACCAAAAGTTATATTCTTTATTTAGAAATAAATTCCATTAAACAAAGGCCAAATTCAAAATGAGAGATAAAATTTTTTAAACAAATAAATGTACCCTCAAGCTAAAATGTAAATGTTTCCTTCAATATCTTAAGTTACATTCTAAGTAAATATTAGCAACCTGAATCCATGGCACATTATATGTATTATAAACTGTAGTTTTGTTGGATTTAGTCCTGATTCATAAATATTATTTAACATTCACAAATGAATATATGTGATACCATCCCATTAAAAAAAAGAATTCAAAAAAACTCAAAATATTTAGGAAAATTATTGACTGGTCTGATCTTAACATTTTTATAAAAATATTCTTAAATTCACTCTAGATTGAATGTAACTAAGCATAATAAAATCCATATATTAAAAACTCATTATTTACTTCAATTTCAATGTTAACATACAGGAAAGTTTTCCTCTCGTCCAGTAATAAGTTAAAGATGCTCATTTTCAGAAGTCCTTAATTACACTACTAGAAGTCCTAACCAGAACATCTAGTCAAGAAATAATATAAAATTCATCAAACTTGTAATAAATCAGTGAAGGTTTTACAGATGACATAATTATGCCTAGATAGAAACTCCATAGACACCTCCAGTGACTGTTTGAAATAATGAACAATTTTAGCAAACTTGCAGAATATAAAATCAACACACAAATATCTGTTGCATTTTTCTATAGTAACAATACATTATCAGAAAGAGAATTTAGCAAAACAATTGTGTGTAAATTTATACCAAAAAGAATAAAATAGGAATAAATTTGATAAGTGAAATAAAAGTTCTAAACATAGATCTATATATTACAGGTGCAAAAAATATAAGTAAACAAAATAAATAGAAAGATATTCTGTGCTCATGGATTGTATACAATGTGAGGAAATATTTTAATCTATCTTTTACATGTTCAGTCTCCCCAGCAGTAATTATTGAGGAGAATGTCTTTTCTTAATTTTATACTCTTACTTCCTTTTTCATGGGTTGATTGATCATAGGTGTGAGAGATTATATCTGGTTGCTCTATCTATTCACCAACTGGTGTTGGGAAAACTAGATAGCAGCATCAGAGCAATGGATTTAGAACACTCCTTCACTACATACACAAGAATAAACTCAAAATGACTTCAAGAATTATATGTAAGTCAAGGCACAGAAAATCTCCTAGAAGGAAACATGCACAAAACACTCTGAGGTATATTGCAACAATGATCTCCTAGAACAGACTACCCAGGTAATGGATGTAAGATCAAAATTAGTGAATAGGACCTAATTAAATATATAAGCTTTTTGACAACAAAGTGAACCATAAACAAAGCAAAATTACAACCGACAGGATAAAGAAAATATTTAGAAGTGATGCAACTGACATAGGCTAAATTTCCAAAATATAAAGAATTCATACAACCTAATAATAATACCTAAAAAAAACAAGAAGCCAATCTGTAAATGGGCAGAAGTCCTAAACAAGCAATTCTCCATTAGAGACATACAAATGACACACAGATATATGAAAAAAGTATTGCTCGCTATCATTATCAGAGAAGGGCAATTCAAAACTATAATGAAGTATCACCTCACGATAGTCACAATGGCCATCATCCAAAGTCTACAGACAATAAATGCTGGGGAAGCTGTGGAGAAAGGGAACCCTCCTACAGTGTCAGTAGGAATGTATTTTGGTGCAGTCACTGTGGAAAACAGGATGGGGATTTCTCAAAAGAATAAAAATAGAATTAACATAAGATCCAGCAATCCCACTTCTGGGTATATATCAAAAAGAACCCTAATTCAAAGTGTCACCTGCACCCCAAATTTCTTAGCAGTGCTATATACAATAGCCATGATATGGAAGCAACTTTATTGTCCATCAACAGATAACAGTATACGGAATTTATGCCATATGTGCACAATGGAATAATATTCTGCCATAAAAAATGATAATACAATGACATTTGCAGCAAAATGGATGTCCCCATATTGTGTCATTCTAATTGAAGTAAGCCAGAAAGAGAAAGAAAAATAATACATCACAAGATATATGTAGAACCTTAAAAAAAAATTTGGATGAGAACACTATGATTTCATCTATAAAACTGAAACACACTAACAGATCTAATTAATAATCTTATGGTTACTGCTAAAAGGGGCTTGTAGAGGATATATTTGGGAGTTGTAGAGTTATAAATGTTATCCACTATATATAAAAATAGATGTTTTCAAAATTTCATTTGTATCACATACGGCAGTATGTTAAATATTGTGAAGTTAAGTTTAATAAGCACACAAATATATGCATGAAGTGGGACACATTGCTAAACACCACAGATTGACACATTGTAAATGGCAGTACTTCAATGATAAGTAAATGAATAAATACGTAAATAATTAAGTAAGTAAATAAATAAATAAATAAATAAACAGTATTTAATAATAAAAGAAATACAAAGATTCACAGTACTTAACTTTACACATCAAGAATCTAGGAGAAAACAGAATGAAGAAGAAAATTGAATGAATGAGAGTAAGGCAAATAAGAAGGGAAACAATTTAAAAGATAAAAAAACTAAGTCTGTTTATTTTAAACATAAATTGGACAAACATTTAGGTTGGCTAAGAAAATAAAAACTCAAATAAAATTAGATATAAAAGAGAAGATATTACAACTGATGTTATAGAGATGCATAGCATCATAAGAAATTACCAATACCCAACAATTTGGAATGACCTAGAACTAAAGACAAATTCCCAGAAATATATGTCTTCAAATACTGAATCAAGAAGAAATTAGAAAGTTAAATAGAGCAAAAGTGTGTATGAGTATATTAGTAATCCATACCTCCCAAGCCAGAAAATATTTACAAGATGAATTTGCTGGTGAAATCTGTGATATATTTGAAGAACCTTTCTCACCAATACTTCCCCAAACCATCTAAGAATTTGAAGGGGGTGAAAGTATCCAAACTTGTTTTATGATGCCAGCTTTATTTGCATAACAATGCTAGAAAGGACATTTTATGCAAAATATAGATTATTATCCCTGATGTACATATGTGCCAAAATTCTCAACAAAACAGAAGGAAAATGAATTCAACAACACATTTAACTTATCATACACATACATGATTTAAGGGATTTATCCCTGGGTTTAAGGATACTTCAAAATATTCAAATCAATAAAGATGACATGCCTCACTAATAGAATGAGAAATAAATCTCACATAACCATCTCAATAGATGTGGAAAGAGCATTGTATTAATGCAACATCCTTTTAAGATACTCCCAACAAATTAAATTAACCCTTTCAGTGGCACGGTATAATATACACACAAACACTGTGTGGAGAGAAGCGAAGCAGTTCTGTGTTTATTGATTCTAAGGAAAAGGGTTTATAAAGGACATGCACAATGCTTCACATATCATCTAAGTTTTAACAATGACAATAATCTTAAGCTATTTATGTCCCCATACTCCTGCAGTAAGCACAGGATGTTAAATGATAAAGGATTGTTTTAAAGTTCACCACGGATCTTCATTAAGTAGGCCATCTCTTATCCAGCCGGCTGTGCTTGTCTTAGATTGTCCTCCTCTGATGATCTTACCCAGCATACTCTATACAGCCATCCATACTGAATATATTGAGTAGGCCATTTCTTATCCAGCCTGGATATGAGACATTCCTCACTGCTTGTTTTTCAGTTCAGCCCATGGGCTTATACTCTAGAGCCTTCAGACTGGGGCCTACAAACACAATATTCCTTGACAGAAAAATGAATGAAGAAAATTTGATGTATATATGCAATGGAATCAACACTTTGCATTCCTATCAACAGTTTCCACGGCGTTCCCTTTTCTCCTCAATCTCACCAACTTATATGTCTTTTCTTTTTGATGAGAGCCTTCTGAGAAGTGTGAGGTCTTGTCTCATTTTTGGCTTATGACTTTCCTAATAATTTATAACTCTGAACACATTATCATGTGTCATATAGCCAAGTGTATGCTTTCTACAGAAAATTGATTCAGATCAATCTATTCAGTTCCTATGGACATTTTTTTAATTGTATTGTTTGGTCTTTTTTGTTGTTGTTGTGTATGACTTTGCCATATATTTTGGATATTAACACTTGATTGTAAAATATCACTTGCAAATATATTCTCCCATTGTGTTGGTTGACTTTTCACTTTATTGATCATTTCTTCTGCAGTGTAAATCCGTTTAGACTGATACAGTCATCTTTTGTTAGTTTTGCTTCTGCTTCTCTTGCCAGTGAGAAGAATCAAATGAAGTCAAGTGTACTTCTTATGTTTTACCCTAGTATTCTTTGTTTTCAGGTTTTATTTTTTATATGCCCAGGAGTGGGTTTGCTGGGTCAAATGATAGATATATCTTTATTATTTAAAGGAAATTCCATACTGTTTCCAAAGTGGTTGCAACAATTTTCATTCCCATCAACAGCGTTGGAGAGTCCCTTTTTCTCTACAACCTCCAAAGTCTTTATTATTTGTAGACATTTTGATGAAAACCCTTCTCAATAGTGTGAGATAAAACATTTTATTTTTGTCTTGCCTTTATATAATGATTAGCAATGTGAGCATGCTTTTATATTCCTGTTTATCATCTGTGTGTCTTTTTTAGAGAATTGTCTTCTGCTCATTTTCTGGTTGAGTTGTTTGTAGATTTTTGAAATGGAGTTGTATGAACGATTTGTGTATTTCAGAAATTAGCCTTTTGTTGATTGCACTGTTTCCTAATGTTTTCTCCCATTTGGATGTTCATCTTTTCATTCTGATTATTTTGCTGTGTAGAAGCTTTTAAGTTTAATTAGGACCTATTTGATTATTTTGCTTTTATTGTTTTCAGCTTGGGAGAGTGACATAGGAAAATTTTTCTACAATTAATCTATTGTTTTGCCTATGTTAGTTTCCAGGAGTTTTATTGTGTTATGTATTAGATCCAGATATTTAAAATATATTGAGTTTATATTTGTACAGTGTGAGAGAGTATTCTAATTTCATTGATTTACATGTAGATATCTAGCTTTCTCAACATCACTTGCTGAAGGTTGTCTTTTAGGCATTGTATATTTTTGTTTCCTTTGTCATAGTTTAGTTGACCATAGGTGTGATGTTTTATTTCTGCCTCTGCATTCTGTTCCAGTGATATAGATGTTTGTTTTCCAGTATTGTGCTGTTTTGATTACTGTAATTTTGTATTATAGTCTGAGATCTGGGAGGGTTATGGGTTATGCCTCCAACTTTGTTCTTTTACCTGATTGTTTCTTTTGCAGTTTTAGTTCTTTTGCTGTTCCATACAAATCATAGGACTGTTTTTATTTCTGTGGAAAATATCATGTAGTTCGATCTGAATCACTTTATATCTGTAGACATATTTTGTAGTATGTATAGTTTAACAATATTAATTGGTCTAAACTAAGACATTGAGATTTCTTTCCATTTCTTTGCATCATCTTCAAATTTATTTATCAGTGTGCTTTTGATTTTATTATCTTTGCTTTTTCCTAGGTTTTTCATTTTTTGATCTGATTTCATATGGATTTTTTAAAATTATGGAATATTTCATTGTTAGTGTAAAGAAATGTGACAGTTTTTGTTTATTAATCATGAATCAGGCAACTTTGTTAAATGCCTTTATTAGTTTTAGTTGTTCTGGTGTGAAGAATATTTAGCGTTCTCTATATAGATTATTATCTCAATCTAAAATAATAACAGTTTTACTTCATTCAATCCAACTTGAATAAATTTTTTTCTATTCCGATTGCTGTTGCTAGGACATCCCATACTGTGTTTAATAGAAATGGTGAGAGTGGGTATCCTTGTCGTATTCCTTAATTTGGCTTTCAGTTTTTAACGTTTGCATATTATGTTGTATATTTTTCTGTAATAAATGACTTTAGATATTTTGAGATATATTTCCAAATCTTTCTTTGGTAAGAGGTTTCTATTGTTGTTGTTGCTGTTGTTGTTCTTGTGTTGTTGTTGTTGCTGTTCTAATGAATAAATGTTGAATTATGTGAAATGCTTTTGATGGGTTTATTGGGATAACCACATCGTTTTCTCTTTTACTTTTGTTAATGTGGTGTATCAAACTGATTGATTTGTGTATGTTGAACCTCTCTTGTGACACTGCAAATAATCCAAGTTGATCATGATGTATGATTCATTTTTGGTTTTGCTGGGTTTAGTTTGCTAATAATATTTTGTACAATATTTGCATCTAAATTAATCAAATATATTTGCTAGAAGTTGTCTTTGCCCATACTTTGTTTTTGACTTTGCTATCAGTGTGATGAAATCTTTATAGAATTAATTTGAGAGTTTCCCACACCTTCACAATTTTTGAATAGTCTGAAGAGAATAAGTTCTGCTTTGTATTTTTGTACATTGCTCCACGGGAGCTGTTTATATCTGCACTTCTATTCAACAATTTTTTTAAATGCAAATTCTATCTTTCTTCTAGAAACAGTTTGTTCAAATTATTTGTTTCTCCTTATATCTGCCTCTTTCTAGACATTTGTCTATTTCTTCTAATTTGTCCATTTTATTGGCATATATGTGTTAACAAAATGAACACTTTTTTGTATAACTGAGGTAACAATTATTATTTCTCTTATTTATTTCTGACTTTATTTCTTTGAAGCATCTCTCTTTGCTTCATGATGCACCTGGCTAGAGGTTTTCTGATTTTGCTTATCTTGAAAATAAAACATAAAACAAAATCTTCGGTTTTACTACAATTTTGAAGAATTATTTTTCCTCTATAATTTATATTTGCACCTGTAATATTTAGGATCATGTTTTTTTCTTTTTTTTACTTTTTTTATTGATTTACAGTCATTTTACAAAGTTGTCTCCAATTCCATCGTAGAGCACAAATTTTCAGTTAAAATGAACTTATATACATTTGTTGTCCCTTTTTTTCTTCTGTGAGCTGCCGTCAGATCTTTTATACATTTCCCTGTCCTGTACAGTACAATCCTGTTTATCTATTCTACAATTTTGACCTCCCAGTCTATCTCTCCCCGCCCTCTGTCCCCTTGGCAACCAAAATATTGTATTCTATGTCTGTGAGTCTATTTCTGTTTTGAAATTGTGCTGTATTTTTGTTTCATTTTGTTTTTACATTCCAATAATGAGCCATTTCATATGGTATTTTTCTTTCTCTTTCTGGCTTACTTCACTTAGACTGATTTTCTCCTGGACCATCCATGTTGCTGAAAATTGCGTTAGGTTGTTGTTTTATATGGCTGACTAGTATTCATTTGTATAAATGTTCAACATCTTTTTCCAGTCAAATGTCGCTGTACATTTAGTCTGTTTCCATGTCTTGGCTATTGCAAATAGTGCTGGCTATGAACATTGGGGTTCAAGTGTCATCCTGAAATAGGGTTTCTTCTGGATTTAAGCCCAGGAGCGGGATTCCTGGGTCATATGGAAAGTCTATTCCTAAAATTTTGTAGAATCTCCATTCTGTTTTCCACAGTGGCTGCCCCAAACTGCATTGCCACCAGCAGTGAAGGACGGTTCCCTTTTCTCCACAGCCTCTCCAGCATTTGTCATTTGTGGATTTTTGAATGATGGCCATTCTGTCTAGTGTAAGTTGAAAGCTCACTGTAGTTTTGATTTATATTTCTCTGATAATCAGTGATATTGAGCATTTCCTGATGTGCCTTTTGATCATTTGTATGTCTTCCTTGGAGAATCGTTTGTTTAGGTTTTCTGCCCATTTTTGGATGGCGTTGTTTATTTTTTTCTTATACAGTAGGATGAGCTGCTTATATACTCTGAAATTCAAGCCTTTGTCGGTTTCATATGCAAACTATTTTCCCATTCCATAGGTTGTCTTTTGTTTTACTTCCGGTTTCTGTACTGTGCAGAAGCTTGTAAGTTTCATTAGGTCTCATTTGTTTATTCTTGCTTTTATTTCTTCTACAAGAAGATTTTCAAGACGTATGTCAGAAAACGTTTTGCCTATGTTTTTCTCAAGGAGGTTTTTTATACCTTGTCTTATGTTTAAGTCTTTGATCCATTCTGATTTTATTTTTGTGTATGGTGTTCTAGCTTCATTGGGAGTGTTCTAGTTTCATTGATTTACATGCTGCTGTCCAGTTTTCCCAACAACATTTTTTGAATGGACCGTCTCAATTCCATTGTATTTTCTCGCATCCTATGTTGAAGATTAAATGATCAATAGTTTGTGGGTTCATTTATGGACTCTCTATTCTGTTCCATTGGCCTATATGTCTGTTTTCCTACCGAAACATTGCTGTCATGTTGACTATACCTCTATAGTATTATCTGAATCATTAGCGTAAAGATATGCCAGATTTTTGAACCTAAATCTTGTAACCTGCTACCTTTGTGAATTCTTCGATCAGCTGCAGTAGTTTTTATCTGGATCTTGTAGGGTTTTCTATATATAGTAACATATTATCTGCATATAGTGGGACTTTTACCTCTTCCTTGTGAATTTGCGTCCCTTTTAATTGTCTCTCTTGTTTGGTTGCTGTGGCTAGGATTTCCAAGATTATATTGTGTTAGAGTGGTGATAGTGTGCACCCTTGTCTTGTCCCAGATTTTAGTTGGAAAATTTTGACTTTCTCACCATTGTGTTCTATGTTGGATGTAAGTTTGTTTTCTATAGCTTTCATGATTCTGAAATATGTTCCTTCTATGCCCACTTTGGTGAGATATTTTTTATCATACTTGGGTGTTGAATTTTATCAAATGCTTTCGCTGCATCTATTGAGATGGTCATGTGGTTTTGGTTCTTTCTCTTGTTGATGTGCTGCATTTCACTGATTGATTTGTGTATGTTGAACCACCCTTGTGTCCCTGGCATTATCCCCAGTTGATCATGATATATAATCTTTCTGTGTTGAATTCTATTTGTTACTATTTTGGTGAGGATATTGGCGTCTGTATTCATAAGTGATATTGGCCTATAATCCTCTTTTTTGGTAGTATCTTTGCCTGGTTGTGGTATCAGGGAGATTGTGGCTTCATAGAATGACTTTGGGAATATTCCTTCCTTTTCAATCTTCTGGAAGAGTTTGAGAAGGACTGATATGAGTTTTTCTTTATATGTTTTGTAAAATTCCTCAGTGAATCTGTGCGATCCTGGATTGCTATTTGTAGGGAGGTTTTACATTACTATTTTGATTTCATTTCTAGTGCTCTGCTTGTTCAAGGGTTCAGTTTCTTCATGATTCAGTCTTGGTGGGCAGTATGTTTCCAGAAACTTGCCCATCTCCTCTAGGTTATACCGTTTTTTCAATATATTTTTCATTATATTTTCAAAAGATATTCTGTATTTCTTTTTTATTTGTTGTTATTTCTCCATTCTCCTTCCTTATTTTGCTAATTTTTGCTCTCTCTCTTTTCTTTTATTTGAGTTTTGACAGATGTTTGTTGATTTTACATACTTTTTCAAAAAGCAGTTTTTGCATTCATTGCGTTTTCCCTACGGTGATTTTAATCTCTATTTTACTTATTTCTTCCCCAATATTTATGATTTCCTTCCTTCTGCTGCCTTTTGGGGTTTTTTGTTCTTCTTTTTCTAGTGCATTCTGCTGGTGGGTTAAATTGTTTATTTGTTATTGTTCTTTTTTGAGGAAGGCCTGTATCACTATAAACTCCCCTCTCAACACTGCTTTTGCTGTGTCCTCTAAATGTTGTGTGGTTTTGCTTTCATTTTCTTTAATCTCAAGGTACTTGTTCATTTCAGCTTTTATTTCTTCATTGAACCATTGGTTTTATAATAAAATATTGTTTAATCTCCATGTTTTCCTTTTGTTCTCCTTTGTTTCTCTGTTGTTGATTTATAGCTACATGGCATTGTGTTTGGTAAAGATGGTTGAGGTAATTACTATCTTCTTAAAATTGCTGAGGTTTCATTTGTGCCCAAGTACATCATGAATCCTGGAAAATATTCCACGTGAACTTCAAAAGAATGTTTATCCTATTTTGGGGGGTGCAATGCTCTGAAGATATGCACCAAGTTTATTATTTTTATTGTATTATTTAACTTCTCTGTTGCCTAATTTATTTTCTGTCTTGATGATCTGTCCAGTGATGTTAATGCAGTGTTGAAATCTCCAAATATAAATCCCCCTTTATATCGGTTAGTAATTATTTTATGTACTGAGGTGCTCCTGTATTTGGCGCGTATGTATTAACGAGTGTGCTATCATATTTTATCACTCCTTCAGTCATTATATAATGTCCTTCTTTATCTTACTTTATGGCCTTTGTTTTAAAGACTATTTTGCCTGCAATCAGTACTGCAACACCTGCTTTTTTGGCTTTTCCATTTGTTTGGAATATCCTTTTCCATCCTTTCACTCTCAATCTATGTGTGTGCTTCTCTCCGAAGTGGGTCTCTTGTATGCAGCATATTGAAAGTTCTTGCTTTATTATCCAGGATGCAACTCTATGAATTTAGACTGGAGCGTTTAGTCCTTTAACATTTACATTATTTGATGATAGGTTTGAGTTTATTGCCATTTTAGCCTTAATTTCCATTTAATTTAGTATTTCCTCTTTGTTCCTTTCATCTTCCTTTTATGGTTTTGTAATTTTCCTTTGTATTATCATGAATTTTATTCAGTTTTAGTGACTCCCTGGTAAGTTTTTGTCTTCTTGTCACCCTTTTTTATGTCATATAGAGCTTTATTATAACTGCTTTTATTAAAATGATAGTAACCAAGAACTAAAATTTTGAAAAGAAAGACCAAAAATAAAAATTTCTCTATTTTCCTGCCACACTCTCCCACTCTCAATGATTTGTATGTCTTGTTTAAAAATTTTGTGTTTATTTTGTTTGTAATTCATGAATTATCACCTTTCCAGCTGTGAGCTTCACATTTCTGTAGCATCCTGCTTCTTTTCTTTTCAGGGAACACATTTCAATATTTCTGTTAGCAATGGTCTAGTGTTGTTAAACTCTTGAAGCTTTTTCTTGTCTGTGAAATTATTTATGTCTCTTTCTACCATAAAGGGTAGAATTGCTGGTCAAATTATCCTACGGTATATCATTTTTTTCATTCAGTACTTTGAATATATCTTGCCACTCCCTTCTGACCTGTAGTATTTCTGTAGCGAAATCAGCTGGGAGCCTTATGGGGATTCCATTGTAACTCACTCTTTGCTCTACTCTTATTACTTTAGGATCATTTCTTTATCCCTGACTCTGGCCATCATAATTATATGTCTTTGTGTGGGTGTATTTGGGTTCTTCTTGTATGGAACACACTGAACGTCCTGTACTTGTATATCTGATTCCTTCTTTAAGTTTGGGAAGTTCTCAGTCATGAATTCTTCAAACACCTTTTTGATCCCCTTTGATCTTTCCTCCCTTTCTGGGGCTTCTATCAAGCCAAGTTTGGCATGCTTTCTATTATCCCATAAGTCCCTTATGTTTTTTTCATTTGTTTCTCATTGTTTCTCTTGTAGCTCTTCTGATTGGGTGCTTTCTATTGTACTGTCTTCTAAGTCACTAATTCATTTCTCTGTGTTATCTAGTCAGATTTGCGACGCCTTTAGATCATTCCTCATCTCAGTTAATGAGTTTACCTATTCTTCTCTGCTCTTCTGTATATCTTCCATTTCATTTTTGACATATTTTATATCTCTAAACTCTATCTCTTTTGTTTCCTTCAGTACTTTGATCACTCCTTTTTTGAAATCTAGATCTATTTGGATATCATTGTTTATTTCACTGATCATTCTTTCAGGGGATTTCTCTTGTGCTTTTAATTGAGAATGTTTTCTCTGTTCCTTCAGCTTGCTCCTGCCTCTCTGGCATTTTTGTTTTTGGAGTTTCAGTTATCTACTCTGGTCATAAAGGAGTTTATCTACCTAATGCCTATGTAGCAGTACAACTTACAAGAGAGAAAAGAGAGAGAGAGAAAAACAATTATAAGAAGGGAGAAATAAAGGTTTGAAGACATTGTATAATGAATAATACAAAATGGATTTGAAGCAGAGTTTTGAAAAATAATAATAATAAAAATATTTTAAAAAGTTTCAAAGGGATAAAAAGGGGGGTAATTATAATTGCCTAAGAAGTAAAAATTAAGAGGGTAATAGAAAATGGAACTGGTAAAAACTGATTAATTCAAGGGGGTGGTCAGTGTCCTCCTGGAGACTGTGAACTTTTAATGTGAAGTCTTTCTTTTTTCATCCTGATTTGGAAGCTCAGTTTGTTGTTTCCAGAGACCCTCCTTTGGAGCCCTCATCTGTGCTGCTCCCAGGGCATGTCAGTAAGCAGATCGCTCCTACACCCAACACTGGGTCTGATGAAGCTCTCTTTACTCTGGGCTGGCTTGTAAATACCCTGCCTGATGCTGCAGTCAGATGTTGCAGACTGTCTAGGCAGGATTGGGCATCATGCCCTCTCCAGCACCATGGTCAGGGGCTGTATTCCTGCCCAAAATTTGAGGGGCCAACCTCTACCTACGGTTGTCGATCACTCTGCTTATCTGTTCCACTGTGTACTCTGCCTCAGGTTTGCACAACAGAAGTGGGTTCAAGGAAGACTGAGGAACATCCCTGCCCCTGGTCTGGGCCAAAAACCAGCTCCATGTTTGTTTTGTCAGACAAGTTCTCTGAGGAACTGGACAGAAGGATCCAATATGCCTCTGGCTGTAGACAAGTCTCGGACTGGTCCTTGAGGCTGCTAAGACCTTAGGTGTAGATGCAGTTTTTGCCATGACTACCACCTGTGTGCAAAGCACCAGAGGGTATGGTGGCTGTGTCTGAGCCCCAGCTCTCTTTACCTAGAAAATATGTGGATTTTCAGAGATGGGGAATTCACCCTTCCACCCACAGGGCACATCTGGGCTGTTGTTTTATGGAGGGCCCAGGTTGTTCTGCCCTGTGCACCCATAGCCATGTCACAAAGCCCACTCCATTTCCCTGGGATGCCACATTGCAGCCATCCCCATCTACCAACCAGTTCGGGCCGCGAGGCCCTGCCCCCAGCTTCCAGGCTGCATCATTTGCTAGGATTCACAGGGATCCTCTGTGCCTGTTTAACTTAGTTCTGTCAGTCAACTTATACTTTGTACAGGTCCAAGCCTTGGAGGCTCATCCCCCTTCCTGCCGAACTCTCAGTTGGAGAGGGAAGACGCAGTGAATGAGCAGCAGTCCGTCTCTGCTGATCCCTCCCTGTGGTACCTGTCCCACTCTGTTTTGCCTTTTCTTCTTTCTTTCTTCCTCTTCTACTAACAGATTTTTCGCATCTTTATCTATTGAAGAGGACAATGTCCTGTCACAGTTCTGCAGGTTCTCTGGTTAGCTGAGTGTATCTGTGGATGTGAGTCTTTGGGCATTTGTGGGAGAGGGTGACCTACAAACATCCTTCTGCTCCAGCATCTTTGCCTCCCCCCAAAAAATTCTCACTTTATGGTGGAAGATAAACATAGTCTTGAAATAAATGAATAAGTTATTCCATGGAAATGAAAAGAAAGTGCAGATTGCAATGCTCTACTCATACAAAATACGTTTTAAAATAAGGGCCAAAATGAAAGAAATATGAGATTGTATAAAGAAAAAGACATCAATTAAAAAAAATTGGGAATTACACTCATTAAATTATATATGGCCCAAAACCATAGAGCTTAAGTATAAAAAGAAATTTTAGTAGAGATGAAAGAATTAATTCATTATAAAACAATAATAGTAGATGAGCTTAACACCTCATTATTGTGATGATCAGATCATTCAGAAAGACTATCTGTAAGGAAACAGAGGTCTTAATAGCATATTAGATCATTTGAACCTAACTGAGTTATTGGACACTGCATCAGAAAAGCAGAACACATGAACTTTTCAAGTGTGCACAGGATGTTATGTAAGGAATTATCCACATATTATGTCATGAAATAAGCCTCAGGAACTTTAAGCAAATATAGATAATAGCAAGTATTTTTCCATACACAAAACTATGAAACTATGCATCAACACTTGAAAGAAGAATAGGAAAACACAAACAATAGGAAAAACAACATCTTTTAAAAAAATACAATTAAACAAGGTCAATGATGAAATCAAAGAAGTAATAAAATCATACCTGGAGACAAATTACAATGAAGACACAGCTTCATAAGTGTATGGGATGCAACAAAGGCAAATCTATGAGGTAAGTTTTGAATAAATCAGGCCTTCTACAAGGAACAAGAGATACCTCATACAAAGGACCAATCATAACACCCAAAATAACAAGAAATAAGAACAAACAAAACCCAAAGGCAGTAGAATGAGAAATCTTTAATGATTAGGTTGAAAATAAAATAAAATTTGAAAAATAAAATACAAATCATAAAATCAGCAGTTTTAATTTTCTTAAAATATTAACAAACAGAAAAGCATTTAGCCAGGCTTATAAAGAAATACAGAGACTGGACCCAAACAAAATAATAAATGGAACAGTAGAAATAATATCTGATAATACAGAAATAGAAGAAAGATTATGAAAGCTCTATGAGCTGTTACATGATGACAAATTGGATGACCTAAAAGAAATGGATACATTTCTAAAAACGTACATCCTGTCAAGACTGAATATAGAGAAAACTGAGAACTTGAATAGAGCAATCAGTATAAGTTAAATAAAATGTATAATTTTAAAAACACCACTTGAACAAAATGCCTGGATTTCTTCACTAAAACCACTTTCCCCCCAAGTATTTTAAAAAAAAAGGAGGAAGGACTATTCCCAAAGTTATTCCATGAGGCCACCATTACCCTGATAACAAAACCAGTAAAAGACACTACCAAAAAAAAAAAAAAAAGAAAATGAAAATCCAATATCCTTGATGAATATAGATTCAAAAATACTCAAAAACTTCAACAAATTAATCCAGTAATATATAGAAAGGACTATACACAATGGTCATTTGGATTCCTTCCAGAGTGACAAGGATGGTTCAACATACACAAGTCAAGCAGCATGATACATATCTAATAAAGGAAGGACAAAATTCACAAGACCATGAAAATACACAAAGAAAAAGCATTTGACAAAATTCAACATGCATTCATCATCAGAATTCTCATGAATGTGAGTAAAATGGGAACATTTCACACCATACTAAAGGCCATTTATAACAATTTATAATACTCAGGGGAAAGGCTGAAAGCCTTCTGGGTAAATTCGGGAACAAGGCAAGGATACCTACTCTCATCACTTCTGTAAAATAGTAATAGAAGAAAGGAAAAGAAAAATAAGTAAAAGGAACACAAAACAGAAACAAAGAGAAAATTGTCACCAGTATTGAAGGTATAAAAATCTACACAAAGAATCCTAATGGCTCCAAACTGACTAATATGAACAATAAATAATTCCATCAAGGAAGCAGGGTACAAGATTAATGTAAAGACGTCTCTTGCATTTCTCCACATTGATCATGAGATACCCTAAAATGGACGTTGAAAGCAATAATTTTTAAAACCCCATTCCCCCGAATATCTTGGAATAAATGTAACCACATATGTGAAAGAGCTACTCACTGAAAATTATTAAACATTGACAAGGAAATTTAAAATGATTCAAAGAAATGGAAAGATGTCTTGTGGTCTTGGATTGAAAGAGTTCATATTGTTAACATGTCTGTACTACACAAAGAAACCTAAGGATTTAGTGCAATTCTTGTTACGAAGCTGTAGTATTTTCCACAGAACCAAAAAATACATAACTGTAAGTTTTTCATGAAACCATTAAAAATTGCCAATATGACCTTTAGAGAAAACATCAAATCTGGAGGTATAACCCTCCTGGATACTTTACTATACTACAAACCTACAGTAATAAAAACAGTATGGCATTGGCACAGAGATATAATTAAAAAAAAAACAGATAGAGAGCCTAGATTAATTCCACAAACCTATGAGCAATGAATCTATGATAAAAGAGGCAGCAGTTCACAATGGAGAAAATACAGCCCCGTTAATGGATGGTGTTGGGAAATCTGGACATCTACAAGTAAAACAGTGAAATGAGAGCATTCCCTGACATCATATACAAAAATAAACTCCAAGTGTATTAAGGACCTAAATGTAAGACCTGATAATATAAAATTGTTAGAAGGGAATATAGGTGATACACGATTGGATATACATCATAGGAATATTTTCTTGTATCAGTATCCTAAGGCAAAAGAAATTAAAGCAAAAATAAGCAAGTGGGACTTAAACAAACTTGAAAATTTCTGCACAGCTAAGGACACTATCAATGAAATGAAAAGACTGCCTGTGTAACTCGAGAACATATTTGCAAACAATGCAAGTGACCAGGGGTTAATAGATGTAGGTTAATAGATGTAACATGAATTTAGGTTACACAACTCAATGTGAAAAACAAAAACCCAATCAAAAACTAGTGCAGAGTACCTGAGTTAACATTTTTCCAAAGAAACATTCAGTAACAGGCAAGTGATAAAATTTCACAACATTACTAATTATTACATAATTGCAAATCAAATCCACAATGAGTTATCACTTCACACTGGTCAAACGGCTTTTATCAAAAGGTCTACAAATAGTAAGTGTTGGAGACGATGTGGAGGTAAGAAATCTCTTTTATACTCTTGGTATTAATGTAAATTGGTAAAACTTCTTTGGAAATCAGTATTCCGATTTGTTTAAAAACTAAAAAGTTAACTACCATATGACCCAGTAATAACTCTCCTAAGAAAAATCTGGGGAAAACACCCTAAATTGAGAAGAACCAATGTTCACAACAGCACAGTTTATAATATGCAAGAAAGGGAAGCAATCCAAGAGTCCACAGCAGACTATGGACTTAAGAAGAAATGATGTTTCTATAAATATGCAATGGAATAATACTCAGCCATGAAAAAGTATAACACATTGCTATTTCAGCATCATGAAAGGACCAAGTAAATATTGTGCTTAGTGAAGTAACTTTGACAAAGACAAAAGAATATAATTTAATTTATCTGTGGAATCTAAAGAATAACAAATATCTGTGTACATCTTTGATTATTGACAGATGATAGATAAATAGAAGGATAGATACATATGTACATGATAGATAGACAGATAGATAGACAGATAGATAGATACATAGATACATAGATAGATAGAGACATGATGGAGAGGTAAAATGATTAGATAGACAAGACTTAAGAAGACTCAAAGATATGGGAAAAAATTTATGTTTACCAAAGTGGAAGGGAAAGAGAATTTAATTGTAGGACATTGAAAGATAGAAAGAAGTATACATTAAGTAGAATAGCAACAATGATAATCTGCATATATAAGGGAATTATAAACAATAGCTTAAAATAATTGTATGTTACAAGTATTGTAATACTTCATAATGCAATATAATCTGCAAACTGGTTGGAATCACTATGCTGCACATCTGAAATTACACAAGATTATACATCTAATGTACTTCAATTAACAATAAAACATATCATGTATAATTTAGTCCTTTTTCCACTGATAGCATCTTCCTTTAATATTGTTTCATTTTACTCTTCACTTTTTATGGTTAGTTTCAAATAATTTCTTTTAATCTTGTGAAAATGATACCAGTTTGAAGTATCTATATTTATTGCACCTGATTTCCTCTTCTTCTCTCTTTAATCCATAAAGTATAGTAGCATTTAAGAACATACCCAAAGAAACAGTTGCAAATTTCTCGTGGTCTCTCCTTTGCATTTTGGTCAATGTTTTGCATATTTTTGCCATTTTATATTTCTTAGAAGACTTCTTTTCTACACCTCTTTTAAGGTGTCTCGGTTTTGTTTTTTCATCTCATTCAGGTTTGTTTGTTAAAGTCTTTACTTTCACTTTATATCTAAGTGATAACTGTGTAAGTATTATTTGGTGAGTGATTTCTTATTTCAGTAGTTTGAAAACACAATTTTATTTACCCTTGGCGTATGTTTTTGCTCAGAAATCTGCTGATAGCCTAATGGAGGTTCCTTTGTAGATTACCATAAATTTTTTGGCTGCCTTTAAAATTTTACTTTGTCATTTTCTTGTCAATTTGCATATGATGTATCTTGAAGGAGGTCCCTTTGTCTTAAAGTTATTGGTATTTTGTTGGCTCATGGACTTGTACATCAGTTCCTTACACAGTTTCGTGGAGTTATCAACTATTACTTCTTTAAATAAACCATCAGCTGCCTTCTAACTTTCTGCCCCCTACAGGATTCCTCTCTAATGTGCACTTCCTGAAGAAGTCTGATGGCTACTGTAGAATTTCCTCACTTTTTAATATCTTGAATCTCTGCCATCTCCTATCATTTCTAGTTTTGTATTGGTGAGTTTGCTAATCTCTCTTCCACAAAGACAGTCTACTACCAATGCTTTTTGTTGCATTCTTCATCTCATTTATTAAGTTCTCCTGGTCCTCTAATAATGTTTGGTTATTTTATAGTTTCAGTCTCTTTGGTAATGTATTCCTTTTCATCATTTCATTTATTCCTAAGCTCACTAAACTGCTTTCTTAGTTTTGTATTTTGTATTGAGTTTCTGTATGACACTTATTTGGAATCTCTATTAGTTATATGGCAATATACCATGTCTTTAAGTTTGTTTGCTGCAGGGTTGACATTGTGTGTGTGTGTGTGTGTGCAGGTGCGTGTGCGTGTGCATGTGTGTCTGTGTCTGTCTCAGTGTCTGTGTGTGTCTATCTGTGTGTTAGCGTACCCTATAATGTTACTGTGATTGGTCATGATCTTGATAAATTATTTCTCTGATTACACTAAATAACAGATTGGGAGTTGGCGTCCTTGCATATGTTTTCTGGTAGCTTGCATTATTTCACAATTTTTGGTTTGCTTACCTGAGCTACCTCTGATAATATTTCAAAATGGCACTTTGCGGTCGCTACTGTCTGGATAAAAGATGTGCTTTCATTGTCACTTCTTAGAATTCTCTGGTAGTTAATGCCACTGGGACAGCGAACCCTTCCTTTTATCTGATATCCCTTGAGAATCAGTGTACACATTGAGGAAAGTTGTAAAGACAGGTGGGTATTTGGAATCAGACAAGTGCCTTTGACATGTCCAGTGTTGCAATGTAACTTGTTTCCACCACTGTGAATGGGGATTAAGGACAGTTTCATGAATGTCTGATTGTCTGAAGTATGGAAATTCTGTCTCCATTGTGGCTGCCTCCTGGTTACTTTTGACCATGAGTGCTGGTGCAGTTGGAGGCTGAAGCTGTGTGAACTGCTGAGACCCTGTTTCTACTGGGTTCTCTGAACTTGTGGACTCAGATATCCTATTTAGTTGGCCTTGGTTGCAGACACCAACACTGATCTTTCCTAGTTCAGTCTCCTTTTTGTGTTTTAGTCCACCAAACTTCACCTGTTCACATGCGTTCTGGAGTATTGTTTTGTGTTGTAGTTTTTCTTGTTCAGATGTGAACGTTTTACTGACTGTAGATGTAAGGGGAGAGACAAAAATAGTTTAAACTTATTTCAATTTTAAAAGTATATACTTTTTCAATTAAAAGCTTAAATACTAATTAGGACATTATAAGAACACTAAAGAAAGTGAACAAATCTCCTCCCTTAATGTCATAGTACTACAAAATATTTTGATATCCTGGGTTCTTTTATTCAATGTTTTTCCCACCTACATGCACATTTTACTAAAATATATCCCTATACTCTCTTTAAAATAAATTAAATTATTAAAATAATTCTCTATGCTGTAAATATAGTCCTTTTGGTTCTCAAGTCTATTACTTGTAGCTTGTGCATTTCTGTCTTCTCCATCCTTCTTCCCTTTCCCCACAGGAAACAACTACTTGTTACACTGCACATATATATGTGATTCTTTTTCTTTTTTTATGATTATTTCTCTTATATCTTTATTTTCCTCATTTAAGTGACAACTTATAATGTTTTTCTCTGTATGACTTATTTTCCTATGTGCAACACACTCTGGATCCAGTCACATTGTTCCAAAGTGCAGAATTTTACTTTTTAATATACAATGATGAAGTATTTATTATGTTATCAATATCTCACATCTATTTCAGCCAATCAACTGTTGATGGGCAGTTGATTTGTGCTTCTACCCTTGGCTACTAAATGATGATGTTAAGAATATTGGGGGTAATATATCTTTTAACTTAATCTTTTCTTTTTTCTCTGATTTATACCAAAAACAGGAATTGCTGCAACATATAATGCTTCTATTTCTAGTTTTCTGAGCACTGTCCACAGTTTCAGAATAGTGGATGCATCAATTTATGTTTTCACCATCAGTGTACATGGGTTCCCTCTTTTCGACATTCTTATTAATGTTTGTCATTTGTAGACTTTTTGTTAATGGCCATTTTGGTTGCTGTAAGATTATATTTCATTCTGGTTTGGATTTATGTTTTCCTAATGAATAACAACGTTATGTTTCTTTTTATGAGCATGAAAATCATCCACATGTCTGTTTTCGAAAAGTTTCCATGAAGATTCTTCAACTGTTTTTAATTTGGGGTCTTTATTTTTTAAATATTGAGTCTAATATGCTATATATATATATATATATATTATGGATATTAACATCTTGTTGGTCTCATTGTCTGAAATTTTTCCTTCTCTTCTGTCTGTCATCATATGTCTTGTTGAAAGTTTCCTTTGCTCTGCAAAAGTTTTTGCACTTCACATTTATCCAAGAAATAGAATCCCTGAATTGCAGAGTACATCTATTTTTTCCTCAGTAAACAAAAAAATATAATTGCTACTTTTCCTTTTTTTTCAATTTGGAGACACCAAAAACTATTGCTATGATTTATCTCAATGTCAGTTCTGCTGCTGTTCTTTGTCAGAAATTCTATAGTTTTGGGCTTTGCATTTAGGAAATCAATCCATTTTTATCTCATTTTTTATACTATGGAAGGAAGTGCTTTTACATCTTCCTTTTACATGTACTGTCCTGTGTTCTCAGAACTACTTGTTGAAGAGTCTGCCTTTTTCCCATTGTATACTCTTGCCTCCATCTTTGTAGACTAACTAACCATATGTGTGTGGGTTTATTTTCGGACTCTTTATTTTGTTCCATTGATCTATGTGTTTTTATAAGTGCCATATCTTGTTGTATTGATTACTATATCTTTGTAGTATGTTCTAAACTCAGGGAGGGTAATACCCACAGCTTTGTTCATTTTTAAAAATAATTTTAGAAAATTTGGGTCTTTCACATGTATGTATAAATTTTATTATTTTTCTCCTTGTGTGAAGAAACTTATGGATTCTGTGAAAATAGAAATTTACTAAAAGAAAAAACCTCAGAAAAATACTAAAGTGTGGAGGATAAATCAAACATTATTAACAACAACTAGATAGCTGTATAAATCAAAGAAAAAATATATAAAGAAAAATGACAACAAAAACAAAATCCATGGGGTATAACAAAAGCAGTATTAATAGGGATGCTTATAGCAAAAGAATCCCACATATCCAAATAAGAAACATCTCTCTCTTATAACATACTCTTACCACCAAAGACGTTGCAAAATAATAAATAAAACTTGTTAGTAGAAGGAAAGTCACCTGAAAAAACAGAACATTATTAAATAAGATAAGGAATAAAAATACAAACATTTAATCAATCTAAATAATGGCTTTTGAAAATAAATAAAGTTGATAAACTTTAACCAGACACATGAGCAAAAAAGAAGGTTACAGATTAATAAGCTCAGAAGCTAACTAGAAGTTACAGCTTATATTAAAGGAATACAAAGCATCATAATATGATACAACAAATTATATGCGAATAAAATGGAAACCCTAGAAGAATCGGACCATTTCTAAGAAAGACTTAATCTCCAGAATGGAATGCGAAAGAAAATATGAACAGATTATCACTAAAGAAATTGAATAAGTATTTAAAAAAACTCACAAGAAACAAAATTCCAGTCCTAGACAGCTTCACACGTGATTTCTGCCAAACATTTAGAGAAGAGATATCATCTATACTTCTCAGTGTATTCCAAAAAATTCAAGAGGAAAGTAGGCTTTCTACCCCACATTTCTGTATCACACTTCAACTAGAATTGGAACAAATACCTCAAAAAATTACAGGTTAAATACTACTGATAAGCATAGATGCAAAAACCACCACTAAATTGTTAGCAAATCCAACAATACATTAAGAGGACTATACATTATGATTAAGTCCATTTATTCCAGGGATGCAAAAGTGATTGAATACCCACAAATTAATCAGTATGATACACCACACAAACAACCTGAAGAATAAAAATTATATGGTCACCTCAATAGAGTCATAAAATATTTTGACAAATTCAGTATCTATTTATGAATATATTTCTCCTCATAGTGGGCGTGAGGAAACATACCTCAACACAGTTAAGGTCATATATCACAAGAAAACCACTAACATGACACTCACTGATTAAAAGCTTAAAGCATCTCCAATAAGAGCAGGAAGAAGAGAAGAATGCTCACTCTTACCACTTTTATTCAGTATAGTATAGAAATTCTAGCCATAGCTATTCAAAATAAAAGTAAATAAAATATAGCTAATTAAGAAAAGGAGTAAAAGTATCTGTTTGCAGATGACATACTTTAAACAGAAATACTAAAGAAGACGCCACAAACCTACTAGGGCTTATCAATGCATTAGGTAAAATTTTCGAATGTAAACTTAACATAGAGAAATCTTGCATTTCTACACACAAAGAACAAGCTAACAGTTAGAGAAAGTGAGGGAACTGTCACATTTACAGTTGCATTACAAAAAAATATCAAGAAATGTATACAACCAAGGAAGTAAAAGAACTGTACTCAGAAAACTATAAAATATTTACAACAGAAATTGAAGTTAATGCAAACATATGAAAGTATATAATGTGTTCATAGATGAGGAAATACTATTGTTTAAATAATAATATTAGCCATCAAAATACACAAATTAAATTCAGTGCCTATCAAAATACCAAGGGCATTTTCAGACACTTACAATAAATAATACTAAAATTTACATGTAAACACAAAAGAGATGTAATCACTAAAAAAGAAAAAGAAAGGAAAGAAAACAAACAAACTAAAAACACAAACAACTTTAACAAAGTACAAAGAGGATGTGTCAATATCCCTTATTTTAAACTATAACACAAAACTATAGAATTAAAAAGAATATGGTAGTGTCAAAGAACAAACGGAATAATGGTACACAACAGAATGCCTGAAAATGAAATCGGACACTTATGGTCATTAAGCCCATTCCAAAAAATGAATAAACAGTCGGGGAAAGGTAACCACCAGGCACATGAAACCGATCAACATCACTGACAATCAGAAAAATGCAAGTCCAAAACACAATGAGATTTTACGTCACTCCTGTCAGAATGACTATTATCAAAAAGGTAACAAACATAAGTGTTGGTTAGGATGAAAGAAAAACAACCCTGATGCACTGCTGGAGTGAATGTAAATATGTGATTCCACTGTGGAAAACAACATGGAGCTTTAAATAAAAATTAATAATGAAATTTAATCCAAAGTATACATATCAGGATACTTATACCAAGAAAATAAAAACACTAATTAGAAAAGAAAAATTCAACCCTATATTCACTGTAGCATTATCCACAATAGACAGAATATAGAAGCAAATATATTGCTCATCAATAGATGATGGATAAATAAGATGTGTGTTTATAGTTTATATATCTACCCATCTTAAGTACAGATTAATCTCTATATATATATACACACACACACTTTATATATATATGCATTATATATATATACACATATATATGTATATATATATATATATATATGCACACACACACATAAAAATACAAGGGGTATTACTCAGCTCTAAAAAGTATAAGTTCTTGCAATTTGCAATAAATGGGTTGACCAAGAGTGTAATATGCTAAGTGAAATAAGTCAGAAATTGATGACAAATGTTGAATGAATTTACTCATATTTGGAATTTAAAACAAAAGGACATAACAACACAGAAAATTAATTATAGATATAGAAAGAAACAGGTTGTTCACAAGAAGGAGGGAAATGGGGTGAGGAAAAGAAAATTTGAGGAATTTAAGGGAGAAAATTTTCCAGTTGCAAATTAAATGAGTCAGGGACAAGAAATGTACTGTATGGGAAATAGCCAATAACTATTAAATATCTTTAAATAGCAACATAACATAACTAGATATATTCTGGTGATCTGTTTGAAATACATTAAAAACAGCAAACAGTATGTTGTATAAGAGAAACTAACACAGTGTTATAGATAAAAGTACACTTCAAAAACAAACAAACATACACATAGAAAAAAATTAGATTTGTAGTTAACAGAGGCAGGGTTTGGGAATGGAGGATTTGATTAATGCACTCAAAAGCTTTAAACATCCAGCCGAAAAATAATCGTGTTCTAGGGATGCCCCGTAGTAACATGGAAATTTCAATTAATACAGCTTTATGTTCTATATCAATGTTGTTAAGAGAGTAGACCATAATGTTTCTCATCACAACCAAAAGAGAAATTGTATTTCTTTACAATTGTATCTAAATGAGACAATGAAATCTCCCTAAAGTTGCTATGATATTTATATCATGATACTTGTAAATCAAATCACTATCCTGTGCCCCTAAATTTACAGAGTGTTTTATGCCTATTATATCTCAATAAAAGCGGAAGAAAAAATGGAAAGTCACTGGTCACTTTTTCCCATGTCATTTCTCATGATTGTTTTTGCAGCAAGTTAATTTTAGTCATGATATACTTATCCTAGTTAAGATACAATTAAATAAGTGATTCCACTAAATTATACATAAAGATATGAATAAAATTAGTGTTTTACCATGCCTTAAACTTTCATCATGTTAGCCCACTGCTTCTGTAGGCAACAAAATTTCATTTTGTGTCTTCATCTGAGATTAGGGAATGGATACAAATTTAAAACTGACTGCTCTTGCTGTGTATGCAAAAGTTCACTGTCTCAGACCGAAAGTCTCATTTCCACGAGAGCATCTGTAAGAAATAAACATGCTAGGTTGCTAAAAATCTCAGAATGGTAAAATCTCAGAACTCCTATAATTCTTAACTCTTTTGCAATGGGAATGCAATACTGACAAAAACTTGATTTTGGATAAAAATGTGCTGTTTTCTCATGGTTGCATTATGGGATGTGAGGATAATTCCTCAGATCCACAACAAACATTATCGCTGAAGTGCTGGGCAAAGAAGTGTAAAGGTTCTGCATTTTTAGTACTGAGGACTGCTTTCAAAATGATGACTACGCTCAGTCAAATCCAGGTAGTCAAGGAAAGAAAGGTTATTGCAATTTGTAGCTTAAAGGGAATAAATCAGCAGTTCAGCCTCAATAAATTAGTCAAGGAGTGTTCAAAGACAAAATAAGTTGTGTCAACAATGAGAATTAAAAGAAAAAAATTTGACATAAACTTAAATTAAAAAGGAGACACTGTCCTGTGCTGGGCTCTGGGGACTGGAGAATGTATATGCCTCTGTCCAATTCAAGGGTTCAGTTGCTTGGCCCTAGCATTAGCTTGGGATTAAGTGAACAGGTAAAAATTAGTATACTGGGAGAAATATAATCTACCTCTCCCTGATCGGAAGAAAATCTGGTGTCTCAATGAAACTCTTAATTCACAGAGATTCTGCCAGATGCAGAGGAATAATTCACTGATGACTCAACTAAGACAAACTTAGTTACAGCTTAACAATTCATCTTCAGAGACACACACAGTGGTACACATATTTGTAGTATTTAGTGGGAAGAATTCAGTGGCCAGAGCTCAGAGAATAGATTTCAAACACCAGCCAACATTTGTACTTTTGCCAATAGTCTAGGTTTTCCCAGGTAGAAAACTACAGATGGACAAACAAATAATATTCTTTTTAGGATTTCTAATTTTGAAATTAAATTGAAGAGTTTGAATTATCAGTATAGAAACTTGTTATTATGATCACAGTAAGACCCACTGTGTGATAATAGAACTGGAAAGTAGCTGTTTAACCAGCCCATCTGAACACCAGTCTGCTAATGTAGCAACAAAATATTCACCATCAGAGTTGAGCTGACAAACTTAAAAACCTGATGTTTCTGTTTTAGGAAAAACCACTGCTGTCCAGACACAGATCTCCTGCTGCAAGTGGGCTCTTTTCTTCTCTTGGTAAAAGTCATATTGGTGGGATGATGCTAGAGTTAACCCTGGCCCATTTGCCCATTCTCCAGATTATCAAAGGCTTTTTCACAAATGGTGACACATTTTCAGGACTCAATGTTGTCATTCCAGTCTTATCAGCTGACACTGGCTGCATGAATGTGAGCAGAAGCCTTAGGCTCCATGAACTTGCCTACAATTTTCCAGCATTACATGGTATTTCACATTCTGAAAATGCTCCACATTTTATTTTAAATTAATGGGATATAAACAAAGTATTCCATGAATATTTTATATTTCCTAATATCTGTATAAATTTGGCATTCTTGCAGTTGGACAAATTTTTAAATCTACCACCCTCACCTCTTTTTAGTCCACACACTTAAGATTGCAATTTGGTTACTGAATATGACCACCACAACCAAGGGTCTAGTACCACATAGATACTTACTGTGTGAATGTTTGAAATGGCACAATTTATGTGGGGTGTATATTCCTGCATTAAATGTTTGCAATGACACTGTCTCTTCTGGACAAATCTCTGATCTAAAAAGTAAATTAATTAGAAGACAATATATTTATTGATAAGGGGAAGAGAATCAGCTATTTTGGGGTGGGTGGGTGATGAAGAGACAGGAAAAAAAATACAGCAAGTGTGAATGGAATGCTTTAGGCCTCTGGAGGCTTGAGTTTAGAAGAAAATAATACTTTGTCTCCTGTACCTACCTTAAATTACTGTCTTGAGTGACTATTCCTTGCGATTGAAAACAGCTAGTTTGTGATGAAGACTAACGACCATAACGAAATAGTTTGAAAACCATGAGAGTTTTGTTGTTTCAGGAAAGTAGATTTTGCTTAAAGTCAACATGTATTTTTCATTCACTAAATAATAAAATGTATCCTGTGGCAAATGATGTGCTTACTGTGCTGGTATCCAAGTTAGACAAGGAAAGGGTGATACACAGAAAACATCTGGAGGAGGTGGTTTCTGTGCTGAATCTGGGAAAATCTAAGTAGGTAAAAGGAGGACATCCTAACTCCAAGGATTACCTGGAGCAAAAGTTGTGAATTTGGAGCTAACTCTGTTGACAAGCAGTTGCCTGGATGTATCTCCAGAAACAGTGAAACATAAAGATCTGTGAAGGTAGTCAGATGCCAGATCTATTAAGAAATGACTTAACTATGTTGAGTTTGTGGGCTTAGAGTTGGAAAGGCATTAAAGGCCACCCTGAGGATACAAGCTTGACTTTGGCTGGAACATAAAAGCAACATAAAGTATTGACTACAAAATATAGCGTAGATTTTTCAGGGCAGGAATAAAAGCACCAATTGAAATGCTTTGAGAACAGCACAAAGAAGACCATAGATAAAATTACTTATTAAATTCTACCAGATGCTGAATGTGCCATCTGAGACTACATCATGTGACCCTTATGATTCCAGGGATGAGATAATAGACACCATGAATCCTGGCTGCTTCCTGTATTTATCTTCCGTTGCAACCTATCCTGACTTAACACTTTTAATACTTTCCAGGATGAACCAGAAACCACTTAGTACTTTTCCCTCTCTTCATATTTTAGTCTTTTTCCAAATTCTTCCATTTTCTCTTCTTCCTTCAAAGAAATTATTTAAATTTACAGCCAAATTTTTCCATCAAATGATCATATCAATCAAATATCTCTTTTTTCTTTAAATGGTAACTTAGTCTCCCGTTTAACTCTTTACTCTATTTTTAAAAAAATATAGGAAAATGCAGGTACACATCTATGTTTGTTGTTCAAATAAGAAAATTGCAGATAGTTCTTGACATTTGCCAACATTAATATTAACCTTTGTTATCCTGCATAATCTGGTTGTTCTCTGGTAGATCAGTTGTAATTAGGATGACATTCATAACCTGAAGATGGCTGATGAGTTGGCCTTTAAAGAGTAGTAGTTGATGTATCAGCTATCACTGTCACTGGAAACCGTTGGTTGCTCCCTGGTTGAAGTTTAGAAAAATAACCTTCATTGGCAGATATGTTGTGATAACTTTTTGGAAAATTAGAAGGATCCACCATTAGTACAAAATAATTGGTCTGTATGGGAGACAAGTTGCTGTTCTGAGAAGTAGAACTTGTAGTTGTAATGAAGTTCACAACACGGCCATTTGCTTCAGTGTAGCTGTTTTGAGAGTGCCCGTGGACTGTGGTCAACTGATTTAAAATAGTACATTGATCCACTGCAATTTGTTCTGTTGGTCTAACTGACATTGATGATGGAGGAGAAAAACCACCTCTGATCGGGGTAGTTGTATCATCATTTATGTGGCTAGTAGAGGGCTTTCTTATTAGTGGCATGTTTAAATTTGCTGAAAGTAAAAATGCACTTTCTCCACTAGTGTCAGCCAGAAAATCAAAATTGTGATTATGCACATTACCCCCTGCTTTATAGTGCTTCTTTTTGAAATCTTAAGCCAATGAAGACACCAGAGATGCATTTTTAATCCCAACTCTTCTTTTTATTCTCACTACAACCTGGGGACAGCCTCGTTTAAGATTTGGATTATGGCAGAACTGAAGCTAAAATCAAAGGAGAAAGATTTTAGTAATATTTCAAACCAAAATAAAAGACTACAATAAGCCTAACCTATAAAACCTCAGATTTCAAGGTTACTATGCAAAGAAAATATCATCAAAATATGTACATTGCTGACTATTTTTTCAAATTCCTTATTTGGAATATACACATTGAAATAGTATAGTCATCAACTTTAAATAGTTAGCATTTGCAGTAATGGTGAAATCCACTTTTTAAAAGCAGCTTTAATACCTTTATTTAGATTTCTCTTAAGATTCATAGTTGCTAGGAAAATTTCTCATAATCTTCATTACTTAAGGCACTGTCCTCATATTTAGAAAAAATAAAGTTTTAGCTTTTGCAGTTGTATACAATTTTCAAAATCTTGCTTTACATTTATATTACCATAGTTTGATGTACAAAATAAAATTTTATATATACTTTACCAAGTCATAACTACAATCACTGAATTTCTTGCTTAAAACAGAGACTTCTTTTTCTTCTGCCAGAAAGACAGCTAGACAAACAGATCTTTGAAAACTCTGCCACACTTTACTAAACCCATAAATGTTAAGCTGTCTAAGTTAACTTTTCATACTTCCAGTTTCAAATATTCTGAAAGAGGCCTTTCTTCCCAAAACTTCCTTCTTAAAGACATCTTCATCAATCACTATGGAAGTTCCATTATCATCCCACCAGATGGATTTAAATTTAGTCACTCCCAGCCATTTTCCAGAGTTTTCTTGGAAATGTCAGAGAACGAAAATCATTATCTTCATCTGCTTCAGAGATACAATGTATGCAACATGGTGTTTTTATCAAGGATTCTTCAGACAAATTCTGAAAAGCGTTTACTTCAATCATAGACATCAAGACAAGTCCCCAGAGAATGTTTGATCACACAATAGCTATCTACCAGAGTTTCCTGAACCAGTTGGTCCATCTTTACAAGACACATCTTGAATTTCTGAAGAAATATGTTCCATCACAAATAACTTTTTCTACAGCTAATTTTCTAATCTGCAAGATTTTGGGCACTGCAGCTGCAAATGCTGCTCTGGCAGGCCTGCACATATAAACTGCTAGGACTTCACAATGTTTCTCAACTTCAGTAGATGTGACATCACAAAACGACTGGCCTCCTTGCAACTCAAGTGTAACATTCGGTCAGTGTTTACTTCTCATTCATACAGTTAAAATGAAACATATAGGATACTTATTTATATAGTGTGATCTGCAAATATTATCCCCCAAAACTCTTTTTAAATAATTTAATTTTGTGGTCTATGAAATAAAACCAATCTCCATCCTTTTGTACACAAATTTATACCAGATTGGTGAACAGAGAATAAATAATGCACAAAATGTATAAAATAATTTTAAAGTTATGGAAATTTAAGTGAAATTTTTGTAAAACCTGTACTGAAAATTTATACCTATTTCATTATAATTTGTAATTAAGGTGAATCTTAATTTGATTTGGAAATGGAAGTAGTTATTTATCTGTTCATTTTACAATAAGTAGCTCTTTATTCAAAATATGGGTAAAATACTTATCAGTGTATTTGGTATGTTTATGAATAAATGGTAAATATTTATGAAATAAAACTAGATTAAAATAATGAATCAAATGTAAGAAATCTCAAAGTGGGTAATTGTTGTTTTAAATTATATTTCAGTGCTATAAGTAAAACAAATGTAATTTAGTATTCTTCTTTAAAATTACTAACAGAAAATCATATTGTATACTTACAAAAGTTTACTTTTGCCATTATTTCATTCAGAGGTTTTTCAGTCCCTAGAAGGAATAAATTTTCTTGTCATCTTTATAATCCATACTCTTGGGGCTTCTGTTAAGTGTTCCAAAATGATGTTGATAAATACACGTATAAACAAGATCCTGGGTTCAATAAACAGTGACTCCTTTGAGGGGCAAACAAGCAATCAAAAACAAAGAAATAACAGTATATGTGGGTTGGGGAGGAAAAGATCAGGTAATGCATTTTAGGAAGCAATATGTTTCCCAGACATGAAACAATTGGCATTGTTTGTATAATGCGGCATTTTAAGGCAAGTGTTTTGTACATTAATTGTTAATAATAGCTAGATTCTGTATCACTAAACTGTAGTAAATCCAGCTCTACCAAAAGTTGTATTCTTTATTTTGACATAAATTCCATTAAACATAAGTCAAATTCAAATGGGAGATAAATTTTTTAAATAAATAAATGTTCACTCAAGCTACAATGTAATTTTTCCTTCAGTATGTGTGTATTCCATTCTAAGTAAATATTAGCAAGCTGAATTCATGGCATACTATAAGTATTATAAAGTATAGTTAAGTTGGCTTGGTCCTGATACATAAATTTTATTTAACATACACAAATCAACAAATGTGATACCAACCATTATATAACAAAGAATTCAAAAACAACAATCTCAAAATATGTAGGAAAATTATTCACAGATCTGGTCTTAACTTAAAAAAAATTCTTAACATATTCGCTCTAGATAGAATATGACTAAACATAATAAAAACCGTATATAAAAAACCCATGATTATCTTCAAGTTCAATGTTAACATACAGGAAGGTTTTTCCCTGGTCCAGTAATAAGAAAAAGTACCTCATTTCACAAGTCCTAAATTACACTACTTTAGTTCTAGCCAGAACAACTAGTCGAGAAAAAATATAAAAGGCATTCAACTTGTAAGCAAGCAGTGAAATTTTTATAGATGACATAATTATACATAGATAGAAATCTCCATACACTCCTCCAGTCACTGTTAGAAATAATCAATAAACTTAGTAAACTTGCAGAATACAAAATCAATATACAAATATCCATTGCATTTTTATATAGTAACAACACATTATCAGAAAGAGAAATCAGGAAAAGAATTTTGTGTAAATTTATACCAAAAAGAATAAAATACGAATACATTTGATAAGTGAAATAAATGTTCGAAACATAGATCTGTAAATTACAGGTGCAAGAAATATAAGTAAACATAATAAATAAAAGAAATTCTGTGCTTACTGATTGAATACAATGTGAGGAAATACACTAATCTATATTTCACTGTTCAAACTCCCCAGCACTACGTATTGAGGAGAATCTCTTTTCTTGTTTTCATACTCCTGCTTCCGTTTTCATGGGTTAAATGATCATAGGTGAGAGGGATTATATCTGCTTGCTCTATTCTCTTCTATTGATTGGTGTCAGTTTTTGAGACAGTATCATGTTGTTTAAGTTACTAAAGCTTTGTAGGACTGTTTAACATTAGAGAACATTACACTTTTATATTTAATACTCTTTTTCAAGATTATTTTGGCAACTCAAGATTTTTGTGGTTACATATAAATTTTGAAATTATTTCTTCTAATTAATGGAAAAATCTCATGGGTATTTTGACATGAATCACATTAAATGTAGATTCCTTTGGGTAGTATGGTTGTTTCAACAACATTGTTTCATAACATTAACATAAGAGTTCTTTTCATTTCTTTGGATCAATTTTAATTTCCTTCATCAATGTTTTCTATTTTTTAAAGTATAGGTTTTCATCTTATTTGTTAAATTCATTTGAAGGTATCCTTTACATATATATAATTATATACATTATATTTTTAAACACGTTTCCCACACAAATACAACAGGCAGAAGGCAGTGGCAAGACATATTCAAAGTCCAGAATGAAAGAAATGTTATCTAAGATAATATATCAAGCAAGGCTACCCATTAGAATAGAAGGAGAGATAAATGATCTCCACACAAGCAAATACTAAAAGTATTTAGCAACAGAAAAAGAAATAATGAAACATCAGCCCTAAAAATAAAGAAGCAGGATGCTATAGAAAAGAGAAAAGCATAATTAGAAAGGTAATAGCTAAAATGACTTAAAACAGTATAAACATGATGTTGTAAAACAGGACATCAAAATATTTAAGTGTCAGAGCATGAAACAGGACAAAACAGAGTATTTTATTCTTGTTTCTATTCTCTGTATTATGCGTTTGACTTTGTATTCATTTCAGTTAATATAAACAGATATAGTAATGGGTCAATATAAATACAAAACTGGGTAACCATATGTCAAAATCTAACAATGAGGTCACAAAACCAGAAAAAAACCAAGATAATAAAAGAAAACTTATAAAGCCACAAATAGATAAAGAAATGAACATAAAGGAAATACCAAATTAATTGGAAAATGAAGTTCAAAATGGAAATAAACACCAGTTTATCAATAATTGGTTCAAATGTTAATGGAATTAGTGCTTCAATCAAAAGATTTATATTGTCAGATGGGATAATATAACAAGACCCTACATTATGAAGCATACAAGAGCCCCGATTTAGAAAGAGTAACGCACATCAATTCAAAGTAAGAAGATGAAAAAATATATTCCATGCAAATGCACAAGACAAGAAAGCAGGACTAGCAGTACTGACTTCACACAAAATAGACTTTACAAGAAAGGCCATAGAGAAAGATAAACAAGGACATGATATAATGATTAAAGGAGCAATACAAAATGAGTATATTATACTCATTAATATATATGCCCTCAATATAGGAGCAACTAAATACATAAAGCAATTATTAATAGATAAAAAGGAGAAATCAATGGGAGCACAATCACAGTAGGAGAATTAAAATCCCCATTACCATTACTAGACTGGTCTTTCAAACAGAAAATTATTAAGGCAACAAAGATGCTAAAAGTTAGATAAAATAATTGTATTTGGTTGATATTTCCATAACACTACTTCTCTCCAAAACAGAATATACATTATTTTCCAGTGCACATGGAACATTTTCTAGGAAAGTTTATGTACTGAGGTACAGAAGAAGCCTCAACAAATTTAAGAAGATAAAAATTATTTCAAGCATCTTTTCTGAGTATAATACCAAGAAACTACAAATCAATCACAGAAATACAGGGAGAAAAAATGACAGCATATAAATTAAAAAACATGGTTCTATAACAAGTGGGGGAGGTGATGAATTAAAAGAAGAAATAAAAAATATCTTGAGAAATATGACACAACACTAAACAAAGTCTATGGAATACAGTTAAAGCAGGCTTAAGTGGGAAGTTCATAGTGACAAGGTCCACCTAAATGTCGAAGAGAAATTTCAAATAACCAATCTAGCATTCTATGTTAACTAATCATGAAGAGAAGAGCAAACAATACCAAAAGTCAGCAGAAAGTGGGAAAATAAAGATCAAGGGAGAAAGAATTGAAATAAAGATTAAAAAATAGAAAAAATCAATCAAACTGTTTTTTGAAATAGTCAACAATACTGACAAAACTCAGGACAGGCTCACCAATAAGAAAAGATAGAGAACACATGTAGCATAAGAAATGAAAATGGGGAAACTACAAAGAGTACATCAAATTTGCAAAATATCATAAGAGAATACCATGAGCAACTGCATGGAAACAAACTGGATAACCTAGAAGAAATGGAGAAGTTTCTGGAAACATTCATCCCACCATTATTGCATCAAGAAGAAATTGACCATTTGAACAGACAGATCACCAGAAATGGAAGAGAATTATCAATAAAATAAAAAATATCTGCAAAGAAAAATTCAGACCCAAATAGCTTCACTGGGGAATTTGACCAAACATACAAAGGAAAATCCATACTAGTCCTCCTCAAACACTTCCAAAAGATTGATAAGGAGAGAGTACTCCAAAACTCACACCATAAGGCCAACATCAACCTGATAACAAAACGAGACAAAGACACTACCTAAAAAGAAAATTGTAGGCCAATATCATTGATAAACATAGATGTAAAAGTCCTTAAGAAATTATTAACAAACAGAATCCAACAGCAGTTAAAAAAAGATCATACAGCATTATCAAGTTAGGTTCATCCCAAGAACACAAGGATGGTGTAACGTATGCAAATTAATCAATCAATTGTGATACACCTTATCAAATAAAGAGAGGACACAAAACCACATGATAATCTAAGTAGATGCAGAAAAAACATTTGATAACATTTAAAACCTATCTTCAAAAAATGTTCTTATCACAGTGGGTACAGAGGGACCAAATCTCAACATAATAATAGCTATTTATGACAAATATATAGCCAGCAAAATACTCAATGGTGAAAAACTGAAACCCTTCTCACAAAAACCTGAGACAAGACAAGGTTGCCCATTCTCACAATTTCATACAATATCGTTTGGAAGTCCTAGCCACAATGATCAGGCAAGAAAATTTGATTTCCTATCAAATTATGCAAAACATTTCTTTTTAGGACTGAAACAATTGATACTAAGATTTACATAGAATCATAAAAAATCCATAGTTTCCAAAGAAATATTGAAGTAAAAGAAAGACGCTGGAGGAATACCCCATCAGGTCTCCAAACCCTATTGCAGAGCTACAGTAATGAAAATGACATGATATTGGTACAGAAAAAGGCATATGGACCAATGGAAGAAAATAGAGAGCCTTGGAATAAATCTACAGGCCTATGTTCAATTTATTTTTGACAGCGTAGCCAAGAATATGACAGAGAAAAGACCATCTCTTCACCAACTGGTGGCAAAACTGGATAGCAGCATGCAGAGCAATGGAGTTAGAACACTCCTTCAATCCATACACAAGAATAAACTCAAAATAGCTAAAAGACTTAAATATAAGCAAGACACAGTAAATCTCCTAGAATAAAACATAGGCAAAACACTCTGAGATAAATCTCAGCAATGATCTCCTAGAATAAACTACCCAGGGAAGGGATGTAAGAGCAAAATTAATAAATGGGACCTAATAAAACTTATAAGCTTTTGCACAGCAAAGGGAACCGTAAACATAGCAAAATGACAACCTGCAGGTTTAAACAAAATATTTAGAAGTGATGTAACTGACAAAGGCTAAATTTCCAAAATATAAAGACTTCATACAACCTAATAATAATAAAAAAAACAAGAAACCCAATCTGAAATTGTGCAGAAGCCGTAAACAAGCAATTCTCCAATAGAGACATTCAAATGCCACACAGATATATGAAAAAAAATTGCTCGCTATCATTATCAG
Source organism: Vicugna pacos (assembly GCF_048564905.1). NCBI lineage: Eukaryota > Metazoa > Chordata > Mammalia > Artiodactyla > Camelidae > Vicugna > Vicugna pacos. The sequence goes on from NW_027328737.1 coordinate 1,827,584, forward strand.
AGAAGGGCAATTCAAAACTATAATGATGTATCACTTCCCAGTAGTCACAATGGTCATCATACAAAATTCCACAAACAATAAATGCTGGGAAGCTGTGGAGAAAGGAAACCATCCTGTACTGCTGGTAGGAATGTAGTTTGGTGCAGTCATTTTGGAAACCAGGATGGATTTTCCTCTAATGGATAAAAATAAATTTAACATATGATCCAGCAATTCCACTTCTGGGTATATATCAAAGGGAACCCTATTTCAAGAAGACACCTGCACCCCAATGTCTTTAGCAGTGCTTTATACAGCTGCCACAACATGGAAGCAACCTAATTGTCCAACAAAAGATGACAGTATACAGAAGTTATGCCATATTTACACAATGGAATAATATTCTGCAATAAAAAATGATAAAACAATTACAACTGTAGCAAAATAGATTTCTCCAAAAAGTGTCATTCTAATTGAAGTAAGCCAGAAAAAGAAAGAAATATAATACATGACATTACATATGAAGAAGCTTAAAATAATATTTGGATAAGAACACTATGATTTCATCTACAAAACTGAAATACACTCGCAGATCTACTAAACAATTTTATGAAAACTATGGAAAGGGGCTGCGAGAGGATATATTTGGGAGCTGTATATTTATAAATGTTATCCACTATATATAAAAATAGAAGTTTTCAAAATTTTTTTGTATGACACAGAGCAGCATGTTAAATATTGTGAAGTAGAGTTTTATAGGCACAGAAATATATGCATGTATGGGGACACTATGCTATACATAACAGATTGAAACATTGTAAATGGGATATTTCAATGATAAATAAATGAATAAATATGTAAATAAATAAATAAATAAATAATATTTAATAATAAAAGAAATACAAAGATTCACAATACTTAACTTTATACATCAAGAATCTAGGAGAAAACTGAAAGAATAAAGAAGAAAATTGAATCAATGAGAGTAAGGCAAATAACAAGAGAAACAATTGAAAAGATAAAAAACATACGAAAGTCTTTTTCTTTTAAACATAAAGTAGACAAACGTTTAGGTTGGATAAGAAAATAAAAACTCAAATAAATTCAGAAACAATAGAGAAGATATTACCACTGATGTTGTAGAGATGCATAGCATCATAAGAAATTAACACTAGCCAGCAATTTGAATGACCTAGAACAAAAGACAAATTCCCAGAAACATATCTCTTCCAATACTGAATGAAGAAGTAATTAGAAAGTTAAATAGGGCAAAATTGTGTATGAGTAAATCAGTAATTCAAACCTCCCAAACCAGAAAAAATTTACAAGATTACTTTGCCTGTGTATTCTGTCATACATTTGAAGACAATTTTTCACCAATTCTTCCAAAAATCTTCCAAGAATTTGAAGGGGTGAAAGATTCCATACGTGTTTTATGATGCCAGCTTTATTTGCATAACAATGCTAGAAAGGACATTAGATGCAAAATATGGAATATTATCCCTGATGAGCATATGTGCCAAAATTCTCAGCAAAACACAAGCAAAATGAATTCAACAACACATTTAATGTATCATACACATACATGAGTAAAGGGATTTATTCCTGGGTTTAAGGATACTTCAAAATATTCAGATCAATAAATGTGACATGCCACACTAATAGAATGAGAAATTAAACTCACATAATCATTTCAATAGGTGCAAAAAGAGCATAGTATTTAATGCAACATCCTTTTGAGATACTCCCAACAAATTAAATTAACCCTGTCAGGGGCACGATATATTATACACACAAACACTGTGTGGAGAGAAGCAGAGCAGTTTTCTTTTTAATGATTTTTAGAAAAAGGGTTTATATAGGACATACACAATGCCTCACATATCATCTAAATTTTAAGAATGTTAATAATCTTAAGCTATATATGTCACCATACTCCTGCAGTAGGCACAGGATGTTAAATGATCAAGGATTGTTTTAAAGTTCACCACGGATCTTCATTAAGTAGGCCATCTCTTATCCAGCCGGCTGTGCCTGTCTTAGGTTGTCCTCCTCTGGGGATCTTACCCAGCATAGGTTCTCCAGCCATCCATACTGGATGCAATGATCAGGCCATTTCTTATCCAGCCTGGATATGTGACATTCCTCACAACTTGATTATCAGTTCAGCCCATGGGCTTATTCTCTAGAGGCTTCAGACAGGAGCCTACAAACTCAATATCCCTTGATAGAAAAATGGATGAATAAATTTTATGTATATATGCAATGGAAACAATACTTTGCATTCCTATCAACATTGTCCACAGTGATCTTTTTCTCCTCAATCTCACCAACATATATTAATTTTTTTTTTGATGACAACCTTCTGACAATTGTGAGGTCTTGTTTCATTTTTGGGTTATGACTTTCCTAATAATTTATAACTCTGAACATATTTTCATGTGTCATTTAGCCAACTGTATGTTTTCTACAGTTAATTGATTCAGATCTATCTATTCAGTTCCTACGGACATTTTTTTAATTGGATTGTTTGGTCTTTCTTGTTGTTGTTTTGGGGTAAGAGTTTGCCATATATTTGGATATTGACACTTAATTGGAAAATATCATATTCAAATATATTCTCCCAATGTGTTGGTTGACTTTTCATTTTATTAATCATTTCTTCTGAAGTGTATATCTGTTTAGAATGATACAATCATATTTTGTTAGTTTTGCTTCTGCTTCCCTTGCCAGAGGAGACATATGTAGAATCAATTTAAGTCCAATGTCAGAGTGTACTTCTTATGTTTTACCCTAGGATTCTTTGTTTTCAGGGTTTATGTTTTATATCCCCAGGAGTGGAATTGCTGGGTCATATGATAGGTTTATTTTAATTATTTAAAGAAACTTCCATACTATTTCCAAAGTTGTTGCACCAATATTCATTCCCACCAACAGCGTTGGAGAGTCCCTTTTTCTCCACAACTTCCCCAGTCTTTATTATTTGTAGACATTTTGATGATGGCCCTTCTCACTAGTGTGAGGTAAAACATTATTTTATTTTTGTCTTGCATTTGTATAATGATTAGCTTTGTGAGCATGTTTTTATGTCTCTGATTTTCATCTGTGTGCCTTCTTTAGAAAATTGTGTTCTGCTCATTTTCTGGCTGAGTTGTATGTAGATTTTTGAAATGGAGTTGTATGAACGATTTGTGTATTTTAGAAATCAGACTTTTGTTGATTGCATTGTTTCCTAATGTTTTCTCTCATTTGGAATTTCATCCTTTCATATTGTTTATTTTGCTGTGTAGAAGGTTTTAAGTTTAATTAGGACCTATTTGTTTATTTTGCTTTTATACTTTTCAGCTTGGGTGATTGACATAAGAAAATTTCGCTACAATTTATGTCTTGTTTTGCCTATGTTAGATTCCAGGGGTTTTATTGTGTCATGTATTAGATTCAGATATTTAAAACATTTTAAGTTTATTTTTGTACAGTGTGAGGGAGTGTTCTAATTTCATTTATTTACATGTAGCTGTCTAGCTTTCTCAACATCACTTGCTGAAGAGTGTCTTTTAGGCATTGTATATTTTTGTTTCCTTTGTCATAGTTTAGTTGTGTTCTGTTCCAGTGATATAGATATTTGTTCTTTTTCCATTATTGTGCTGTTTTGATTACTGTTTTTGTAATATAGTCTGAAATCTGGGGGGGATATGTGTTATGACCCCAACTTTGTTCTTTTTCCTCATTGTTTCTTTTGCAGTTCTGGTACTTTTGCAGTTCCATAAAAATCTTAAGATTGTTTTAATTTCTGTGCAAAATATCATGTATATCGATCTGAATCACTTTATATCTGTGGACATCTTTTGTAGTATGTATATTTTAAAAATATTAATTCCTCTAAACTAAGACCTTGAGATTTCTTTCCATTTCTTTGCATCATCTTCAAATTTATTTATCAGTGTCCTATAGATTTTATTATCTTGGTTTTTTCATAGATTTTTCATTTTTTGATCTAATTTCATATGGATTTTTAAAATTATGGAGTATTTCATTGTTAGTGTAAAGAAATGTGACTGTTTTGGTATATTAATCATGAATCATGCTACTTTGCTAAATGTCTCTATTAGTTTTAGTTGTTTTGGTGTGGAGAATCTTTAGGGTTCTCTATATAGATTATCATGTCATCTAAATTGATAACAGTTTCACTTCATTCAATCCAACTTGAATAAATTTTGTCTTCTCCAATTGCTGTTGCTAGTTTCTTCCCATACTGTGTTTAATAGAAATGGTGGGAGTGGGCATTCCTTTCTTATTCCTTAATTTACTTTTCAGTTATTCACTTTTGCATATTATGTTGTCTGTGTGTCTGTTATTAATTACTTTATTTATGTTGAGATATACTTCCTGAATCCTACTTTGGTAAGAGTTTTCTGTTGTTGTATTTTCTGATTTTTTTGTTGTTGTTGTTGTTGGTGTTGTTGCTGCTATTTTAATGAATAAAAGATGAAGTTTGTGAAATGTTTTTTATCAATTTATTGTGATGACCACGTCATTTTCCCTTTTTCTTTTGTTAATGTGATGTATCAAACTGATTGATTTCATGTATGTTCCACCTCTCTTATGACCCTGCAATGAAGTAAAGTTTATCATGATGTATAATTCATTTTATGTATTGCTGGATTTAGTTTGCTAATAATATTTTTAAGAATTTTTGAATCTATATCAATCAAAGATATTGGCTTGAAATTCTCTTTGCCTGTACTTTGTTTGTTGGCTCTGCTATCAGGGTGATGAATGCTTCACAGAATTAATTTGTGAGTGTCCTACATCTTCACTATTTTTGAATGTTTAGAAGAGTATAAGTCCTGCTTTGTATATTTTCCACTGGAGATGTTTAAATCTGCACTTCTACTTAACGATTTTTTAATGCAGATTCTTTCTTTGTTCTATTAATGAATTTGTTCAAATTATTTGTTTCTCCTTATCTCTGTCTCTTTCTACACATATGTCTATTTCTTCTGAGTTGTCCAGTTTATTGGCATGTAATAGTTGACAAAATGATCGCTTTTTTGTATATCTGAGGGAACAATTGTTATTTCTCCACATTTATTTTTGACTTTTTTTCTTTGAAGCATGTCTCTTTTCTTCATGATGCACCTGGCTAGAAGTCTTTTGATTCTGCATATCTTAAGAAGAAACCAAAAACAAAATCTATGATTTTACTGCTCTTTGGCATAGTTGTTTCTCTCTCTAATTTATATTTACACCTGTAATATTTAGGGTCATTTTTTTTAACTTTTTTTTAATTTTTAATCATTTTAAATAGTTGTCTCCAAATTCCATTTTAGAACACAATTTTTTAATTACAATGAACATTTGCTGTCCCATTTTTCCCCGTGAGCAGCCTTAAGAAGTTTTATATATTTCCCTGTGCTATACAGTACAATCCTGTTTATCTATTTTACAATTTTAACATCCCAGCATATCTATTTCCACACCCCACTGACTTGGCAACCAAAACTTTGTATTCTCTGCCTGCGAGTCTATTTCTGTTTTGTATTTCTGCATTTTTTGTTTGGTTTGAAATTGTTTTTAGATTCCACACATGAGCCTTCTCATATGGTATTTTTCTTTCTCTTTCTGGCTTACTTCACTTAGACTGATTTTCTTCAGGAGCATCCATGTTGCTGAAAATGGCCTTATGTTGTCAGTTTATAAGTCTGACTACTATTCCATAGTATAAATATACCATCTCTTCTTTATCTAGTCAACTGTCAATGGACATTTAGGCTGTTTCCATGTCTTGGCTATTGTAAATAGTGCTGGCTATGAACATTGATGTGCAGGTGTCATCCTGAGGTAGGGTTCCACCTGGATTTATGCCCAGGAGCAGGATTCTTGGGTTATATGCTAAGTCTATTCCTTGGCTTTTGAGGAATCTCTATCCTGTTTTCCAAAGGGGCTGCAACAAACTGCATTGCCACCAGCACTGAATGATGGTTCCCTTTATTCCGCAGCCTCTCCAGCATTTGTTATTTGTGGATGTTTAAATGATGGCCATTCTGACTGGTGTGAGGTGATACCTCATTGCAGTTTTGATTTGCATTTCTCTGATAATAAGTGTTATTGAGCATTTTCTGATGTGCCTTTTGATCATTTGTATGTCCTACTTGGAGAATTGCTTGTTTATGTCTTCTGCCCAATTTTGAATTGGGTTGTTTATTTTTTCTTATTCAGTTGGATGAGCTGCTTATATACTCTGGAGATCAAGTCTTTGTTGGTTTCATTTGCAATTATTTTTTCCCATTCCGTTGTCTGTCTTTTTGTTTTACTTCCGGTTTCTTTACTGTTCAGAAGCTTTTAGGTTTCATTAGGTCTCATTTGTTTTTTCTTGCTTTTATTTCTTCTACGAGAAAATTTTCGAGACTTATGTCAGATAATGTTTTACCTATATTTTCCTCTTGGTGGTTTAGTGTATCTTGTCTTATGTTTAAGTCTTTGATCCATTCTGAGTTTATTTTTGTGTATGGTGTTCTAGCTTCATTGGGAGTGTTCTAGCTTCATTGAATTTCATGCTGCTTTCCAGTTTTCCAAACACCAGTCGCTGAAGTGTCTATCCCTTTTCTATTGTAATTTCTTGCCTCCTTTGTCTAAGATTGATTGACCAAACGTTTTTGGGTTCATTTCTAGGCACTCTATACTGTGCCATTGGCCTATATGTATGTTTATCTACCAATACAGTGCTGTCATGTTGACTGTAGATCTATAGTATTATCTGAATCATTAGCGTTAAGAAATGCCACCTGATATTTATATGTTAATCTTGTAACCTGCTACCTTGCTGACTTCTTTAATCAGCTGTAGTAAATTCATTCTGAATCTTGAAGGGTTTTCTATAAATAGTAACTTATTATCTGGCTATAGTTTGACTTTTATCTCTTCTTTCCAATTTGCATCCCTTTTACTTCTCTCTCTTATTTGATTGCTGTGGCTAGGACTTCCAAGACTATCTTGAGTAGGAGTCATGATGGTGTGCATCCTTTTCCTGTCCCTGATTTTAGCAGGAAGAATTTGACTTTCTCACCTTTGAGTACTATGCTGGCTGTAGGTTTGTTATCTATAGCTTTCATGATGGTGAGATATATTCCCTCTATGAACACTTTGGTGAAAGTTTTTATCATACGTGGGTGTTGAATTTTATCAAATGCTTTCCATGCATCTATTGAGATGATCATGTGGTTTTGGTCCTTTCTCTTGTTGATGTGCTGTATTACATTGATTGATTTGCATAAGTTGAACCACCACTGTGTCCCTGGCATAATCCCCACTTGGTCATGATATATAATCTTTTTTTCTGTGTTGTTGCATTCTATTTGCTACTATTTTGGTGAGGATTATGGTGTCTGTTTTCATCAGTGATTGTGGCCAATAATCCTCTTTTTTGGTAGTGTCTTTGCCTGGTTGTGGTTTCAGGGTGGTTGTGGTTGCATAAAATTTCTTTGGGAGAGTTCCTTTGTTTTCAATCTTCTGGAAGAGTTTGAGAAGGACTAGTATGAGTTCTTCTATGATTGTTTGGTAGAATTCCTCAGCTTATCCATCCAGTCCTGGACTGTTATTTGTATGGAGGTTTTATATTGCTATATTGATTTCATTTCTAGTGCTGTTTGTTCAAAGGGTCAGTTTCATGTTGATTCATTGTTGGTGGACAGTATGTCCAGAAACTTGTCCATCTTTTCTAGCTTATAAAATTTGGTTCCATATAGTGTTCATAATATTCTCGTATGATATTCTGTTTTTATGGGTTTTTTTGTTGTAATTTCTCCATTCTCCTTTCTTATTTTGCTAATTTGTGCTCTCTCTCTTTTCTTCTTTTTGAGTTTGGCCAGAGGATTGTCGAATTAACTTACTTTTTGGACATAGCAGCTTTCGGTTTGGTTGACTTTTTTCCTATGGTCTTTTTAATCTCTTTTTTTTTTATTTCCTCCCCAATATTGATGGTTTCTTCCTTCCGCTGCCTTTTGGTTTATTTGGTCTTGTTTTTCTACTTCATTCTGCTGGTGGGTTAAATTGTTTATTTTTGTTTGTTCTTCTTTTTTGAGGAATGCCTGTATCGCTATAAACTCCCCTCTCAGCACTGCTTTTGTTGTGTCCCATAAATTTTGTGTGGTTTTTCTTTCATTTTCTTTCATCTCAAGGTACTTTTTCATTTCAGCTTTTATTTCTTCATTGCCCCATAAGTTTTTGAATAACATATTATTTAATCCCCATGATTTCTTTGGTTCTCCTGTGTTTCTCTATTGTTGATTTCTAGCTTCATGGCATTGTGGTCAGTAAAGATGCTTTAGGTAATTTCTATCTTCTTAAAATTGCTGATTTTCTTTTGTGCCAAAGTACATCATGAATCCTGGAAAATATTCCACGTGCACTTGAAAAGAATGTATATCCTATTTTGGGGGGGTTGCAATGTTCTGAAAATATCCACCAAGTGTAAAATTTCTTTTGTATTATTTAATTTTATTGTTGACTAATTTATTCCCTGTCTCAATGGTCTGTCCGTTGATGTTAATGCAATGTTGAAATCTTCAATTGGGACTCCCCCTTTATATCTGTTAGTTATTATTTTATGTACTTAGGTGCTCCTGTATTTGATGCATATGTATTAACGAGTGTGCTATCCTCATATTGTATCACTCCTTAAATCATTTTAAAATGTCCTTCTTTATTTTCTTTATGACCTTTGTTTTAAAGACTATTTTGTCTGAAATCAGTAATGCAACAACTGTTTTTTGGTTTTTCCAATTGTATGGAATACCCTTTTCCATCCTTTCACTATCAATCTATATGTGTCCTCTCTGAAGTGGGACTCTTGTATTCAGCATATTGAATGTTCTTGCTTTATTATCCAGCCTGCCACTCTATGACTTTCGACTGGAGCATTTCGTCCATTAACATTTACAATAATTGATGATAGGCTTGTGTTTATTGCCAAATTTACCTTATTTTTGCAGTTGATTTGGTGTTTCCTCTTTGTTCGTTTCATCTTCCTTTTTTGGTTCGGTCATTTTCCTTTGTATTATCATGAATTTTATTTAGTTTTAATGACTCTGTGATAAGTTTTTGTCTTCTTGTTACCCTTATATATAAGTCCATTAGACCTTTACTATAAGTGCTTTTATTAAACGGATAGTTAGATGATCTCAAACCCATCCTACCGAAAACAAAAAATTTTAAAATGAAAGACCAAAAAAAAAGAAATTCTCTATTTTCTTGCCTCCATCTCCACTCTGAATGATTTGTATGTCTTCTTTTAAAATTTTGTGTTTATTTTATTTGTAATTCATGAATTATCACCTTTCTAGCTGTGAGTTTCACATTTCTGTAGCATCTTGCAGCTTTTCTTTTTAGAGAAGACCTTTCAATAATTCTTTTAGCATGGGTCTAGTGTTGATTACTCTTGAAGCTTTTTCTTGTCTGTGAAATCCTTTATTTCTACTTCTACCAAAAAGAACAACTTTACTCGTCAATGTATCCTACAGTATATAATTTTTCTCATTCAGGACTTTGAATATATCTTTTCACTCCCTTCTGGGCTGTAGTATTTTGCAGAGAAATCAGCTGTAAGGCTTATGGGGATTCCCTTGTAACTCACACTTTATTATTCTCTTGCTGTCTTTAGGATCATTTTTTATCCTTGATTCTGGCCATCTTAATTATATGTCTTGGTGTGGGTGTATTTGTTTTCTTCCTGTTTGGCACACAGTGAGCTTCCTGTACTTGAATATCTGATTCCTACTTTAAGTTTTGGAAGTTCTCAGTCATGATTTCTACAAAAACTTTTGCAATTCCCTTTAATCATTGTTCCCCTTCTGGGACTTCTATCATGCCAAGATTGGCATGCTTTGTATTATTCCATAGGTCCCTTAGGCTTTTTTCATTTGTTTCTCATTGTTTCTCTTGTAGGCCTTCTGATTGGGTGCTATCTATTGTCCTGTCTTCTCAGTCACTAATTCATTTTTCTGCATTATCTAGTCAGATTTGCTACACTTTAAATCATTCTTCATCTCAGTCAACGGTTTTACCTGTTCTACTCGTCTCTTCTTTATAGCTTCCATTTAATTTTTGACATATTTTGTATCTCTAAACACTATCTCTTTTATTTCCATCAGTACTTAGATCACTCCATTTTTGAAATCTTGAATTATTTGGCTATCAATGTCTATTTCACTGATCGTACTTTCAGGGGATTTCTTCTGTTCTTTAATTGGGAATTGTTTCTCTTCTCCTTTGTCTTACTCCTTCCTCTCTGGCACTGTGGATTTTGGAGTATCAGTTATCTACTGTGGTATTAAAGGAGTTTAATCTACCTAATGCCTATGTAGCTATACATCTTAGAAAAGACAAAAAAGAGAGAGAGATAAAGAATTTTAAAGAAGGGAGAAATAAAGATTTGAAGACATTGTATAATGAATAATACAAAATGGATTTGAAGCAGAGTTTTGAAAAATAATAATAATAAAAATATTTTTAAAAGTTTCAAAGGGATTAAAATGGGGGTAATTATAATTGCCTAAGAAGTAAAAATTAAGAGGGTAATAGAAAATGTAACTGGTAAAAACTGATTAATACAAGGGAGTGGTCAGTGTCCTCCTGGAGACTGTGAACTTTTAATGTGAAGTCTTTCTTTTTTCATCCTGATTTGGAAGCTCAGTTTGTTGTTTCCAGGGACCCTCCTTTGGAGCCCTCATCTGTGCTGCTCCCAGGGCATGTCAGTAAGCAGATCGCTCCTACACCCAACACTGGGGCTGATGAAGTTCTCCTTACTCTGGGCTGGCTTGTAAATGCCCTGCCCGATGCTGCAGTCAGATGTTGCAGACTGTCTAGGCAGGATTGGGCATCATGCCCTCTCCAGCACCATGGTCAGGGGCTGTATTCCTGCCCCAAATTTGAGGGGCCAACCTCTACCTACGGTTGCCAATCACTCTGCTTCTCTGTTCCACTGTGTACTCTGCCTAGGGTTTGCACAACAGAAGTGGGTTCAGGGAAGACTGAGGAACATCCCTGCCCCTGGTCTGGGCCAAAAACCAGCTCCATGTTTCTTTTGTCCGACAAGTTCTCTGAGGAACCAGACAGAAGTATTCAATATGCCTCTGGCTGTAGACAAGTCTCGGACTGGTCCTTGAGGCTGCTAATTCCTTAGGTGTAGATGCAGGTTTTGTCCCCGCTGCCACATGGGTTTAAACCACCAGAGGGTATGGTGGCTGTGTCTGAGCCCCAGCTCTCTTCACCTAGAAACTTTTTTGGAAATTCAGAGATGGGGAATGCACCCTTCCACCCATAGGGCACATCTGCTCTGTTGTTTTATGGAGGGCCCATGTTGTTCTGCCCTGTGCACCCACAGCCATGACACAAAGACAACTTCATTTCCCTGGGCCAACGCAGTGTAGCCATCCCCATCTACCACCCGGGTCGGGCAGCATGGCCCTGCCCCCAGCTTCTGGGCTGCATTTTCTGCTGAGTGTCACAGGGATCCTCTGTGCCTGTTTAACTTAGTTCTGCTAGTCAACTTATACTACATACATGTCCAAGACTTGGAGTCTCCCCCACCATCCTGCCAATCTCTCAGTTGGAGAGGAGAGACACAGGGAATGAGCACCAGTCCTTCTTTGCTGCTCCCTCCCTGTCTGACCTGTCCCAATCTGTTTTGCCTTTTCTTCTTTCTTTCTTACTTTTCTCCTACTGGATTTTTCACATCTTTATCTATTGAAGAGGAAAATGTTCTGTCAGAGTTCTGCAGGTTCTCTGGTTAGCTGAGTGGGATTGTGGATGTGAGTCTTGGTGCATTTGTGGGAAAGGGTGAGCTACGAGCATCTCTCTACCCCACCATCTTTATCTCCCCCCAAAAAATTCTCACTTTATGGTGGAAGATATACATAGTTTGGAAATAAGTGGAAAAGATATCCCATGGAAATGAAAAGAAAATGCAGGTTGCAATGCTCAACTCATGCAAAATACATTTTAAAAGAGGGGCCAAAATGAAAAATTTGAGAGTATATAAAGAAAAACAGATCAATATTAAAATAGGGTATTACACTCATTAAATTGTATATGGACCCAAAAAAATAGATCCTAAGAAGTTTTAGTAGACATGAAAGAATTAATTCATTATAAAATAATAACAGAAGATGAGTTTAACACCTCACTATTCTGATAGCCAGATCATCCAGAAAGAATATCTGTAGGAAACAGAGATCTTAATATCATATTAGATCATTTGAACCTAAGCTAGATATTGGACACTGCATCAGAAAATCAGAACACATAAAGTTTTCAAGTGTGCACAGGATGTTTTCTAAGGAATTAACCACATATTATGTCATGAAATGAGCCTCAGGATCTTTAAGCAAATATAGGTTACAGCAAGTATTTTTCAATACACAAAAGTAAGAAACTGTGTATGAATTTTTGAAAGAAGAATAGGAAAAGCACAAACATGAAGTTAAAACACATTAATTAAAAAAATAAAATAAAACAAGGTCAATGATGAAATCAAAGAGGTAATAAAATCATACCTGGAGACAAATTACACTGAAAACACAACTTCATAAAATGTATGGGATGCACCAAAGACAAATCTAAGAGGGAAGTTGAGAACAAATCAGGACTTCTACAAGGAACAAGAAAAACCTCATAGAAAGGACAAAGCATGCCACCCAAAAGAACAAGAAATAAGAACAAGCAAAACCCAAAGCAGTAGAAGGAGAAATATTTAATCATTATGTTGAAAATAAATAAAATAATATTTGAAAATCAAATTACAAATCATAAAATCAAAAGCTTTACATTTTTTTAAAAATATTAACAAACAGGTAAGCATTTAGCCAGGCTTATCAAGAAATACATAGAGTGGACCCAAATAAAATAAGAAATGAAAGAGTAGAAATAATATCTCTTATTACAGAAATACAAAAAAAGATTATGGAAGCACTATGAGCTGTTATGTGACAACAAACTGGACGACCTAAAAGAAATAGACAAATTTCTAGAAAAGTACAGCCCGCCAACACTGAATAAAGAGAAAATTGAGAACATGAAAAGAGCCATCATTATAAGTTAAATAAAATGTATAATTTTAAAAACACCCCTTCAACAAAATGCCTGGATTCCTTCACTAAAACCCCTTTTCACAAACTATTTTAGAAAATGAAGGAGGAACGAATATTCCCAAAGTTATTCTATGAGGCCACCATTACCCTATTAACAAAACCAGTCAAAGACACTACCAAAAAAATAAATGAAAATGAAAATCCAATATCCTTGATGAATGATGATATACATTCAAAAATCCTCGAAAAACATCAACAAATGAATCCAGCAATACATAGAAAGGATTATACACGATGATCAGTTGGATTCCTTCCAGTGTCACAAGGATGGTTCAACATACACAAGTCAATCAGCATGACACATATCTAATAAAGGAAGGACTAAATTCACAAGACCATGTCAATACACAAAGTATAAGCATTTGACAAAATTAAACATACATTCATCATCAGAATTCTCATAAATGTGAGTACAATGGGAACATCTCTCAACATACTAAAGGCCATTTATAACAAATTATAATACTTAGGGGAAATGGTGAAAGCCTTCTGGGTAAATTCGTGAACAAGACAATGATTCCTACTCTCACCACTTCTGTTCAATAGTAATAGAAGAAAGGAAAAGGAAAAAAAAAGAAGATAAAGTAACACAAAATGGAAAGAAAAAGGCAAAATTGTCACTAGTATTGATGGCATAACAATCTACATAGACAGTCCTAAGGGCTCCACACTGACTATTATGAACAATAAATAATTTCATCAAGGGAGCAGGTTACAAGATAAATGTAAAGAAGTCTCTTGCATTTGTACACATTAATCATGAGATACCATAAAATGGACGTTGAAAGCAATAATGTTTAAAACCTCATTCCCCCGAATATCTTGGAATAAATGTAACCACATATGTGAAAGATCTAATCACTGAAAATTATAAAACACTGACAAAGAAATTAAAAGTGATTCAAAGAAATGGAAAGATGTATTGTGCTCTTGGATTGAAAGAGTTAATATTGTTAACATGGCCGTACTACACAAAGAATCCTACAGATTTAGGGCAATTCCTGTTACGAAGCTGTAGTATTTTCCACAGAACCAGAAAATAAATAACTCTAAGTCTCACATGAAACCATTAAAAATTGCCAAAATGATCTTGAGAAACAACAACAAATCTGGAGGCATAACCCTCCCAGATACCTTACTATACACGAAACCTACAGTAATAAAAAGAGTATGACATTGGCAAAGAGAAATAATCAATAAAAACAGATAGAGAGGCAAGAAATATTTCCACACACTTATGAGCAATGAATCTATGATAAAAGAAGCAAGAGTACACAATGGATAAAAGACAGTCACATCAATGGATGGTGTTGGGAAAGCTGGACAACTACATGTAAAACAATGAAATGAGAGCATTTCCTGACATCATATACAAAAATAAACTCCAAGTGTATTAAGGACCTAAATGTAAGACCTGATACTATAAAACTGATAGAGGGGAATATAGGTGATACCCTATTGGATAAAATCATAGGAATATTTTCTTATATCAGTCTCCTAAGGCAAATGATACAAAAGCAAAAATAAACAAGTGGGACCTAAATAAACTTAAAAATTTATGCACAGCTTAGGACAGAATCAATGAAATAAAAAGACTGCCTGTGTAATTGGAGAACATATCTGCAAACAATGCAAGTGACCAGGGGTTAATAGATGTAGGTTAATAGATGTAACAAGGATTTAGGTTACACAACTCAAGGTGAAAAACAAAAATCCAATCAAAAACAAGAACAGAGTACCTGAGTTAATATTTTTCCAAAGAAAACATACAGATGAGTAACAGGTAAGTGATAAAATCGCTCAACATTACTAATTATTAGGTAATTGCAAATCAAAACCAAAATGAGGTACCATTTCACACTGGTCAAATGGCTATTATCAAAATGTCTACAAATAGTAAGTGTTGCAGAAGATGTGAAGGTAAGAAATCTCTTGTATACTCTTGGTAGTAATGTAAATTGGTACAACTTCTTTTGAAAAGAGTATTCAGATTTGTTTAAACACTAAAAAGTTAACTACCATATGACCCAGTAATACCTCTCCTAGGAAAATTTGGGGAAAACACCCTAAATTGAGAAGAACCAATGTTCACAACAGCACTGTTTATAATATGCAAGACAGGGAAGTAATCCGAGTACACAGTAGAGTATGGACTTAAGAATATATGATGTTTCTATAAATATGCAATGGAATAAAACTCAGCCATGGAAATGTATAACACATTGCTATTTCAGTATCCTGAGTGGACCAAGTAAAAATGTGCTTAATGGAGTAACTTAGACAAAGACAAATGTATATAATATTATTTATATGTGGAAACTAAAGAATAACAAAAATATGTGTACAAATATCTATAGCTTTCTATTGATTGATGACAGAATAATAGATAGAAGGATAATACATGATAGATAGAGAGATAGATAAATAGATAGATAGATAGATATATAGATAATTAGATAGATAGATAGATAAATAGATGATAGATAGATAGATAGATAGATAGATAGATAGATAGATAGATAGAAACATGTTGTAGAGGTAAAGAGATTAGATAGACAAGACTTAAGCAGACTCAAAGATATGGGAAAATATTTCTGTTTACCAAAGTGGAAGGGAAAGAGATTTTAACGGAAGAATATTGACAGATAGAAAGTAGTATATATAAAGGAGAGAAGCTACATTGATTATCTGTATAGATCATCGAATTATACACAATATCTTAAAATAATTGTTTGCTACAATTATTGTAATAATTGATAATGCATATAATCTACAAAGTGATTAGAATAACTATGCTGTACATCTGAAACTACACAATATACTACATGTACTGTACTTCAATTATAAATAAAACATCTCATGTATAATTTAGTCCTTTTTCCGCTGATAGAAGCTTCCTTTAATATTGTTTTAATTTATTCTTTACCTTTAATGATTACATTTCTAATTATTTCTTTTACTCTTGTGAATATGTTACCAGTTTAATTATCTATATTTATTGCCCCTGATTTCCTATTTTTCTATCTTTAATCCATTTGGTATAATAGCATTTAAAAACATACCCAAATGAACAGATGCAAATTTCTCGTGGTCTCTCCTTAGGATTTTGGTCAATGTTTTGCCCATTTTTGCCACTTTATATTTCTTACAAGACTTCTTTTCTGTACCTCTTATAAGGTTTCTTAGTTTTGTTTTTCTGTCACATTCAGGTTTGTTTTTCTGGTAAAGTCTTTATTTTCATTTTATATCTAAGTGATAACTGTGTAAGTATTTTTGGGTGAGTGATTTCTTATTTTAGATGATTGAAATTTAATGTTATTTACCGTGGCCTGTGTTTTCTTCTCAGAGGTCTACTGATAGCCTAATGGGGTTCCTTTGTAGATTATCATAACTATTTTTGGCTGCCTTTAAAATATTACTCTGTCATTGACTTGCCAATTTGCATATGACGTATCTTAAAGGAGGTCCCTTTGTCTTAAAGTTATTGGTGTTTTCTTGGCTCACGTACTTGTATATTAGTTCCTTACACAGGTTTGGGAGGTTATCAACTATTACTTCTTTAAATAAACCATCAGCTGCCTTCTA
Source organism: Vicugna pacos (assembly GCF_048564905.1). Taxonomy (NCBI): domain Eukaryota; kingdom Metazoa; phylum Chordata; class Mammalia; order Artiodactyla; family Camelidae; genus Vicugna; species Vicugna pacos. Next base: position 1,844,293 of record NW_027328737.1, read on the forward strand.
ACTTTCTACTCCCTCCAGGATTCCACTGTAATGTGCACTTCCTGATGAAGTCTGATGGCTACTGTAGAATTTACACACTTTTTAATATCTTGAATCTCTGCCCTCTCCTATCATTTCTAGTTTTGTATTGGTGAGTTTGCTAATCTATCTTCCACAAAGACACTCTACCCCAATGCTTTCTGTTGCATTCTTCATCTCATTTATTAAGTTCTCATTGTCCTCCAATAATTTTTGGTAATTTTATAGTTTCAGTCTCTTTGGTAATGTATTCCTTATCATCATTTCATTTATTCCTGAGCTCATTAAAATGCTTTCTTAGTTTTTTTTTTTGTTTTGAATTTCTGTATGTCACCTATTTGGATTCTCTATTAGTTATATGGCGATGTACCATGACTTTATGTTTGTTTGCTGCATGGATGACATTATGTGTATGTGCGTGTGCTCAGGTGCATGTGCGTGTGTGTCTGTGTCTGTGTTTGTGTCTGTGTCTGTGTATCTGTGTGTGTGCGTGCCCTATAAAGTTAGTTTGATTGGTCATGATCTTCACAAATTATTGCTGTGATGACACTTAATAACAAACTGTGAGTTGGAGCCCTTGCTTTTGTTTTCTGGTAGTTTGCTATATTGCACAATTTTTGGTTTTACTTACCTGGGCTACCACTGATATTTCAAAATGGCACCTTCCTGTAGATACTGTCTGGATAAAAGATGTGCTTTCATTGTCACTTCTTAGACATCTCTGGTAGTTGATGTCACTGTTCTCACTGGGACGGTGAACCCTTCCTTTTATCTGATATCCCTTGAGACTCAGTGTACACATTGAGGAAATGTGTAAAAACAGGTGGATATTTGGAATCAGGCAAGTGCCTTTGCTATGTCCAGTGTTGCAAGGTATCTTGTCTCCACCACTGTGAATGGGGAGTAGGGACACTGTCATGAATGTCTGAGTGTCTGAAGGATGGAATTTCTGTCTCCATTGTGGCTCCCTCCTAGTTACATGCGACCATGAGTACTGGTGCAGTTGGAGGCTGAAGCTGTGTGAACCACTGATACCATTTCTACTGGGTTCTCTGAACTTGATGACACATACAACCTAGTCAGGGGGCCTTGGTTGCAGACACCAACTCTGCTCTTCCTTCAGTTCAGCCTCTTTTGTGTGTTTTAGTCAACTAAACATTACCTGTTCACATGCGTTCCAGGGTATTGTTTTGTGTTGTGTTTTTTTGTTGAGATGTGAACGTTTTATTGACTGTAGATGTAAGGGTAGAGACAAAAATTGTTTAAACTTATGTCACTTTTAAAGTATATACTTTTTCAATTAAAAGCTTAAATTCTACTAAGGACATTATGAAAACAGTAAACAAAGTGAATAAATCACCTCCCTTAATATCAGAGTATTACAAAATATTTTGATTTTCCTGGGATTAATTTTTTAACGTTTTTCCCACCTACGTGCACATTTTACTATAATATATCCCTATACTCTCTTTAAAATCAATTAAATTATTAAAATATTTCTCTGTGCTGTAAATATAGCCCTGTTGTTTCTCTAATTTATTACTAGTAGCTTGCACATTTCTGTCTTCTCCATCCTTCTTCCCTGTCCCCACAGGAAACCACTTCTTGGTACACTACACATATATATGTCATTCTGTTCCTGTTTTTTTTATGATTATTTCTCTTATATCTTTATTTTCCTCATTTAAGTGACAACATAGAGTGTTTTTCTCCGTATGACTTATTTTCCTATAAGCAACACTCTCTGGGTCCAGTCATATTGTTCCAAATGGCAGAATTTTATTTTTTAATATGACAATGACTAATTATTTATTATGTTATCTATATCTCACATCTACTTCAGCCAATCATCTTTTGATGGGCAGTTGAACTGTACATCTTTCCTTGGGTAATATGAATGATAATGTTAAGAACATTGTGGGTAATAAATCTTTAAGTTAATGTTTTCATTTCTTTCAGATTTATACCAAAAACTGGAATTGCTGCAACATATAATGCTTCTATTTCTAGTTTTCTGTGCACTGTCCACAATTTTATAATAGTGGATGCATCATTTTTTTTTCCACCAACAGTGTACCTGGGCTCCCTCTTCTCAACCTTCTTATTAAAGTTTGTCATTTGTAGACATTTTGTTAATAGCCGTTTTGGTTGCTGTGAGATTATATTTCATTCTGGTTTTCATTTATGTTTACCAAATGGATAGGAACATTATGTTTCTTGGTATGTGCATGAAAAATATCCACAAGTCTTATTTTGAAAATTTCCATTAACATCTTTCAACTGTTTTTAAGTTGGAGGTTTGTTTTTTAAATACTGAGTCTAATATTATATATATGTAATATGGATATTAACGTCTTGTTGGTTAAATTGTGTGAAAATTTTCCTTCTATTCTGTCTGTTATCATATCTCTTGTTGAAGGTTTCCTTTGCTCTGCAAAAGGTTTTGCACTTCACACATATACAATAAGTAGAATCCCTGTATCGCATAGTACATCTATTTTTTCCTCAGTAAACTAAAAACTGTAATTGTTACTTTTCATTTTATTTTTTAATTTGGAGACATATCAAAAATAAACATTGCTATGATTTATCTCAAAGTCAGTTCTGCTGCTTTTCTTTGTCTGAAATTGTACAATTTCGGGCTTTACATTTAGGAAATCAATCCATTTTTATCTTATGTTGTATACTATGGAAGGAAGTGCTCTTACACCTTCCTTTTACATGTACTGTCCTGTTTTCTCAGAACTACTTGTTGAAGAGACTGCTTTTTTTCCATTGTATGCTCTTGTATACTTCATATTAGACTAATTGACCATATGTGTGAGGGTTTATTTTAGGACTCTTAATTTTGTTCCATTTATCTATGTGTTTCTTTAAGTGCCATATTTTGATGCATTTATTACTGTATCTTTGTGTTATGTTATAAATTCAGGGAGGATAATACCCACAGCATTGCTCATTTTTAAATATAAATTTAGAAAATTTGGGTGTTTCAGATTTTTGTATAAATTTTATTATTTTTCTCCTTGTTTTGAGAAGAAACTAATGGAATCTGAGTGAATAGGAATATGCTAAAATAAAAAACCTGAGAAAAATTCTAAACTGTGGAGGATAAATCATACATTATTAACAACAACTGGATTGCTGTATAAATCAAAGAAAAAATATATGAAAAAAAGACAACAAAAACAAAATCCATGGGTTATAACAAAAGCAGTATTAATAGGGATGCTTATAGCAAAATAATCCCACTTATACAAATAAGAAACATGTCTCCCTTGAAAAATATTCTTACAAACAAAAGTTGTAGCAAAATAGTAAACAATCATTTTAGTAGAAGGAAAGACAGCTGAAAGTTCAGAACATAATTAAATAAAATAAAGATTAAAGACAGAAACATTTAATCAAATTAAATAATGGATTTTGAAAGATAAATAATGTTGATAATCTTTAACCAGGCACATGAGCAAAAAAGATGGTACAGATTAATAAGCTCTGAAATAAATGAGAAGTTACAGCTAATATCAAAGAAACACAAAGCATCATATAATGATACAGCAAATTATATGCTAGTAAAATGGAAACCCTAGAAGAAATGGACAATTTCTAAGAAAGAACTTATCTATAGAATGGAATGAAAAAGAAAATATGAACAGATTATCACTAATGAATTTGAATCAGTAATTAAACAAAATCTCCCACGAAACAAAATTCCAGGCCTGGAAAGATTCAGAGATGATTTCTGCCAAACATTTATAGAAGAGCTATCACCTATACTTCTCAGTGTATTCCAAAAATTTCGAGAGGAAGGGAGGCTTCCTACCCCAAATTTCTGTATCACACTACTACTAAAACAGGAACAAATACCTCAAAGATTACAGGTTACATACTACCAATAAGCATAGATGAAAAAAACATCATTAAATTGTTAGCAAGTCAAACAATACATTAAGAGGATTATACAATAAGATTAAGTCCATTTTACTCCAGGGATGCCAAAGTGATTCAATACCCGCAAATTAATCAGTATGTAACACCACACTAAAAACAGGAAGAATATAATTTATATGGTCACAACAGTAGAGCCATAAAATGTTATGACAAAATCAGTATCTATTTATGAATAAATTTCTCCTCAAAGTGGGCATGAGGAAACATACCTCAACAAATCTAAGTTCTTATATGACAAGAACTTAGCTAACATGACACTCACTGATTAATAGCTGAAAGAATCTCCAATAAGAGCAGGAAGAAGACAAGAATGCTCACTCTAACCACTTTTATTAATTATAGTATTGGAAATTCTAGCCATACCTATTCAAAATAAAAGTAAGTAAAATATAGGTAATTAAGAAAAGGAGTAAAAGTATCTGTTTTCAGATGACATAGTTTAAACAGAAATCCTAAAAATGGTGCCACAAAACTAGTAAGGCTTATCAATACATTTGGTAAAATTTCCGAATGTAAAATTAACATACAGAAATCTTGCATTTCTACACATTAACAAAAAGTTAACTGATACAGAAAGTGAGGGAACTGTATCATTTACAGTTGCATTACAAAAAAAAATCAACAAATATATCCAAACAAGGTGGTAAAGGACATGTACTCAGAAAACTATAAAATATTTATAACAGTAATTGAAGATAATGCAAACAGATGAAAGGACATACTGTGTTCATTGATGAGGAAAATATATTGTTTAAATGACAGCATAAGCCAAGAAAATACACAAATTAAATTCAGTGCCTAACAAAATACCACAGGCATTTTCAGACACTTACAAGAAATAATTCTAAAATTTACATTTAAACACAAAAGAGTTGAAGTCACTAAAAAAAAAGAAAAGAAAGAAAACAAACAATAAACACAAAATATTTGACAAAGAACAGAGAAGATGTATCACTTTCCCTAATTTAAAACTATAATACAAAGCTACAGTAATAAAAATATTATGGTAGTGGCACAGAACAAACAGAATAATGGAACACAAATAATGCCTGAAAATGAAATCAGACAGTTATGATCATTTAGCCCATTAGAAAAAATGAATATACAGTGGGGGAAATGTTACCAACAGCACATGAAACCAATCAACATTACTAACCATCAGAAAAATGCAAGTCCATAACATAATGAGATTTTATGTCACTCCAGTCAGAATGACTATTATCAGAAAGAGAACAAATATAAGTGTTGGTGTGGATGTAAGAAAAACAACCCTGATGAACTGCTGGAGTGAATGGAAATATGTGCTGCCACTGAGGAAAGCAACATGGAGATTTATCTAAAAACAAAAAATGAAATATAATTCTACATTTCCATATCTGGATACTAATTCCAAGAAAATAAAAACACTAATTACTAAAGATAAATTCAACCCTATATTCACTGTAGAATTATTCACAATAGATAGGATATAGAAGCAAATTAATTGTTCATCAAAGATGATGGATAAAAAGATGAGTGTTTATAATATATTTACCCATCTTAACTACAGATTTATCTATATTTTTATATATATATATATATATATGCACACACACACATAAAAATACAATGGGTTATTATTCAGCACCAAATAGAATAAGATTTTGTCATTTGCAACAAATAGGTAGACCAAGAGTGTAATATGCTAAGTGAAATAAGTCAGAAAGAGAATGACAAATGCTGAATGATTTTAATCACATTTTGAATTTTAAATAAATGAAAATAAGAACACAGAAAAGGAGTTATACACATAGAAAGCAATAGGTTGTTCACAAGAAGGAGGGAAATGGGGTGAGGAAAAGAAAAATTTGAGGAAAATTAAGAGAGAAAATTTTCCAGTTGCAAATTAAATGAATCAGGGACAAGAAATATACTGTATGGGGAATAGTCAAAAACTATGAAATATACTTACATAGCAACATATCGTAACTAGATATATCCTGGTGAACAGTTTGAAATTTATTAAAAATAGCGAACAGTATGTTGTGTAGGAGAAACTTACACAGTGTTATAGATTAAAGTACACTTCAAAAACAAACAAAGATACTTATAGAAAAAGAAATTATATTTGTAATTAACAGAGGCAGGGGTTGGAAAAGGAGAATTTGACTTTGCACTCAAAAGCTACAAATTTCCAGCCATAAAATAAACGTGTTCTAGGGATGCCAAGTAATAACATGAAAATTAGAATTAATAATGCATTATGTTCTATATCAATGTTGTTAAGAGAGTAGACCATAAGGTTTCTCAGCACAACCAAAAGACAAATTGTATTTCTTTAAAATTTTAGCAAAATGAGATAATGAATTCTCCCTAAAGTTGCTATGATATTTATTTCATGATAGTTATAAATCAAATCACTATCCTGTGCACCTAAACTTACACAATGTTTTATGCCAGTTATATCTCAATAAAAGCGAAAGTGAAAATGGAAAGTCAATGGTCATTTTTTCCCTTGTCATTTCTCATGATTGTTTTTGCAGCAAGTAAACTTGAGACATGATATACTTAACCAAGCTAAAGATACTAATAAATAAGTGATTATAATAAATTATGCATAAAGATATGAATAAAATTATTGTTTTACCATGCCTAAAAATTTCTTCATGTTAACAGACCAGTGCTTCTGTAGGCATCAAAATTTCACTCTGTGTATTCATCTGAGATTAGGGAATGGATACAAATTTAAAACTGGCTGCCCTTGCTGTCAGTGATAAAGTTCACTGTCTCTGACCGATGGTCTCAACTCCCCGACAGCATCTGTAAGAAAAGAACATGTTAGGTTGCTAAAAATCTCAGTATGGTAAAATCTCAGAACTCTTACAATTCTTAACTGTTTTGCAATGGGAATGCAATACTGACAAGACTTGATTTTGGATAACAATTTGGGGTTTTCTCATGGTTGCGTAAGGGAATGTGAGGATAATCCCTGAGATCCACAACAAACATTCTTGCTCAAGTGCTGGGCAAGCAAGTGTAAAGATTCTGCAATATTAGGACAGAGGACTACTTTCAAAATGATGAGTGTGCTCACTCTGTTCCAGGTAGACCAAGGGAAGAAAGATTATTGCAATTGCTTGGTGAACGGGAATAAGTCAGTTGTTCAGACTATATAAATTAGTCAAAGTGTTTTCAAAGCCAAAATAAGTTGTGTCAACAATGAGAATTAAAAGAAATAAATCAGACATAAGCTTAAATTAAAAAGGTGATACAGTCCTGTGCTGGGCTCTGGGGACTGGAGAATGTATATGCCTCAATCCCATTCAAGGGTTCAGGGGCTTGGCCGTAGCATCAGCTTGGGATTCAATGAACATGTAACAATTAGTATACTGGGAGAAATATAATCTACCCCTCCCTGATCGGAAGAAAATCTGGTGGCTCAATGAAACTCTTAATTCACAGAGATTCTGCCAGATGCAGAGGAATAATTCACTGATGACTCAACTAAGACAAACTTAGTTACTGCTTAACAATCCATCTTCACACACACACACAGTGGTACAGAGATCTGTAGTATTTAGTGGGAAGAATTCAGTGGGCAGAACTCAGAGAAAAGTTTTCAAAGCACCAGCCTACTTTTGTAGTTTTGCCAATAGTCTAGATTTCCCAGGTAGAAAACTACAGATGGACAAACAAGATTCTTCTTTAGGATTTCTCACTTTGAATGTAAACTGTAACTTTTGACTTATCAGCATAGAACCTTGTTAAGATGATCACGGTAAGAACCACTGTCTGATAAGAGAGCTGGAAAGTAGCTGAACCAGCCTATCTGAACCCCAGAATGCTAATGTAAGCAACCACATAGCCACCATCAGAATTTTGCTGACAATCTTAAAGCTTGATGTTTCTGTTATAGGAAGAACCACTGCTGTGCAGACACAGTTCTCCAGCTGTAAGTGGTCTCTATCCTTCTCTTGGTAAATGTCATATTGGTGGCATGTTGCTAGAGTTCACCCAGGCCCATTTGCCCTTTCTCCAGGTTATCAAAGGCTTTCTTTACAACAGGTGACATGTTTTCAGAACTCAAATCTGCCATTCCAGTCTTATCAGCTGACACTGGCTGCATCATTGTGAGCAGAAGAAGTAGGCTCCTTGACATTGCCTACAATTGTTCCAGCAATTTAGGGCATTTCCAATTCTGAAAATGCTTCACATTTTATTTTAAATTAATGGGAAATAGTCAAAGACTTCCATGAATATTTTATATTTCCTAATATCAGTATAAATTTGGTATTCTTGCAGTTGGACAAATTTTTAATTCTACCACCCTCACCTCCTTCTAGTCCACACATTGTAGATTGCAATTTGGTTACTGAATACGACCACACCAACCAAGGGGCTATTACATTTTATATACATCCTGTGTGAAGGTTAGAAGGGGCACAAGATATGTGGGGTGTATAAACCTATATTAAATACTTGCAATGGCACTTTCTCTTCTGGACAAATCTCTGATTCTAAGAAGCTAATTAATTGGTAGTCAGTATAGTTATTGGTAAGGGGAAGAGTATCAGCTATTTTGGGATGGGTGGGTGATGAAGAGACAGGAAAATATCCAGCAAATGAGAATGGAATATTTTAGGCCTCTGGAGGCATTAATTAAGAAGAAAATAATAACTTGTCTTCTGTACCTACCTCCAATTACTGTCTTGAGTGATTAGTCCTTGGGCTATGAAAAGAGCTTGTTTGTGGTGAAGAGTATGTACCATAATGAAATAGTTTGAAAATCATGAGAGTTCTGTTGTTTCAGGAAAGTAAATTTTGCTTAAAGTCAACAGGTATTTTTCACTCACTAAATACTAAAATGCATCCTGTGGCATGTGCTGTGCTTACTGTGCTGGTATCCAAGTTAGACAAGGAGAGGTTGAGAGACAGAAAACATCTGGAGGAGGTGGTATCTGTGCTGAGACCGGGATAGTCTAAGTAGGTAAAAGGAGAACAACCAAAGTCCAAGGATGAGCTGGAGTAAAAGTATTGAGGTTGGAACTAACACTGTTGACAAGCATTTCCTTTAATGTACCTCCAGATACAGTGAAACATAAAGATATGCTAAGGTAGTCAGTTGCCAGATTTATAAAGAAATGACTAAACTATGTTGAGTTTGTGGGCTTACATTTGGAAAGGCATTAACTGCCACCCTGAGGATGCAAGTTTGTCTTTGGCTGGAATATAAAAGCAACATAAATTATTGACTAGAAAATGTAGTGTAGACTCTTGAGTGCAGGAAATGAAAGCACCAATTGGAATGCTTTGAGAACAGCACAAAGAAGACCATAGATAAAATTACTTCTTTAATTCTACCACATGCTGTATGTGCCATCTAAGACTACATAATTTGACCTTTTTGATTCCAGGGATGACATAATAGACCACGATCCCTGGGCCGGTTCCAGCATTTATGTACTGTCCAACCTATCCAAACTTAACACATTTCATACTTTCCAGGTTGAACCAGAAACCAATTAGTAATTTTCCCTCTCTCCATGTTTTATTCTTTTTCCAAATTTTTCCATTTTTTCTTCCTCCTTACAAGAAATTACTTAAATTTACTCCCATAGTGTTCAATAAAAAGATCATAACAATCAAATATCTACTTTTCTCTTTTAATGGTATCTTAGCCTCTCATTTAACTCTTTACTATATTTTAAAAAAATAAGGAAAATACAGGTACGCATCTATGTTTATTGTTCAAATAAGAAAATTGCAGTTATTTGTCAACATATGCCAACATCAATTTCAATCTTTGTTATCCTGTATAATCTGGTAGTCCTCTGGTAGATCAGTTGTAATTAGGATGACATTCATAAACTGAAGATGTCTGATGAGTTGGCTTTGAAAGAGATGTAGCTGATGTACCAGCTATCACTGGCACTGGAAAGCGTGGGTTGATCCCTGGTTGAAGTTTAGGAAAATGAATTTCATTGGCAGATATGTTGTGATATCTATTTGGAAAAGTAGAAGGCTCCAACATCAGTCCAAATTAATTGCTCTGTATGGGACAGAAGATGCTGTACTGAGAAGTACAAGTTGTAGTTGAAATGGAGTTCACCACACGGCCATTTGTTTCAATGTAGCTGCTTTGAGAGTGCCTGTGGACAGTGGTCAACTGATTTAAAATAACTCGTTGATCCACTGCAATTTTTTCTGATGGTCTAACTGACATTGATGACAGAGGAGAAAAATCACTTCTGATCGGGGTAGTTGTACCACCAATTATGTGGCTAGTAGAGGGCTTTCTTATTAGAGACATGTTTAAAGTTGCAGAAGGTAAAAATGCACTTTCTCTATTAGTGTCAGCCACAAAAACAGAATTATGATTATCCATATTGCCCCCTGCATTAAAGTGCTTCTTGTTGAAATCTTCAGCAAATGAAGACACCAGAGAAGAATTTTTAATCCCAACTCTTCTATTTATTCTCACTAAAAGCTGGGGAAAGCCTCGTTTAAAATTTGGATTATGATAGAAATGCAGCTACAACAAAATGATAAACATTTTAGTAATATTTTAAACCATAATACAAGACTACAATAATCCTAACCTATAAAACCTCAGATTCTCAGTTTACTATGCAAAGATAATATCATCAAAATATGAACATTGCTGACGACATTTTGAAGTTCCTTATTTGGAAACTACACATTTAAATAGTATACTGATCAAATTTAAGAAGTTAACAATTGCTTTAATGGTGAATGGCACTTTTTAAAAGCAGCCTTAATACCTTTATTTAGATTTCTGGAAAGACTCATTGTTGCAAGCATAGGTTCTCATCATCTAGACTACTTAAGGCACTGTCCTCATTTTTTAGAAAAAATAAATTATTTTAGTCTTAGTAGATTTATAAAATTTTGAAAATCTAGCTTTACATTTATATTACCATTCACTGATGTGCAAAATAAAATTTTATATGTAAGTTACCAAGTGGTAACTAAAATTTCTGAATACCTTTCTTAAAACAGAGACTTCTTTTTCTTCTGTCAGAAAGTCAGATAGACAAGCAGACCTTTGAAAATTCTGCCACACTTTCCTAAACCCATGAAGGTTAAGCTGACTAAGTAAACTTTCCATTCTTCCAGTTTCAAATATTCTGAAAGGGGCCTATCTTTCCAAATCTTCCTTCTTAAAGACATCTTCATCAATCACTATGAAAGATTCATTATCATCCCAACAGATGGATTTCAATTGGTCACTCCCAGCCATTTTCCAGAGATTTCTTGGAAATGTCAGAGAACGAAAATCATTATATTCACCTGGTTCAGAAACACAATGTGTGTAACATGGTGTTTTTATCAAGGATTCTTCAGACAAAGTCTGAAAAGCATTTACTTCAATCATAGACATCAAGACAAGTCCCCAGAGAATGTTTGATCACACAATAGAGATCTACCGGAGTTTCCTAAACCAGTTGGTCCATCTTTATGAGACACATCTTGAATTTTTGAAGAAATATGTGCCATCTCAAATAACTTTTCCTACAGCTACTTTTCTAATCTGCATGATTTTGAGCACTGCAGCTTCAAATGGTGCTTTTGCAGTCCTGCACAGATAAACTGCTAGGCCTTCACAATGGTTCTCAACTTGAGTAGCTGTGACATCACAAAACGACTGGTCTCCCAGCAACTCAAGTGTAACTTCCAGTCAGTGATTATTTCTCATTCATCCAGTTAAAATGAAATATATAGTACATTTATTTTTACAGTGTGATCTCCAAAAATTTTCCCAACAAAATCTTTTAAAATAATTTAATTTTGGGGTCTATGAAATTAAACCAATCTCCATTCTTTTGTACAGAAATTTATACCACATGTTTGAACAGAGTATAAATAATGAACAAAAAATATAAAATAAATTTAAAGTTTTGGAATTTAAAGTTAAATTTGTGTAAAACCTGTACAGAATATGTATACCTATTTCAATATCATTTGTAATTAAAGTGAAACATAATTTGATTTGGAAATGGAAGTAAGTATTTTTCTGTGTACTTTATAATAAGTAGCTCTATATTCAGAACATGAGCAGAATAAATATCAGTTTATTTGTTTTGTATATAAATAAATGGTAAATAATTAGATAAAAATAATGAATCAAATGTAAGAAATCCCAAGGGGCGGAAATTTTGTTTCAAATTGTAATTCAGTTCTATAAGTAAAACAAATGTAATTTTATATTCTACTCTAAAATTACAAAAGAGAAAATCTTATTGTATATTTACAAATATGTATTTTTGCTATTCTTTCACTCAAAGGGTTTTCAGTCCCTAGAAGGAATAAATTTTCTTGTCATCTTTATAATCCATACTCTTGTGGCTTTTGTTTAGTATTCCAAAATGATGTTCATAAATACACTTATGCACAAGATCCAGGGTTCAATAAGCAGTGCCTCCATTAAGGGGCAAACAAACAAACAATCAACAAACTAAGAAATAACTTTATATGTGTGTTGGGGTGGAAAAGACCAGGTAATGCATTTTAGGAAGTAATATGTATCTCAGTCCTGAAACAGTTTATATTGTTAGTAAAATACGGCATTTTAAGGCAAGTGTTTTGTTCACTAATTGTAAATAATAGTTACGTTGTGTATCAGTAAACCGTAGAAGATCCAGTTCTACCAAAAGTTATATTCTTTATTTAGAAATAAATTCCATTAAACATAAGCCAAATTCAAAATGAGGGAAAAAAATTTTAAATAAATAAATGTACACTCAATTTACAATGTAAATTTTTCTTTCATTATGTGTACATTCCATTCTAACTAAACATTAGCAACCAGAATTAATTGCATATTATAAGTACTGTAAACTATAGTTTAGCTGGGTTTAGTCCTAATTCATAAATATTACTTATCAAATGCAAATCAATATATGTGATACAATCCCTTAAAAAGCAGAGAATTCAAAAACAACTTTCTCAAAATAGTAGGAAAATTATTCACAGATCTGATCTTTACTTTTTTATAAAAATATTCTTAACAAATTCACTTTAAATAGAATGTTACTAAACATAATAAAAGCCATATATGAAAAATCCATGACTAACATCAACTTCAATGTTAACATACAGGAAGGTTTTTCCCTGGTCGGTCCATTAATAAGAAAATGTAGCTCATTCTCACAAGTACTAAATTACACTACTTGAAGTCCTAGCCAGAACAACTAGTCAAGAAAAATTATAAAAGGCATTCAACTTGTAAAAAAGCAGTAAAATTTTTACAGATGACATAATTAGGCATAGACAGAAAAACATAGACTCCTCCAGTGGCTGTTTCAAATAATGAACAAACTTAGTATACTGGCAGAATACAAAATCAATATGCAAATATCTGTTGCATTTTTATATAGTAACAACAAATTATCAGAAAGTGATATTAGGAAAAATATTGTGTGTATATTTATACCACAAGGAATAAACTAGGAATACATTTGCTAAGTGAAATAAAAGGACTAAATATAGACCTATAAATTGCAGGTGCAAGAAATATAAGTAAACAAAATAAATAGAAAGATATTCGCTGCTTATGGATTGTATACAATTTGAGGAACTATTCTAATCTATCATTTACATGTTCAGTCTCCCCTGCATTACTTATTGAATAGATGTCTATTCTTCATTTTATACTCTTGCTTCCTTTTTCATGGGTTAATTGATCATAGGTGTGAGGGATTATATCTGGTTGCTCTATCCTCTTCTATTGATTGGTGTCTGTTTTTGAGCCAGTATCATGTTATTTAAAATACTAAAACTTTGTTGGACTGTTTAACATCAGAGAACTAGTCACTATTAGATTTAATACACTTTTTCAAGATTATCTTGGCAACTCATGATCTATGTGGTTACATATAAATTTTGAAATTATCTGTTCTATTTAATGGAAAAATCTCATGGGTACTTTTACATGAATCACACTAAATTAGATTGCTTTGTGTAGTATGGTTGTTTCAACCACATTGTTTCACATCATTAACATAAGAGATCTTTTCATTTCTTTGGATCAGTTTTAATTTCCTTCATCAATATTTTCTATTTTTTAACGTATACATTTTCCCCTTACTTCTTAAATTCATTTTTATATATTCTATTCATATATATATAATTATATATATTATATTTGGAAACACATTTCTTACACAAATACAACAGGCAGAAGGCAGTGGCAAGACGTATTCAAAATCCTGAATGAAAGAAACCTGTAATCTAAGATAATTTATCAAGCAAGGATATCCTTTAGATTAGAAGGAGAGATAAATAACTTCCACAAAAGCAAATACTAAAAGAATTTAGCAACAACAAAAAAATAATGTAATATTTACTCTGAAACAAAAAGCAGGATGCTGTGGAAAGGAGAAAGGCATAATTAGACTGGCAATATCTACAATGTATTACAATAGAATAAACATGATGTTGTAAAACAGGACATCAAAATTTTTATGGGTCAGAGAGTGAAACAGAACAATACAGAGAATTTTCTTCTTGTTTCTGTTCTCTATAGGAGGGGTTAGAATTTCTATTCCTATCAGTTAAAATAAAAAGATATAGTAATATGTCAATATACATACAAAACAGAGTAACCATAATTCAAAATCTTACAATGAAGTCACAAAGCCAAAAAGAAACCAAGATAATAACAGAAAACTTATCAAGCCACAAAAAGAAAAAGAAATGAACAAAAAGGAAATATCAAATCAACTGGGAAATGAAGTTCAAAATGTAAATAAACACCAGTCTATCAATAATTATCACAATTATTAATGGACTTAGCACTTCAATCAAAAGATATATATTGTCAGATGGGATAATATAACACACTCTACATTATGATGCAGAGAAGAGACTCACTTTAGTAAAAGGAACACAGATTAATTGAAATTCAGAAGATGGAAAAGTATATTCCATGCAAAGGGACATGACAAGAAAGCAGGACTAGCAGTACTGACTTCACACAAAATAGACTTTACAACAAAGGCCACAGAGAAAGATAGACAAGGACATGACACAATGATTAAAGGAGAAATAAAATATGAAGTTATTAAACTCATTAAGATATATGCACTCAAAATAGGAGCACCTAAATACATAAACAAATACTAATAGATAAAAGGGAGAAATGGATAGGAACACAATCACAGTCAGAGAATATAACTCCCCATTACCATCAATAGACTTGTCTTTCAGACAGAAAATTAATAAGGAAACCAAGATACAAAAATATATGATAAAATAATTGGAGTTCGTTGATATTTTCAAAACAGAACTCCTCCCCAAAGAGAATATACATTCTTTTCCAGTTCAGATGGAATATTTTCTAGGAAAGATTATGTACACAGGCACAGAAGAAGCTTCAACAAATTTAAGAAGTTAAAATTATTTCAAGCAACTATTCTGAGTATAATAGCATGAAACTAGAAATCCTTCACAGATAAAAAGGGAGAAAAAATTACAGCATATAAATTAAACACCATGGTACTATAACAAGTCGGGGAGATGAAGAAGTAAAAGAAGAAATTAAAAAATATCTTGAGAAATATGTCAAAACACTACACAAAGTCTATGGAATACAGTAAAAGAATGCTTAAGAAGGAAGTTCATAGTGACAAGGCCCTCCTCAATGTAGAAAATCAATTTCAAATAAATGATCTAACATTCTATGTAAACTAATCATGAAAAGAAGAGCAAAGAAAACCAAAAGTCAGCAGAAAGAGAGAAATTAGAAAGATCAAAGAAGAAAGAATTGAAATACACATTAAAAAAAAGAAAAAATCAATCAAACTATTTTTTGAAATAGTAAACATAATTGACAAAACTCTGATCAGTCTCAACAACAAGAAAATGGAGAGAACACAAATAACATAAGAAATGAAAATGGAGAAACTAAAAAGAGCAAAACAATTTTGCATAGTATCATAACTGAATACCATCAACAACTGTATGGAAACAAAGTGGATAACAAGGAAGAAATGGACAAGATTTTGGAAACATTCAGCCCAACAGTATTACATCAAGAGCAAATTAAACATTTGAAGATACAGATTACGAGAAATGGAATAGAAGTATTAATAAAATAAAAAAATTCTGCAAACAAAAATTCAGACCCAAATAGCTTCATTGGGGAATTTGACCAAACATACAAAGAAAAATCCATACCAGTCCTCCTCAAACTCATCCAAAAGATTGATATGGAGAGAGTACACCCAACCTCACACCGTGAGGCCAACATCAACCTGATACCAAAACCAGACAAAGACACTACCGCAAGAGAAACCTACAGGCCAATATCATTGATAAACATAGATGTAAATTCCCTTAAGATAGTATTAACAAACAGAATCCAACAACATGTAAAAAAGATCATACACCATGGTCAAGTTAGGTTCATCCCAGGAACACAAGGGTGGTTAAACTTATGCAAATCAATCAATAAATTGTGATAAACCATATCAATAACAGAGAGGACAAAAAACCACATGATCACCTCAGTAGATGCAGAGAAAGCATTTGATAAAAATTAACACCTATTTGCAATAAAATTCTTATCACAGTGTGCATAGAGGGACCATATCTCAACATAATGAAAGCTATTTATGACAAACATATAGCCAGCAAAATACTCAATGGTGAAAAACTGAAACACTTCTCACAAAAACCTGAGACAAGACAAGGATGCCCATTCTCACAATTTCAATTCAATATAGTCTTGAAATTCCTAGTCACAGCAATCAGGCTAGGAACAGAAATAAAAGGATACAGACTGGAAAAGAAGAGGTAAAGTTGTCATGATAGGCAGACATGACACCATATGGAGAAAACTTTAAAAGCTTCACAAAAAAAACTTAGGCTAAAAATAGAACTGGGCAAGGTACTCAGAGTAATGTACAAAAAACCAATTGCATTTCTGCGGGGGGCCACTCATGACCTGAGGGCTGCCGAGCACAGAAACTGGGCCTAAACTCCCAGAGTGCGGGGCGTCAGGCTCTCAGGTGCCATTGAGTTATTAAGAACAGGGGCTTCTGGAAAGAGAGATACAAGTCACACAAGTTAGTGATCTTAGTAACAATCACCTGAGTTACTAATACACAAGTCACACAAGTTAGTGATCTTAGTAACAATCACCTGAGTTACCAATACACAAGTCACGATGTTAGCCTAGAGGAACAATAACCGTAATTAATGATGTTGGCTCTTGGGGAACGGTTAGTCTTGATTGATGAGAACTATAAACAATAATGATGCATGTAACAATACACAAGTTAGTGATTTTAGTACACATTGTTAATAGATCATAAAAACAATACCGTTGCCTACGATACCGTTGCCTATGGTTAATAGATCATAAAAACAATACCGTTGCCTATGATACTGTTGCCTATGGGTTAAAAGCATATAAATTAACTGCTGGAAATAAACTCGAGGTCCACTCTTGACCTAGCATCTTGCGGGCTAGAGTGAGACCCTCTCAGCCCCACCTTTTAGTCTTGTCTTTAGTCTTGTCTTTCTTTTCTCAGTCCTGCAGCACAGGTTTCTGGACCTGATCGATTGTCGGCTGGCTCCGACACATTTCTTTACACTACCTTTGAATCAACAGGAAAACAAATTATAGAGACAACCACTTTTATAACTGCACCCAAAACTATAAAATGCTTAAGAATAAATCTGACCATGTAGGTGAATGAATTATACATGGAGAACTAGAAAACTTTGATTGAGGAAATCAAAAAAGAATTGAAAAGATACCCAATGATCTCATAATGGAAGAAACAAAATGGTTAAAATGGTCATACATCCAAAGGCAATCCCCAGACTTAATGGGATTTCCTATCAAATTATGCAAAACTTTTCTTTTTGGGACTGTAACAAATGATCTTAAGATTTACATAGGGTCATAAAAGATCCATAATTTCCAAAGAAATATTAAAGAAAAAGAAAGAGGCTGGAGGAATAAACCACCAGGTCTCCATACACTATTGTAAAGCTACAATAATCAAAATGACATGATATTGGTACAGAAACAGGCATATGGACCAATGGAACAGAATAGAGAGCCTAGGAATAAATCTAAATGCCTATGTTGAACTAATCTTTGACAGAGTAGCCAAGAATATGACAGAGAAAAGACCATCTCTTCACCAACAGGTGTTGGGAAAACAGGATATCAGCATCAGAGTAATGGAGCTAGAAAAATCATTCACTCCATACACAAGAATAAACTCAAAATGGCTTGAAGACTACAAGGTAAGGCAAGACACAGTAAATCTCCTAGGAGAAAATATAGGAAAAACACTCTGACATAAATTTCAGCAATGATCTCCTAGAATAGACTACCCAGGTAAGGGATATAAGAGCAAAATTAATAAATGGGACCTAATTAAACTTATAAGCTTTTGCACAGCAAGTGGAACCACAAACAAAGCAAAAAGACAACCTAGAGTTTTAAAGAAAATATTTTGAATTGATGCAACTGACAAAGGCTAAGTTTCCAAAATATAAAGAGTTCATACAACCTAATAATAATAATATATAAAAAAACAAGAAACACAATATGAAAATGGGCAGAAGAACTAAACAATCAATTCTCAAATAGAGACATACAAATGACACACAGATATATGAAAAAAATTGCTCACTATCATTATCAGAGAAGGACAATTCAAAACTCTAATGAAGTATCACTTCCCAATAGTCACAATGGCCATCATTCAAAAGTCCACAAACAATAAATGCTGGGGAAGCTCTGGAGAAAGTTATCCCTCCTACACTGATGGTAGGAATGTAGTTTGGTGCAGTCACTGTGGAAAACATGATGGGGATACTTCTAAAGTATAAAAATAAACTTAACAAATGATCCAGCAATCCCACTTCTGGGTATATATCAAAGGGAACCTTATTTCAAAAAGAAACCTGCACCCCAATGTTCTTAGCAGTGCTATATACAACAGCCACGACATGGAAGCAACCTAATTGTCCAACAACAGATAACAGTATACAGAAGTTATGCTGTATTTACACAATGGAATAATATTCTGCAATAAAAAATGATAAAACAATGACATTTGCAGCAAAATGGATGCTCCAATAAGTGTCATTGTAATTGAAGATAGCCAGAAACAGAAAGAAAAATAACACATGACATGATATATGTAGAACTTAAAAAAAAATTTTGGATGTGAACACTATGATTTCATCTACAAAACTGAAACACACTTGCAGATTTACTTAATAATCTTATGTTTACTGCAGAAAGTGACTGGTAGAGGATATATTTGGGAGTTGTATATTTATAAATTTTATCCACTATATACAAAAATAGATGTTTTCAAAATTTCTTTTGTATGACACAGGGCAGTAAGTTAAATATCGTGAAGTAACGTTTAAGAGGCACAGAAATATATGCTTGTATGGGGACACTGTGCAATACACCACAGATTGACACATTGTTAATGGCATAATTCAATGATAAATAAATGAATAAATATGTAAATAAAGAAATAAATAAGTAAATAAATAATATTTAATAATAAAAGAAATACAAAGATTCACACTACATAACTTTACACATCAAAAATCTAGGAGAAAACATAAAGAATAAAGAAGAAATTTGAATGAATGGGAGCAAAGAAAATAACAAGAGAAACAATTGAAAAGATAAAAAAATTATACCTAAGTCTGTTTCATTTCAACATAAAGTGGACAAATGTTTTGATTGGCTAAGAAAATAAAGACTCAAATATAATTAGAAATAAAAGAGAAGATATTACTCCTGATGTTGTAGAGGTGCATAGCATCATAAAAGATTACCACTAGCCAACGATTTGAATGACCTAGAACAAAAGACAGATCCCCAGAAACATATGTCTTCCAACACTGAATCAAGAAGAAATTAGAAAGTTAAATACATCAAAAGTGTGTATGAGTAAATCAGTAATCCAAACCTCCCAAACTAGAAAAAGTTTACAAGATGACTTTACTGGTGAATTCTGCCATACATTTGTAGACAATTTTTCACCAATTCTTCCCCAAAACTTTCAAGAATTTGAAGGGGGTGAAAGATTCCAAAGTTGTTTAATGATGCTATCTTTATTTGCATAAAAAAGGACATTAGATGCAAAATATAGAACATTATCCCTGATGAACCTATGTGCCAAAATCTCAACATAACACAAGGAAAATGAATTCAACAACACATTTAATGTATCATACACATACATATGTAAAGGGATTTATCCCTGGGTTTAAGGATAAGTCAAAATATTCAAATCAATAAAAGTGACCTGCCACACTAATAGAATGAGAAATAAAACACACATAATCATCTCAATAGGTGCAGAAAGAGCATTATATATAATGCAACATCCATTTAAGAAACTCTCAACAAATTAAATTTACCCTGTCAGTGGCACGATATCATATATACACAAACACTGTGTGGACAGAAGCGAAGCAGTTCACTGTTTAGTGATTCTTAGAAAAAGGGTTTATATAGGACATGCACAGTGCCTCACATATCATCTAAGTTATAACAATGTTAATAATCTTAAACTATTTATGTCCCCATGCTCCTGCAGTAAGCACAGGATGTTAAATGATCAAGGATTGTTTTAAAGTTCATCACGGAACTTCATTAAGTAGATCATTTCTTATTCAGATGGCTGTGCCTGTCTTAGGTAGCCCTCCTCTGAGGATCTTACCCAGAATAGGATATCCAGCCAATCATACTTGATATATTGAGAAGACCATTTGCTACCCAGACTTTATATGTGACATTCCTCACACCTTGTTTATCAGTTCAGCCCATGGGCTTATTCTCTAGTGCAGACAGGGGCCTACAAACCAAACATCCCTTGACAGAAAACTGATGAAGAAAATTTTATGTATATATGCAGTGTAATCAATACTTTGCATTCCTATCAACAGTGTCCATGGTGTTCCTTTTTCTCCACAATCTCACCAACATCTATATATTTTCTTTTTGATGAGAGCCTTCTGACAAGTGTGAGGTCTTGTCTCATTTTTGGCTTATGACTTTCCTAATAATTTATAACTCTGAACATATTTTCATGTGTCATTTAGTCAACTGTATGTTTTCTACAAAAAATTGATTCAGATCTATCTATCCAGTTCCTGCGTATATTTTTTTTAATTGGATTGTTTGGTCATTTTTGTTGTGGTGGTGTATGATTTTGCCATGTAGTTGCATATTAACACTTGATTGGAAAATATCACTTCTCCCATTGTGTTGGTTGACTTTTCATTGTATTTTTCATTTCTTCTGCAGTGTAAATCTGTTTAGAGTGATACAATCATATTTTGTTAGTTTTGCTTCTGCTTCCCTTGCCAGAGGAGACATATGTAGAATCAAATTAAGTCCAATGTCAGAGTGTACTTCTTATATTTTACACAAGGATTCTTTGTTTTCAGGTTTTATGTTTTATATGCCCAGGAGTGGGATTGCTGTGTCATATGATAGGGCTATCTTTATTATTTAAAGGAACTTCCATACTGTTTCCAAAGTGGTTGCACCTATTTTTATCCCACCAACAGCATTGGAGAGTCCCTTTTTCTCCACAACCTCCCGAGTACTTATTATTTGTAGACATTTGGATGACAGCCCTTCTCACTAGTGTGAGTTAAAACATTATTATATTTTTGTCTTGCCTTTTTATAATGATTAGCTATGTGAGCAAGTATTTATGCTCCTGTTTGTCGTCTGTGCGTCTTCTTGAGGGAATTGTCTTTTGCTCATTTTCTGGCTGTGTTGCTGTAGATTTTTGAAATGGAGTTTTATGAATGATGTGTGTATTTTAGAAATTAGCCTCTTATTGATTGCACTGTTTCCAAATGTTTTCTCCAATTTGGAATTTTATCTTTTCATTCTGTTTATTTTGGTGTAGAGAAGCTTTTAACTTTAATTTGGATCTGTTTGATTATTTTGCTTTTTTTTGTTTTCAGCTTGGTAGTGTGACATAAGAAAATTTCGCTACAATTTATGTCTTGTTTTGCCTATGTTAGTTTCCAGGACATTTATTGTGTCATGCATTAGATTCAGATACTTAAAGCATTTTTAGTTTATATTTGTACAGTGTGAGGGAGTGTTCTAATTTCATTGATTTACATGTAGCTGTCTATCTTTCTCAACATCACTTGCTGAAGACTGTCTTTCGGCATTGTATATTTTTGGTTCCTTTGTCATAGTTTAGTTGACCATAGGTGTGATGTTTTATTTCTGCCTCTGTGTTCGTTTCCAGTGATATAGATGTTTGCTTGTTTTCCAGCATTGTGCTGTTTCGATTACTGTTTCTGTAATATAGTCTGAGATCTGGGAGGGATATGGGTTATGCCTCCAACTTTGTTCTTTTTCCTCATTGTTTCTTTTGCAGTTCTGGTTCTTTTGCTGTTCCATACAAATCTTAGGACAGATTTAAGCTCTGTGGAAAATAAATTGTAGGTCGATCTGAATCACTTTATATCTGTAGACATCTTTTGTAGTATGTATATTTTAATATTAATTCCTCTAAACTAAGACCTTGAGATTCCTTTCCATTTCTTTGCATCATCTTCAAATTTATTTATCAGTGTCCTATTCATTTTATTATTTTGGATTTTTCATAGGTTTTTCATTTGATCTGATTTCATATGGAATTATTAAAATTATGGGATATTTCACTGTTAGTGTAAAGAAATGTGACAGTATTTGTATATTAATCATGAATCATCCTACTTTGCTAAAGGTCTTTATTAGTTTTAATTGTTCTGGTGTGGAGAATCTTTAGGGTTCTCTATATAGATTATCATGTCATCTAAAATAATAACAGTTTTACTTCATTCAATCTAACTTGAATAACTTTTTTTCTTGTCCGATTACTGTTGGTAGGAATTCCCATAATGTGTTTAAGAGAAATGGTGAGAGTGGGCATCCTTGATTTATTCCTTAATTTGGCTTTGAGTTATTCACTTTTGCATATTATGTTGTCTGTCTGTAATTAATGACTTTATTTATGTTGAGATATATTTCCTGTATCCTAATTTGGTAAGAGGTTTCTGTTTTTGTTGATTCTGTTTTTCTTGTTGTTGTTGTTGCTGCTGTTTTAATGACTAAAAGTTGAAGTTTGTGAAATGCTTTTTATCGATTTATTGGGATGACCACTTCATTTTCCCTTTTGCTTTTGTTAATGTGGTGAATCAACTGATTGATTTCATGCAATTTCAACCCCTCTTATGACCCTGCAATGAATTAAAGTTGATCATGTTGTATGTTTCACTTTAAGTATTGCTGGATTTAGTTTTCTAGTAATATTTTTTGACTTTTTTTTCTATATCAATCAAAGATATTGGCTTGAAATTCTCTTTGCTTGTATTTTGATTGTTGGCTTTGCTTTCAGGGTAATGAAAGCTTCATAGATTTAATTTGGGAGTTTCACACATCTTCACTATTTTTGAACAGTTTGAAGAGTATAAGTTCTGCTTTTTATTTTTGTACAGTTCTCCACGTGAGCTGTTTATATCTGCCCTAATATTTCAAGATTTTTTTAAATGCAGATTCTATCTTTCTTCTTGTAATCAGTTTGTTCAAATAATTTGTTTCTCCTTATCCCTGTCTATTTCTAGACATTTGTCTATTTCTTCTAAGTTGTCCAGTTTATTGGCATTTAAGAGTTGACCAAATGATCCCTTTTTTGTATATCTGAGGGAACAATTGTTATTTGTACAAATTTATTTCTGAATTTATTTTTTTGGAGCGTCTCCCTTTTCTTCATGTTTCACCTGGCTAGAGGTTTTTTGATATTGCTTATCTTAAAAAGAAACAAAAAACAAAATCTTTGGTTTTATTATGCTTTTGCATAGTTGTTTTTACTCTCTAATTTATATTTACACTTGCAATATTTAGGATTATGTTTTTTCTTTATTTTAATATTTTTTAAATTGATTTTTATTTATTTTACAAAGTTGTCTCAAATTCCAATGTAGAGCATAATTTTTTAGGTACAATTAACATATATACATTTGTTGTCCCATTTTTTCCACTGTGGGCTGCCGTGAGATCTTTTATATATTTCCCTGTGCTGTACAGTAGAATCATGTTTATCTATTCTACAGTTGTGACCTCCCAGTTTATCTCTTACCAACCCCAAACTTTGGTAACCTAAACTTTGTATTCTCTGCCTGCGAGTGCATTTCTGTTTTGTATTTATGCGTTTTTAGTTTGGTTTGAAATTGTTTTTAGATTCCACTCATGAGCCATCTCATATGCTATTTTTCTATCTCTTTTTGGCTTACTTCACTTAGACTGATTTTCTCCTGGACCATCCATGTTGCTGAAAATCGCATTATGTTGTCAGTTTATAAGAATAACTTCTATTCCATTCTATAAATATACCACAACTTCTTTATCCAGTCAACTGTTGATGGACATTTAGGCTGTTTCCTTGTCTTGGCTATTGTAAATATTGCTGGCTATGAACATTGGGGTGCAGGTGTCTACCTGAGTAGGGTTCCTTCTGGATTTATGCCCAGAAGCGGGAATCTTGGGTTACATGGTATGACTATTCCTAGGCTTTTGAGGAATCTCCATCCTGTTTTCCACAGTGGATTCACCAACCTGCATTGCCACCAGCAGTGAAGGACAGTTCCCTTAAATCCACAGCCTCTCCAGAATTTGTCAAATTGTGGATATTTGAATGATGGCCATTCTGACTGGTGTGAGGTGATATCTCATTGCAGTTTTGATTTGCATTTCTCTGATAATCAGTGATATTGAGCATTTTCTGATGTGCCTTTTGATCATTTGTATGTCTTCCTTGGAGAATTGCTTGTTTAGGTCTTCTGTCCAATTTTGGATTAGGTAGTTTATTTTTTCTTATTCAGTTGGATGATCTGCTTGTATACTCTGGAGATCAAGCCTTTGACGGTTACATATGCAAATTTTTTTCCCATTCCGTTGTTTGTCTTTTTGTTTTACTTTCAGTTTCTTTACTGTTCAGAAGCTTGTAAGTTTCATTAAGTCTTATTTGTTTATTCTTGATTTTATTTCTTCTATGAGAAAATTTTCCAGACTTATGTCAGATAACGTTTTGCCTATATTTTCCTCCTGGAGGTTTATTGTATCTTGTCTTATGTTAAAGTGCTTTATCTATTTTGAGTTTATTTTTTTGTATGGTGCTCTAGTTTCATGGGAGTTTTCTAGCTTCATTGAATTACATGCTGCTGTCCAGTTTTCCCAACACAAGTTGCTGAAGAGACTGTCTTTATTCCATTGTATATTCTTGCCTCCTTTGTCGAAGATTAATTGACCAAACGATTGTGGGTTCTTTTCTGGGCTCCCTATTCTGTTGCATTGACCTATATGTATGTTTTTCTACCAATACAGTGCTGTCATGTTGACTATAGCTCTATAGTATTATCTAAATCGTTAGCGTAAAGAAATGCCACTGATATTTGAACCTTAATCTTGTAACCTTCTACCTTGTTTAATTCTTTGATCAGCTGTAGTAAATTTTGTCCGGATCTTGCAGGGTTTTCTATATATAGTAAGATATTCTCTGCATATACTGAGACTTTTAACTCTTCCTTCCAATTTACATCCCAATTACTTCTCTCTCTTGTTTGATTGCTGTGGCTAGGACTTCCAAGACTATCTTGAGTAGCAGTCGTGATTGGGTGCATCCTTGTCTTGATCCAGATTTTAGTGGGACGGGTTTGACTTTCTCACCATTGAGTACTATTCTTGCTGTAGGTTTGTTATCTATAGCTTTCAAGATGCTGAGATATATTCCTTCTATGCCCACTTTGGTGAGAGATTTTATAATACGTTGGTGTTGAATTTTATCAAATGCTTGTCCTGCACCTTTTGAGATGATCATGTGGTTTTGGTTCTTTCTCTTGTTGATGTGCTGTATTACTTTGATTGATTTGCATATGTTGAACCACCCCTGTGTCACTGGCATCATCCCTACTTGGTCATGGTGTATAATCTTTATTCTGTGTTGTTGGATTCTATTTGCTACTATTTTGGTGAGGATTTTGGCGTCTGGGTTCATCAGTGATATTGGCCTATAATCCTCTTTTTTGGTAGTGTCTTTCCCTGGTTGTGGTATCAGGGTGATTGTGGTTTCATAGAATGACTTTGGGAGTATTCCTTCCTTTTCAATCATCTGGGGATTTTGAGAAGGACTGTTATGAATTCTTCTTTTATGTTTGGTTGAATTCCTCAGTGAATCCATCCAGTCCTGAACTGCTATTTGTAGGGAGGTTTTATATTGCTATTTTGATTTCATTTCTAGTGCTCTGCTTTTTCCATGGGTTAGTTATATATTGATTCAGTCTTGGTGGACAGTATGTTTCCAGAAACTTGTCCAACTCCTCTAGGTTATACTTTTGGTTCAATATAATTTTCATAATATTCTCATAAGATATTCTGTATTTCTAATTTTTTATGGTATTTTCTACATACTCCTTTCTTATCTTGGTAATTTGTGCTCCCTGTCTTTTCTTCTTTTTGAGTTTGGCCAGAGGTTTTTTGGATTTTCTCACTTTTTGGAAAAAACAGATTTTGAATTGGTTGATATATTCATATGGTCTTTTTAATCTCTATTTTATTTATTTCCTCCCCAATATTTTAGGTTTCATTCCTTCCGCTGCCTTTTGGGTGTTTTTGTTCTTCTTTTCCTAGTTCATTCTGTTGATGGGTTAAATTGTTTAATTCTGGTTGTTCTTCTTTTTTGAGGAAGGCTTGTATCACTATAAACACCCCTCTCAGCAATGCTTTTGCTGTGTCCCATAAATTTTGTGGGGTTTTGTTTTCATTTTCTTTTGTCTCAAGGAACTTTATTTTTTCAGCTTTGATTTCTTCATTGACCCATTTATTTTTTAATAACATATTTTTTAATCCCCATGTTTTCCATTTGTTCGCCTTTGTTTCTCTGTGTTGATTTCTAGCTTCATGGCATTGTGTTCAGTAAACATGCTTTAGGTAAATTCTATCTTCTTAAAATTGCTGAGGTTTCTTTTGTGCCCATGTCCATCATGAATCCTGGAAAATGTTCCACGTGCACTTGAAAAGAATGTATATCCTATTTTGTGGGGGGTGCAATGCTCTGAAAATATCCACCAAGTCTAATAATTCTATTGTATTATTTAACTTCTCTGTTGCCTAATTTATTTTCTGTCTCAATGATCTGTCCAGTGATGTTAATGCAGTGTTGAAATCTCCAAATATGAATCCCACTTTAAATCTGTTAGTAATTATTTTATGTACTTATGTTCTCCTGTATTTGGTGCATATGTATTAACGAGTGTGCTATCCTCATATTCTATCACTCCTTAAATCATTATAAAACGTCCTTCTTTATTTTCTTTATGGCCTTTATTTTAAAGACTATTTTGTCTGAAATCAGTTCTGCAACACCTGCTTTTTGGCTTTTCAAATTTTATGGAATACCCTTTTCCATCCTTTCACTCTCAATTTTTATGTGTCCTTCTCTCTGAAGTGGGTCTCTTGTATGCAGCATTTGAAGGTTCTTGCTTTATTATCCATCCTGATACTCTATGATTTTCGACTGGAGCGTTTAGTCCAATAACATTTACATTAGTTGATGATAGGCTTATGTTTATTGCCAATTTGACCTTATCTTTGCAGTTGATTTGGTATTTCCTCTTTGTTTCTTTCATCTTCCTTTTATGGTTTGGTAATTTTCCTTTATATTGTCATGAATTTTCTTTAGTTTAGTGACTCCCTGATAAGTTTTTTTCTACTTGTTACCCTTTTTTAAAAGTCCATTATACCATTACTATAACTGCTTTTATTAAATGGATAGTAACATGATCTCAAACCCATCCTACCGATAACAAAACATTTTAAAAAGAAAGATAAAAAAATTCTCTATTTTCCTGTCTCCCTCTCCCACTCTCAATGTTTTGTATGTCTTGTTTTCAAATTTTCTGTTTATTTTATTTGTAATTCATGAGTTATCACCTTTCTAGCTGTGAGTTTCACATTTCTGTAGCATCCTGCTGCTTTTCTTTTTAAAGAAGACATTTCAATAATTCTTTTTGCATGGGTCTAGTTTTGCTGAACTTTTGAAGCTTTTTCTTGTCTGTAAAATACTTTATGTCTCCTTCTACCAGAAACGATAGTCTTGCTGTTAAAGTATCCTAGGATATAACATTTTTATCATTCAGGACTTTAAATATATCTTGCCACTGTCTTCTGTCCTGTAGTATTTGTGTAGTGAAATCAGCTGGGAGCCTTATTGGGATTCCGTTGTAACTCACTCTTTGCTATTCTCTAGCTGTCTTTAGGATCATATCTTTATCATTGACTCTGGCCACCTTAATTATATGTCTTGTTATGGGTGTATTTGTCTTCTCCCTGTTTGGGACACCCTGAGCTTCCTGTATTGGATATCTGATTCCTTCTTTAAGTTTCGAAAGTTTTCAGTCATGATTTCAACAAAAACTTTTGCAATCCACCTTGATCTTTCTTTCCCTTCTGGGACTTTTATTATGCTAAGTTTTGCATGCTTTCTATTATCCCATAGGTCCCTTACGCTTTTTCCATTTGTTTCTCATTGTTTCTCTTGTCACCCTACTGATTGGGTGCTTTCTATTGTCCTGTCTTCTAAGTCACAAATTTGTTACTCCGCATTATCTAGTCAGCATTGTGAACCCTTTAGATCATTCCTCATCTCAGTCAATGGGTTTACCTATTCTACTCGGCTCTTCTTTACAGCTTCCATTTCATTTTTGACATATTTTGTATCTCTAAACACTATCTATTTTCTTTCCTTCAGTATTTAGATGTCTCCATTTTTGAAATCTTCATCTAGTAGGATATCGATGTCTATTTCACTGATCGTTCTTTCAGGGGATTTCTCTTATTCTTTTAATTGGGAATTGTTTCTCTGTTTCTTCATCTTTCTTCTACCTCTCTGGCACTGTGGTTTATGGAGTATCAGTTATCTACTGTGGTCCTAAATGAGAATATCTACCTAATGCCTAGGTAGTAATACAACTTAGAAAATAGAAAAGAGAGAGAGAGACAATAAGAATTTTAAAGAAGGGAGAGATAAAGCTTTGAAGACGTTGTATACTGAATAATATTAAAACAAGTTGAAGCAGAGTTTTGAAAAATAATAATAATAAAAATATTTTAAAAAATTTCAAAGGATTGAAATGGGGGTATATATAATTGCCTAAGAAATAAAAATTAAGAGGGTAATAGAAAATGGAACCGGTAAAAACAGATTAAAACAAGATGGTGGTTGTGTCCTCCTGGAGACTGTGTACTTTTAATGTGAAGTCTTTCTATATTCATCCTGTTTTGGAAGCTCAGTTTGCTGTTTCCAGAGGCCCTTCATTGGAGCCCTCATCTTTGCTGCTCCCAGGGCATGTTGTCAAGCAGATCGCTCCTACACCCAACACTGGGTCAAGTTCAGCTCATTTTACTGTGGGCTGGCTTGTCACTGCCCTGCTCGATGCTGCAGTCAGATGTTGCAGACTGACCAGGCTGGATTGTGCATCACGCCCTCTCCCAGCACCATGGTCAGGGGCTGCATTCCAGCTCAAAAGTTGAGGGGCCACCCGCGCCCTCATGTTGCCGATCCCTCTGCTGCTCTGTGCCAGTATGCGCTCTGCCTCAGGTCTGCAAATCAGAAGTGGGCTCAGGGAAGACTGAGGAACAGCCCTGTACCTGGTCTGGGCCAAAATCCACCTCCTTGTTTGTCTTGGCAGACAAGTTCTCTGAGGAACCAGGACAGAATGGTCATATTTGCTTCATGCTGTTGACAAGTCTCAGTCTGGCCCTAGATGCTGCTAAGTCCTTAGGTGTAGATGCAGGTTTTGCCCCCACTGCTGCCTGGGTGCAAAGCACCTGAGGCTATGGTGGCTGTGTCTGAGCCCCAGCTCTCTTTACCTAGAAACTTTTGTGGAGTTTCAGAGATGGGGATTGCACCCTTCCCCCAACAGGGCACATCTGCCCTGTTGTTTTATGGAGGGCCCATGTTGTTCTGCCCTGTGCACCCACAGCCATGGCTCAAAACCCACTCAATTCTGCTGGGCTGCCGCAGTGCAGCCATCCCCATCACCACCCAGTTCAGGCAGCATGACCCAGCCCTCATCGTCGGGGCTGAATCTTGGGCTGGGTGTCTGTGCCTGTTTAACTTAGTTCTGTCAGTCAACATATACTCTGTAAAGATCCAAGACTTGGAGGCTCCCCCTCCATCCTGCCAAACTCTCAGTTGGAGAGGGGAGACCGAGTGAATGAGTGCCAGTCCATCTTTGCAGCTTCCTCCCCAAGGGACCTGTCCCACTCTGTTTTGCCTTTTCTTCTTTCTTTCTTCCTTTTCTCCTACCAGATTTTATGCATCTTTACCTTTTGAAGTGGACAATGTTCTGCCAGATTTCTTCAGGATCTCTGGTTAGCTGAGTGAGTCTGTGGATGTGAGTCTTGGTTCATTTGTGGGAAAGGGTGAGTATCGAGCATCCTTCTACTCCACCACTTTGGCCTCCACCCCCAAAATGGCTCACTTTATGGTGGAAGATAAACACAGCCTGGAAGTAGATGGAAGAGACATTTCATGGAAATGATAAGAAAGTGCAAATTGCAATGCTCAAGTCATACAAAATACATTTCAAAGTAAGGGCCACAGTGAAAGATACATCTGAGATTATATAATAAAAAAGAGATCAATATTAAAATAGGGTTTACACTCATTCAATTATATATGGACCCAACACCATAGATTCTAAGTATATAAAGAAATATTAGTAGACATGAAGGAATTAATTGATTATAAAACAATAATAATAGATGAATTTAACACCTCAATATTCTGATAGCCAGATCATCCAGAAAGAATATCTGTAAGGAAATAGAGGTCTTAATAATATATTAGATCATTTAAACCTAACTGGGTTATTGGACACTGAATCAGAAAAGCAGAACACATAAACTTTTCAAGTGTGCACAGGATGTTATCTAAGGAAATAACCACAAATTATGTCATGAAATGTGCCTCAGGATCTTTAAACAAGTATAGATTACAGCAAGTATTTTTCCATACACATAAATATGAAACAATGCATCAACTCTAGAAACAACAAGAAAAGCCCAAACATGCGATTAAACAACATTCTTTAAAAAAATAAAATAAAACAAGGTCAAAGATGAAATCAAAGTGGTAATAATATCATACTTATAGACAAATTACAATGAAAACATAGCTTCATAAAATGTATGGGATGCAGCAAAGACAAATCTATGAGAGAAATTTAGGACAATTAATGCCTTCTACAAGGAACAAGAAAAACCTCACACAAAGGACCAAGCATACCACACAAAATAACTAGAAATAAGAACAAAACCCAAAGGCATTTGAATGAGAAATCTTTAATTAGTAGGTTTAAAATAAATGAAATAAAAATCAAAAAATAAGTTAAATATCCTAAAGTCATGAGCAATTATTTTCTTAAAAATATTAACGAACTGGTAAGCATTTAGCCCTGCTTATCAAGAAATACACAGAGTGGACCCAAACAAAATAAGAAATGAAAGAGCAGAAATAACATCTGATATTACAGAAATGCAAAAAACATTATGAAAACACTATGAGCTGTTACGTGACCACAACTTGGGCGACCGAAATCTATTGGACACATTTCTAGATACGTGCAGCCTACCAACACTGAATAAAGAGAAAACAGAAAACTTGAAAAGAGCAATCAGTATAAGCTAAATAAAATGTATAATTTTGAAAACACCCCTTGAACAAAATGCCTGAATGCCTTCACTTAACCTCTTTCCCCCCAACTAGTTTAAAAAATGAATGAGGAAGGACAATTCCCAAAGTTATTCCATTAGGCCACCATTACCCTGATAACAAAACCAAAGACATTACCAAAAAAAAAAAAATGAAAATGAAAATCCAATATCCTAGATGAATATACATTGAAAATCCTCAAAAGAACATCAACAAATCAATCCAGCAATACATAGAAACGATTATACATGATGATCAGTTGGATTTCTTTCAGAGTCACAAGGATGGTTCAAAATATACAAGTCAATCAGCATGACACATATCTAATAAAGGAAAGACAAAATTCAAAGGACCAGGTCAATACACACAGAAAAAGGATTTGACAAAATTCAACATACATTCATGACCAGAACTCTCATGAAAGTGTGTATAATGGGAACATCTCGCAGCATAGTAAAGGCCATTTATAACAATTTATACTACTCAGAGGGAAAAGCTGAAAGCCTTCTGGGTAAATTCGGGAAGAAGGCAAGGACTCCAACTCTCACCACTTCTGTTCCATAGTAATACAAGGAAGGAAAAGGAAAAGAAAAAGAAGTAAAAGAAACACAAAATGGAAAGAAAGAAGCAAAATTGTCACCAGTACTAATGGCATAATCATCTACACAGATAGTCCTAAAGGCTCCACACTGACTGTTATGAATAATAAATAATTTCAGTAAGGGAGCAGGGTACAAGTTTAAAGTAAAGAAGTCTCTTGCATTTCTACACATTAATCATGAAATACCCTAAAACTGACATTTAAAGCAATACTATTTAAAATCCCATTCCATGGAATATCTTGGAATAAATGTAACCACATATGTGAAAGATCTACACACTGAAAATAATAAAACATTGACAAAGTATATAAAAATGATTCAAAGAAATGGAAAGATGTCTTGTGCCCTTGGATTGAAAGAGTTCATATTGTTAACATGGCCGTAACACAGAAAGAAACCTACAGATTTAGTGAAATTAATGTTATGAAGCTGTAGAATTTTCCAAAGAAGCAGAAAAAATAACTCTAAGTTTTACATGAAACCATTAAAAATAGTCCAATTGATCTTGAGAGAAAACAACAAATCTGGAGATACAACCCTCCCAGATACCTTACTATACTAAAATCCTACTGTAATAAAATCAGCATGACATTGAAACAGAGACATAATCAATAAAAACAGAGAGCCTAGAAACATTTCCACACACCTATGAGCAATGAATCTATGATAAAAGAGGCAAAAGTATACAATGGATAAAGACAGTCTCGTCAATGTTTGGTGTTGGGAAAGCTGGACATATACATGTAAAACAGTGAAATGAAAGCATTCCCTGACATCATATACAAAAATAAACTCCAAGTGTATTAAGGACTTAAATGTAAGACCTGATCATATAAAACTGATAGAAGGGAATATAGGTGATACCATATTGGTAAAATATCATAGGAATATTTTCTTATATCAGTCTCCTAATGCAAAAGAAATAAAAGCAAAAATAAGCAAGTGAGACCGAAACAAACTTCAAAACTTCTGCACAGCTAAGGAAACAATGAATGAAATGAAAACACTGTCTGTTAATTGGAGAACATTTTGGCAAATAATTCAAGTGACCAGGTTTTAATAGAAGTAACATGGATTTAGTTTACACAACTCATTGTGAAAAGCAAAAACCCAATCAAAGACAAGAGCAGAGTAACTGAGTTAATATTTTTCCAAAGAAAACTTACAGATGAGTAATGGGCAGGTGATAAAATTGCTCAACTTTACTAATTATTAGGTAATTGCAAATCAAAACCACAATGAGGTATCACTTCACACTGGTAAAATGGCTATTATCAAATAGTCTACAAATGGAAAGTGTTGGAGACGATGTGGAGGTAAGAAATCTCTTGTATACAATTGGTAGGAATGTAAATTGGTACAGCTTCTATGGAAAACAGTATTCAGATTTCTTTAAAACCTAAAACAGAACTACCATATGAAACAGAAATACCTCTCCTAGGAAAAATCTGGGGAAAGAACCCTAAATTGAGAAGAAACAATGTTCACAATAGCACTGTTTTTAACATGAAAGACTGGGAGGCAATCCAAGAGTCCATAGTAGAGTATGGACATAAGAAGATATCATGATTCTATGAATATGCAATGGAATATTAATCAGACATTAAAAAGTACAACACATTGCTATTTCAGCATCCTGAATGGACCTAGTAAATTTTGTGCTTAGTGAGGAAAATTAGACAACGACAAAAGTATCTAATATAATTAATATGTTGAATCTAAAGAATAACAAATATCTATGTACATCTATCTATAGGTATCTATTGATAGATGACAGATAAATAGAAGGATAGACACATAGATACATGGTAGATAGATAGATAGATAGAAAGATAGATAGATAGATAGATTGATTGATAGAGACAGGGTAAAGAGAGAGAGATTAGATAGGCAAGACTGAAACAGACTGAAAGATATGGGAAAAAATTTATGATTACCAAAGTGGAAGGGAAGGACAATTTTATGGTACTATATTGAGACATATAAAGTAGTATACATAAACGAGAGAAGCAACAAGGATAATCTGTATAGATCAGGGAATTATACATAATAACTTATAATAATTGAATGTTAAAGGTATTCTAATAATTTATAATGCAATATAATCCACAAAGAGTTTGGAAACTTTATGCTGTACATCTGAAACTACACAATATAATACATTTACTCTACTTCAATTAAAAATAAAACATCTCATGTATAATTTAGTAATTTTTCCACTGATAGACGCTTCCTTTAATATTGATATATTTTTACTCTTTACCTTTTATGATTTCTGACTCAAATAATTTCTATTACTCTTTTGAACATGTTACCAGATTGATGTATATATATTTATTGCCCCTGATATCCTATTTTTCTCTCATTAATCCATATATTATAATAGCATTTAAGAACATACCCAAAGAAACAGTTGTAAATTTCTCATGTCTGCTTAGCATTTTGTTCAATGTTATGCATATTTTTGCCATTATATTTTTCTCAGAAGAGCTCTTTTCTGTACCCCATGTAAGGTGTCTCAGTTTTGTATTTTTCATCTCATTCATGTTTTGTTTATCTGGTAAAGTCTTTATTTTCACTTTATATCTAAGTGATAACTGTGCAAGGTAGAGTATACTTGGGTGAGAGATTTCTTATTTCAGTAGTCTGAAAATGCCATTTAATTTAAACTTGGCCTATGTTTCCTGCTTAGAAGTCTGCTGAAAGTCTAATGGGGGTTCCTTTGTAGATTATCATAACATTTTTTGGCTACCTTTAAAATTTTCCTCTGTCATTGACTAGCCAACTTGCATATGATGTATATTGAAGGAGTTCTCTTTGCCTTAAACTTATTGGTGTTTTTTGGCTCATGGACTTGTATATCAGTTCCTTACACAGGTTCAGAAAGTTATCAACTATTACTTCTTTAAATCATCAGCTACCTTCTAACTTTCTTCTCCCTCCAGGATTTCACTCTAAAGTGCACTTCCTGAAGAAGTCTGTTGGCTAGTGTAGAATTTCCTCACTTTTTAATATCTTGTATCCCTGCGCTCCTCCATCATTTCAAGTTTTGTATTGGTGAGTTTGCTAAAGTCTCTTCCACAAAAGCAGTCTGCTCCCAATGCTTTCTCTTGCATTCTTCATCTCAGTTATTAAGTTCATTTGGTCCTCCAATAATATTTGGTTATTTTTAGTTTCAGTCTCTTTGGTAATGTATTCCTTATCATCATTTGATTTATTCCTAAGCTCACTAAACTGCTATCTGAGTTTTGTTTTTTGTATTGAGTTTCTTTATGACACCTATTTGGATTCTCTATTAGTTATATGGCAATATACCATGACTTTGGTTTGTTTTCTGCACGGTTGACATTGTGTGTCTGTGTGCGTGTGCTTATTCGTGTGTGTCTGTGTCTGTTTTGGTGTCTGTGGCTGTGTAACTGTGTGTGTGCGTGCACTATAATGTTACAGTGATTGGTCATGATCTTGGTAAATTATTGCTCTGATGACACTAAATAACACTTCTGGAGTTGGAGCCCTTGCTTTTGTTTTCTGGTAGTTTGCAATATTGCACAATTTTTGGTTGTACTTACCTAAGCTTCCTCTGATAATATTTCAAAATGTCATTTTCCAGTTGCTACTGTCTGGATAAAGATATGCTTTCATTGTCACTTCTTAGACTTCTCTGGAAGTTAATGCCACTGTTGTCACTGGTATAGTGAACCCTTTCTTTTATCTGATA
The DNA here is from genome assembly GCF_048564905.1 of Vicugna pacos. Taxonomy (NCBI): domain Eukaryota; kingdom Metazoa; phylum Chordata; class Mammalia; order Artiodactyla; family Camelidae; genus Vicugna; species Vicugna pacos. Next base: position 1,880,361 of record NW_027328737.1, read on the forward strand.
TCCCTTGAGACTCAGTTTACACATTGAGGAAATGTGTAAAGACAGGTGGGTATTTGGAATCAGACAAGTGCCTTTCCCATGTCCAGTTTTGCAAGGTAATTTGTCTCCACCAATATGAATGGGGAATTAGGACAGTGTCATGAATGTCTAAGTGTCTGAAGGATGGAATTTCTGTCTCCATTGTGGCTCCCTCCTAGTTACCTGTGACCATGAGTACTGGTGCAGTTGGAGGCAGAAGCTGTGTGAACCACTGAGATGCAGTTTCTTCTGGGATCTCTGAGCCTGTGGACTCAGATACCCTAGTAAGTAGGCCTTGGTTACAGGCACCGAAATTGCTCTTCCCTCAGCTGAGCCTCCTTTATGTGTTTTAGCCCACCAAACTTCAGCTTTACACATGCGTTCTGGAGTATTGTTTTGTGATGTAGTCATTTTTGTTGAGATGTGAACTGAAGTTGTAAGGGGAGAGATAAAAATAGTTTAAACTTATGTCACTTTTTTCAAAGAATATACATTTTCATTTAAAAGCTTAAATTCTAATTAGGACATTATAAGAACAGTAAAGAAATTGAACAAATCACCTCCCTTAAGGTCATAGTACTACAAAATATTCTGAGTTTCCTGGGTTATTTTCTTCATTGTTTTTCCCACATACATGCACATTTTACTAAAATATATGCCTATAATCTCTTTAAAATCATTTAAATTATTAAAATATATCTTTGTGCTGTAAATATAACACTGTTGCTTCTCTAATTTATAACTGGTAACTTGCACATTTCTGTCTTCACCATCCTTCTTGTCTGTCCCCAAAGGAAAACACTACTTGGTACACTACACATATATATGTGATTCTGCTCCTGTTTCTTTTTGATTATTTCCCTTATATCTTTAGTTTCCTCATATAAGTGATAACTTAGAGTATTTTTCTCAGTATGATTTATTTTCATATGTAAAACACTCTATGATTCCAGTCACATTTTTCCAAACGAAAGAATTTTATTTTTTGATATGACAATGACTAAGTATTTATTATGTTATCTATATCTCACATCTACTTCAGCCAATCATCTGTTGATGGGCAGTTGAGTTGTGTATTTATCCTAGGCTACTTTAAATGATGATGTTAAGAACATTGGGGGTAATATATCCTTTAAAGTCAATGTTTTCATGTTTTTACAGATTTATGTCAAAAACTGGAATTGCTGTAACATATAATACTACTATTTCTAGTTTTCTGTGCACTGTTTACACTTTTATATTAGTGGATGAATCAATTAATGTTTCCACCAACATGCACCTGGGTTCCCTTTTATCAACATTCTTATTAATGTTTGTTATTTGAAGACTTTTTTAATAGCCATTTTGTTTGCTGTGAGATTATATTTCATTCTGGTTTTTATTTAAGATTTCCTAATGAATAGCAATGTTATGTTTCTCTTTACGTAAATGAAAATCACCCACATATCTGTTTTTGAAAAGTTTCCATGAAGATCCTTAAACTGTTTATAGTTGGGGCCTGTGTTTTAAAATATTGACTCTAATATGCTACATATATACTATGGATATTAACACCTTGTTGATCTCATTGTCTGAAATTTTTCCATTTATTCTGTGTGTTGTCATATGTCTTGTAGAATGTTTCCTTTGCTCTGCAAATGGTTTCACACTTCACACTTATACAAGAAGTAGAATCCCTGTATCCCTAAGTACATCTAATTTTTCCTACATAAATTTAAAACTATTATTGATAATTTTTCTTTTTTTTTTTAATTAAGAGACAGATCACCAATTAATATTGCTATGATTTAACTCAAAGTCAGTTCTCCTCATGTTTTTGGTCAGAAATTGTACAGTTTCATGTTTTACATTTAGGAAATTATTCCATTTTTATCTTATTTTGTATTCTATGGAAGGAAGTGCTCATAAATCTTCCTTTCACATGTACTGTCCAGTTTTCCCAGAACTACTTGGTGAAGAGACTGCCTTTTTTCCATTGTATACTCTAGCCTCCTTCATTGTAGACTAATTGACCTTATGTGTGTGGGATTATTTTTGTAATCTTTACTTGTTCCATTGATCTACGTGTCTCTTTCAGGGATATATTTTGATGTTTTGATTACTGTAGCTTTGTAGTACGTTATAAATTCAGGGAGGATAATACCCACATCTTTGTTCATTTTTCAAAGATAATTCTAGAAAATTTGGGTCTTTCCTATTTTTGTTTAAATTTTATTGTTTTTCACCTTGTTTAGAGAAGAAACATATGGATTTTGTGAGAATAGAAATTTATTAAAAGTAAAAACTTAAGAAAAATAGCAAAATTTGGAGGATAAATCATACAATATTAAACAACCTGTGGATTGCTGTAAAAATCAAAGGAAATATATATAAAGAAAAAGGACAACAAAAACAACGTCTATGGGGTTTAGCAAAAGCAGAATTAATAGGGATACTTATAGCAAAATAATCCCACTTATAAAAATAAGAAACATCTCTCTCTTATAATATAATCTTACAAACAAAAGATGTAGCAAAATAAGAAATAAATTGTTAGTAGAAGAAAAGAAATCTGAAAGGTCAGAACATAATTAAAATGAAGATTAAAAATAGAAACATTCAATCAAACTAAATAATGGCTTTTGAAAGATAAATAAAATAGATAAACGTTAACCAGACTCATGAGAAAAAAAGAGTACAGATTAATATACTCAGAAATAAATGAGAAGTTACAGTTTATATCAAAGAAATACAAAGCATCATAAGAAGATACAGGAATGAGCAACAGAAAATATGAACAGATTACCACTAATGAAATTGAATAAGTAATTAAACAAATTTCCCATGAAACAAAATTCCAGGCCTAGATATCTTCACAGGTGAATTCTGCCAAACATTTTGAGAAGAGCTATCACCTATTCTTCTCAAAGAATTCCAAAAATTTGCAGTGGAGAAAAGGCTTCCTACCCCAACTTTCTTTATCACACTACTACTAAAACTGGAACAAATACCTCAGAAAATTACAGGTTAAATACTACTGATAAACATTGATGAAAAACTCATCACTAAATGTTTGCAAAGCAAAAAATACATTAACAGGGTTATATATTATCATTAAGTCCATTTTAATCCAGGGCTACAAAAGTGATTCATTTCCTACAAGTTAATCAATAAGATACACCACAGTAAGAAATTAAAAGTGATTCATTTCCTACAAGTTAATCAATAAGATACACCACAGAAAGAAATTAAAGAATAAAAATTATATAGTCGCATCAATAGTGTCATAAAATATTTTGACAATTCATTAACTATTTAAGATTATATTTCTCCTCAAAGTGGACATGAGGAATCATACAACACAGTTAAGGTCATATATGACAAGAACTCAGCGAACATGACACTCACTGATTTAAAGCTGAAAGCATCTCCTGTAAGAGCAGGGAGAAGACAAGAATGAACACTCTTACCGCTTTTATTTAGTATAGTATTGGAAATTCTAGCCATAGCTATCCAAAATAAATGGAAATATATTATAGCTAATTAAGAATAGGGGTAAAAGTATCTGTTTGCACAGGACATACTTTAAACAGAAATCCTATAGATGGCACCTCAAAACTACTAGGACTTATGAATGCATTTGGTAAAATTTCAGAATGTAAAATTAACATACAGAAATATTGCATTTCTGCACACTAACAACAAGCTAACAGATAGAGAAAGTGAAGGAATAGTCTCATTTACAGTTGCATTAAAAAAAAAAAAAACGAAATATATCTAACCAAGGAGGTAAAAGACCTGTACACAGAAAACTATAAAATATTTATAACAGAAATTGAAGATAAATTAAACAGACAAAAGGATATACTGTGTTCATTGATGAGGAAAAAATTATTGTTTAAATGATGGTACTAGCCAAGAAAATACATTAAATAAATTCATTGCCTATAAAAATACCATGGGCATTTTCAGAATTTACAATAAATAATACTAAAATTTACATGTAAACACAAAAGAATTGAAATTACTAAAAAAAAAATGAAAAGGATACAAACAATAAACACAAACATATTTGACAAAGAAAAAAGAGGAGGCATCACTTTCCCTGATTTAGAACTATAATTCAAAGCTTCAGTAATAAAAATAATATGGTAGTGGCACAGAAAAAAGAAAATAATTGAACACAAAGAATGCCTGAGAATGAAATCAGATAGTTGTGGTCATTTAGCCCATTACAAAAGAAATGAATATACAGTGGGTGAAAGGTAATCAACAGGCATATGAAACCGATCAACATCACTAACCATCAAAAAAATGCAAGCCTAAAACACAGAAAGATTGTATGTCAGTCCTGTCAGAATGAATATTATCAAAAAGATATCAAATATAATTGTTGGTGACGATGTAAGTGAAACAACACTGATGCACTGCTGGAGTGAATGTAAATTTGTGCTGCCACTTTGGAAAACAGTATGCAGTTTTATTTAAAAATTAAAAATGAAATATAATCCAACATTTCCATATCTGGATACTTATTCCAAGAAAATAAAAACATAAACTAGAAAAGATAAATTCAAACCTATATTCACTGCAGCATTATTTACAATAGAGAGGATATAGAAGCAAGTTAATTGTTCAACAATAGATGATGGATAAAGAAAATGTGTGTTTATAGTATATATATCTACCCATCTATATTTTTTATTTTTATATTTTATAGATCTATCTATCTATCTATCTATCTATCTATCTATCTATCTATATGTACACAAACAGATAAAAATACAATGGGTTATTACTCAGCTATAAAAAGAATAACTTCTTCATTTGCAAACAATAGTTAGACCAAGAGGGTAATATGCTAAGTGAAAAAAGTCACAAATAGAATGACAAATGCTGTATGATTTTACTCATATTAGGAATTTAAAAGAAATGAGCATAACACAACACAAAATGAGATATAGGTATAAAAAGTAACAGCTTGTTCAGAAGAAGGAGGGTAATTGTGTGAGGAAAAAGAAATATTTGACAATAAAGAGAGAAAATTTTCCGCTTGCAAATTAAATGAGTCAGGGGCAAGAAATGTGCTGTATTGGGAATAGTAAATAACTATGAAATATCTTTAAATAGCAACATATAATAACTAGATATATTCTGGAGATCAGGTTGAAATGTACTAAAAATATCAAACAGTACGTTGTGTAAGAGGAACTAACACAGTTTATGGATTAAAGTACATTTCAAAAACAAACACACTTATAGAAAAATATTAGATTTGTAGTTAACAGAGGCAGGGGTTGGGAAAGGACGATTTGTTTAATGCACTTAAAAGCTACAAACCACCAGCCGTAAAATAAATGTGTCCTAGGGATGCCCCATAGTAACATGAAAATTAAAATTAATACTGCTTTATGTTATATATGAATGTTCTTAAGGGAGTAGACCCTAAGTTTTCTCATCACAACCAAAAGGCAAATTGTATCTCTTTAATATTGTATCTAAATGAGATAATGAATTCTCCGTAAAGTTGTTATGATATTTATTTAATGATACTTGTATATCAAATCAGTTTCCTGTGCACCTAAACTTATACAATGTTTTATGCCAATTATATCTCAATAAAAGTGGAAGGAAATATGGAAAGTCAATATTCACTTATTCCCAAGTCATTTCTCATGATTGTTTCTGCAGCAAGTAAACTTGAACCATGATATACTTAACCTAGGTAAAGATATTAATAGAGTGATTCCAATAAATAATACATAAAGATACTAATAAAATTAGTGCTTTACCATGCCTTTAACTTTCTTCATGTTAACAGCCCACTGCTTCTGTAGGCATCAAAATTTCACTCTGTGTATTCATCTGAGATTAGGGAATGGATACAAATTTAAAACTGGCTGCTCTTGCTGTGAGTGATAAAGTTCACTGTCTCTGACCGATGGTCTCAACTCCAAAACAGATTCTGTAAGAAATGACATGTTAGGTTGCTAAAAATCTCAGCATGGTAAAATCTCAGAACTCCTACAATTCTTAACTGTTTTGCAATGGGAATGCAATATTGATAAAGACTTGATTTTGCATAACAATGTGGTGTTTTCTCATGGTTGCATTAGGGGTTGTGAGGATAATTCCTCAGATCCACAACAAACATTCTTGCTCAAATGCTAGGCAAAGAAGTGTAAAGGTTCTGCATTATTAGTACTGAGGACTGCTTTCAAAATGATGACTATTCTCACTTTATTCCAGGTAGTCCAAGGAAAGAAATGTTTTTGCAATTTCTAGGTGAACGGGAATAAGTCAGTGGTTCAGTCTCTATAAATTTGTCAAGGGGTGATCAAAGCCAAGATAAATTGTGTCAACAATGAGAATTAGAAGGAAAAAGAAATTAGACATAGGCTTAAATTAGAAAGGAGACACAGTCCTTTGCTGGGCTCTAGGGACTGGAGAATGAATATGCCTCAGTCCAATTCAAGGGTTCAGTGGCTTGGCCCTAGCATCAGCTCGGGGTTCAATGAAAAGTTAACAATTAGTATACTGGGTGAAATATAATCTACCTCTCCCTGATCAGAAGAAAATTTGGTGGCTCAATGAAACTCTTAACTCAGAGAGATACTGCCAGATGTAGAAGAAGAATTCACTGATGACCCAACTAAGACAAACTTAGTTACTGGTTGACAATGCATTTGCATACACACAAACAGTGGTAGACAGATTTATAGTAGTTAGTGGGAAGAGTTCTGTGGGCAGAGCTCAGAGAATAGTATTCAAATCACCAGCCAACTTTTGTACTTTTGCCAATAGTCGAGGTTTCCCAGGTAGAAAATTAGAGATGGAGTAACCAACAATATTCTTCTTTAGGATTTCTGATTTTAAAAGTAAACTGAAGCTTTTGACTAATCAGTATAGAACCTTGTTAAGATGATCACGGTAAGACCCAGTGTCTGATAAGGGAGCTGGAAATTAGCTGCTGAAGCAGCCGATCTCAACCCCAGACTGCTAATATAAGCAACAAAATAGTCACCATCATAATTCAGCTGACAAGTTTAAAGCTTGATGTTTCTGTTGTAGGAAAAACCACTGTTGTTCAGACACAGATCTCCTACTGCAAGTGGGCTCTTTTCTTCTCTTGGTAATGGTCATATTGGTGGGATATGCAAAAGATTACCCTGGCGCATTTGCTCTTTCTCCAGATTATCAAAGACTCTCTTCACAATAGGTGACATATTTCAGGACTCAATTTTGCCATTCCAGTCTTATCAGCTGACACTGGCTGCATGATTATGAGCAGAAGCCTTAGAAACCCTGACCTTGCCTACAATTTTTCCAGCATTTCAGGGCATTTCACATTCTGTAAATGCTTCACCTTTTATTTTAAAATAATGGGAAATAGTCAAAGTCTTCCATGAATATTTTATATTTCCTAATATCTGCAGAAAATTGTTACTCATGCAGTTGGACAAATTTTTAATTCAACCACCCTCACCTCCTTCTAGTCCACACAATTTAGATTGCAGTTCGGTTACTGTATATGACCACCCCAACCAAGGGGCTATTACCTCTTTGATACTTCCTGTGTGAAGGTTAGAAGGGGCAGAAGTTATGTAGTGTGCATAAACCTACATTAAATATTTGCAATATCACTCTCTCCTCTGGTAAAGGCTCTGATTCTAATAAGTAAATTAATAATAAGGCAGTATAGTTATTAGTATGGGGAAGAGAATCAGCTATTTTGGGGTGGGTGGGGGATGAAGTGTCAGAAAAAAATCCAGCAAATGAGAATGAAATGCTTTAGGCCTCTGGAGGCGTGAATTAAGTAGAAAATAATACTTTGTCTTCTGTACCTACTTCCAATTACTGTCTTGAGTGGCTAGTCCATGGGTTATGAAAAGAGCTAGTTTGTTGTGAAGAGTAAAGACAATAACGAAATAGTTTGAAAACCATGAGAGTTTTGTTGTTACAGGAAAGTAGATTTTGCTTAAAGTCAACAAGCATTTTTCTTTCAATAAATACTAAAATGCATCCTGTGGCATGTGCTGTGCTTACTGTGCTGGTATCCAAGTTAGACAAGGAAAGGGGGATAGACCAAAAACATCTGGATGAGGTGGTATCTGTGCTGAGACTGGGAAAGTCTAAGTTTGAAAAAGGAGGACACCCAAAATCCAAGGATGAGCTGGAGCAAAATTGGTGAGGTTTCATCTAACACAGTTGACCAGAATTTGCCTGGATGTATCTCCAGATACAGAGAAACATAAAGACATGCCAAGGTAGTCAGATGCCAGATTTATAAAGAAATGACTAAACTAAGTTGAGTTTGTGTGCTTAGAGTTGGAAAGGCATTAAGTGCCACCCTGAGGACGTAAGCTTGTCTTTGGCTGGAACATAAAAGCAACATAAAGTATCGACTAGAAAATATAGTGTAGACTCTTGAGGGCAGGAAATGAAAGCACCAATTGTAATGCTTTGAGAACAGCACAAAGAACACCATAGATAAAATTACTTCTTAAATTCTACCACATGCTGAATGTGCCTTCTGAGACTACATCATGGGACTGTTATGATACTAGGAATGATATAGTAGAGACCATTACCCCTGGGCCGGTTCCTGCCTTTAACTCCTGTTCCAACCTAACCTAACTTAACACTTTGAATACTTTCCAGGATGAACCAGAAACCACTTAGTACTTTTCCGTCTCTTCATGTTTTAGTCTTTCCCCAAATTCTTCCATTTTCTCTTATTCCTTACAAAACATTATTTATATTAACTCCCATATTGTTCTATCAAATGATCATATCAAACAAATATATTTTTTTGTTTAAATGTTAATTTAGTCTCCCATTTAACTCTTAACTCAATTAAAATAAAAATAGGTAAATACAGGTACACATCTATGTTTATTGTTCAAATAAGAAAATTGGAGATATTTGTCGACATTTGCCGACATCAATTTTAATCTTGTTATCCTGCATAATCTGGTAGTCCTCTGGTAGATCAGTTTTGATTAGGATGACTTTCATAAACTGAAGATATCTGATGAGTTGGCCTTGAAAGAGAGATAGCTGATGCATCAGCTATCACTGGCGCTGGAGATCGTGGGTTGATCCCTGGTTGAAGTTTAGAAAAACGACCTTCATTGGCAGATATGTTGAGATATCTATTTGGAAAAATAGAAGTCTCCACCATCTGTCCAAAATAATTCCTCTGCAAGGGAGACAAGTTGCTGTACTGAGAAATACATGTTGTAGTTGTAATGAAGTTCACAACACGGCCATTTGCTTCAATGCTGCTGCTTTGAGAGTGCCCGTGGAGAGTGGTCAACTGACTTAAAATAGCACGTTGATCCACTGTAATATTTTCTGGTTGTCTAACTGACATTTATGATGGAGGAGAAAAATCACCTCTGATCGGGATAGTTGTATCACCAATTATGTGGCTAGTAGAGGGCTTTCTTATTAGTGGCATGTTTAAATTTACAGAAGGTAAAAATGCACTTTCTCCACTACTGTAACCCACAAAAAAAGAATTATTATTATCCAAATTACCCACTGCATTATAGAGCTTCTTGTTGAAATCTTCATCCAATGAAGGTAACAGAGAGGCAGTTTTAATACCACTCTTCTTTTTATTCTCACTAAAAGCTGGGGACAGCCTCGTTTAACATTTGGGTTATGATAGAACTGCAGCTACAACCAAAGTTGAAAGATTTTAGTAATAATTTAAACCAAAATACAACACTATAATAAGCCTAACCTATAAAACCTCAGACTTCACGTTTACTATGCAAAGATAATATCATCAAAATATGAACATTGCTGACGACATTTTGAATTTCCTTGTTTCGAAAATACACATTTATATAGTATAGTCATCAAATATAAGAAGTTAGCATTTGCAGTAATGGTGAATGCCACTTTTTAAAAGCAGCTTAAATACCTTTATTTAGATTTCTGGTAAGATTCATAGTTGCCATCAAAGTTTCTTATAATCAGTATAGTTTATACACTGTCCTTATTTTTTAGAAAAAATAAAGGATTTTAGCCGTAGTAGTTTTATACAATTTTCAAAATCTAGCTTTACATTTATATTACCATAGATTGATGTACAAAATAAAATTTTATATATAAGTTACCAAGTGGTAACCAAAGTTTCTGAATACCTTGCTTAAAAAAGAGACTTCTTTTTCTTCTGCCAGTAAGTCTGGTAGAAATGCAGATCTTTGAAAATTCTGCTGCACTTTCCTAAACCCATAAAGTTTAAGCTGTCTAAGTAACCTTTTCATGCTTCTAGTTTCAAATATTCTGAGAGGGCCTATCTTTCCAAAATTTCCTTCTTAAAGACATCTTCATCAATCACTATGGAAGTTCCATTATCATCCCAACAGATGGATTTAAACTGGTCACTCCCTGCCATTTTCCAGAGTTTTCTTGGGAATGTCAGAGAACGAAACTCATTATCTTTATCTGGTTCAGAGACACAATGTGTGTAACATGGCCTTTTAATTAAGGATCCTTCAGACAAAGTGTGAAAAGCATTTTCTTCAATCATAGACCTCAAGTCCAAGTCCCCAGAGAATGTTTGATCACACAATAGAGTTCTACCAGAGTTTCCTGAATCAGTAGGTCCATCTTTACGAGACACATCTTGATTTTCTGAAGAAACATGTGCCACTTCATATAAATTTTTCTACAGCTACTATTCTAATCTGCATGATTTTGAGCACTGCAGCTTCAAATGGTGCTTTGGCAGGACTGCACAGATAAACTGCTAGGCCATCACAGTCATTCTCGATCTGAGTATATGTCACATCACAAAACGACTGGTCTCCTAGCAACCCAGATGTACCATTTAGCCAGTGTTTAGTTCTCATTTATCCAGTAAAAATGAAACATATAGGATGCTTATTTTTATAGTGTGATCTGCAAATATTATCTGCACAAAATATTTTTAAAGAATTTAATTTTGGGGTCTTTTTAATAAAACCAAACTCCATCCTTTTGTACACAAATTTATGACAGATTAGTGAACAGAGTATAAATACTGCAGAAAATATATAAAATAATTTTAAAGTTTAGGAATTTAAAGTGAAATTTGTATAAAACCTGTACAGAATAGGTATAACTATTTCATCATCATTTGCAATTAAAGTGATACATAATTTGATTTGGAAATGGAAGTTGGTATTTATCTGTGTACTTTACAATAACTAGCACTATATTCTAAATATGAGTAGAATAAATATCAGTTTATTTGGTATGTTTATAAATAAATTGTTAATATTTATGAAATAAAATTAGACTAAAGTAATCAATCAAATTTAAGAAATCAGAAAGGGGGAATTTTTGTTTTAAATTGTAATTCAGTGCTATAATTGAAACTAATGTAATTTAATATTCTACATTAAAATTGCAAAAGAGACAATCTTATTGTATATTTACAAATGTTTATTTTTGCCATTCTTTCACTCAGAGGTTTTTCAGTCCCTAGAAGTAATAAATTTTCTTGTCATCTTTCTAATCCATACTCTTAGGGCTTCTGTTAAATGTTCCAAAATTATGTTGATAAATACACTTATGCACAAGATCCTGGGTTCAATAAGCAGTGCCTCCATTAAGGGGCAAACAAACAAACATTCAAAAAACAAAGATATAACAGTTTATGTCAGTTGGGGTGGAAAAGACCAGGTAATGCATTTTAGGAAACAATACATTTCTCAGTCCTGAAACAGTTGGCATTGTTAGTATAATATGGCATTTTAAGGCAAGTGTCTTGTGCACTAATTGTAAATAATAGCTATGTTCTGTATCAGTAAACGGCAGTAAATCCAGTTCAACCAAAAGTTATATTATTTATTTAGAAATAAAATCCATTAAACATAAGCCAAATTCAAAATAAGAGATAAAATTTTTAAATATATAAATGTACCCTCAAACTACAATGTAAATTTTTCCTTCAGTATCTGTAATTTCCATTTTAAATAAATATTAGCAACCTGAAATCATGGCATATTTTAAGTATTATAAACTATAGTTAAGTTGGACTTTGTTCTGATTCATAAATATTATTTAACATATACAAATGAATATATGAGATAACATCCCTTTAAAACACAAAGAATTCAAAAATAACAATCTCAAAATATGTAGGAAAATTATTGACAGATCTGATCTTAACTTTAATATTAAAATATTCTTAAATTCGCTCTAGATAGAATGTAACAAAACATAATAAAAGCCATATATGAAAAACCCATGGCTTACGTCAAGCTCAATGTTAACATACAGGAAGGTTTTCCTCTGGTCCAGTAATAAGAAAAAGTAGCTCATTTTCACAAGTCCTAAATTACACTACTAGAAGTCCTAGCCAGAACAACTAGTCAAGAAAAAATATAAAATTCATCCAACTTGTAATAAAGTAGTGAAGTTTTTACAGATGACATAATTAGGCATAGATAGAAAACTCCATAGACTTCTGCAGTGGCTGTTACAATTAATGAACAAACTTAGTAAGCTTGCAGAATACAAAATCAATATACAAATATCCATTGCATTTTTGTATAATAACAACACATTATCAGAAATAAAAATTATGAAAACTATTGTGTGTAAACTTATACCAAATAGAATACAATAGGAATAAATTTGATAAGTGAAATTTAAGTTCTAAACATAGATCTATGTATTACAGGTGCAAGAAATATAAGTAAATGAAATAAATAGAAAGATATTCTGAGCTCACGGATTGTAAACAATGTGAGGAAATAAACTAATCTATATTTTACATTTTCAATCTCCCCAGCAGTAATTATTGAGGTGAATGTCTTTTCTTAATTTTATACTCTTGCTTCCTTTTTCATGGGTTAATTGATCATATGTGTGAGGAATTATATCTGGTTGCTCTATTCTCTTCCATTGATTGGTGTCTGTTTTTAAGCCGGTATCATGTTGTTTTAATTAGTAAAGCTTTGTAGGACTGCTTAACACCAGAGAACTTTACACCATTACATTTAATACCCCTTTTCAAGATTATTTTGGCAACTCATGCTCTTTGTGGCTACATATACATTTTAAAATTATTTGTTCTATTTATTGGAAAAATTTCATGGGTATTTTCACATGAATCACACTAAATGTAGATTCCTTTGTGTAGTATGGTTGTTTCAAACACATTGTTTCACATCTTCAATGTAAGAGATCATTTAATTTCTTTGGATCAGTTTTTATTTCCTTTATCAATGTTTCCTGTTTTTTAATGTATAGGTTTTCACCATATTTGTTAACTTCATTTGTATGTGTTCTTTACAAATATATATTATTATGTACATTATACACATAAACTCGATTCCTACATAAATACAGCAGGCAGAAGGCAGTGGCAAGACATATTCAAAGTCCTGAAGGAAAGAAAGCTGTAATCTAAGATACTTTATCAAGCAAGGCTAACTTTTAGAAGAGTAGGAGAGATAAATAACTTCCACACAAGTAAATACTTAAGAATTTAGCAAGAGAAGATGAAATATAGAAAGATATACTCTAAATAAACAGAAGCAGGATGCTATAGAAAAGAGAAAGGCATAATTAGAAAGGCAATATCTACATTGACTTACAACAGAATAAATATGATGTTGTATTAGAGGACATCAAAATTTTTAAGAGTCACAGAGTGAAGCAGGAAAATACAGAGTGTTTTCCTCTTGTTTCTGTTCTCTTTAGGATGGGTTTGAGTTTGTATTCTTATCAGATAAAATAAATAAATATAGTACGGGTCAATATACATACAAAACAAAGTAACCATAAGTCAAAAGCATACAATGAAGTCACAAAGCCAAAAAGAAACCAAGATAATAAAAGAAAACTTATCAAGCCACAAAAACAAAAAGAAATGAACAAAAAGAATATACCAAATCAACTGGAGAATGAAGTTCAATATGGAAATAAACACTAGTCTAGCAATAATTATCGCAAATGTTAATGACTTATCAATATAATCAAAAGATATATATTATAAGATGGAATAATATAACAAGAACGTATATTATGAAGCATAGAAGAGACCCACTTTAGTAAGAGGAACACGCATCAATTGAAAGTCAGAAGGTGGAAAAATATATTCCATGCAAATGCACATGACAATAAAGCAGGACTAGCAGTATAGACTTCACTCAAAGAGACTTTACAAAAAAGGCCAAAGAAAAAGATAAACGCGGACATGATAAAATGATTAAAGAAGCAAATCAAAATGAGGGTATTATACTCATTAAGATATATTCCCTCAATATAGTAGCACTTTAATATATAAAGCAAACACTAATAGATAAAAAAAGAGAAATCCCTGGGAACACAATCAAAGTAGGAGACTATAATTTCCCATTACCATCACTGGACTGGTCTTTCACAGAGAAAATTAATAAGGGAACAAAGATACTAAAGTACATTATAAAATAATTGGAGATGCTTGATATATTCAAAAGAGTGCTTATTCCCAAAACAGAATATAAATTCTTTTCCTGTGCACAAGGTATGTTTTCTATGAAAGGTTATGTAATCAGGCACAGAAGAAGCCTCAAAAAATTTAAGAAGATAAAAATTATTTTAAGCATCTTTTCTGAGTATAATACCATGAAACTAGAAATCAATCACAGAAAAACTGGGAGAAAAAAAGACAGCATCCAGATTAAAAAATATGGTACTAAAACAAGGGGTGGAGGTGATGAAGTAAAAGAAGAAATTAAAAAATATCTTGAGAAATATCACAAAACACTACACAAAGTCTATGGAATACTGTTAAAGCAGGCTTAAGAGGGAAGTTCATAGTGACAAGGCCCTCCTCAAAGTAGAAGAAAAATTTCAAAATATAATCTAACATTCAATGTAAACTAATAAAGAAAAGAAGTGCGAACAAAACCAAAAGTCCACAGAAAGAGGGAAAAAATAAAGATCAAGGGAGAAATAATTAAAATAGAGATTAAAAAAAGAAAAAAATTAATCAATCTCTTTTTTGAAATTGTAAACAAAATTGACAAATCTCTGGACAGGCTCACCAACAAGAAGTGAAAACACAAATAATATTAGAAATGAAAATGGAGAAACTACAAAGAGTACAAGAAATTTACCAAATATCATAAGGGAATACCATGAGTAACTGTATGGAAACAAACTGGATAACCAGGAAGAAATGGAGTTTTTGGAAACATTCAGCCCACCAATATTGCATCAAGGAGAAATTAGCCATTTGAACAGACAGATCACAAGAAATGGAATAGAATCATCAATAAAATAAAAAACCTCTGCAAAAAAATTTCAAAACCAAATAGCTTCACTGGGGAATTTGACCAAACATACAAAGAAAAATCCATACCAGTCCTCCTAAAACTTTTCCAAAAGATTGATATGGAGAGAGTACTCCCAAAGTCTCACCATAAGGTCAACATCAACCTGATACCAAAACCACAATAACACACTACCCCAAAAAGAAATCTATAGGCCAATATCTTTGATAAACAAAGAACTAAAAGTCCTTGAGAAATTATTAACAAACCGAATGCAAAAGCATGTGAAAAAAGATCATGAACCATGGACAAGTTAGGTTCATCCCAGGAACACACGGATGGTTGAACATATGCAAATCGATCTATCAATTGTGATACACCGTATCAACAAAAGAGAAGACAAAAAGCATATGATCATCTCAGTAGATGCAGAAAAAGCATTTGATAAAATTTAACACCTATTTGCAATAAAAGTTCTTATCACAGTAGGCAGAGTACAACCATATCTCAACATAATGAAAGCTATTTACAACAAACATATAGACAGCATAATACTCAATGGTGAAAAACTGGAAATCTTCCCACAAAAACCTGAGAGAAGACAAGGATGCCCGTTCTCACAATTACAATTCTATATAGTCTTGGAATTACTAGCCACAACGATCAGGTAAGAAAAAGGAATAAAAGTATTCAGACTGGAAAAGAAAAGGTAAAATTGTCACAATATGCAAACATGACACTATATATAGAAAACTGTAAAAGCTTCACAAAAATATATTTAGGCTAAAAAGGAACTGGGCAAGGTAGCCAGATTAATGTACAAAAACCAATTACATTTCTTTACACTAACATTGAATCAAGGGGAAAAGAAATTATAGAAACCACCCCTTTTATAACTGCACCCAAAATTTTAAAATGCTTAAGAATAACTCTGACTAAGTTGGTGAATGACTTGTACATGGAGAAAAAGAAAACACTGATTGAGGAAATCAAGAAAGATTTGAAGAATTGAAAAGATCCCCAATGGTCTCGTAATGGAAGAAATAATATTGTTAAAATGGCCATACTACCCAAGGCAATCCACAGATTAAATCTGAGTTCCTATCAAATTATTCATAACATTTCTTTTTAGGACTGAAACAAATGATCATAAGATTTATATAGATACAATAAAGATCCATAATTTCCAAAAGAATATTGAAGACAAATTAAGAGGCTGGAGGAATAACCTGCCTGGTCTCCATAAACTATTGCAGAGCTACAATAATCAAAATGTCATGATACACGTACAGAAACAGGCATATGGTCCAATGGAACAGAATAGAGGGCCTAGGAATAAATCTACAGGTCTATGTTGAATTAATCTTTGACAGAGTAGCCAAGAATATGACAGACAAAAGACCATCTCTTCACCAACTGATGTTGGGAAAGCTGGATAGCGGCATGCAGAGCAATGGAGTTAGAACAATCCTTCACTCCATACACAAGAATAAACTCAAAATGACTTGAAGACTTAAATGTAAGAGAAGACAAAGTAAATCTCCTAGAAGAAAATATACGCAAAACACTCTGAGACAAATCGCAGCAATGATCCGCTAGAACAGCCTACCCAGGTAATGGATGTAAGAGCAAAATTAATAAATAGAACCTAATTAAACTTATAAGCTTTTGCACAGCAAAGGGAACCATAAACAAAGCAAAATGACAACCTACAGAATTAAAGAAAATATTTAGAATTGATGCAAATGACAAAGGCTAAATTTCCAAAATATAAAGAGTTCATACAAACTAATAATAATACATAAAAAAAACAAGAAACCCAATTTGAAAATGGGCAGAAGCCCTAAACAAGCTATTCTCCGTTAGAGACATACAAATGCCACACAGATATATGAAAGAAAAAATTGTTCACAATAAATATCAGAGAAGGGCAATTCAAAACTATAATGAAGTATCACCTCACAATATTCACAATGGCCATCATTCAAAAGTCCACAGACAATAAATGCTTGGGAAGCTGTGGAGAAAGGGAAATCTCCTACACTGTTGTTAGGAATGTAGTTTGGTGCAGTAACTGTGGAAAACAGGATGGGGATTCCTCAAAAGAATAAAAATAGACTTAACATATGATCCAGCAATCTCACTTCTGGGTATATATCAAAGAGAACCCTAATTCAAAATGTCATCTGCACCCCAATGTTCTTAGCAGTGCTATATACAACAGCCACGACATGGAAGCACCCTAATTGTCCAACAATAGATAACAGTATACAGGATTTATGCCATATTTATGCAATGGAAAAATATTGTGCCATAAAAAATGATAAAACAATGATATTTGCAGCAAAATGAATGTCCCCAATAAGTGTCATTCTAATTGAAGTAAGCCAGAAAGAGAAAGAAAAATAATACATGACATGATATATGTAGAACCTTAAAAAAAAATTTGAATGAGAACACTATGATTTCATCTACAAAACTGAAACACACTTGCAGATCTAATTAATAATCTTATGGTTACTTCTGAAAGGGGATAGTAGAGGATATATTTGGGAGCTGTAGATTTATAAATGTTTTCCGCTATATATAAAAATAGATATTTTCAAAATTTCTTTTGTATGACACATGGCAGTATGTTAAATATTGTGAAGTTAACTTTAATAGGCACACAAGTATACGCATGAAGTTTTACACTGTGCTATACACCACAGTTTGACACATTGTAAATGGCAGTAATTCAATGATAAATAAATGAATAAATAAGTAAATCAGAAAGTAAGAAAGAAAGTAAATAAATAAATAAATAAATAAATAAATAAATAAATAATATTTAATTATATTAGAAATACAAATATTCACACTACTTAACTTTAAACATCAAGAATCTAGGAGAAAACAGAAAGAATAAAGATGAAAATTGAATGAATGAGATTAAGGCTAATAACAAGAGAAACATTTGAAAAGATAGAAAAAATTCCTAAGTCTGTTTGTTTTAAACATAATGTGGACAAACTTATAGTTTGGTGAATAAAATAAAGACTCAAATGAAATTATAAATAAAAGAGAAGATATTACAACTGATGTAGAGATGCATAGCATCATAAGAAATTACCACAAGCCAACAATTTGAATGACCTAGAACAAAAGACAAATTCCCAGAAACATATGTCTTCCAATACTGAATCAAGAAGAAATTAGAAAGTTAAATAGAGCAAAAATGTGTATGAGTAAATAAGTAATCCAAACCTCCCA
The DNA here is from genome assembly GCF_048564905.1 of Vicugna pacos. Classification (NCBI taxonomy): domain Eukaryota; kingdom Metazoa; phylum Chordata; class Mammalia; order Artiodactyla; family Camelidae; genus Vicugna; species Vicugna pacos. Next base: position 1,898,876 of record NW_027328737.1, read on the forward strand.
AACCAGAAAATATTTACAAGATGACTTCACTGGTGAATTCTGTGATACATTTGAAGAAAATTTCTCAACAATTCTTCCCCAAACCATCCAAGAATTTGAAGGGTGTGAAAGTATCCAAACTTGTTTTATGATGACAGCTTTATTTGCATAACAATACTATAAAGGACATTATATGCAAAATATAGAATATTATTCCTGATGTATGTGCCAAATTTCTCAGCAAAATACAAGCAAAATGAATTCAACAACACATTTAATGTATCATACACATACATGAGTAAAGGGATTTTTCCCTGTGTTTAAGGATACTTCAAAATATTCAAATCAATAAAGGTGACATGCCACACTAATAGAATGAGAACTAAAACTCACATAATCATCTCAATAGGTGCAGAAAGAGCATTGTATATAATGCAACATCCTTTTAACATAATCCTAACAAATTAAATTAACAGTCAGTAGCACGATATCATATACACACAAACACTGTGTGGACAGAAGTGGAGCAGTTCTCTGTTTATTGATTCTTAGAAAAAGGGTATATATGGCACATGCACAATGCCTCACATATCATCTAAGTTACAACTATGTTAATAATCTTAAGCTATTTATGTCCCCATGCTCCCACAGTAATCACAGAATGTTAGATGATCAAGGATTGTTTAAAGTTCATCACGGAACTACATTAAGTAGGCCATCTCTTATCCAGCTGGCTGTGCATGTCTAAGGTTGTCGTCCTCTGAGGATCTTACTCAGCATAGGCTCTCCATCCATCCATAATTGATACATTGAGTAGGCCATTTCTTATCCAGCCTGGATATGTGACATTCCTCAGAGCTTGTTTGTCAATTCAGCCCATGGGCTTATTCTCTAGAGCATTCAGACAGGGTCCTACAAACACAACATCCCTTGACAGAAAAATGTATGAAGAAAATTTGATGTTTATATGCAATGGAATCAATACTTTGCATTCCTATCAACAGTGTCCACGGTGTTTCATTTTCCCCACAATCTCACTCACATCTATTAGTTTTCTTATTAATGAGAGCCTTCTGTCTTGTGTGAGGTATTGTCTCATTTTTGGTTTATGACTTTCCTAATAATTTATAACTCTGAACATATTTTCATGTGTCATTTAGCCAACTGTATGTTTTCTACAGAAAATTGATTCAGATCTATATATTTAGTTCCTATGGCATTTTTTTAATTGGATTGTTTGGTCTTTTTCATTGTTGTGTATGAGTTTAACATATATTTAGATATTAACACTTGATAGGAAAATATCACTTGCAAATATATTCTCCCATTGTGTTGGTTGACTTTTCATTTTATTGAACATTTCTTCTGCAGTGTAAATCTGTTTAGACTGATACAATCATATTTTGTTAGTTTTGCTTCTGCTTCCTTTGCCAGAGGAGACATTTGAAGAATCAAATTAAGTCAAGTGTACTTCTTATATTTACCCTAAGATTCTTTGTTTTCAGGTTTTATGTTTTATATGCCCAGGAGTGGGATTGCTGTGTCATATGATAGGTCTATTTTTATTATTTAAAGGAACTTCCATACTGTTTCCAAAGTGGTTGCACCAATTTTCATTCCCAACAACAGCGTTGGAGTGTCCCTTTTTCTCAACAACCTCCACAGTCTTTATTATTTGTAGACATTTTGATGACAACCCTTCTAACTAATGTGAGGTAAAACATTATCTTATGTTTATCTTGCCTTTGTATAATGATTAGCAATGTGAGCTTGTTTTTATGTTCTTGTTTGTCATCTGTGTGTCTTTTTTAGAGAACTGTCTTCTGCTCATTTTCTGGCTGATCTGTTTGTAGATTTTTGAAATGGAGATGTATGAACGATGTGGGTATTTTAGAAATTATCCTCTTTTTGATTGCATTGTTTCCTAATGTTTTCTCCCATTTGGAAGTTCATCTTCTCATTCTGTTTATTTTGTTGTGTAGAAGGATTTATGTTTAATTAGGACCTATTTGATCATTTTGCTTTTATTGTTTTCAGCTTGGGACAGTGACATAGGAAAGTTTTACTACAATTTATCTATTTTTTTCCTATGTTAGTTTCCAGGAGTTTTATTGTGTCATGTATTAGATTCAGATTTTAAAACATTTTGACTTTATTTTTGTACAGTGTGTAGGAGTGTTCTAATTTCATTGATTTACATGTAGATGTCTAGCTTTCTCAACATCACTTGCTGAATGCTGTCTTTTAATCATTGTATATTTTTTCCTTTTTCATTATTTAGTTGACCATAGGTGTGATGTTTTATTTCTGCCTCTGTGTTCTGTTCCAGTGATATAAATGTTTGTTTGTTTTCCAGAACTTTGCTGTTTTGATTACTGTATTATTGTAATAAAATCTGAGATCTGGGAGGGTTATGGATTATGCCTCCAACTTTGTTCTTTTTCTTGATTGTTCCTTTTGCAGTTCTGGATCTTTTGCACTTAATTACAAATCTTAGGACTGTTTTAATTTCTGTGGAAAATATCACGTATTTCGATCTGAATCACTTTATATCTGAAGACATCTTTTGTAGTATGTATGTTTAACAATATTAATTGCTCTAAACTAAGACCTTGAGATTTCTTTCCATTTCTTTGCATCATCTTCAAATTTATTTTTCAGTGCCCTTTCGATTTTATTATCTTGTTTTTTTCATAGGTTTTTCATTTTTTGATCTGATTTCATATGGATTTTTTTAAATTATGGAATATTTCATTGTTAGTGTAAAAAAATGTGACAGTTTTTGTATATCAATCATGAATCATGCAAGTCTGTTAAATGTCTTTATTTGTTTTTGTTGTTTTGCTGTGGAGAATCTTTAGGGTTCTCTATATAGATTTTTATGTCCTCTAAAATAATAACAGTTGTAGTTCATTCAATCCAACTTGAATAATTTTTTTCTCTTCTGATTGCTGTTGCTAGGACTTCCCATACTGTGTTTAATAGAAATGGTGAGAATGGCATCCTGGTAGTATTTCTTAATTTGGCTTGATTTTTTTCACGTTTTCATATTATGTTGTCTGTGGTTCTGTAATAAATGACTTTAGATATGTTGAGATATATTTTCTGAATCCTACTATGTTAAGAGTTTGTATTGCTGTTTTTGTTGTTGTTGTTCTTGTTGTTGCTGTTGTTGCTGTTCTAATGAATAAATTTTGAAATTTGTGAAATGCTTTTGTTGGATTTATTGGAATAACCACGTCATTTTCTCTTTTAGTTTTGTTAATGTGGTGTATCAAACTGATTGATTTGTGAATGTTGAACTTCTCTTGTAACCCTGCAATAAATCCAAGTTGATCATGGTGTATGATTCATTTTTGGTATTGCTGGATTTAGTTTGCTAGTAATATTTTGTAGAATACTTGCATCTAAATCTATCAAATATATTGGCTTAAATTTGTCTTTGCCCATACTTCGTTTGTTGGTTTTGCTATAAGGGTGTTGAAATCTTCATAGAATTAATTTGGGGGTTTCCCACATCTTCAATATTTTTGAATAGTTTGAAGAGTATAAGCCCTGCTTTGTATTTTTGTACAGTTCTCCACGGGAGCTGTTTAAATCTGAACTAATATTTAATGATTTTTTTAAATGCAGAATATTTCTTTCTTCTAGTAATCAGTTTGTTCAAATTATTTGTTTCTCCTTATCTCTGTCTCTTTCTAGACATTTGTCTATTTCTTCTAAGTTGTCATTGGCATATGTTATTGGCATATAATTGTTGACAAAATGAACACTTATTTGTATATCTGAGGGAACAATTGTTTTTTCTCTTCTTTTATTTCTGACTTTATTTCTTTGGTGCTTTTCTCTTTTGTTCATGATGCACCTGGCTAGAGGTTTTATGATTTTGTTCATGTTAAAAAGAAAACATAAAACAAAATGATTGGTTTTACTACACGTAACAGAGTTACTTTTCGTCTATAATTTATATATGCACCTGTAATATTTAGGATCATGTTTTTTTCTTTTTCTTTTACTTTTTTTTATTGGTTTTAAGTCTTTTTACAAAGTTGTCACCAATTCCAGCATAGAGCACAATTTTTCAGTTACAATGAATATAGATAAATTTGTTGTCCCATTTTTTCTTCTGTGAGCTGCCGCAAGATCTTTTATATATTTCCCTGTCTTATACACTACAATCCTGTTTATCTATTCTATAATTTTGACCTCCAAGTCTATCTCTCCCCACCCTCCGACCCGTGGGCAACCTAAACATTGTATTCTATGTCTGTGAGTTTATTTCTTTTTTGAGTATGTGCTTTTTTTGATTTGTTTATTTTGTTTTTAGATTCCACTGATAAGCCATCTCATATGGTATTTTTCTTTCTATTTGTGGTTTACTTCACTTAGACTGATTTTCTCCAGGAGCATCCATGTTGCTGAAAATGGCATTATGTTGTCGGTGTATATGGCTGAATTGTATTCCATTGTATAAATATAACACCTATTCTTTATTCAGTCAACTGTCGATGGACAGTTAGGCTGTTTCCATGTCTTGGCTATTGTAAATTGTGCTGGCTATGAACATTGGGGTTCAAGTGTCATCCTGAAATAGGGTTCCTTCTGGATTTATGCCCAGGAGTGGAATTCCTGTTTCTTATGATATGTCTATTCCTAGGCTTTTGAAGAATCTCCATTCTGTTTTCCACAGTGGCTGCACCAGACTGCATTGCCACCAGAAGTGAAGACGGTTCCCTTTCCTCCACAGCCTCTCCAGCATTTATCATTTGTGGATTTTTGAATGATGGCCATTCTGACTGCTGTGAGGTGATACCTCACTGTAGTTTTGATTTGCATTTCTCTGATAATCAGTGATATTGAGCACTTTCTGATGTGTCTTTTGATCATTTGTATGTCTTCCTAGGAGAATCGCTTGTTTAGGTTTTCTGCCCATTTTTGGATTGCGTTGTTTATTTTTTCTTATTCAGTTGGATGAGCTGCTTATATACTCTGAAGATCAAGCCTTTGTTGGTTTCATATGCAAATTATTTTCCCATTCCGTAGGTTGTCTTTTTGTTTTACTTCTGATTTCTATACTGTGCAGAGGCTTGTATGTTTCATTACGTCTCAATTGTTTATTCTGGCTTTTATTTCTTCTACAAGACAAGTTTTGAGACTTATGCCAGATAACGTTTTGCCTATATCTTCCTAAAGGAAGTTTATTGTATCTTGCCTTATGTTTAAGTCTTTGATCCATTCTGAGTTTATTTTTGTGTATGGTGTTCTAGATTCATTGGGAGTGATCTAGCTTCATTGATTTACATGCTGCTGTCCAGTTTTCCCAACAGAATTTGCTGAAGGGACTGTCTCAATTCCATTGTATTTTCTTGCCTACTTTATCAAAGATTAATTGACCAAACGTTTGTGGGTTCATTTCTGGTGTCTCTATTCTGTTCCATTGAATTATATGTGGGTTTTCCTACCAATAAAGTGCTGTCATGGTGACTGTAGCTCTATAGTATTATCTGAATCATTAGCATAATTATATGCCAATGATTTTTGAACCTTAATCTTGTAACCTGCTACCTTGCTGAATTCTTTGATCAGCTGTAGTAGATTTTGTTTGGATCTTGCCGGGTTTTCTATATGTAGTAACATATTTTCTGCATATAGTGAGACTTTTATCTCTTCTTTCCAATTTGCATTCCTATAAATTCTCTCCCTTGTTTGATTGCTGGGCCTTGGACTTCCAAGATTATATTGAGTTGGAGTGGTGATAGTGTGCATCCTTGTCTTGTCCCAGATTTTAGTTGGAAAATTTTGACTTTCTCACCGTTGAGTACTACGTTGGCTGTAGTTCTGTTTTCTATTGCTTTCATGATGCTGAAATAAGTTCCCTCTATGCCTTGTTTGGTGAGATTTTTTATCATATGTGGGTGTTGAATTTTACCAAATGCTTTTCCTGCTTATATTGAGAGGATCATGTGATTTTGGTCCTTTCTCTTGTTGATGTGATGTATTACACTGCTTAATTTCTATATGTTGAACCACCCCTCTGTCCCTGGCATAATCCCCAATTGGTCATGAAGTATAATCTTTTATCTGTGTTGTTGGATTCTATTTGCTACTATTTTGGTGAGGATATTGGCGTCTGTGCTCATCAGTGATATTGGCCTATAATCCCCTTTTTCGGTAGTGTCTTTGCCTGGTTGTGGTATCTGGGTGATTGTGGCTTCATAGAATGACTTTGGGAGTGTTCCTTCCTTTTCAATCTTCTGGAAGAGTTTGAGAAGGAATGGTATGAGTTCTTCTTTGTAAGTTTTGTAGAATTCTTCAGTGAATCCGTGCGGTCCTGGACTGCTATTTTTAGGGAGGTTTTACATTACTATTTTGATTTCATTTCTAGTGCAATGCTTGTTCAATGGGTCAGTTTCTTCTTGATTCAGTCTTGGTGGACAGTATGTTTCCAGAAAGTTGTCCATCTCCTGTAGGTTATCCAGTTTATGTCCATATAATATTAATAATCTGTTAATTAATAATTAAATCTGTTAGTAATTATTTTATGTACTTATTTGCTCCTCTATTTGGTGCATATGTATTAACGAGTGTGCTATCGTCATATTGTATCACTCCTTCAATCACTATAAAATGTCCTTCTTTATCTTACTTTATGGCCTTTGTTTTAAAGAGCATTTTGTCTGCAATCAGTACTGCAACACCTGCTTGTTTGGCTTTTCCAATTTTATGGAATACACTTTTCCATCATTTCACTCTCAATCTATATGTGTCCTTCTCTCTGAAGTGGGTCTCCTGTATGCAGCATATTGAAGGTTTTTGCTTTCTTATCCAACATGCCACTCTATGACTTTCAACTGGAGCCTTTAGTCCATTAACATTTATTTTAGTTGATGATAGGTTTGAGTTTATTGCCATTTTCAACTTATTTTCCAGGTGATTTACTATTTCCTCTTTGTTCCTTTCATCTTCCTTTTATGGTTAGGTAATTTTCCTTTGTATTATCATGAATTTTATTTAGTTTTAGTGACTCCCTGATAAGTTTTGCTTTCTTGTTACTCTTTTTTATAAGTCTTTTAGACCATTATTATAACTGCTTTTATTAAACTGATAGTAACATGATCTCAAACCCATCTTACCAAGAACAAAAAATTTTAAAAAGAAAGAAAAAAAATTCTCTATTTTCCTTCCTCCCTCTCCCACTCTCAATGATTTGTATGTCTTGTTTTAAAATTTTGTGTTTATTTTATTTGTAATTCATGAGTTGTCACCTTTCTAGCTGTGAGTTTCACATTTCTGTAGCATTCTGCTTCTTTTCTTTTTAGAGGAGACCTTTCAATATTTCCTTTAGCATGGGTCTAGTGTTGCTAATCTCTTGTAGCTTTTTCTTGTCTGTGAAATTCTTTATGTCTCCTTCTACCATAAAGGATAGCCTTGCTGGTTAAAGTATCCTATGGTGTATCATTTTTTTCATTCAGGATTTTGAGTATATCTTGTCACTCCCTTCTGACCTGTAGAAATTGTGTAGTGAAATCAGCTGGAAGCCTTCTGAGCATTTCCTTGTAACTCACTATTTGATATGACCTTGTTGCCTTTAGGATCATTTCTTTATCCTTGACTCTGGCCATCTTAATTATATGTCTTCCTGTGGGTGTGCTTGGGTTCTTCTTGTTTGGGACACTGAGCTTCCTGTACTTGTATATCTGATTCCTTCTTTAAGTTTGGAAAGTTCTCAGTCATGAATTTTTCAAACACCTTTACAATCCCCTTTGATCTCCCCTCCCCTTCTGGAACTTCTACCACGCCAAGTTTGGCATGCTTTCTATTATCCCATAGGTCTCTTGTGCTTTTTTCATTTGTTTCTCTTTGTTTCTCTTGTAGATCTTCTAATTGGGTGCTTTATATTGTCCTGTCTTCTTAGTCACTAATTCATTCCTCTGTGTTATCTAGTCAGCTTTGTGACTCCTTTAGAGCATTCCTCATCTCAGTGAACGAGTTTATCTATTCTACTCGGCTCTTCCTTATTGCTTCCATTTCATTTTTGACATATTTTTATCTCTAAACACTATCTCTTTTATTTCCTTCAGTACTTTGATCACTTCTTTTTTGAAATATTGATCTACTAGGATATCAGTGTCTATTTACTGATCATACTTTCTTGGGATTTCTACTGTTCTTTTAATTGGGAATGGTTTCTCTGCTCCTTCGTCTTGCTCCTACCTCTCTGGCAATGTGGTTTTTGGAGTATCAGTTAACTAGTGTGGTCCTAAAGGAGTTTATCTACCTAATGCCTATGTAATAATACATGTTAGAAAAGAGAAAAGAGAGAGAGAGAGATAAAGAATTTTAAAGAAGGGATAAATAAATGTTTGAAGACATTGTATAATGAATAATAGAAAAGCAAGCTGAAACAGAGATTTGAAAAATATTAATAATTAAAATATTTTTAATTATTTCATAGGATTATAATGGGGGTATATATAATTGTATAAGAATTAGAAATTAGGAGAGTAATAGAAAATGGAACCTGTAAAAACTGATTAAAACAAGAGGGTTGTCAGTGTCCTCCTGGTGACTGTGTACTTTTAATGTGAAGTCTTTCTGTATTCATCCTGTTTTGGAAGCTCATCTTCCTGTTCCAGAGGCCCTCCATTGGAGCCCTTATCTGTGCTGCTCCCAGGGCATGTTGGCAAGCAGGTCGCTCCTAAACCCAACACTGGGTCAGGTGCAGCTCTCTTTACTCTGGGCTGTCTTGTCACTGCCCTGCCTGATGCTGCAGTCAGATGTTGCACACTGACCAGTAAGGATTGGGCATCACGCCCTCTCCCAGCACCATCATCAGAGGCTGCATTCCAGCAGAAAATGTGGGGCCACCCGCCCCCTCAGTGTGCCAACCACTCTGAAGCTCTGTGACACTGTACTCTCTGCCTTGGGTTTGCACAACAGAAGTGGGCTGAGGGAAGACTGAGGGACTGCCCTGTCCATGGTCTGGGCCAAAATCCAGCTCCTTGTTTTCTTGGCAGACAAGTTCCCTGAGGAACCATTACAGTAGGATCCTATGTGCCTCATGGTATAGACAAATCTCCGTCTGACACTTGCGGCTTCTAATTCCTTAGGTGTAGATGCAGTTTTTGCCACACTGCTGCCTGGGCGCAAAGCACCAGAGGCTATGGAGACTGTGTCTGAGCCCCAGCTCTCTTCACCTAGAAACGTTTGTGGATTTTCAGAGATGGGGAATGCAACCTTCCCCCCACAGGGCACATCTGTGCTGTTGTTTTATGGACGGCCCAGGTTGTTCTGCCCTGTGCACCCACAACCATGGCACAAAGCCCACACCATTCCCCCAGGCTGCCACAGTGCAGCCATCCCCATCTACCACCCAGCTCGGGCAGCATGGCCCTGTCCTCAGTTTCCAGGCTACATCATTTGCTGGGCCTCACAGGGATCCTCTGTGACTGTTTATCATAGTTCTGTTAGTCAACTTATACTTTGTACAGGTCCAAGACTTGAATGCTCCCCCTCCATCCTACCGAAATCTCAGTTCTAGAGAGGAGACTTAGTGAATGAGCACCAGTCCTTCTTTGCTTCTCCCTCCCCGAGGTACCTGTCCCACTCTGTTTTGCCTTTTCTTCTTTCTTTCTTACTTTTCTACTGCCAGATTTTTTGCATCTTTATCTATTGAAGAGGACAATGTACTGTCAGAGTTCTGCAGGTTCTCTTGTTAGCTTAGTGGGTCTGTGGATGTGAGTCTTGGTGCATTTGTGGGAAAGGGTGAGCTAAGAGCATCTTTTTGCTCCACCATCTTTGCCTCCCCCCAAAAATTTCTCACTTTATGGTGGAAGATAAACATAGTCTGGAAATAAATGGAAAAGGTATACCATGGAATTGACAAGAAAGTGCAGATAGCAATGCTCAAATCATACAAAATACATTTTAAATAAGGGCCAAAATGAAAGAGATATGAGATAATATAAAGAAACTTACATCAAGAAAAAAATTTGGGAATTACGTTCAGTAAATTATATATGGCCCAACAGCATAGATCCTAAATATAAAAAGAAATTTTAGTAGACATGAAAGAATTAATTCATTATAAAACAATAATAGTAGATGAGTTTAACACCTCACTCTTCTGATGATCAGATCATTCAGAAAGAATATCTGTTAGAAAACAGAGGTCTTAATTGCATATTAAATCATTTGAACCTAACTGAGCTATTGGACACTGCATCAGAAAAGCAGAACATATAAACTTTTCAAGTAAGCACAGGATTTTATCTAAGGAATTAACCACATATTAGGACATGATATAAGCCTCAGAAATTTTAAGCAATTATAGATTATATCAAGTATTTTTCCATACACAAAAGTATGAAGCTATGCATCAACTCTAGAAAGAATAGGAAAACACAAACATGAGGTAAAACCACATCTTTTAAAAAAATACAATAAAACAAGTTCAATGGTGAAATCAAAGGGGAAATAAATTCATACCTGGAAACAAATTACAATGAAAACACAGCTACATAAAACATTTGGGATGCATCAAAGACAAATCTAAGAGGTAAGCTGAGAACAAATCAAGCCTTCTACAAGGAATAAGAAAAACCCCATACAAAAGTCCAAGCATACCACCCAAAACCACAAGAAATAAGAACAAACAAAACCCAAAGGCAGTAGAACGAGAAATCTTTAATGATTAGGTCGAAAATAAATAAAAAGTTGAAAAATAAATTACAAATCATAAAACCAACAGCTTTAATTTTTCTTAAAATGTTAACATACAGGAAAGCATTTAGCCAGGCTTATCAAGAAATACAGAGACTGCACCCAAACAAAATGAGTAATTAAACAGTAGAAATAATATCTGATATTATAGAAATACAAAAAAAGATTATGAAAGCACTATAAGCTGTTACATGACAACCAACTGGATGACCTAAAAGAAATGGACAAATTTATAAAAACGTACAGCCTGCCAAGACTGAATAGAGAAAACTGAGAACTTGAGTAGAGCAATCAGTATAAGTTAAATAAAATTTATAATTTTAAAAACACCCTTTGAACAAAATGCCTGGATTCCTTCACTAAAACCCCTTTCCCCCTAACTAGTTTAACAAATGAAGGAGTAAGGACATTTCCCAATGTTATTCCATGAGGCCACCATTACCCTTATAACAAAACAACTCAAAGACAATCCCCCCAAAAATAAAAATGAAAATGAAAATCCAATACCATTGATGAATAGAGATTCAAAAATCCTCGAAAAATTTCAACAAATTAATCCAGCAATTCATATAAAGGATTATACATGATGATCAGATGGATTCCTTCCAGATTCACAAGGACGGTTCAACATACACAAGTCAAGCAGCATGACACATATCTAATAAAAGAAGGACAAAATTCACAAAACCATGTCAATACACAAAAAAAAGCATTTGACAAAATTCAACATACATTAATCATCAGAACTCTCATGAAAATGTGTACAATGGGAACATTTCTCAACATACTAAAGGACATTTATAACAATTTATAATATTCAGGGGAAAGGCAGAAAGCCTTCTGTGTAATTTCGGGAACAAGACAAGGATTCTTACTCTCACCACATCTGTTCAATTGTAATAGAAGAAAGGAAAAGGGAAAGAAAAAGAAGTAACAGAAACACAAAATTGAATGAAAGAGGTAAAATCGTCACCAGTACTGAAGTCATAAAAATCTACACAGAGAGTCCTAAGGGCTCCACACTGACTATTATGAACAAAAAATAATTTTATCAAGGGAGCAGAGTACAAGATTAATGTAAAGACGTCTCTTGCATTTGTCCACATTAATCATGAGATACCATAAATTGGACTTTGAAAGCAAAAACATTTAAAACCCCATTCCCCTGAATATCTTAAAATAAATGTAATCACATATGTGAAAGATCTACACACTGAAAATTATTAAACATTGACAAAGAAATTAAAAATGATTCAAAGAAATGGAAAGATGTCTTGTGCTCTTGGATTGAAAGAGTTCATATTGTTAACAAGACAGTACTACACAAAGAAACATAAGGATTTAGTGCAATTATTGTTACGAAGCTGTATTTTCCACATAAGAAGAAAATAAATACCTCTAAGTTTTACATGAAACCATTAAAAATTGCCAAAATGATCTTGAGAATAAACAACAAATCTCGAGGTATAAACCTCCTGGATACATTACCCTACTAAAAACTTACAGTAATAAAAACACTATGGCATTGGCACAGAGATATAATCAGTAAAAACAGATAGAGACCCTAGAAATAATTCCAAACTCCTATGAGCAATGAATCTATGATAAAAGAGGCAAGAGTTCACAATGGAGAAAAGACAAGTCTCGTCAATGGATGGTGTTGGGAAATCTGGACATTTACATGTAAAACAGTGAAATGAAAGCTTTCCCTGACATCATATACAAAAATAAACTCCAAGTGTATTAAGGACCTACATGTAAGACCTGATACTATAAAACTGCTAGAAGGGAGTATAGGTGATACACTTTAGGATATACATCATAGGAATATTTTCTTATATCAGTCTCCTAAGGTAAAAGAAATAAAAGCAAAAATAAGCAAGTGGAACCTAAACAAACTAGAAAATTTCTGCACAGCTAAGGACACTATCAATGAAATGAAAACACTGCCTATGTAATTGGAGAACATATTTGCAAACAATGCAAGTGACCAGGGGTTAATAAATGTAGGTTAATAGATATAACATGGATTTAGGTTACACAGCTCAAGGTGAAAAACAAAAACCCAATCAAAAACCAAAGTAGAGTACCTGAGTTAATATTTTTCCAAAGAAAACATTCAGATGAGTAACAGGAAAGTGATAAAATTTCACATTACAAATTATTACATAATTGCATATCAAAACAACAATGAGGTATCACTTCACTCTGGTCAAACGGCTATTATCAAAAAGTCTACAAATAGTAAGTGTTGGAGACGATGTGGAGGTAAGAAATCTCTTGTATACTCTTGGTAGGAATGTAAATTTGTACAACTTCTAAGGAAAACAGTATTCAGATTTGTGTAAAAACTAAAATGTTTACTACCATATGATCCAGTAATAACTCTCCTAGGAAAAATCTGGGGAAAACCCCCTAAATTGAGAAGAACCAATGTTCACAACTGGACTGTTTATAATATGCAAGACAGGGAAGCAATCCAAAAGTGTACTGTAGACTATGGACTTAAGAAGATATGATGTTTCGATAAATAAATGATGGAATAATACCCAGCCATGAAAAAATATAACACATTGCTATTTCAGCATCATGAAAGGACTTAGTAAATATTGTGCTTAGTGAATTAACTTAGACAAAGACAAAAGTGTATAATTTAATTTATCTGTGGAATCTAAAGAATAACAAATATCTGTGTACATCTATCTATAGCTATTTATTGATATATGACAGATAAATAGTTAGAAGTATAGATATATACATACATGATAGATAGATATATAGATAAATGATAAATAGATAGATAGATAGGTAGATAGATAGATAGGTAGATAGAGCTATAGAGAGATAGATAGAGACATGATGGAGAGGTAAAGAGATTAGATAGACAAGACTTAAGCAGACTCTAAGATATGGGAAGAATTTATATTTACCAAAGTGGAAGGGAAAGAGAATTTAATGGTAGGAGATTGACAGATGCAAAGTAGTATATATTAAGTAGAGAAGCAACAACGATAATCTGTATAGATTAGGGAATTATACACAATAGCTTAAAATAATTTTATGTTACAATTATTGTAATAATTCATATTGCAATATAATCTACAAATTGGCTGGAATCATTATGCTATACATCTGAAACTATGCAATATTATACATCTACTGTACTTCAATAAAAATTAAAACATATCATATATAATTTAGTCCTTTCTCCATTAATAGAATCTTCCTTTAATATTGTTTTATTTCACTCTTTGCTTTTAATGATTACTGTTTCAAATTATTTCTTTTAAACTTCTAAACATGATACCAGTTTGAAGTATCTATATTTATTGCCCCTAATTCTTATTTTTCTCTCTTTAATCCATATAGTATAGTAGCATTTAATAACATAACCAAAGAAAAAGTTGCAACTTTCTCATGGTCTCTTCTTAGAATTTTGGTCAATGTTTTGCATATTTCTGCCATTTTATATTTCTTAGAAGACTTCTTTTCTACACCTCTTATAGGGTGTCTCGGTTTTGTTTTTTCATCTCATTCAGGTTTTGTTTGTCTGTTAAAGTCTTTACTTTCACTTTATATCTAAGAGATAACTGTGTAAGTATTATTGTGTGAGTGATTTCTTATTTCTGTAGTTTGAAAATACAATTTTATTTACCCTTGGCATATGTTTTCTGCTCAGAATTCTGCCGAAAATCTAATGGTGGTTCCTTTGTAGATTATCATATCTTTTCCTGGATGCCTTTAAAATTTTACTCTTTCATTGACTTGCCAATTTGCATATGACGTATCTTGAAGGAGGTCCCTTTGTCTTAAAGTTATTGGTGTTTTTTTGGCTCACAGACTTGTATATCAGTTCCTTACACAGGTTCAGGAAGTTATCGACAATTACTTCTTTAAATAAACCATCAGCTGCCTTCTAACTGTCTTCTCCCTCTAGGGTTACAGTCTAAAGTGCACTTCCTGAGGAAGTCTGATGGCTACTGTAGAATTTCCTCACTTTTTAATATCTTGAATCTCTGCCCTCTCCTATAATTTCTAGTTTTGTAATGGTGAGTTTGCTTATCTCTCTTCCACAAAGACAGTCTACATCCAATGCTTTCTGTTGTACACTTCATCTCATTTATTAAGTTCTCCTTGTCCTCCAGTAATGTTTGGTTATTTTATAGTTTCAGTCTCTTAGGTAATGTATTCCTTATCATCATTTCATTTATTCCTGAGCTCACTAAACTGTTTTCTCAGTTATGTATTTTGTATTGAGTTTCTGTATGACATCTATTTGGATTCTCTACTAGTTTTATGGCAATATACCATGGCTTTAAGTTTGTTTGCTGCAGGGTTGTCATTGTGTGTGTGTGTGTGCAGGTGTGTGTGTGTGTTCATGTGTGTCTGTGTCTGTCTCAGTGTCTGTGTGTGTCTATCTGTGTGTTAGCATGCCCTATAATGTTACTGTGATTGGTCATGATCTTGATAAATTATTGCTCTGATGGCACTTAATAACAGATTGGGAGTTGGAGTCCTTGGTTATGTTTTCTGGTAGCTTGCACACTTTTTCGTTTTATTTACCTGAGCTACCTCTGATAATATTTCAAAATGGCACTTTCCAGTCGCTACTGTCTGGATAAAAGATGTGCTTCCATTGTCACTTCTTAGAATTCTCTGGTAGTTAATGCCTCTGTTGTCACGGGGCCTGTGAACCCTTCCTTTTATCTGATATCCCTTGAGAATCAGTGTACACATTGAGGAAATGTGTAAAAACAGGTGGGTATTTGGAATCAGACAAGTGCCTTTGCCATGTCCAGTGTTGCAAGATAACTTGTCTCCACCACTGTGAATGGGGAGTAGGGACAGTTTCATGAATGTCTGAGTGTCTGAAGGATGGAAATTCTGTCTCCAATGTGGCTCCCTCCTAGTTACCAGTGATCATGATACTGGTACAGTTGGAGGCCGAAACTCTGTGAGCCACTGAGACTCTGTTTCTACTGGGTTCTATGAACTTGTGGACTCAGATATCCTGCTCTGGTGGCCTTGGTTGCAGACACCAACACTGATCTTTCCTCAGTTCAGCTTCCAATGTGTGTTTTAGTCCACCAAACTTCACCTGTTCACATGCGTTGTGGAGTATTTTTTTTGTGTTGTAGTTATTTTTGTTCAGATGTCAATGTTTTACTGACTGTAGATGTAAGGGGAGAGTCAAAAATAGTTTAAACTTATGTCAGTTTTAAAAGTATATACCTTTTCAATTAAAAGCTTAAATTCTAATTAGTACATTATAAGAACACTAAATAAAGTGAACAAAACACCTCCCTTAATATCATAGTACTACAAAATATTTTGATTTTCCTGGGTTTTTTCTTCAATGTTTTTCCCACCTACATGCACATTTTACTAAAATATATCCCTATAATCTCTTTAAAATCAATTAAATTATTAAAATAATTCTCTGTGCTGCAAATATAGCCCTTTTGGTTCTCTAATTTATTATTTGTACCTTGCACATTTCTGTCTTCTCCATCCTTCTTCCCTTTCCCCACAGGAAACCACTATTTGTTACACTACACATATATATGTCATTCTTTTTCTGTTTTTTTTATGATTATTTCTCTTATATCTTTATTTTCCTCATTTAAGTGACAACATAGAGTGTTTTCCTCTGTATGACTTATTTTCCTATATGCAACAATTTCTGGGTCCAGTCACATTGTTTCAAATGGCAGAATTTTACTTTTTAATATACAATGATGAAGTATTTATTATGTTATCAATATCTCACATCTATTTCAGTCTATCATCTGTTGATGGGCAGTTGAGTTGTGCTTCTACCCTTGGCTACTATAAATGATGATGTTAAAACATTTGGGGTAATATATCTTTTAAGATAATCTTTTCATTTTTTTCTCAGATTTATATTGAAAACAGGAATTGCTGCAACAGATAATGCTTATATTTCTAGTTTTCTGAGCACTGTCCACAGTTTTATAATAGTGAATGCATCAATTTATGTTTTCACAATCAGTGTACCTGGGTTCCCTCTTATCGACATTCTTATTAATGTTTGTCATTTGTAGACATTTTGTTAATTTCCATTTAGGTTGCTGTAAAATTATGTTTCATTCTGGTTTGGATTTATGTTTCCTAATTAATAGCAATGTTGTGTTTCTTTTTATGAGCATGAAAATCATCCACATGTCTGTTTTTGTAAAGTTTCCATAAAGATTGTTTAACTGTTTTTACTTTGGGGTCTTTATTTTTAAATATCGAGTCTAATATGCTATATATATATATATATATTATTGATATTAACATCTTGTTGGTCCCATTGTGTGAAATTCTTCCTTCTATTCTGTCTGTTATATGTCTTGTTGAAGGTTTCCTTTGCTCTGCAAAAGATTTTGCGCTTCACACTAATACAAGAAATAGAATCCCTGTATCGCATAGTACATCTATTTTTTCCTCAGTAAACTAAAAATTGTAACTATTAGTGTTTTTTTCTTTAATTTGGAGACAGATCAAAAATAAAGATTGCTATGATTTATCTCAAAGTCTGTTCTGCTCATGTTCTTGGTCAAAAATTGTAAATTTTCAGGCTTTACATTTAGGAAATTAATCCATTTCTATCTCATTTTTTATACTATGGAAGGAAGTGCTCTTACATCTACCAATTACATGTACTGTCCTGTTATCTCAGAACGACTTTTTGAAGAGACTGTCTTTTTTCCATTGTATACTCTTGCCTCCTTCTTTGTACACTAATTCACCGTATTTTTGTGGGTTTATTTTCTGACACTTTATTTTGTTCCATTGATTTATGTGTTTCTTTAATTGCCATATTTTGATGTATTGATTACTGTAGCTTTGTATTATGTTCTAAATTCAGGGAGGGTATTACCCACAGCTTTGTTTATTTTTTAAAATAATTTTGGAAAATTTGGATCTTTCAGATATATGTATAAATTTTATTATTTTTCTCCTTGTTTGGTGAAAAAACTTATGGATTCTGTGAGAATAGAAATTTACTAAAAGAAAAAACCTGAGAAAAATACTAAATTGTAGAGGATAAATTATTCAATATTAACAACAACTGGATTGCTGTATAAATCAAAGAAAATATATAAAGAAAAATGACAACAAAAACAAAATTCATGGGGTATAACAAAAGCAGTATTAGAAGGGATGCTTATAGCAAAATAATCCCACTTATACAAATAAGAACAATTTCTCTCTTATATTCTTACAACCAAAAGATGTCACATAATAATAAAAAAAAACTTGTTAGTAGAAGGAAAGACAGCTGAAAGGACAGAACATAATTAAATAAAATACGGATTAAAAATATAAATATTTGATCAATCTAAATAATGGCTTTTGAAAGATAAATAATGTTGGTACAGTTTAACCAGACACATGACCAAAAAAGAGAGTTACAGATAAATAAGCTGAGAAATAAATGAGGAGTTAGAGCTTATATCAAAGAAATACAAAGCATCATAAGATGATACAACAAATTATATGCCAATAAAATGGAAACCCTAGAAGAAATGGACAAATTCTTAGAAAGACTTAATCTCCAGAATGGAATGATAAATAAAATAAGAACAGATTATCACTAATGAAATTGAATAAGTATTTAAACAAAATCTCCCAAGAAACAAAATTCCAGGCCTAACAGCTTCACAGGTGATTTCTCCCAAACATTTAAAGAAGAGCTATCATCTATATTTCTCAGAGAATTCCAAAAATTTCGAGAGGAAGGGAGGCTTTCTACCGGACATTTCTGTATCACATTGCTACTACAGCTGGAACAAATACCTCAAAAAATTACAGGTTAAATACTACTGATAAGCATAGATGCAAAAATCCCCACTAAATTGTTAGCAAATCAAACAATACATTAAGAAGATTATACATTATGATTAAGTCCACTTTATTCCAGGGATGCAAAAGTGATTGAATACCCAAAAATTAATCAGTATGATACACCACACAAACAACCTGAAGAATAAAAATTATATGGTCACCTCAATAGACTCATAAAGTGTTTTGACAAATTCAGTATCTATTTAAGATTATATTTCTCTTCAAAGTGGGCATGAGGAAACATACCTCAAAACAGTTACGGTCTTATATGACAAGAACTCATCTAACATGACACTCACTGATTAAAAGCAGAAAGCATCTCCAATAAGAGCAGGAGGAAGACAAGAATGCTGACTCTTACCACTTTTATTCAGTATAGTATGGAAATTCTAGCCATAGCTATCCAAAATAAAAGTAAATAAAATTTAGCTAATTAAGAAAAGGAGTAAAAGTATCTGTTTGAAGATGACATACTTTAAACAGAAATCCTAAAAAGGGTGCCACAATACTACTAGGGCTTATCAATGCATTTGGTAAAATTTTCAAATGTAAAATTAACTTACAGAAATCTTGCATTTCTACACACTAACAAGAAGCTAAATGATACAGAAAGTGAGGGAACTGTCTCATTTACAGTTGCATTACAAAAAAAATCAAAAAATGTATCCAACCAAGGAGGTAAAAGACCTGTACTCAGAAAACTATAAAATATTTATAACAGAAATTGAAGGTAATGCAAACAGATGAAAGAATATTCTGTGTTCATAGATGAGGAAAAATATAGTTTTTAAATGACAGCATAAGCCAAGAAAATGCACAAATTAAATTCAGTGCCTATCAAAATACCAAGGGCATTTTCAGACACTTAAAATAAATAATTCTAAAATTTACATGTAAACACAGAAGAATTGAAATCACTAAAAAAAAAGAAAGAAAAGAATACAAACAGACTGAAAACAGAAACAACTTTAACAAAGAACAAAGAGGATATATCACTGTCCCTCATTTTAAACTATAATACAAAGCTACAGTAATGAAAAGAATATGGTAGTGGCACAGAACAAACAGAATAATAGAACACAAAAATGCCTGAAATTGGAAACAGACACTTATGGTTATTTAGCCCATTACAAAAAATGAATATACAGTGGGGGAAAGGAAACCAACAGGCACATGAAACCGATCAACATCACTAACCATCAGAAAAATGCAAGTCCAAAAACCAATGAGATTTTATGTCACTCCTGTCAGAATGACTATTATCAAAAAGATAACAAACGTAAATATTGGTGAGGATTTAAGAAAAACAACCCTGATGCACTGCTGGAGTGAATGGAAATATATGCTGCCACTGTGGAAAGCAACATGGAGATTTATCTAAAAATAAAAAATGAAATATAATTCTACATTTAAATATCTGGATACTAATTCCAAGAAAATAAAGATACTAATTAGAAGAGATTAATTCAACCATATATTCACTGCAGCATTATTCACAAAAGACAGGATATACAAGCAAATTAATTGCTCAATAGATGATGGATAAAGAAGATATGAGTTTATAAAATATGTATCTATCCATTTAACTACAGATTTACCTATATATATATATATATATATATATATATATATATATATATATATACACACACACATAAAAATACAATGGGTTATTATTCAACTCCAAATAGATTAAGTTTTTGTCATTTGCAGCAAATGGGTAGACCAAGAGTGTAATATGCTAAGTGAAATAAGTCAGAAAGAGAATTACAAATACTGAATGATGTTATTCACATTTGGAATTTTAAACAAATGAACTTAACAACACAGAAAAGGAGTTATACATATAGAAAGAAAGAATTTGTTCACAAGAAGGAGGGAAATGGGGTAAGGAAAAGAAAAAGTTGAGGAAAATTAAGAGAGAAATTTTTCCAGTTGCAAATTAAATGAAACACGGACAAGAAATATACTGTATGGGGAATAGTCAATAACTATGAAATATCTTTAAATAGCAACAAATCATAACTACATATATTCTGGAGAACAGATTGAAATGTATTAAAAATAGTGAACAGTATGTTGTGTAGGGGAAACTAACGCAGTGTTATAGATTAAAGTACACTTCAAAAACAAACAAACATGCTTACGGTAAATGAAAATAGATTTCTAATTAACAAAGGCAGGGGTTGGAAAAGGAGAATTTGATTAATGCACTCAAAAGCTACAAACCTCCAGCCGTAAAATAATCGTGTTCTAGGGATGCCCCATATTAACTTGAAAATTACAAGCAATACTGATTTATGTTCAATATAAATGTTGTTAAGAGAGTAGACCATAAGATTTCACATCACAACCAAAGACAAATTATATTTCTTTAAAATTGTATCTAAATGAGATAATGAATTCTCCCTAAAGTTGCTATGAAATTTATTACATGATAGTTGTATATCAAATCACTATCCTGTGCACCTAAACTTACACAATTTTTTATGCCAATTATATCTCAATAAAAGCAGAAGGAAAAATGGAAATTCAATGGTAATTTTTCCCATGTCATTTCTCATGTTCGTATTTGCAGCAAGTAAACTTATGTCATGATATACTTATCCTAGATAATGATACTAATAAATAGGTGATTCTAATAAGTTATAAATAAAGATAGTAATAAAATTAGTGTTTTACTATGCCTAAACTTTCTTCATTTTAACAGCCCACTGCTTCTGTAGGCATCAAAATTTCAATTTGTGTATTCATCTGAGATTAGGGAAGGGATACAAATTTTAAACTGGCTGCTCTTCCTGTGAGTGATAAAGTTCACTGTCTCTGACCGATGGTCTCATCTCCCCGACAGCATCTGTAAGAAATGAACATGCTAGGTTGCTAAAAATCTCAGCATGGTTAAATCTCAGAACTCCTACAATTCTTAACTGTTTTGCAATGGGAATGCAATACTGACAAAGACTTGATTTTGGATAACAATGTGGTGTTTTCTCATGGTTGCATTACGGAATGTGAGGATAATCCCTGAGATCCACAACAAATATTCTTGCTCAAGTGCTGGGCAAAGAAGTGTAAAACTTCTGCATTATTAGGACTGAGGACTGCTTTCAAAATGATGACTATGCTCACTCCATTCCAGGTAGTCCAAGGGAAGAAAAGTTATTGCAATTTCTGTGTGAACGGGAATAATTCAGTGGTTGAGACTCTACAAAGTATTCAACGTGTGTTCAAAGCCAAAATATGTTGTGTAAACAATGAGAATTAAAAGAAAAAAAGTTAGACATAAGCTTAAATAAAAAAGGTGATACAGTCCTGTGCTGGGCTCTGGGGACTGTAGAATATGTATGCCTCAATCCCATTCAAGGGTTCAGAGGCATGGCCCTAACATCAGCTCGGGATTCAATGAGCAGATAACAATTAGTATACTGGGAGAAATATAATCTACCTCTCCCTGATCGGAAGAAAATCTGGTGGCTCAATGAAAGTCTTAATTCAGAGAGATTCTGACAGATGCAGAGGAAAAATTCACTGATGACTCAACTAAGACAAACTTAGTTACTGCTTAACAATCCATCTTCACACACACACACACAGTGTTTGAGAGATTTGTAGTATTTTGTGGGAAGAATTCAATGGGCAGAGCTCAGAGAATAGATTTCATAGCAACAGCAAACTTTTGTTCTTTGATCAAAACTCTAATTTTCCCAGGTAGAAAACTACAGATGGACAAACAAACAATATTCTTCTTTACGATATCTAATTTTGAATGTATACTGTAGCTTTTAACTTATCAGTATAGAACCTTGTTAAGATGATCACGGTAAGACCCACTGTCTTATAAGTGAGCTGGAAACTAGCTGCTCAACCAGCCCATCTGAACCCCAGACGACTAATGTAAGCAACAACATAGCCACCATCAGAGATCAGCAGACAAACTTAAAAGCTTGATGTATCTGTTGTAGGAAGAACCACGGCTGTCCAGACACAGTTCTCCAGCTGCAAGTGGTCTCTATTGTTCTCTTGGTATAGGTCATATTGGTGAGATGTTGCTAGAGTTCACCCTGGCCCATTTGCCCATTCTCCAGAATATCAAAAGCTTTCTTCACAACAGGTGACAAATTTTCAGTACACAATTCTGCCATTCTAGACTTATCAGCTGACACTGGCTGCATCATCGTGAGTAGAAGTCTTAGGGTCCCTGACCTTACCTACAATTTTCCAGTAATTTAGGGCATTTCACATTCTGAAAATGCTTCGTGTTTTTTTTTAAATTAATGGGAAAGAGTCAAAGACTTCCATGAATATTTTAAATTTCCTAATATCTGCAGAAATTTGGTATTCTTGCAGTTGGACAAATTTTTAATTCTATTACCCTCACCTCCTTCTAGTCCATACATTTTACATCGCAATTTGATTACTGAATACCACCACCCCATCCAAGGGTCTAGTACATCTTAGAAATTTCCCGTGTGAAGGTAAGAAGGGGCAAATGTTATGTGGGGTATATAAACCTACATTAAATGTTTGCAATGGCACTGTCTCTTCTGGAAAAAGCTCTGATTCTAAGAAGTAAATTAATTTGGAGTCAGTATAGTTATTGGTATGGGGAAGAGAATCAGCTATTTTGGGATGGGTGGGTGATGAAAAGACAGGAAAATATCCAGCAAATGAGAAAGGAATGATTTAGACTTATGGAAGTATGAATTGAGAAGACAATGATACTTTGTCTTCTGTACCTACCTCCAATTACTGTCTTGAGTGACTAGTCCTTGCGCTGTGAAAAGAGCTAGTTTGTGGTATAGAGTAAAGACCGTAACGAAATAGTTTGAAAACCATGACAGTTTTGATCTTTCAGGAAAGTAGATTTTGCTTAAAGTCAACATGTATTTTTCATTCACTAATTACTAAAATGCATCCTGTGGCATGTGCTGTGCTTACTGTGCTGGTATCCAAGGCCGACAAGGAAAGCGGGATAGACATAAAACATCTGGAGGAGGTGGTTTCTGTGCTGAGAGGAGGATAGTCTAAGTAGGTAAAAGGAGGACACCCAACGTCCAAGGATGAGCTGGAATAAAACTGTTGAGTTTGGAGCTAACATTGTTGAGAAACATTTGGCTGGATATATATCCAGATACAGTGAAACATAAAGATATGCCAAGGTAGTCAGATGCCAGATTTATAAAGAAATGACTAAACTAAATTGAGTTAATTTTGTGTGATTAGAGTTGGAAATGCATTAAGTGCCATCCTGAGAACGTAAGCTTTTCTTTGCCTGGAAGATAATAGCAACATAAATTATTAACTAGAAAATATAGTGTAGACTGTTGAGGGCAGGAAATGAAAGCACCAACTGGAATGCTTTGATAACAGCACAAAGAACACCATAGATAAATTACTACTTAAATTCTACCACATGCTGAATGTGCCATCTGAGACTACATCATGTGACCTTTTTGATTCCAGGGATGACATATTAGAGAACATGATCCCTGGGTGGTTCCTGCATGTATCTCCTGTTCCAAACTATCCTAACTTAACACATTTAATACTTTCCAGGAAGAACCAAAAACCACTTATTACTTTTCCCTCTCTCCATGTTTTATTATTTTTCCAAATTCTTCCATTTTTTTCTTCTTCCTTACAAGAAATTATTTAAATTTACTCCCATATTGTTCCATCAAAAGATTTTATCAATCAAATATCTCTTTTTTTTAAATGGCAAGTTAGTCTCCTGTTTAAATCTTAACTCTATTAAGAAATATTAAGGAAAATACAGGTACACATCTATGTTTATTGTTCAAATAAGAAAATAGCAGATAGTTGTCGACATTTGCCAACATCATTTATAATTTTTGTTTCCTACATAATCTGGTAGTTCTCTTGTAGATCAGTTGTAATTAGGATGACATTCATAAACTGAAGATGGCTGATGAGTTGGCCTTGAAAGAGAGTTAGCTGATGTATCAGCTATCACTGGCACTGGAAAGCGTGGGTTGCACCCTGGTTGAAGTTTAGGAAAACGACCTTCATTTGCAGATATGTTGTGATATGTATTTGGAAAAGTAGAAGGCTCCAGCATCAGTCCATAATAATTGCCCTGTATGGGAGATAAGATACTCTACTGAGAAATAGAAGTTGTAGTTTAAATGGAGTTCACAACACGGCCATTTGTTTCATTGTAACTTCTTTGAGAGTGCCAGTGGAGAGTGGTCAACTTATTTAGAATAGCTCGTTGACCAACTGCAATTTGTTCTGGTGGTCTGACATTGATGATGGAGGAGAAAAATCACCTCTGATCGGGGTAGTTGTATCACCAATTATGTGGCTAGTAGAGGGCTTTCTTTTTAGAAATTTGCAGAAGGTAATCATGGACTTTCTCCAATAGTGTCAGCCACAAATCCAGAATTATTATTATCCACATTATACCCTGCTTTAAAGTGCTGCTCTTTGAAGTCTTCAGCCAATGAAGACACCAGAGAGGCATTTTTAATCCCAACTCTTCTTTTTATTCTCACTAAAAGCTGGGGACAGCCTCGTTTAAAATTTGGATTATGATAAAAGTGCAGCTACAACCAAAGGAGAAACATTTTAGTAATATTTATACCAAAATACAAGACTACAATAAGCCTAAAGTATAAAACCTGATTCCACGTTTACTATGTAAGGATAATATCATCAAAATATGAACATTGCTAACAATATTTTGAAGTTCCTTATTTGGAAAATACACATTTAAATATTATAGTCATCAAATTTAAATGTTAGCATTTGCGGTAACGGTGAATGACACTTTTGAAAAGCAGCTTTATTACCTTTATATGGATTTCTGGAATGATTCATAGTTGTAAGCAAAGTTTCTCATAATCTTGAATACTTAAGTCACTGTCCTCATTTTTTAGAATAAATAAAGAATTTTAGACTTAATAGTTTAATACAATTTTCAAAATCTTGCTTTACTTTTATATTACCATTGATTGATGTGCAAAATAAAATTTTATATATAAGTTACCAAGTGGTAACTAAAATTTTTTATATCTTTCTTAATACAGACACTTCTTTTTCTTCTGCTGGAAAGTCAGCTAGACAAGCACACATTTGAAAATTCTGCCTCACTTTCCTAAACCCATAAAAGTTAAGCTGTCTAAGTAAACTTTTCATGCTTCCAGTTTCAAATATTCTGAAAGGGGCCTTTCTTTCCAAAACTTCCTTCTTCAAGACATCTTCATCAATCACTACGGAAGACCCCATGAACACCCCACCAGATGGATTTAAATTGGTCACTCCAATCTATTTTCCAGAGTTTTCATGGAAATGTCAGAGAACGAAAATCATTATCTTCTTCTGGTTCAGAGACACAATATGTGTAACATGGTGTTTTTATCAAGGATTCTTCAGACAAAGTCTGAAAGCATTTTCTTCAATCATAAAACTCATGTCCAAATCCCCAGAGAATGTTTGATAACACAATAGAGATCTACTGGAGTTTCCTGAGCCACTTGGTCCATCTTTATGAGACACATCTTGAATTTCTGAAGAAACATGTGCCATCTCAAATAACTTTTTCTACAGCTCCTTTTCTAATCTGCATGATTTTGACCACTGCAGCTTCATATGCTGCTTTGGCAGGCCTGCACAGATAAACTGCTAGGCCTTCAAAATGGTTCTCAACCTGAGTAGCTGTGACATCACAAAACGACTGGTATCCTAGCAACTCAAGTGTAACATTCAGCCAGTGTTTACTTGTCATTCATCCAGTTAAAATGAAACATATATGATGCTTATTTCTAAAGTGTGATTTGCAAATATTATCCCAACAAAATCTTTTTAAATAATTTAATTTTGGGGTCTATGAAATAAAACCAATCTCCATCCTTTTGTATTAAAATTTATACCAGATTTGTGAACAGAGTATAAATATTGCACAAAATATATAGAATAATTTTAAAGTTTTGGAATTTAAAGTGAAATTCGTGTAAAACATGTACAGAGAATATATATCTATTTCTATATCATTTGTAATTAAAGTGAAACCTAATTTGATTAGGAAATTGAAATACGTATTTATCTGTGTACTATATAAGAAGTAATTCAATATTCAAAACATGAGCAGATTAAATGTCAGTTTATTTGTTTTGTATATAAATAAATGTTTAATAATTATGAAATAAAATAAGATAAAATAATGCATCAAATTAAGAAATCCCATAAGGCGGAATTTTTGTTTTAAATTGTAATTCATTTCTATAAGTAAAACAAATTTAATTTAATAATCTACTCTAAAATTACATAAGAGAAAATCTTATTGTATATTTACAAATGTTTATTTTTGCCATTCTTTCAATCAGAGGTTTTTCATTCCCTAGAAGCAATAAATTTTCTTTACATCTTTATAATCCATTCACTTGTGTCTTCTGTTAAGTGTTCCAAAATGATGTTGATAAGTACAATTATGCACAAGATCCTGGGTTCAATAAGCAGTGTCTCCATTAAGGGTCAAACAAACAAACAATCAAAAAACAAAGAAATAACACTATATGTGATTTGGGGTGGAAAAGGCCAGGTAATGCATTTTTGGAAGGAATATGTATCTCAGTCCTGAAACAGTTGACATTGTTAGTAAAATACGGCATTTTAAGGCAAGTGTTTTGTTCACTAAATGTAAATAATAGCTATGTTCTGTATCAGTAAACTGTAGTAAATCCAGTTCTACCAAAATTATATTCTTTATTTAAAAATAAATTCCATTAAACATAAGCCAAATTCAAAATGAGGGATAAATTTTTTAAATAAATAAATGTAAACTCAAGCTGTAATGTAAATTTTTCTTTCAGTATGTGAACATTCCATTCTAAATAAACACTAGCAACCTGAATTCATTACATATTACAAGTATTATAAACTATAGTTTAGAGGGATTTAGTCCTGATTCATAAATATTACTTATCAAATTCAAATCAATATATGTGATACAATCCCTTAAATAGCAGAGAATTCAAAAACATCAATGTCAAAAATTGTAGGAAATTTATTGACCAATCTGATCTTTACATTTTATAAAAATATTCTTAACAAATTCACTTTTAATACATTTCAACTAAACATAATAAAAGTCATATATGAAAAGCCCATGACTAACATCAAGTTCAATGTTAACATACAGGAAACTTTTCCTCTGGTCCACTAATAAGAAAAGGTAGCCTATTCTCACAAGTACTAAATTACACTATTTGAAGACCTAGCCAGAACAACTAGTCAAGAAAAAAATATAAAAGGCATATAACTTGTAAAAAAGCAGTAAAATTTTTAGAAATGGCATAATTATGCATAGATAGAAAACTCCATAGACTCCTCCAGTGACTGTTAGAAATAATGAACAAACTTAATAAACTTGCAGAATACAAAATCAATATACAAATATCCGTTGCATTTTTATATATTAAGAACAAATTATCAGCAAGAGAAATTAGGATAACAATTGTGTATATATTTATACCAAAAAGAATAAACTAGGAATACATTTGATAAGTGAAATAAAAGATCTAAATATAGATCTATAAATTACAGGTGCAAGAAATAAAAGTAAACCAAATAAATAGAAAGATATTCTCTGCTTATGGATTGTAAACAATGTGAGGATCTATTCTAATCAATCTTTTATATGTTCAATCTCCCTTGCACTAATTATTGAGGAGAATGTCTATTTTCATTTTATACTCTTGCTTCCTTTTTCATGGGTTAATTGATCATAGGTGTGAGGGATTATATCTGGTTGCTCTATCCTCTTCTATTGATTGGTGTCTGTTTTTGAGCTAGTTTCATGTTGTTTAAATTACTAAAGCTTTGTTGGACTGTTTAACTTCAGAGAACTATACACTATTAGATTTAATACACTTTTTCAAGATTATTTTTGCAACTCATGGTCTATGTGGTTACATAAAGATTTTGAAATTACCTGTTCTATTAAATGGAAAAATCTCATGGTTACTTTGACATGAATCACACTAAATGTAGATTGCTTTGTGTAGTATGTTTGTTTCAACCACATTGTATCACATCATTAACATAAGAGAAATTTTCATTTCTTTGGATCAGTTTTAATTTCCTTCATCAATGTTTTCTATTATTTAACGTATAGGTTTTCTCCTTATTTCCTAACTTCATTTCTATGTATTCTATTCATATATATGTAATTATATATATTATATTTGTAAACATGTTTCCTACACAAATACAACAGTCAGAACACAGTGGCATGACATATTCAAAGTTCTGAAGGAAAGAAAGCTGTAATCTAAGATAATTTATCAAGCAAGGCTATTCTTTAGAATAGAAGGAGAGATAAATAACTTCCACTAAAGCAAGTACTAAAAGAATTTAGCAACAGAAAAAGAAATAATGTAAATCGACTCTAAAAAAAAAAGAAGCAGGATTCTATAGAAAGGAGAAAGGCATAATTAGAAAGGCAATAGCTACAATGTCTTACAATAGAATAAACATGATGTTGCAGTACAGTACATCAAAAATTTTAAGAGTCAGTGAGTGAAACAGGACAATACAGAGTATTTTCTTCTTGTTTCTGTTCTCTATAGGAGGGGTTAGAATTTCTATTCTTATCAGTTAAAAGAAAAAGATATAGTAATGTGTCAATATACATACAAGACAGGGTGGCCATAAGTCAAAACTTACAATGAAGTAACAAAGCCAAAAAGAAACCAAGATAATAAAAGAAAACTTATCAAGCAACAGAAAGAAAATGAAATGAACAAAAAAGGAAATACCAAATCAACTGGAAAATGAAGTTCAAAATGGAAATAAACACCAGTCTATCAATAATTATCATAAATGTTAATGGACTTAGTGCTTCAATCAAAAGATATATATTGTCAGATGGGATAATATAATGAGACCCTACATTATGAAGCATAAAAGAGTCCCACATTTGTAAGAGGAACACAAATTAATTGAAACTCAGAAGATGGAAAATATATTGCATGCAACTGGACATGACAAGAAAGCAGGACTAGCAGTACTGACTTCCCACAAAATAGACTTTACAAGAAAGGTCATAGAGAAAGATAAACAAGGACATGAAATAATGATTAAAGGAGCAATAAAAAATGAGGGTATTAAACTCATTAATATATATGTACTCAATGTAGGAGCACCTAAATACATATAGCAAATACTAATAGATGAAAAGGGAGAAATGGATGGGAACACAATCACATTCGGAGACTATATCTCCCCTTTACCATCACTAGACTGGTGTTTCAGGCAGAAAATTATTAAGGGAAGAAGATACAAAAAGATACGATAAAATAATTAGAGTTGGTGATATTTTCAAAACAGTACTCTTCCCCAAAACAGAATATACATTCTTTTCCAGTTCACCTGGAATATTTTCTAGAAAAGATTATGTCCTCAGGCACAGAAGAAGCCTCAACAAATTTAAGAAAATAAAACTAATTTGAAGCATCTTTTCTGAGTATAATACTATGAAAATAGTAATCCTTCACAGAAAAACATTGTGAAAAAATGACAGCATGAAAATTAAACACCATGGTACTATAACAAGTAGGGGAGGTGAAGATGTAAAAGAATAAATTAAAAAATATCTTCAGAAATATGTCAAAATACTACACAAAATCTATTGAATACATTTAAAGCAGGCTTAAGAGGTAAGTTTATTGTGACAACACTCCTCAAAGTAGAAGAGCAATTTCAAATAACTAATCAAAGGTTCTATGTACACTAATCATGAAAAGAAGAGCAAACAAAACCAAAACTCAGCAGAAAGAGAGAAATAAGAATGATCAAGGAAGAAAGAATTGAAATACACATTAAAAAATAGAAAAAAAACAATCAAAGTCTTGTTTGAAATAGTAAACATAATTGACAAAACTCTGGACAGGCTCACCAACAAGAAAAGAGAGAGAACACAAATAATATAAGAAATGAAAATGGAGAAACTAAAAAGAGTACAACAAATTTGCATATTATCATAAGTGAATAACATGAGCAACAGTATGGAAACAAAATGGATAACCAGGAATAAATGGAGAAGTTTTTGAAAACATTCAGCCCACCAATATTGCATCAAGAAGAAATTAACCATTTGAACAGTCAGATCACCAGAAATTGAATAGAATTATCAATAAAATAAAAAATATCTGCAAACAAAATTGAAACCCAACTAGCTTCACTGGGGAATTATACCAAACATACAGAGAAAAATACATACCAGTCCTCCTCAAACTCTTCCAAAAGATTGATATGGAAAGAGTACACCCAAACTCACACTGTGAGGCCAACATCAACCTGATACAAAAACCAGACAAAGACACTACCCCAAGAGAAAACTATAGTCCAGTATCATTGATAAATATAGATGTAAATGTCCTTAAGAAAGTATTAACAAACAGAATCCAACAGCATGTAAAAAAAGATTATGCACCATGGTAATGTTACTTCATTCCAGGAAAACAAGGATGGTTTAACTTATGCAAATAAATCAATTGTAATACACCATATCAATAACTGAGAGGACAAAATAACACATGATCATCTCAGTAGATGCAGAAATAACATTTGAGAAAAATTAACACCTATTTGCAGTAAAAGTTCTTGTAACAGTGTGCATAGAGGGACCATATCTCAACATAATGAAAGCTATTTATGACAAACATATAGCCAGCAAAATACTCAATGGTGAAAAACTGAAACCCTTCCCACAAAATCCTGAGACAAGACAAGGTTGCCCATTCTCACAATTTCAATACAATATAGTCTTGGAATTCCTAGCCACAATGATCAGACAAGGAAAATATATAAAAGGATTCAGACTGGAATAGAAGAGGTAAAATTGTCATGATAGGAAGACATGACACTATATATAGAAAACTGTAAAAGCTTCACAAAATATTACTTAGGCTGAAAAAGGAACTGGGCATGGTACCCAGAGCAATGTAAAAAAACCAATTACATTTCTTTACACTACCATTGAATCAACAGGAAAACAAATTATAGAGACAACCGCTTTTATAACTGCACCCAAAGCAAAAAAATGCTTAAGAAAAATTCTGACCAAGGAGGTGATGAAATATACATGGAGAACTAGAAAACATTGATTGAGGAAATCAAAAAAGAATGAAGAATAGGAAAGATGCCCAATGGTCTCGTAATGGAAGAAACAAAATTGTTAAAATGGTCATATTGCCCAAGGCAATCCCCAGACTTAATGTGATTTCCTATCAAATTATGCCAAAATTTTCTTTTTGGGACTGAAACAACTGATTCTAAGATTTACATAGAGTCATAAAAGATCCATAATTTCCAAAGCAATATTAATGAAAAAGAAAGAGGCTGTAGGAATAAACTACCTGTTCTCCATACACTATTGCAGAGCCACAATGAACAAAATGACAAGATATTCATACAGAAAGAGGCATATGGACCAAAAGAACAGAATAGAAGGCCTAGGAATAAATTTACAGGCCTACATTCTATTAATCTTTGACAGAGTAGCCAGGAATATGACAGAGAAAAGACCATCTCTTCACCAACTGGTTTTGGGAATCTGGATAGCAGCATGCAGAGCAATGGAGTTAGAACACTCCTTCACTCCATACACAAGAATAAACTCAAAATGGCTTGAAGACTTAAATGTAAGGCAAGACACAGTAAATCTCCTAGAAGAAAATATTGGCAAAACACTTTGAAATAAATCTCAGGAATGATCTCTTAGAACAGACTATCCAGGTAATGAATGTAAGAATAAAATTAATAAATGGGACCTAATAAAACTTATAAGCTTTTGCACAGCAAAGGGAACCATAAACAAAGCAAAATGACAACCTGCAGTATTAAAGAAAATATGTAGAAGTGTGCAACTGACAAAGGCTTAATTTCCAAAATATAAAGAGTTCATACAAACTAATAATAATACTTAAAAAAAACAAGAAACCCAAATTGAAAATGGGCAGAAGCCCTGAACAAGCAATTCTCCAATAGAGACATACAAATGCCACATAGATATATGAAAAAAAAATTGCTCACTATCATTATCAGAGAAGGGCAATTCGAAACTCTAATGAAGTATCACCTCACAATAGTCACAATGGTCATCATTCAAAATTCCACAAACATTAAATCCTGGGGTATCTGTGGAGAAAGATGACCCTCTTTCACTGTTGGAAAGAATGTAGTTTGGTGCAGTCATTGCGAAAACCAGGGTGGGGATTCCTCAAAAGAATAAAAATAGGCTTAACATACGATCCAGCAATCACACTTCTGGGTATAAACCAAAGTGAACCCAAATTCAAAAAGACACCTGTACCCCAATGTTCTTTGCAGTGCTATATACAACAGCCACGACATGGAAGCAACCTAATTGTCCAACAACAGATAACAGTATTCAGAAGTTATCCCGTATTTACACAATGGAATACATTTCTGCAATAAAAAATGATAAAACAATGACATATGCAGCAAAATGGATGTCCCCAAAAAGTGTCATCTAATTGAAGTAAGCCAGAAAAATAAAGAAAAATAATACATGACATGACATATGGGGAACCTTAAAAAAAATTTGGATGAGAACACTATGATTTCATCTACAAAATTGAAAGAAACTCACAGATCTACTAAGCAATTATATGATTACAACGGAAAGGGGCTGTGAGAGGATATATTTGGGAGCTGTAGATTCATAAATTTTTTCCTCTATATATAAAAGTAAATTTTTTCAAAATTTCTCTTTATGACACAGGGCAGTAAGTTAAATATTGTGAAGTAATGTTTAATAGGCACATAAATATATGCATGTAGGGGGACACTGTGCTATACACCACAGATTGACACATTGTAAATGGCAATAATGCAATGATAAGTAAATGAATAAACATGTAAATAAATAAATAAATAAATAAATAAATAAATAAATAATAACTAAATAAAAAATATTTAATAATAAATCAAATACAAAGATTCACACTACTTAACTTTACACCTTATGGATTTAGGAGAAATCAGAAAGAATAAAAATAAAATTGAATGAATGAGAGTATGGCAAATAACAAGAGATGCAATTGGAAAGCTAGAAAAAAATATACCTAAGTCTGTTTCTTTTAAACATAAACTGGACAAATGTTTAGGTTGGCTAATAAAATACAGACTCAAATAAAATTAGAAATAAAAGATAAGATATTACCACTGATGTTGTAGAGATGCAAAGCATCATAAGAAATTACCACTAGCCAATGATTTGAATGACCTAGAACTAAAGACAAATACCCAGAAACATATGTCTTCCAATACTGAATCAAGAAGTAATTAGAAAGATAATAGAGCAAAAATGTGTTTGAGTAAGTCAATAATTCTAACTTCCAAAGCCAGAAAAAATTTACAAAACGACTTTACTGGTGAATTCTGTCATATATTTGAAGACAATTTTTCACCAATTCTTCCCCAAATCTTCCAAGAGTTTGAAGGGGGTGAAAGGTTCCAAACATATTTTATGATGCGAGCTTTATTTGCTTAACAAAACTAGAAAGGACATTATATGCAATAAATAGAATATTATCCCTGATGTGAATATGTGCCAAAATTCTCAACAAAACACAAGCAAACTGAATTCAACAACACATTTAATGTATCATAAACATACATGAGTAAAGGTATATATCCCTGGGTTAAAGGATACTTCAAAATATTCAAATCGATAAAGATGACATGCCACACTAATTGAATGAGAAATAAAACTCACACAATCATCACAATAAGTGCGGAAAGAGCATTGTATATAATACAACATCCTTTTAAGATACTCCCAACAAATTAAATTAACCCTGTCAGTGGCACGATATAATTTACACACAAACACTGTGTGGATAGAAGCGAAGCAGTTCTCTGTTTTTTGATTCTTAGAAGAAGGGTTTATATAGGACATGCACAATGCCACACATATAATCTAGGTTATAACAATGTTAATAATCTTAAGCTATTTATGTTCCCATGCTCCTGCAGTAAGCGCAGGATGTTAAATGATCAAGAATTGTTTTAAAGTTCACCACGGATCTTCATTAAGTAGGCCATCTCTTATCCAGCCGGCTTTGCCTGTCTTAGTTTGTCCTCCTCTGACGATCTTACCCAGCATAGGCTATCCAGCTTTCCATACTGGATACATTGAGTAGGCCATTACTTATCCAGCCTGGATACGTGACATTCCTCACAGCTTGTTTATCAGTTCAGCCCAAGGGCTTATTTTCTAGAGCCTTCAGACAGGGGCCTACAAACCCAACATCCCTTGACAGAAAACTGGATGAAGAAAATTTGATGTATATATGCAATGGAATCAATACTTTGCATTCCTATCAACAGTGTACACGCTGTTCCTTTTTCTCCACAATCTCACCAACATCTATTTGTTTTCTTTTTGATGAGAGCCTTCTGAAAAGTGTGAGGTCTTGTCTCATATTAGGTTTATGACTTTCCTAATAATTTGTAACTCTGAACACATTTTTATGTGTCATAAAGCCTACTCTATGTTTTCTAGAGAAAATTGATTCAGATCTATCTATTTAGTTCCTATGGACTTTTTTTAAATTGGATTGTTTGCTCTTTCTTATGTTGTTTTGGGGTAAGAGTTTGCCATATATTTTGGATATTAACACTTGATTGTAAATTATCACTTAAAAATATATTCTACCATTGTGTTGGTTGACTGTTAATTTTATTGATCATTTCTTCTGCAGTGTAAATCTGTTTAGTGTGACACAATCATATTTTGTTAGTTTTATTTCTGCTTTCCTTGACAGAGGAGGCATATGCAGAATCAAATTAAGTCCAATATCAGAGTGTACTTCTTATGTTTTACCCTAGGATTCTTTAATTTCATGTTTTATGCTTTATGTGCCCATGAATGGGATTGCTGTGTCATATGATAGGTCTATTTTTATTATTCAAAGGAACTTCCATACTGTTTCCAAAGTTGTTTCACCAATTATATTTCCCACCAACAGCATTGGAGAGTCCCTGTTTCTCCACAACCTTCCCCAGTCTTTATTATTTGTAGACATTTTAATGACAGCCCTTCTCGCTAGTGTGAGGTAAAACATTATTTTATTTTTGTCTTGTCTTTGTATAATGATTTGCATTGTGAGCACGTTTTTATATTCCTGTTTGTCATCTGTGTGTCTCTTTTTGAGAATTGTCTTCTGCTCATTTTCTGGCTGAGTTGTTTGTAGATTTTCAAAACGGTGTTGCATGAACATTCTGTGTATTTTAGAAATTAGCCTCTTGTTGATTGCAATGTTTCCTAATGTTTTCTCCCATTTGGAAGCTCATCTATTGATTCTGTTTATTTTTCTGTGTAGAAGTTTTAAGTTTAATTAGGACCTACTTGTTTATTTTAACTTTATTGTTTTCAGCTTGGGAGTGTGACATAAGTAAATTTTGCTACAATTTTTGTTTTGTTTAACCTATGTTTGATTCCAGAAGTTTTATTGTGTCACACATTAGATTCATATATTTAAAACATTTTTAATTTATTCTTGTACAGTGTGAGGGATTGTTCTCATTTCATTGATTTTCATGTGGCTGTCTAGCTTTCTCAACATCACTTGCTGGAGACTGTCTTTAAGGCATTGTATATTTTTGTTTCCTTTGTCATATTTTAGTTGACCATAGTTGTGATGTTTTATTCCTGCATCTGTGTTCTTTTCCAGTGATATAGATGTTTGTTTCTTTTCCAGTATTGTGCTGTTTTGATTGCTGAATTTTTGTAATATAGTCTGAGATCTGGAAGGGTTATGGGTTATGAATCCAACTTTGTTCTTTTTCCTCATTGTTTCTTTTGCAGTTCTGGTCCTTTTTAAGATCCATTCAAATCATAGGACTGTTTTTAGTTCTGTGGAAAATATCATGTAGTTCGATCTGAATCAATTTGTATCTGTAGACATATTTTGTAGTATGTATATTTTAACAATATTAATTCCTCTAAATGAAGACCTTGAGATTTCTTTCCATTTCTTTGCATCATCTTCAAATTTCTTTATAAGTGTCCTATAGATTTTATTATGTTGGATTTTCCTGAGGTTTTTCATGTTTTGACCTGATTTCATATGGATTTTTTAAAATAATGGAATATTTTATTGTTAGTGTAAAGAAATGTGACAGTTTTTTATATTAATCATGAATCATGCTACTTTGCTAAATGTCTTTATTAGTTTTAGTTGTTCTGGTGTGGAGAATCTTTAGGGATCTCTATATAGATTATCATGTCATCTAAAATAATAACAGTTTTACTGCATTCAATTCAACTTGAATAACTTTTTTTCTTGTCCTATTGCTGTTACTAGGACTTCCCATACTGTGTATAATAGAAATGG
Organism: Vicugna pacos; assembly: GCF_048564905.1. Taxonomy (NCBI): domain Eukaryota; kingdom Metazoa; phylum Chordata; class Mammalia; order Artiodactyla; family Camelidae; genus Vicugna; species Vicugna pacos. The sequence goes on from NW_027328737.1 coordinate 1,935,817, forward strand.
TGAGATTGGGCATCCTTGTCTTATTCCTTAATTTGGCTTTCAGTTATTCACTTTTGTATACTATATTGTCTGTGGGTTTGTAAGTAATGACTTTAGTTATGTTGAGATATGTTTCCTGAATCCTACTTTGGTAAGAGGCTTCTGTTGTTGTTCCTATTGTTGTTGTTGTTGTTGTTGCTGTTGTTGCTGTTTTAATGAATAAAATGTTCAATTTTCTGAAATACTTTTTATGTATTTTTTGAGATGACCACATCATTTTCTCTTTTCCTTTTGTTAGCGTGGTGTATCAAACTGATTGATTTGTGCATGTTGAACCTCTCTTGTGACCCTGCCATGAGTCCAAGTTGATCATGGTGTATGATTGATTTTTGGCATTGCTGGATTTAGTTTGCTAATAATATTTTGTAGAATTTTTGCATCAAAATCTGTCAAATTTATTGGCTTGAAGTTCCCTTTGCCTGTAGTTTGTTTGTTGGCTTTGCTATCAGGGTGATAAATTCTTCATAGGATTAATTTGGGAGTTTCCCACATCTTCACTATTTTTGAATAATTTGAAGAGTATAAGTTATGCTTTGTATTTTTGTTCTCCACACAATTTGTTTAAATCTGCACTTCTATTTAACGATTTTTTTAAATGCAGATACTTTCTTCTAGAAAATAGTTTGTTCAAATTATTTGTTTCTCCTTATTTCTGTCTCTTTCTAGATATTTGTCTATTTCTTCAAAGTTGTCAAGATTATTCGAATGTAAGTGTTGACAAAATGATCCCTTTTTTGTGTATCTGAGGTAACAATTGTTATTTCTCTTCTTTTATTCCTTACTTAATTTCTTTGGGGTATCTCTTTATTCTTCATGATGCACCTACCTAGAGGTTTTTTTTATTTTGCTTATCTTAAAAAAAACAAAAATAATCTTTGGTTTTACTGCTCTTTTGCATAGTTTTCTTTTTGTCTCTAATGTATATTTACACCTGTAATATTTAGGATCATTTTTTTAATTTTTTTAAATTTTCATCGATTTACTGTCATTTTACAAAATTGTCTCCAATCCCAGTGTAGAGCACAGTTTTGCAGTTGCAATGAACAAAAATACATTTTTTGTCCCATTTTTTCCACTGTGGGCTTCCATAAGAACTTTTATATATTTCCCTGTGCTATACAGTACAATCCTGTTTATCTATTATAAAATTTAGACCTCCTAGTCTATCCCTTCCCACACCCCGCCCCCTTGGCTAACAAAAGCTTGTATTCTACATCTGCATGTCTATTTCTGTTCTGTATTTGTGCTTTTTTTGTTTTGTTTTGTTTGTTTTTTTGATTCCACTGATGAGCCATATCATATGGTATATTACTTTCTCTTTCTGGCTTACTTCACTTAGACTGATTTTCTCCTGGACCATCCATGTTGCTGAAAATGGCGTAATGTTTTCACTTTATATGGCTGACCAGTATTCCATTGTATAAATATACCACCTCTTCTTTATCTAGTCAACTGTCGATGGATATTTAGGCTGTTTCTATGTCTTGGCTATTGTAAATAGTGCTGGCTATAAATATTGGGGTACAGGTGTCATCCAGAACTAGGGTTCCTTCATGATTTATGGCCAGGAGTAGGTTTCCTGGGTCATATGGTAAGCCTATTCCTAGGTTTTTGAGGAATCTTCATCCTGTTTTCCACAGTGGCTGCACCAATCTGCATTGCCACCAGCAGTGAAGGAAGATTCCCTATTCTCCACAGAAACTCCAGCATTTGTCATTGTGATTTAAGAATGATGGCCATTCTGATTGGTGTGAGGTGATACCTCTTTGTAGTTTTGATTTGTATTTCTCTGATAATCAGTGATATTGAGCATTTTCTGATGTGTCTTTTGATCATTTGTATGTCTTCCTTGGAAAATTGCTTGTTTAGGTCTTCTGCCAATTTTTGCATTGGGTGATTTATGTTTTCTTATTCAGTTGGATGTGCTGCTTATATACTCTGGAGATCAAGCCTTTGTCGGTTTCATGTTCAGATATTTTCCCATTCCTTAATTTGTATATTTGTTTTACTTCCAGTTTCTTTGCTGTGCAGAAGCTTGTAAGTTTCATTAGGTCTCATTTGTTTATCCTTGCTTTTATTTTTTCTAGAAGAAAATTTATGAGACGTATGTCAGATACTCTTTTGCCTATATTTTCCAATAGGAAGTTTATTGTATCTTGTCTTATGTATAAGTCTTTGATCCATTTTGAGTTTATTTTTGTGTATGGTGTTCTAGATTCATTGGGAGTGTTCTACGTTCATTGATTTACATGCTGCTGTCCAGTTTTCCCAACATCAGTTGCTGAAGGGATTGTCTCTCTTCCATTGTATTTTCTTGTCTCCTTTGTCAAAGATTAATTGACCAAAAGTTTGTGGGATTATTTCTGGCTCTCAATTCTGTTCCGTTGGACTGTATGTATCATTTCCTACCAATACAATGCTGTCATGTTGACTGTAGTTCTGTAGTATTATCTGAATCATTAGCGTTAAGAAATGTCACTGATTTTTGAAACTTAATCTTGTAACCTGCTACATTGCTGAATTCTTCGATCAGCTGTAGTAGTTTTTGCCTGGATCTTGTACGGTTTTCTATATATAGTAACATATTTTCTGCATATAGTGAGACTTTTACCACTTACTTTCAAATTTGCAATCATTTTAACTCTTTCTCTTGTTTGATTACTGTGGCTAGGTCTTCCCAGACTATTTGAGTCAGAATGGTGATAGTGTGCATCCTTTTACTGTCCTAGATTTTAGTGTGAAGATTTTGACTTTCTCACCATTCAGTACAATGCTGGCTGTAGGTTTGTAATCTATAGCTTTTATGATGCAGAGATATGTTGCCTCTATGCCCAATTTGGTGAGATTTTTTATCATAAGTGTGTGTTGAATTTTATCAAATGCTTTTCCTGCATCTATTGAGATGATCATGCGGTTTTGGTCCTTTCTCTTGTTGACGTGCTGTATTACATTGATTAATTTGCCTATGTTGGACCACCCTTGTGTCCCTGGCATGATCCCCACTTGGTCATAATGTATAATTTTTTCTGTGTTTTTGGGTTCTTTTCGCTACTATTTTGGTGAGGATATTGGCGTCTGTATTCATCAGTGATATTGGCTAATAATTGTCTTGTTTGGTATTGTGTTTGCCTGGTTGTGGTATCAGGGTGATTGTGGCTTCATAGAATGACTTTGGGAGTATTCCTTCTTTTTCAATTTTCTGGAAGAGTTTGAGAAGGACAGGTATGAGTTCTTCTATGCGTGTTTGGTAGAATTTCGTAGTGAAGCCGTCCGGTCCTGGATTGTTATTTGTAGGGAGGTTTTATATTGCTATTTTGATTTCATTTCTAGTGCTCTGCTTGTTCAAGGGGTCAGTTTCTTCTTGATTCAGTCTTGGTGCACAGTATGTTTCCAGAAACTTGTCCATCTCCTCTAGGTTATAAAGTTTGGTTCAATATACTTTTCATAATATTCTCATATGATATTCTGTATTTCTATTTTATTAGTTGTAAATTCTACATTCTCCTTTCATATTTTGGCAATTTGTGCTGTCTCTCTTTTCTTGTTTTTGAGTTTGGCCTGAGGTTTGTCCTTTTTACTTACTTTTTAGACAAACCAGCCTTTGGATTGGTTGAATTTTTCCTATGGTCATTTTAAACTCTATTTTATTTATTTCCTCCCCAATATTTATGATTTCCTTCCTTCTGCTGCCTTTGGGTATTTTTTTCTTCTTTTTCTAGTTCATTCTCCTGATAGGTTAAATTGTTTATTTGTGGTTGTTCTTCATTTCTGAGGTCTTTATTGCTATAAACTCCCCTCTCAACACTACTTTTGCTGTGTCCCATAAATTTTGTGTGGTTTTGCTTTCATTTTCTTTTGTCCCATGGTAAATTTTCATTTCAGCTTTGATTTCTTTTTTGACCCATAATTTTTTAATAACATATTGTTTAATCCCCATGTTTTCCTTTTGTTCTCCTTTGTTTCTCTGTTGTTGATTTCTAGCTTCATGGCATCCTGGTCAGTAAAGATGCTTGAGGTAATTTCTATCTTCTTAAAGTTGCTGAGGTTTCTTTTATGCCCAAGTATATGATGAATCATGGAAAAGTTCCACGTGCACTTGAAAAGAATGTTTGTACTATTTTGTGGGGGGTACAATGCTCTGAAAATATCCACCAAGTGTAATATTTCTATTGTATCATTTAACTTCATTGTTGCTTAAGTTATTTTTGATCTCGATGATCTGTCCAGTGATGTTAATGCAGTGTTGAAATCTCCAACAATAATTAGAATCCCATCACTATCCCCCTTTATATCTGTCATTAATTATTTCATGTACTTAGGTAGTCTTCTATTTGTTGCCTATGTATTAACGAGTGTGCTAGCCTCATCTTGTATCACTCCATCAATTATTATAAAATGTCCTTCTTTATCTTTCTTTATGACCTTTGTTTTAGAATGTTTTGTCTGAATTCAGTACTGCAACACCTGCTTTTTGGCTTTTCCATTTGTATGGAATACCCTTATCCATCCTTTCACTCTCAATCCATATGTTCCCTTCTCGCTGAAGTGGGTCCTTTGTATGCAGCATATTGAAGGTTCTTGCTTTATTATCCAGCCTGCAACTCAATGACATTGACTGGAGCATTTAGTCCATTAACATTTATAATAATCGATGATATGTTTGTGTTTATTGCCATTTTGACCTTATCTTTCCAGTTGATTTGTTGTTTCCTCTTTGTTCGTTTAATCTTCCTTTTCTGGTTTGGTCATTTTCCTTTGTATTATCATGAATTTTATTTAGTTTTAGTGACTCCCTGAATATGTTTTTGTCTTGTTTTTGTCCTTTTATACAGTCTATTAGACCATTACTATAACTGATTTTATTAAACTGATAGTAACATGATCTCAAAACCATCCTACCAAGAACAAAATATTTTAAAATGAAAGACCCCCAGAAAAATTCTCTATTTTCCTGCCTTCCTCTCCCACTGTCAATGATTTCTATGTCTTGTTTTAAAATTTTGTGTTTATTTTATTAGTAGCTTATGAGTTATCTCTTTTCCAGCTGTGAGTTTCACATTTCTGTAGCATCCTGCTGCTTTTCTTTTTAGAGTAGAACTTTCAATATATCTTTTAGCATGGGTTTAGTGTTGCTAAACTCTTGTAGCTTTTTTTGTCTGTGAAATCTTTTATGTCTTCTTCTATCATAGAGTATAGCCTTGATGGTTAAAGTATCCTAATGTATATAATTGTTTTCATTCAGGACTTTGAATTAATCTTGCCACTCCCTTCTGTTCTGTAGTATTTGTTTTGTGAAATCAGCTGTGAGCCTTATGGGGATTTCCTTGTAACTCTCTGTTTGAGATTCACTTGCTGCCTTTAGAATCATTTATTTATCCTTGAATCTGGCCATCTTTATTATATGTCTTGCTGTGGGTTTGAGTTCTTCCTGTCTGGGACACTCTGAGCTTCCTGTACGTGGATATCTGATTCCTTCTTTAAGTTTGGGAAGTTCTCAGTCATGATTTTTTCAAACACCTTTGCAATCTACTTTGATCTTCCCTCCTCTTCTGGGACTTCTACCACGCCAAGTTTGGCATGCTTTCTATTATCCCATAGGTCTCTTGTGCTTTTTTAATTTGATTCTTGTTGTTTCTCATGTAGCTGTTCTGATTGGGTGCTTTCTATTTTCCTGCCTTTTAAATCACTAATTCATTCCTCTGCATTATCTAGTCAGCTTTGCAACACCTTTAGATCATTCCTCATCTCAGTCAACGGGTTTTCCTATTCTACTCTGCTCTTCTTTATAGCTTCCATTTCATTTTTAACATATTTTACATCTCTAAACACTATCTTTTATTTCCTCCAGTAATTTGATCACTCCTCTTTTGAAATCTTGATCTAGTATGATATTGATGTCTATTTCACTGATCACACTTTCAGGGGATTTCTCTTGTTCTTTTAATTGGGAATGGTTTGTCTGCTTCTATATCTTGCTCCTACCTCTCTGACACTGTGGTTTATGGAGTATATGTTAACTACTGTGGTCCTAAAGGAGTTTATCTACCTAATGCCTATGTAGTAATACAACTAAGAAAGAGAAAAGAGAGAGAGAGAGGCAAAGAATTTTAAAGAAGTGGTAATAAATGTTTGAGAACATTGTATAATACATAATAGAAGAACAAGCTGAAACAGAGTTTTGAAAAATGATAATAATAATAAAATTATTTTTATAAATTTAACTGGGATTTAAAAGGGGGGGTATATACAAGTGCCCAAGAAATAATAATTAATAGGATAATAGAAAATGGAATAGGTAAAAACAGATTAAAACAAGGGGGTGGTCAGAGTGTCCTGGATACTGTGTACTGTTAATGTGAACTCTTTCTGTATTCATCCTGGTTTGGAAGCTCAGCTTGCTTTTTCCAGAAGCCCTCCATTGGAGCCCACATCTGTGCAGCTCCAGGGTCTGTCAACAAGCAGAACACTCCTACTCCCAACACTGGTTCCGGAGCAGCTCTCTTTACTCTGGGCTGTCTTGTCACTGCCCTGACTGATACCTCAGTCACATGTTTCAGACAGACCAGGCAGTAGTGGGCATCAAGCCCTCTCCCAGCCACATGGTCAGGGGCTGCATTACAGCCCAAAATTTGGCGGGCCATCAGCCCCCTCAGGGTGCCAGTCTCTCCACAGCTATGTGCCCTGTCACTGGTCTGGGTCAAAACCCAGCTCCTTGTTTGCATTGTCAGAGCAAGTTCTCTGAGGGAATAGGACAGTAATATCTTATATGTCTCAGACTGTAGACAAGTCCCCATTAGGCGCTTAAGGCTGCTAAGTCCTTAGGAGTGAATGGAGGTTTTGCTCTCGCTGCTGCCAGGGTGCAAAGCACCAGAGGCTATGGTGGCTGTGTCTGAACCCCAGGTCTCTTGTCCTAGATACTTTTGTGGATTTTCAGAGATTTGGAATGCACCTTTCCCCTCACAGGGCTAGTCTGCCCTGTTGTTTAATGGAGGGCCCAGGTTGTTTTCCCTTTGCAACCACAGAAATGGCACACAGCCCCCTCCATTCCCCTGGGCTGCCTCAGTGCAACCATCATCATCTTCCACCCAGGTCGGGCAGCATGGCCCTGCCCCCAGCTGCCAGGTTGCCTCTTGGGCTTGGTGTCATAGGGATCCTCTGTGCCTGTTTAACTTAGTACTGTCAGTCAACTTATAACATATAGAGGTTCAATTCTTGGAGGCTCCTCCTCCATCCTGCCGACCTCTCAGTTGGAGAGGGGAAACTCAGTGAATGAGCACCAGTCCTTCTTTGCTGCTCCCTCACTGTGGGACCTGTCCCAATCTGTTTTGCCTTTTCTTCTTTCTTTCTTCATTGTCTTCTTCCAGATTTTTTGCATCTTTACCTTTTGTGACCTGTCCCAATCTGTTTTGCCTTTTCTTCTTAATTCATTTTTTTTACCAGATTTTTTGCATCTTTATCTTTGAAGAGGACAATGTTCTATCATAGTTCTGCAGGTTCTCTGGTTAGTTGAGTAGGTCTGTGGATGTGAGTCTTGATGAATTTGTGGGAAAGGGTGAGCTACAAGCATCATTCTTCTCAACCATCTTCGCATCCCCCCCAAAATTCTCACTTTATGGTGGAAGTTAAACACAATCAGTAAATAGATGGAAAAGATGTTTCATGGAAATGACAAGAAAGTGCAGTTTGCAGTGCTCAACTCATACAAAATACGTTTTAAAATAAGGGCCCCAGTGAAAGTGAAATATGAGATTATATAAAAAAAGAGATCAATATAAAAATACAGTATTACACTCATTAAATTATATATGGACCCAACACCGTAGATCCTAAGAATAAAAAGAAATATTAGACATGAAGGAATTAATTTATTATAAAACAATAATAGTAGATGTGTTGAACAACTCACTATTCTGATGGCCATATCATCACAAAAGAATATCTGTAAGGAAACAAAGGTATTAATGGCATATTAGATCATTTGAACCTAACTCAGGTATTGGACATTGCATCAGAAAAGGAGAACACATAAACTTCTCAAGTGTGCTCAGGATGTTATCTAAGGAATTAACCACATATTATGTCATAAATTGAGCCTCAGGAACTTTAAGCAAATACAGATTACAGCAAATATTTCTCCATACATAAAATTATGGAAATATGCATCAACTCTAGAAAGAAGAACAAGATAAGCACAAATATGAGATTAAACCTCATCCTTTAAAAAATAAAATAAAACAAGGTCAATGATGAAAACAAAGAGGTAATAAAATCATACCTGAAGACAAATTACAATGAAAACACAGCTTTATCAAATATATGGGATGCAGCAAAGCAAATCTAAGAAGGAAGTTTAGAAAAATTGAGGGCTTCTACAAGGAAAAAGAAAAACCTCACACAAAGGAAAATGTTAACCAGCCAAAATAAATAGATATAAGAATAAACAAAACACAAAGACAGTAGAGTGAGTAAAGTTTAATGATTAGGTTGAAAATAAATAAAATAAAAATTAAAAATTAAATAAAAATTCATAAAATCAACAGTTTTTTTCTTAAAAATATTAACAAATTGATAAGCATTTAGCCAGGATTATAAAGAAATACAGAGTCAACCCAAACAAAATAAGAAATGAAATGTTAGAAATAATTTCTGATAGTACAGAAATGCAAACAAAGATTATGAAATCACTCTGAGCAGTTACGTGACAACTAACTGGATGACCTTAAAGAAATGGACAAATTTCTTTAAAAGTACAGCCTGTCAACACTGAATAAAAAGAAAACTGAAAACTTGAAAAGAGCAATCAGCATAATTTAAATAAAATCTATAGTTTTAAAAACATCCTTTGAACAAAATGCCTGGATGTCTTCACTAAAACCTCTTTCCTCTAAACTATTTCAAAAAATGTATTAGGAAGGAAAATTCCCAAATTTATTCTATGAGGCCACTAATAACATGATAACAAAACCAGTCAAAGACACTACCAAAAAAAAGAAATGAAAATGTAAAGCCAATATCCTTGATGAATATACATTAAAAAATTCTCAACAAAACATCAACAAATTAATCCAGCAATACATAGAATTTATTATACACGATGATTAGTTGGACTCCGTCCAGAGTCACAGGGATGTTTCAACATACACAAGTAAAACAGCATGACACATATTTTATAAAGGAAGTACAAAATTCACAGGACCATGTCAATACACACAGAAAAAGCATTAGACAAAATTCAACATACATTCATAATCAGAACTCTCATGAAAGAGAGTATAATGGGAACATCTCTCAACATACTATAGGTCACTTATAACAATTTATAATACTTAGGGGAAAAGCTGAAAGCCTTCTGGGTAAATTCGGAAATAAGACAAGGATTCCTACTCTCAGCACTTCTGTTCCATAGTAAAAGAAGAAAGGAAAAGGGAAGAAAAAGAAATGCAAAATGGAAAGAAAGAGCAAAGTTGGCACCAGTACTGATGACATAACAATTTACATTGAGTCCTAAGTTCTCCACACAGACTAATATCAACAATAAGTTATTTCAACAAGGGAGCAGGGTACAATATTAATGTAAAGTTGTCTCTTGCATTTCTACACGTTAATCATGAGATACCCTAAAATGGACGTTGAAAGCAATACTATTTAAAATCCCAGTCTCCCGAATATCTTGGAATAAATGTAACCACATATATGAAAGATCTAAACACTGAAAATTAAAAAACATTGACAAAGAAATTAAAAATGTTTCAATAAAATGGAATGATGTCTTGTGCTCTTGGATTGAAAGAGTTAATATTGTTAACATGGCCGAACTGCACAAAGAAACCTACAGATTTAGTGCAATTCCTGTTATGAAGCTGTAGTATTTCCCACAGAACCAGAAAATAAATAACTCTAAGTTTTACATGAAACCATTAAAAATTGTCAAAGTGATCTTGAGTAAAGACAACAAATCTGGAGGAATAAACCTCCCAGATTCCTTACTATAGTACAAAGCTACAGTAATAAAAACTGCATGGCATTGGCACAGAGGTATAATCAATAAAATCAGATAGAGAGCCTAGAAATAATTCCACACACCTATGAGCACTGAATAAATGATAAATGAGGCAAGAGTACACAATGGAGAAAGACAGTCTTGTCAATGGATGGTGTTTGGAAACCTGGACGTCTACATGTAAAACAGTGAAATGAGAGCATTCCCTGACATCATATATAAAAATAAACTCCAAGTGTATTAAGGACCTAAATGTAAGACTTGATACTATAAAACTTCTAGAAGGGGATATAGGTGATACACTATAGGATATATATCACAGGAATATTTTCTTGTTTCAGTCTCCTAAGGCAAAAGAAATAAAAGCAAAAATAAGCAAGTGAGACCTAAATAAACTTGAAAACTTCTGCACAGATAAGGAAAATTTGAATGAAATGGAAACACTGCCTGTGTAATTGGAGAACATATTTGCAAATAATGCAAGTGACCAGGGGATAATAGATGCAAGTTAATAGATGTAACATGGATTTAGGTTACACAACTTAATGTGAAAAAGAAAAACCCAATCAAAAAAAGAGCAGAGTACCTGAGTTAATATTTTTCCAAAGCAAACCTACAGATAAGTAACATGCTAGTGATAAAAATGCTCAACATTACTAATTATTAGTTAATAGCAGTTCAAAACCACATTGAGGTATCACTTCACACTGGTCAAATGGCTATTATCAAAAAGTCGTAAAATAGAAACTGTTGGAGATGACTTTGAAGAAACAAATCACTTGTATACACTTGGTAGGAATGTAAATTTGTACAACTTTTTTTTAAAACAATATTCAGATTTTTTTAACACCTAAAACAGAACTACCATATGAAACACTAACACCTCTCCTTGGAAATATCTGGAGAAGAAACCCTAAATGAGTAAAACCAATGTTCACAACTGTACTGTTTATAATATGCAAGACAGGGAAGCAATCCAAGTGTCCACAGTAGACTATGGACTTAAGAAGATATGATGATTCTGGAAATATGCAATGGAATATTACTCAGCCATGAAAAAGTATAACACATGGCTATTTCAGCATCATGATTGTACCTAGTAAATATTGTTCTTAGTGAAGTAACTTAGACAAAGACAAAAGTATATAATATGATATATATGTGGAATCTAAAGAATAACAAATATATGTGTACATCTATATATAGATATCTGTTGATAGATGACAGATAAGTAGATACATAGAAGGATAGATACATAGACACATGATAGATAGACATATAGCTAGACAGTTAGATTGATAGATAGATAGATAGATAGATAGATAGATAGATAGATAGAGACATCGTAGAGAGATAGAGAGATTAGATAGGCAAGACTGAAAGATATGGGAAATAATTTATATTTACCAAAGGGGAAGGGAAAGACAATTTAATGGTAGGACATTGAGAGATAAAAAGTAGTATACAAAAAGGAGATAAGCATCAAGGATAATCTGTATAGATCAGGGAATTACAAGCAATAACTTAAAATAATTGTATGTTACAATTATTGTAATAATTTATAATGCAATCTAATCTAAAAAGTGGTTGGAGTCACTATACTGTACATCAGAAACTACACAATATAGTACATCTACTGTTCTTCAATTAAAAATAAAACATCTCATGTATAATTTAGTCCTTTTTCTGCTGATAGCATCTTCCTTTAATATTGTTTCAATTTTAGTCTTTACCTTTTATGAATACTGACTCAAATTATTTCTATTTCTGTTTTGAACATGTTACCAGATTGATGTACCTATATTTATTGCAAGTGAATTACTATTTTTCTCTCTTTAAATCATATAAAATAGAAGCATTTAAAAACATACCTAAGGAAACAGTTGCAACATTCTCATGGTCTTTGCTTAGTATTTTGTTCAATATTTTGCGTATATTTGCCATTTTATTTTTCTTAGAATAGCTCTTTCCTGAACCTCTTGTAAGGTGTCTAGGTTTTGTTTTTTACATCTCATTCAGGTTTCTTTGTCTGGTAAAGTCTTTATTTTCACTTTACAAATAAGTGATAACTGTGCAAGTTAGAGTATTTTTGGGTGGGAGATTTCTTATTTCAGTAGTTTGAAAATGTCTTTATAATTACCCTCGGCGTATGTTTTCTGCTCAGCAAACTGCTGATAGCCTAATGGGGGTTTCTATGTAGATTAACATAACTTTTCTTGGCTGCTTTTAAAATTTTACTCTGTCATTGACTTGCCAATTTGCATATGACGTATCTTGAAGAAGGTCCCATTGTCTTAAAGTTATTGGTGTTTTGTTGGCTCACGGACTTGTATATCAGTTCCTTACCCAGGTTAAGGAAGTTATCAACTATATCAACTTTAAATAAACCATCAACTGCCTTCTAACTTTCTTCCCCCTCCAGGATTTCACTCTAATATGCACTTCCTGAAGAAGTCTGATGGCTATTGTAGAATATCCTCACTTTTTAATATCTTGAATCTCTGCCCTCTCCTATCATTTCTTGTTTTGTATTGGTGAGTTTGCTAATCTCTCTTCCACAAGAGAGTCTTCATCCAATACTTTCTGTTGCATTCTTCATATCACTTATTAAGTTCATGTGGTCCTCCAATAATGTTTGGTTTTTCATAGTTTCAGTCTCTTAGGTAATGTATACATTATCAACATTTATTTTATTCCTGAGCTCACTAAACTGCTTTCTGAGTTTTGTTTTTTGTATTGAGTTTTTGTATGGCATCTCTTTGGATTCTCTATTAGTTATACGGCAATATTCCATGACTTTAAATTTGTTTGCTGCAGTGTTGATGTTTGTGTGCGTGTGTGTGTGTGTGTGTATGCATTTGCCTGTGCATGTGTGTCTTTGTCTGTGTCAGTGTCTGTGTGTGTGTATCTGTGGGTGTGCGTGCCCTATAATGTTACTGTGATTGGTCATGGTCCTGGTAAATTATTGCTCTGATGACACTAAAAAGCAGATTGGGATTTGGAGTCCTTGCTTTTGTTTTCTGGTAGTTTGCAATATTGCACAATTTTTGGTTTTGCTTAACTGAGCTACCTCTGAAAATATTTCAAAATGGCACATTCTAGTCGCTACTGTCTGGATAAAAGATTGTTTACATTGTCACTTCTTAGACTTCTCTGGTAGTTAATGCCACCGTTGTCACTTGGCCGGTGAACCCTTCCTTTTATCTGATATCCCTTAAGACACAGTGCACACATTGAGGAAAGGTGTAAAGACAGATGGGTAGTTGAACTCAGGCAACTGCCTTTGCCATGTCCAATGTTGCAAGGTACATTGTCTCCACCACTGTGAATGGGAAGTAGAGAGATTGTCATGAATGTCTGAGTGTCAAAAGGTTGGAAATTCTGTCTCCATTTTGGCTCCCTCCAAGTTACCTGTGACCATGAGTACTGGTGCAGTTGGAGGCTGATGCTGTGTGAACCAATGAGACCCTGATTCTACTGAGAACTCTGAAACTCTGGGCTCAGAAACCCTAGTAAGTGGACCATGGTTGCAGGCACAAACTCTGCTCTTCCCTCAGTTCAGCCACCTTTATGTGTTTTAGCCCACCAAACTTCAGCTGTACACATGTGTTCTGGAGTATTGTTTTGTGTTGTAGTTATTTTTCTTGAGATGTGATCGTTTCACTGACTGTAGATTTAAGGGGAGAGACAGAAATAGTTGAAACTTATGACACTCTTCTCAAAGAATATACTTTTACGTTTAAAATCTTAAATTCTAATAAGGACATTATAAGAAGAGCAAAGAAAGTGAACTAATCACCTCCCTTAATATCAGAGTACTACAAAATACTTTGTTTTTCCTGGGTTTTTCCTTCAATATTTTCCCACATGCATGCACATTTTAGTATAATATATGCCTATAATCTCTTTAAAATCAGTTAAATTATTAAAATATTTCTCTGTGCTGTAAATATAACCCTGTTGGTTCTCTAACTTATTATTAGTAGCTTGCATATTTCTGTATTCCCCATCCTTCTTCCCTGTCCCCAGTGTAAATCACTACTTGGTACACTACACATATATATATGATTCTGTTTCTGTTTTTTTATGATAATTTCTCTTATACATTTAGTTTCCTCATGAAAGTGGTAACATAGAGTGTTTTTCTCTGTATGACTTATTTTGCTATATGCAACACTATCTGGGTCCAGTCACATTGTTCCAAATGGCAGAATTTTATTTTTTGATATGACAATGACTAAGTTTTTATTATGTTATCTATATCTCACATCTATCTCTGTCAATCATCTGTTGATGGGCAGTTGATTTGTGCTCCTATCCTTGGCTATTATAAATAAAGATGTTAAGAACATTGGGGGTAATATATCCTTTAACTTTAATGTTTTCATTTTTATCAGATTTATAACAAAAACTGGAATTGTGGCTACATATAATGTTCCTATTTCTAGTTTCCTTAGCACTGTCCACAGTTTTTTAATAGTGGATGCATCAATTTATATTTCCACCAACAGTGTACCTCAGTTCCCTTTTATTGACATTCATATTAATGTTTGTCATTTGAAGACTTTTTTTAATAGCCATTTTGGTTGCTGTGAGATTATAATTCATTCTGGTATTGATTTATGGTTTCTTAATTAATAGCAACATTATGTTTCTTTTTATGTACATGAAAATCATCCACATGTCTGTTTTTGAAAAGTTTCCATGAAGATCCTTCAACTGTTTTTAAGTTGTGGTGTTTTTTTTTAATAATGAGTTTAATATGCTATATATACATAATGGATATTAACACCTTGTTGGTTTCATAGTATGAAACTTCCTTCTATTCTGTGTATTGTCGTAAGTCCTGCTGAAGGTTTCCTTTGCTCTGCAAATGGTTTTGCATTTCACAATTATACAAGAAGTGGAATCACTGTATCCCATATTACATCTATTTTTTCCTCAGTATAATTAAAAAGTTATTGTTAGTTTTCCTTTTTTTTTACTTAGTAGATAGATCAAAAATACATATTGCAAAGATTTATCACAAAGGCACTTCTGCTCCTGTTTTTTTCAGAGATTGTACAGTTTCAAGTTTTACATTTAGGAAATTAATCCATTTCTATTTTATTTTGTATTCTATGGAAAGAAGGGCTCTTCCATTTACCTTTTACATGTAATTTCCAGTTTTCCCAAAACTACTTGTTGAAGAGACTGCCTTTTTTCCATTGTATACTCTTGCCTCCTTCATTGTAGACTAATTGACCTTATGTGTGTGTGTTTATTTTAGGGCTCTTTATTTTGTTCCATTGATCTTTGTGACTCTATTAGTGACATATTTTGATGTTTTGATTACTGTAGCTTTGTAGTATGTTCTAAAGTCAGGGAGGATAATACTCACAGCTTTGTTCATTTTTCAAGGATAATTTTTGAAAATTTGTGCCTTTCAGAATTTAGTGTAAATTTTATTATTTTTCTCCTTGTTTTGTGAAGAAACATATGGATTCTGTGAGAATAGCAATTTACTAAAAAGAAAAACATGAGAAAAATTGTAAAGTGTGGAGGATAAATCATACAACATTAAACAAGCAATGGATTGCTGCATAAATAAAAAAATACAAAAAGAAATATAACAACAAAAACAAAGACCTTGAGATATAGCAAAAGCAGTATTAATAGGGATGCTTATAGGAAAACAATCCCACTTATACAAATAAGAAATATCTATCTCTTATAACATAATCTTACAAACAAAAGATGAAGCAAAATAATAAACAAACTTGTTAGTAGAAAGAAAGAAAGCTGATAGTTTGGAACATAAATACATAAAATAAAGATTAAAAGTAGAAATATCTAAAGAAACTACATAATGGCCTTTGAAAGATAAATAAAACTGATAAACTTTAATGAGACTCATGAGCAAAAAAGAGAATGCAGGTTAAAAAGCTGCAAAATATATGAGAAGTTACAGCTTATGTCAACGGAAAAGAAAGCATCATAAGATGATACAACAAATTATATGCCAATTAAAATGGAATCCCTAGAAGAAATGGACAATTTCCTAGAAAGATCTAATCTCCAAAATGGAATGAGAAATAGAAAATATTAACTGATTATCACTAATGAAATTGAATAAGTAATTAAACAAAATCTCCCAAGAAACAAAATTCCAGGACTTGACAGTTTCACAGGTGACTTCTGCCAAACATATACAGAAGAGTTATCACCTATACTTCTCAGAGAATTCAAAAAATTTGCAAAGGAAAGAAGGTTTCCTACCCCACCTTTCTGTATCACACTATTACTAAAACAGGAACAAATATCTCATAAAATTACAGTTTAAATACTACTGATAAGCATACATGAAAAAACATCAATAAATATTAGCAAAGCAAACAAAACATTAAAAGAATTATATAGTATGATTAAGTCCCTTTTATCCCACTGATGCAAAAGTGATTCATCACCCAGAAATTAATCAATATGATACACCAAACTAACAAATTGAAAAATAAAAATTATATGGTAACCTCAAAAGTCTCATAAAATGTTTTGACAAATTCAGTATCTATTTATGATTATATTTCTCCTCAAAAAGGGTATGAGGAAACATACCTCAACACATTTAAGGTCGCATATGACAAGAACTCAGCTAACATGACACTCACTGATTAAAAGCTGAAAGCATCTACTGTAATAGCAGGAAGAAGACAAGAATGTTCACACTTGCCACTGTTATTCAGTATAGTATTGGAAATTCTAGCCATAGCTATCCAAAATAAAAGTGAATAAAATATAGGTATTTCTGAAAAGGAGTATAAGAATCTGTTTGCAGATGAAATACTTAAACAGAAATCGTAAAAAAACACCACAATGCTATGAGTGCTTTTCAATGCATTTGGTAAAATTTCAGAATGTAAAATTAACATACAGAAATCTTGCATTTCTACACACTAACAACAAGTTAACAGATACAGAAAGTGAGGGAACTGTCTCATTTACAGTTGCATTACAAAAAAAAAATCAAGAAATGTATACAAAAAAGGAGGTAAAAAACCTGTACTCAAAAAACTATAATATATTTATAACAGAAATTGAAGATAATGAAAACAGATGAAAGGATATACAGTGTTCATAGATTAGGAGAAAAATATTGTTTAAATGACAATACTAGCCAAGAAAATACACAAATTAAATTCAGTGCTTTTCAAAATAAAAATGGCATTTTCAGACACTTTTAAAAAATAATTATTACATTTACATGTAAACACAAAAGAGTTGAAATCACAAAAAAAACAAAAGTAAAGATAACAAACAAACTAAAAACACAAACAACTTTGACAAAGAACAAACAGGATGTAACACTTTCCCTGATTTTTAACTTTAATACAAAGATACAGTAATGAATATGGTAGTGGCATAAAACAAACAGAATAATGGAACACAACAGAATGCCTAAAAATGAAATCAGACAGTTGTGGTCATTTAGCCCATTACAAAAAAATGAATATACAGTGGGGGAAAGGTAATCAAAAGACACATGAAAATGGTCAACATGACTAATCATGAGAAAAAAGCAAGACCATAACTCAATGAGATATTATGTCACTCCTGTCAGAATGCCTATGATCAAAAATGAAACAAATATAAATATTGTTGAGGATGTAAGAAAAAGCACCCTGCTGCACTGTTTGAGTGAATGTAAATTTGTGCTGCTTCTGTGGAAAAGAGTATGGAGTTTTATCTAAAAATTAAAAATGAACCAACATTTCCATAACTAAATACTTATCCCAAGAAAACATAAACACAAATTTGAAAAGATAAATTCACCCCTATATTCACTGTGGCATTATTTAAAATAGCCAGGCTATAGAAGCAAATTAATTGCTTTTCAATAGATGATGGATAAAGAAATGTGTGTTTATAGTATATATATCTACCCATCTATTAACTACAGATTTATCTATATTTATATATATATGCACACTAAACATATATATATATATATATATATATATATATGCACACACACACATAAAAATACAATGGGTTATCACTCAGCTATAAAAAGAATAAGTTTTTGTCATTTGCAAAAAATGGGTAGAACAAGAGGGTAATATGTTAGGTGAAAAATGTCAGACAGAGAATGACAAATTTAGAATTGTTTTACTCATATTTGGAATTTAAAGAAATGAACATAACAAAACAGAAAAGAAGTTATATATATAGAAAATAAAAGGTTGCTCACATGAAGGAGGGAAATGTGGTGAAGAAAAACAAATAGTTGAGGAAAATTAAGAGAGAAAATTATCCAGTTGCAAATTAAAAGATCAGGGACAAGAAATTTACTATGTGGGGAATAGTCAATAACTATGAATTATCTTTAAATAGCAACTATCAAAACTATATTTATTGTTGTGATCAGTTTGACATGTATTAAAAATAGCAAACATTATGTTATGTAAGAGAAACTAACACAGAGTTATAGATTAAAGTGCACTTCAAAAACAAACAAACACAATTATAGAAAAAATAATTTGATTTGTACATAACAGAGGCAGTGGTTGGGAAAGGAGAATTTGATTAATGCACTCAAAAGCTACAAACCTCCAGCAGTAAAATAAACCTGTTCTAGGGATGCCCTGTAAAAACATGAAAATTACAATTATTACTGCTTTATGTTCTATATGAATGTTGTTAAGGGGATAGACCATAAGATTTCTCATCACAACCAAAAGACAAATTGTATTTCTTTAAAATTGTATCTAAATTAGATAATGAATTCTCCCTAAACTTGCTATGATATTTATTTCTTAATACTTATAAATCAAATCCCTATCCTGTGCACCTAAACTCACACAATCTTTTATGCCAATTATATGTCAATAAAAGCGTTAGTAAAAATGGAAATTTAATGATCATGGTTTCCCATGTCATTTTTCATGATTTGTTTTGCAGCAAGAAAACTTGAGTCAAGATATACTTATCATAGGTAAATATACTAATAAATAAATGATTCAAATAAATTATACATAAAGATACTAATAAAATTAGGGTCTTACCATGCTTTAAGTTTTCTTCATCTTAGCCCACTGCTTCTGTAGGCATCAAAATTTCACTCTGTGTATTCATCTGAGATTAGGGAATGGATACAAATTTAAAACTGGCTGCTCTTGTTGTGAGTGATAAAGTTCAATGTCTGTGACCAATGGTCTCAACTCCCCGACAGCATCTGTAGGAAATGAACATGCTAGGTTGCAAAAAATCTCAGCATGGTAAAATCTCAGAACTCCTACAATTCTTAACTGTTTTGCAATGGGAATGCAATACTGACAAAGTCTTGATTTTCAATAACAATGTGGTGTTTTCTCATGGTTGCATTAGGGTATGTGAGGATAATCCCTCAGATACACAACAAATATTCTTGCTCAAGTGCTGGGCAAAGAAGTGCAAATTTCTGCATTATTAGGACTGAGGACTGCTCTCAAAATGATGACTATGCTCACTCTATTCCAGGTAATACAAAGAAAAAAGTTTATTGCAATTTCAAGGTGAACGGGAATAAGTCAGTGTTCCAGTCCCTATAAATTAGTCAACGGGTGTTCAAAGCCAAAGTAAGTTGTGTCAACAATGAGAATTAAAAGAAAAAAACTTAGACATAAGTTTAAATTAAAAAGAAGACACAGTCCAGTGCTGGGCTCTGGGGACTGCAGAATGTATATGCCTCAGTCCAATTCAAGGATTCAGTGGCTTGGCCCTTGCATCAGCTCTGGATTCAATGAACAGGTAACAATTAGTATACAGGGAAAAATATAATCTACCTCTCCCTAATCTGAAGAAAATCTGGTGGCTCAATGAAACTCTTAATTCACAGACATTCTGACAGTTGCAGAGGAAAAATTCACTGATGACTCAACTAAGACAAACGTAGTTACTGCTTAACAATCCATCTTCACACACACACACACAGTGATAGAGAGATTTGTAGTATTTAGTGGGAAGAATTCAGTGGGCAGAGCTCAGAGTATAATTTTCAAAGCATCAGCCAACTTTTGTACTTTTGCCAATAGTCTAGCTTTTCCCAGGTAGGAAACTGCAGATGGACAAACAAATAACATTCTTCCTTAGAATTTCTAATTTTGAAAGTAAACTGTAGCTTTTGACTTATCAGTATAGAACCTTGTTAAGATGATCACGGTAAGACCCACTGTGTGATAAGAGAGCTGGAAACAAGCTGCTGAACCAGCCCATCTGAACCCCAGACTGCTAATGTAAGCAACAACATAGCCACAATCAGATTTGAGCTGACAAACTTAAAAACTTGATGTTTCTGTTGTAGGAAACACCACTGCTGTCCAGACACAATTCTCCTGCTGCAAGTGGGCTCTTTTAATCTCTTGGTGAAGGTCATATTTATGGGATGTTGTTAGAGGTTACACTGGTCAATTTGCCCATTCTCCAGATTATCAAAGGCTTTCTTCACAAATGGAGACACATTTTCAGGACTCAATGTTGCCATTACGGTCTTATCAGATGACACTAGCTGCATCATTGTGAGTAGAAGCCTTAGGGTCCCTGAAATTGCCTACTATTTTCCCAGCATTTCAGGGTATTTCACATTCTGAATATGCTTCACCTTTTATTTTAAATTAATGGGAAACCATCAAAGACGTCCATGAATATTTTATATTTCCTAATATCTGTATAAATTTGGTATTCTTGCAGTTGGACAAATTTTTAATTCCACCACCCTCACCTCCTTCTAGTCCACATATTTTAGATTGCAATTTGGTTACTGAATACGAGAACCCCAACCAAGGGGATAGTACCACTTTGATACTTCCTTTGTGAAGGTTAGAAGGGGCACAAGTTATGTAGGGTGTATAAACCTACATTAAATATTTGCAACGTCACTGTCTCTTCTGGACAAAGCTCTCATTCTAAGATGTAAATTAATCATAAGTCAGTATAGTTATTGGTATGGGGAAGAGAATCAGCTGTTTTGTGTTGGGTGGGTGATGAAGAGACAGGAAAAACTCCAGCAAATGAGAACGGATTGCTTTATGCCTCTGGAGGCATGAATTAAGAAGTAAATATTACTTTGTCTCCTGTACCTACCTCCACTTACTGTCTTGAGTGACTAGTCCTTGGGATATGAAAGATCTAGTTTGTGGTGAAGAGTAAAGACCATAATGAAATAGTTTGAAAACCATGAGAGTTTTGTTGTTTCAATAAAGTAGATTTTGCTTAAAGTCAACATGTGTTTTTCATTCACTTAATACAAAAATGCATCCTGTGACATGTGCTGGGCATACTGTACTGGTATCCAAGTTAGACAAGAAAGGGGGATAGACAGAAAACATCAG
Organism: Vicugna pacos; assembly: GCF_048564905.1. Classification (NCBI taxonomy): domain Eukaryota; kingdom Metazoa; phylum Chordata; class Mammalia; order Artiodactyla; family Camelidae; genus Vicugna; species Vicugna pacos. Next base: position 1,957,201 of record NW_027328737.1, read on the forward strand.
GAGGAGGTGGTTTCTGTGCTGAGACTGGGAAAGTCTAAGTAGATGAAAGGAGGACACCCAAAGTCCAAGGATGAGCTGGAGTATATGTGGTGAGGTTGAAGCTAACATAGTTGACAATCGTTTTCCTGGATATATTTCCACATACAGTGAAACATAAAGATATACCAAGGTAGTGAGATGCCAGATTTATAAAGAAATGAATAAACCAAGATGATTCGTGGGCTTAGATTTGGAAAGGCATTAAGTGCCACCCTGAGGATGTAAGCTTGTCTTTGGCTTGAACATAAAAGCAACATAAAGTATTGACTTGAAAATATAATGTAGACTCTTGAGGGCAGGAAATGAAAGTACCAATTTTAATGCTTTGAAAACAGCACAAAGAAGACCATAGATAAAATTACTTCTTAAATTCTACCACATGCTGAATGTGCCATCTGAGACTACATCATGTGACCTTCATGATTCCAGGAATGACATAATAGAGACCATGATCCCTGGGCAGGTTCCTGCATTTATCTCCTGTTCCAGCTTATCCTAACAACACTTTTAATACTTTTCAGGGTGAACAAGAAACTACTTAGTGCTTTACCCCCTCTCCATGTTTTAGTCTTTTTCCAAATTCTTCCATTTTCTCTTCCTCCTTACAAGACAGTATTTAAATTTACTCTCATATTGTTCCATCAAATGATCATATCAAGTATCTCATTTTAACTGTAAATGTTAACTTTGTCTCCCATTTAACACTTAACCTAATTTAAAAAAATATAAGGTAAATACAGGTACACATCTATGTTTCTTGTTCAAATAAGAAAATTGCAGATATTTGTCGACATTTGCCAACATCAATTTTAATCTTTGTAATCCTGCATAAACTGGTAGTCCTCTGGTAGATCCCTTGTAATTAGGATGACGTTCATAAAGTGAAGTTGGCTGATGAGTTGGCCTTGTAAGAGAGGTAGCTGATGTATCAGCTGTCACTCTCACTGGAAACCGTGCGTTGCTCCCTGGTTGAAGTTTAGAAGAACGACCTTCTTTGGCAGATATGTTGTGATATCCATTTGGAAAAACAGAAGTCTCCACCATCAGTCCAAAATAATTACTCTGCATGGGAGACAAGATGCTGTACTGAGATGTAGAATTTGTAGTTTTAATGAGTTCATAATATGGTCATTTGCTTCAGTGTATCTGCTTTGAGTGTGCCTGTGGACAAGGTTCAACTGATTTAAAATAGCATGCTGATCCACTGCAATTTGTTCTGGTGGTCTAACTGACCTTGATGATGGAGCAGAAAAATCACCGCTGATCGGGGTATTTTTATCACCATTTATTTGTCTAGTAGGGGGCTTTCTAATTAGAGGCATATTTAATTTTGCAACAGGTAAAAATGCACTTTCTCCACTAGTGTCAGTCACAAAAGCAGAATTATGTTTATCCACATTACCCCCTGCTATAAAGTGCTTCTTGTTGAAATCTTCAGCCAATGAAGATAACAGAGAGGCATTTTTAATCCCAACTCTTCTTCTTATTCTGATTAAAAGCTGGGGAAAGACTCGTTTAAAATTTGAATTATGGTAGAACTGCTGCTACAAAAATAGAGAAAAATTTTAGTAATATTTTAAACCAAAATACAAGACTACAATAAGCCTAACGTATAAAACATCAGATATCACGTTTACAATTGAAAGAAAATATCATCAAAATATGAACATTGCTGACTATTTTTTAAATTTCCTTATTTGTAAAATACACATTTAAGTAGTATAGTCATCAAATTAAAGAAGTTACCATTTGCAGTAACGGTGAATGCCACTTTTCACAAGCAGCTTTAAATACCTTTATATATATTTCTGATAAGATTCATAATTGCAAGCAAAGTTTCTCTGAATCTTGAATACTTATGGCACTGTCCCCAATTTTAGAAAAAAATAAAGAATTTAAGACTTGGTAATTTTATTCAATTTTCAAAATCTAGCTTTAAATATATATTACCATTGATGGATGTACAACATAAACTTTCATATATGTTACCAAGTGGTTACTAAAATTTCTGAATACCTTGCTTAAAACAGAGACTTCTTTTTCTTCTGCCAGAAAGTCAGCTAGACAAGCAGATCTTTGAAATTCTGCCGCAATTTACTAAACCCATAAAGGTTAAGCTGTCTAACTAAACTTTTCATACTTCCAGTTTCAAATATTCTGAAAGAGGCCTTTCTTTCCAAAACTACCTTCTTAAAGATATATTCATCAATCACGATGGAAGATCCATTATCATCCCACCAGATGGATTTATATTGGTTACTCCTAGCCATTTTCCAGAGATTTCTTGGAAATGTCAGAGAACGAAAATAATTATCTTCATCTGGTTCAGAGACACAATGTGTGTAACATGGTCTTTTTATCAAAGATTCTTCAGACAAACTCTGAAAAGCATTTTCTTCAATCACAGACCTCAAGTCCAAGTCCTCAGAGAATGTTTGATCACACAATAGACATCTACCAGAGTTACCTGAAACAGTTGGTCCATCTTTATGAGACACATCTTGAAATTCTGAAGAGACATGTGTCATCTCAAATAACTTTTTCTACAGTTACTTTTCTAATCTGCATGATTTTGAGCACTGCAACTTCAAATGCTGCTTTGGCAGGACTGCACAGATAAACTGCTAGGCCATCACAATTGTTCTCAACCTGAGTAGCTGTGGCATCATAAAACGACTGGTCTCCTAGCAACCCAAGTGTAACATTCCGCCTGTGTTTACTTCTCATTCATCCAGTTAAAATGAAACATAAATGTTGCTTATTTTTATAGTGTGATGTGGAAATATTTTCCCCACAAAATCTTTTTAAATAATTTAATTTTGGGGTCTATGAAATAAAACCAATCTCCATACTTTTGTACACAAATTTATACTTGATTTGTGAACATGGAATCAATAATGCAAAAAAAAAAAATAAAATAATTTTAAAGTTTTGGAATTTAAAGTGAAATTTGTGTAAAACCTCTACAGAAAAAGTATAACAATTTCATGATCATTTTATACTCTAGATTTCTTTTTCATGGGTTAATTGATCATAGGTGTGAGGGATTATATCTGGGTGCTCTATTCTCTTCTATTGATTTGTGTCTGTTTCTGAGCCAGTATCATGTTGTTTTATTTACTAAAGCTTTGTAGGAGTGTTTAACATCAGAGAACTTTACACCATTACATTTAATACTCTTTTTCAAGATTATTTTGGCAACTCATGATCTTTGTGGTTACATATAAATTTTGATATTATTTGTTCTATATAATGGAAAAATCTCATAGTTATTTTGACATGAATCACATTAAACATAGATTCCATTGGGTTGAAAGGTTGTTTCAACCACATAGTTTCACATCATTAACATAAGAGTTCTTTTCATTTCTTTGGATCAGTTTTAATTTCCTTCACCAATATTTTCAGTTTTTTAACGTATATGCTTTCAACTTATGTGTTAACTTCATTTCTAGGTGTTCTTTACATATATATATATATATATATATATATATATATATATAATTATATACATAATAAATGTAAACTCGTTTCCTACACAAATACAGCCGGCAGAAGGCAGTGGCAAGACATATTGAAATTCCTGAATGAAAGAAAGCTGTAATCAAAGATACTATATCAAGCAAGTCTATCTTTGAGAATAGAAGGAGAGGTAAATAACTTCCACACAAGCAAATACTTAAAGAATTTGGCAAGAGAAAATGAAATAATGAAAGATCTACTCTAAATTCAAAAGAAGCAGGATGCTATAGAAAAGAGAAAGGCATAATTATAAAGGCAATATCTACAATGACTTACAACAGAATAAATATGATGTTGTAAAAGAGAACATCAAAATTTTTAAGGGTCACAGAATGAAACAGGACAATACAGAGTGTTTTCTTCTTGTTTCTCTTCTCTGTAGGATGGGTAAGAGTTTGTATTATTATCAGTTAAAATAAATAGATACATTATGGGTCAATATAAATACACAACAAGGTAAACATAAGTCAAAATCTTACAATGAAATTGCAAATCCATAAAGAAACCAAGATAATAAAAGAAAACTATCAAGCCACAAAAAGAAAAAGAAATGAACAAAAAGGAAATACCACATCAACTGGAAAATGAAGTTCCAAATGGAAATAAACACCAGTCTATCAATAATTCTCACAAATGATAATGGACTTAGTGCTTCAATTAAAAGATATATATTGTCAGATGGGATAATATAACAAGACCCTACATAATGAAGCATACAAGAGACCCAATTTAGTAAGTGGAAAACACAGTTGAAAGTGAGAAGATGGAAGAATATATTGCATGCAAATACACATGACCAGAAAGCAGGACTAGCAGTACTGACTTCACACAAATAGACTTTACAAGAAAGGTCATAGAGAAAGATAAACAAGGACATGATATGATGATTAAAGGAACAATACAAAATGAGGGTTTTATACCCATTAATACTTATGCACTCAATATAGCAGCACCTAAATACATAAAGCAAATACTAATAGATACAAAGAGAGAAATCGCTGGGAACAAAATCACAATAGGATACTATAACACCCTATTACCATCACTGGACTGCTCTTTCACACAGAAAATTAATAAGGGAACAAAGATACTAAAACATGATAAAATAATTGGAGATGGTTGATACTTCCAAAAGAGTACTTCTCCCAAAAACAGAATATACATTCTTTTCCAATACACATGGAACATTTTCAAGGAAAGATTATAAACTCAGGCACAGAAGAAGCCTCAACAATTTAAGAAGGTAAATATTATTTCAAGCATCTTTTCTAAGTATAATACCATGAAACTAGAAATAAATCATAGAAAAACAGGGAGAAGAAATGACAGCATCCAGATTAAAAAACATGGTACTATAACAAAGGAGGGAGTTGATGAATTAAAAGAAGAAATTAAAAAATATCTTAAGAAATATGACAAAACACTTCAAAAAGTCTATGGAATACAGTGAAAGCAAGTTTAAGAGGGAAGTTCATAGTGACAAAGCCCTCCACAAAGGAGAAGTACAATTTCAAATAAATAATCTGACATTCTATGTAAACTAATCATGAAGAGTAGAGCAAACAAAACCAAAAGTCAACAGAAAGGGGGAAAAAGTAAAGATCAAGGAGGAAAGAATTGAAATAGGGTTTAAAAAATAGAAAAAAATTAATCAAATTCTTTTTTGAAACTTTAAACAAAATTGACAAATCTCTGGGCAGGATCACCAACAAGAAAAGAAAGAGAACCCAAATAATATAAGAAATGAAAATGGAGAAAATACAAAGAGCACAACAAATTTACAAAATATCATAAGGAAATATCAAGAGCAACTGTACGGAAACAAACTGGATAACCAGGAAGTAATTGAGAAGTTTTTGGAAACATTCAGCCCACCAATATTGCATCAAGAAGAAACTAACCATTTGAACAGACAAATCACCAGAAATGGAATACCATTATCAATACAATAAAAAATCTCTGCAAACAAAATTCAGACCCAAATACCTTCACTGGGGAATTTGACCAAACATACAAAGAAAAATCCATACCGGTCCTCCTAAAACACTTCCAAAAGATTAATATGGAGAGAGTACTCCCAAACTCACACCATAAGGCCAACATCAACCTGATACCATAAGCAGACAAAAACAATACCCCAAAAAGAAAACTATAGGCCAATATCATTGATAAACATTGATGTAAATGTCCTCAAGAATTAATTAACAAACAGAATCAAACATCATGTAAAAAAAGATCATGCACCATGGTCAAGTTAGGTTCATCCCAGGAACACAAGGATGGTTGAACTTATGCAAATCAATCAATCAATTGTGATACACCATATCAACAAAAGAGAAGACAAAAACGATATGATCATCTCAGTAGATGCAGAAAAAGCATTTGATAAAATTTAACATCTATTTGCCATAAAAGTTCTTATCACAGTGGGCATAAAGGGACCATATCTCAACATAATGAAAGCTATTTATGACAAGTATATAGCCAGCAAAATACTCAATGGTGAAAAACTGGAACCCTTCCCACAAAAACCTGAGACAAGGCTAGGATGCCCATTCTCACAATTTCAATTCAATATAGTCTTGGAATTCCTAGCCACAATGATCAGGCAAGGAAAATAAACAAAACTTTTCAGACTGGGAAAGAAGAGGTAAAATTGTCATGTTATGCAGACATGACACTGTTTATAGAAAACTGTAAAAGCTTCACAAAAAATTACTTAGGCTAAAAAAGGAACTGGGCTAGGTAGTCAGATTAATCTACAAAAACCAATTACATTTCTTTACATTATCATTGAATCATCAGGAAAACAAATTATGGAAACAACCACTTTAATAACTGCACCCAAAACTATAAAATGCTTATGAATAACTCTGACCAAGGTGGCAAATGACTTACACATGGAGAAAAAGGAAATATTGATTGAGGAAATCAAGAAAGATTTTAAGAATTGAAAACATACCCAATGGTCTCGTAATGGAAGCAATAATATTGTTAAAATGGCCATAATGCCCAAGGTAATTCACAAACTAACTGAATTCCTATCAAATTATGCAAAACATTTATTTTTAGGACTGAAACAAATGATCATAAGATTTACACAGAATCAGAAAAGATCCATAATTTCCATAACAATATTGAAGACAAAGAGGCTGGAGCAATAACCCGCCTGGTCTCCATACACTATTGCAGAGCTACAATAGTTAAAACGACATGATATTGGTACAGAAACAGGCATGTGGATCAATAGAAGAGAATAGAGAGCCTAGGAATAAATCTACAGGCCTATGTTCAATTAATATTTGACAGAGTAGCCAAGAATATGACAGAGAAAAGGCCATCTCCTCACCAACTGGTGTTGGGAAACCTGGAGAGCAGCATCAGAGCAATGGAGTTAGAACAATCCTTCAATCCAGACACAAGAATAAGCTTAAAATGGCTTGAAGACTGAAATGTAAGGCAAGACACAATATATCTCTTAGAAGAAAATATTGACAAAACACTCTGAGATAAATCTCAGCAATGATCTCCTAGAACAGCCTATCCAGTTAATGGGTGTAAGAGCAAAATTAATAAATGGGACCTAATTAAACTTATAAGCTTTTGCACAGAAAATGGAACCATAAACAAAGCAAAATGACAACCTACAGGATTAAAGAAAATATTTAGAAATGATGCAACTTACAAAGGCTAAATTTCCAAAATATAAAGACTTCATACAACCTAACAATAATAAAAAAACAAACAAGAAACCCAATCTGAAAATGGGCAGAAGCCCTAAACAAGCATTTCTCCAATAGAGACATACCTATAATAAAGTATCACTTCACAATAGTCACAATGGCCATCATTCAAAAGTCCACAAACAATAAATGCTGGGGAAGCTGTGGAGAATGGGAACCCTCCTACACTTTTGGTAGGAATGATGTTGGTGCAGTAACTGTGGAAAACAGGATGGGGATTCCTCTAAAGTATAAAAATAGACTCAGCATATGATCCAGCAATCCCACTTCAGGGTATACATCAAAGGGAACCCTATTTCAAAAAGACACCTGCACCCCAATTTTCTTAGCAGTGCTATATACAACAGCCACGAAATGGAAGCAACCTAACTGTCCAACAACAGATGACAGTATTCAAAATTATGCTGTATTTACAGAATGGAATAATATTCTGCAAAAATAAATGATAAAACAGTAACATTTGCAGCAAAATGGATGTCCCCAAAAAGTGTCATCGTAATTGAAATAAGCCAGAAAGAGAAAGAAAAATAACACATGACATGACGTATGTAGAACCTTAAAAAAAAAATTTGGATATGGACACTATGATTTCGTCTACAAAACTGAAACACAGTAGCAGATCTACTTAATAATCTTATGATTACTGCAGAAAGGGACTGGTAGACGATATATTTGGGAGATGTAGATTTATAAATGTTATCCATTATATATAAAAATAGATGTTTCCAAAATTTTTTTTGTATGACACAGGGCAGTAAGTTAAATAACGTGAAGTAATGTTTAATAGGCACAGAAATATATGCATGTACGGGAACTCTGTGCTATACACCACAGATTGACACATTGTAAATGGCATACTTCAATGATATATAAATGAATAAATATGTAAATATATAAATAAATAAATAAATAATACTTAATAATAAAAGAAATACAAATATTCACACTTCTTATATTTACACATCAAGATTCTAGGAGTAAACACAAAGTATAAAGAAGAAAATTGAATGAATGAGAGCAAGGCAAATAACAAGAGAAACAATTGAAAAGATAAAAAAAATCCTAAGTCTGTTTCTTTTCAACATAAAGTAGACAAATTTTACGTTGGTTAAGAAAATAATGACTCAAATTAAATTAGAAATAAAAGAGCAGATATTACCACTGATGTAGAGGTGCATAGCATCATAAAAGTTTACCACTAGCCAACGATTTGAATGACCTAGAACAAAAGACAGATTCCCAGAAACATATGTCTTCCCATACTGAATCAAGAAGAAATTAGGAAGTTAAATTCAGCAAAAGTGTTTAATAGTAAATCAGTAATCCAAACCTCCCAAACCAGAAAAAATTTACAAGATGACATTACTGGTTAAATCTGTCATATATTTGAAGACAATTATTCACCAATTCTTCCCTAAAACTTTCAAGAATTTGAAGGGGGTGAAAGATTCCAAAGAAGTTTTATGATGCCAGCTTTATTTGCACAACCAAGCTAAAAAGGACATTAGATGCAAAATATAGAACATTATCCCTGATGAACATATGTGCCAAAATTCTCAACAAAACACAAGCAAAATGATTTCAACAACACATTTAATATATCATACACATATACGAGTTAAGGGATTTATCCCTGGGTTTAAGGATACGTCAAAATATTCAAATCAATAATGGTGACATGCCTCACTAATAAAATGAGAAATAAAACTCACATAATCATCTCAATAGGTGCAGAAATAGCATTATATATAATGCAACAGCCTTTAAATATACTCCAAACTAATTAAATTAACCCTTCAGTGGCACAATATCATATACACACAAACACTGTGTGGAGAGAAGCAAAGCAGATCTCTGTTTATTGATTCATAGAAAAAGGGCTTATATAGGACATGAACAATGCCTCACATATTATCTAAGTTATAACAATGTTAATAATGTTAAACTGTTTATGTCCCCACGCTCCTGCAGTAAGCACAGGATGTTAAATGATCAAGGATTGTTTTAAATTTCATCATGGAATTTCATTAAGAAGGTCATCTCTTATCCAGCCGGCTTGCCTGTCTTAGGTTGTCCTCCTCTGACGATCTTACCCATCATAGGCTATCCAGCCATCCGTACTGGATACATTGAGTAGGCCATTACTTATCCAGCCTGGATATGTGACATTCCTCACAGCTTGTTTGTCAGTTCAGCCCAAGGGCTTATTCTCTAGAGCCTTCAGACAGGGGCCTACAAACCCAACATCCCTTGACAGAAAAATGGATGAAGGAAATTTGATGTATATATGCAATGCAATCAATACTTTGCATTCCTATCAACAGTGTTCACGGTGTTCCTTTTTCTACACAATCTCACCAACATCTATTCCTTTTTTTGATGAGAGCCTTATGACAAGTGTGAGGTCTTGTCTCATTTTTGGTTTATGACTTTCCTTATAATTTATAGCTCTGAACATATTTTCATGTGTCATTTTGCCAACTCTATGTTTTCTACAGAAAATTGATTCAGATCTTTCTATTCAGTTCCTAAGGACACATTTTTTAACTGGATTGTTTGGTCTTTTTTTTTGTATTTGTGGTGTATGAGTTTCCAATATAGTTGCATATTAACTCTTGATTGGAAAATATCACTTGCAAATATATTCTCCCATTGTGTTCATTGACTTTTCATTTTATTGATCATTTCTTCTGCATTGTAAATCTGTTTAGAGTGATACAAACATATTTTGTTTGTTTTCCATCTGCTTCCCTTGCCAGAGGAGACATATTTAGAATCAAACTAAGTCCAATGTCAGAGTGTACTTCTTATATTTTACACAAGGATTCTTTGTTTTCAGATTTTATGCTTTATATGCCCAGGAGTGGGATTGCTGGGTCATATGATAGGTCTATAGAAAATTGCCTTCTGCTCACTTTCTGGCTGAGTTGTTTGTAGATTTTTGAAATGGAGTTGTATGAACGATGTGTGTAATTTAGGAATTAGCCTCTTGTTGATTGCATTGTTTCCAAATGTTTTCTCCCATTTGGAAGTTCATCTTTTCATTCAGTTTATTTTGCTATATAGACTCTTTTCAGTTTAATTTGGATCTATTTGATTATTTTGCCTTTGTTGTTTTCAGCTTGGGAGGGTGACATAAGAAAATTTCACTACAATTTATGTCTTGTTTTTCCTATGTTAGTTTCCAGGAGCTTTATTGTTTCATGTATTAGATTCAGATATTTAAAACATTTTGAGTTTATATTTGTACAGTGTGATGGAGTGTTCTAATTTCATTGATTTACATGTAGATGTCTAGCTTTCTCAACATCACTTGCTGAAGACTGTCTTTTAGGCATTGTATATTTTTGTTTCTTTGTCATAGTTTAGTTGACCATAGGTGTGATATTTTATTTCAGCCTCTGTGTTCTGTTTCAGTGATATAGATGTTTGTTTGTTTTCCAGCATTGTGCTGTTTTGATTACAGTTTTTGTAATATAGTCTGAGATCTGGGAGGTATACGCGTTATGCAACAAAGTTTGTTCTTTTCCCTCATTGTTTCTTTTGCAGTTCTAGTTCTTTTGCATTTCCATACAAATCTTAGGACTGTTTTAAGTTCTGTGGAAAATATCATGTAGTTCGATCTGAATCACTTTATATCCGTAGACATTTTTAGTAGTATACATATTTTAACAATATTAATTCCTGTAAAATAAGACCTTGAAATTTCTTTCCATTTCTTTACATCAACTACAAATTTCTTTATCAGTGTCCTATTGATTATGTTATCTTGAATTTTTCATACGTTTTTCATTTTTGATCTGATTTCATATGGATTTTTTAAAATAATGGAATATTTCTTGTTAATATAAAGAAATGTGACAGTTTTTGTATATTAATCATCAATCATCCTACTTTGCTAAATGTCTTTAATAGTTTTAATTGTTTTCATGTGGAGAATCTTTAGGGTTCTCTATATAGATTATCCTGTCATCTAAAATAATACCAGATTTACTTCATTCAATCCAACTTGAATAACTTTTTTTCTTGTCTGATTGATGTTGCAATGACTTCCCATACTGTGTTTAACAGAAATGTTGAGATTGGGTATCCTTGTCTTATTCCTTAATTTGGCTTTCAGTTATTCACCTTTGCATATTATGTTGTCTGTGGGCCTGTAATTAATGACTTTAGTTATGTTGAGATATATTTCCTGAATCCTACTTTGGTAAGAAGTTTCTGTTTTTGTTGATTCTACTGTTCTTGTTGTTGTTGTTCTTGCGGCTGCTGTTTAAATGAATGAAAGTTGAAGTTTGTGAAATGCTGTTTATCGATTTATTGGGATGACCAAGTCATTTTCCCTTTTTCTTTTGTTAATGTGGTGTATCAAACTGATTGATTTCATGTAATTTCAACCTCTCTTATGATCCTGCAATGAATTAACGTTGATCATGTTGTATGATTCATTTTAGATATTGCTGGATTTAGTTTATTAATAGTACTTATTTTGAATTTTTGCATCTATTTCAATCAAAGTTATTGGCTTCAAATTCTCTTTGCTTGTACTTTGTTTGCTGGCTTTGCTATCAGGGTAATGAAAACTTCATAGAATTAATATGGGAGTTCCCAACATCTTCACTATTTTTGAATAGTTTGAAGAGTATAAGTCCTGCTTTGTATTTTTGTGCAATTCTCCATGGGAGCAGTTTAAATCTGCACCAATGTTTAAAGATTTTTTTAAATGCAGATTCTATCTTTCTTCTAGTAATCAGTTTGTTCAAATTATTTGTTTCTCCTTATCTCTGTCTATTTCTAGGCATTTGTCTATTTCTTCTAAGTTGTCCAGTTTATTGGCATGTAATTGGTGACAAAATGTTCCCTTTTCTGTATATCTGAGGGAACAATTGTTATTTCTCCAATTTTATTTCTGAATTTATTTCTTTGGAACATCTCTCTTTTCTTCATGATGCACCTGGATAGAAGTTTTTTGATTTTGCTTATCTTAAAAAGAAAACAAAAAACAAAATCTTTGGCTTTACTACTTTTTGAATAGTTGTTTTTGCTCTTTACTTTATATTAATACCTGTAATATTTAGGATCATGTTTTTCCTTTTTTTTAACTTTTTTTAATTGTTTTTTAATCATTTTACAAAGTTGTCTCAAAGTCCATTTTAGAGCACAATTTTTTAGGTACAATGAACATATATACATTTTTTGTCCCATTTTTTCCCCTATGAGCTGCCGTTAAGATCTTTTATATATTTCCCTGTGCTATAGAGTACAATCCTGTTTATCTATTTTACAATTTTGACCTCCCAGCCTATCTCTTCCCACACCACACCCCTTGGCAACCAACACTTTGTATTCTCTGCCTGCGAGTATATTTCTGTTTTGTATTTATGCATTTTTTCTTGATTTTGTTTTGTTTTTTGATTCCACACATGAGCCATCTCACATGGTATTTTTCTTTCTCTTTCTGGCTTACTTCACTTAGACAGATTTTCTCCTGGACCATCCATGTTGCTGAAAATGGCATTATGTTGTCAGTTTATAATAATGACTACTATTCCATTGTATAAATATAACACCTCTTCTTTATCCAGTCAACTGTCGATAGACATTTAGGCTGTTTCCATGTCTTGGCTATTATAAATAGTGCTGGCTATGAACATTGGGGTGCAGGTGTCTTCCTGAAGTAGGGTTCCTTCTGGATTTATGCCCATGAGTGGGATTCTTGGGTCATATGGTAAGTCTATTCCAAAGCTTTTGAGGAATCTCCATCCTGTTTTCCACAGTGGCTTCACCAACCTGCATTGCCCCCAGCAGTGAAGGACGGTTCCCTTTATTCCACAGGCTCTCCAGCATTTGTCATTTGTGGATTTTTGAATGATGGCCATTCTGACTGGTGTGAGGTGATATCTAATTGCAGTTTTGATTTGCATTTCTCTGATAATCAGTGATTTTGAGCATTTTCTGATGTTCCTTTTGATCATTTGTATATCTTCCTTGGAGAATTGCTTGTTTAGGTCTTCTGCCCAATTTTGGATTGGGTTGTTTATTTTTTCTTATTCAGTTGGATGATCTGATTATATACTCTGGAGATCAAGCCTTTGACGGTTTCATATGCAAATTTTTCCCATTCCGTAAGTTGTCTTGTTGTTTTACTTCCGGTGTCTTTACTGTGCAGAAGCTTATAAGTTTCATTAGGTCTCATTTGTTTATTCTTGCTTTTATTTCTTCTACGAGAAAATTTTCGAAACATATGTCAGATAACATTTTGTCTATATTTTCCTCTTGGAGGTTTATTGTATCTTGTCTTATGTTTAAGTGTTTTATCTGTTTTGAGTTTATTTTTTTTCTATGGTGTTCTAGCTTCTTTTGGAGTGTTCTAGCTTCATTGAATTACATGCTGCTGTCCAGTTTTCCCAACACGAGTTGCTGAAGACACTATCTCTATTCCATTGTAATTTCTTGCATCCTTTGTCTAAGATAAATTTACCAAACTTTCGTGGGTTCATTTCTGGGATTTCTTTTCTGTTCCATTGACATATATGTTTGTTTTTCTACCAATACACTGTTGTCATGTTGACTATAGCTCTATAGTATTATCTGAATTGTTAGCGTAAAGAAATGCCACTGATATTTGAAGCATAATCTTGTAACCTGCTACCTTGCTGAATCTTTTGATCAGCTGCAGTAAATTTTGTCTGGATCTTGTAGGGTTTTCTATATATTGTTACATATTCTCTGTATATAGTGAGACTTTTACCTCTTCCTTTCCAATTTGCATCCACTTTACTTCTCTCTCTTGTTTGATTGCTGTGGCTAGGACTTCCAAGACTATCTTGAGTAGGAGTCGTGATAGTGTACATCCTTTTACTGTCCTAGATTTTAGTGGGCAGGATTTCACTTTCTCACCATTGAGTATTATGCTGGCCGTAGGTTTGTTATCAATAGCTTTCATGATGTTAAGATATATTCCCTCTATGCCCACTTTGGTGAGAGTTTTTATCATACATGGGTGTTGAATTTTATCAAATGCTTTCCTGCATCTATTGAGATGATCATGTGGTTTTGGTTCTTTCTCTTGTTGATGTGCTGTATTACATTAATTGATTTGCATATGTTGAACCACCCCTGTGTCCCTGGCATGATCCCCAATTGGTCATGATGTATAATCTTTTTTCTGTGTTGTTGGATTCTATCTGCTACTATTTTGGTGAGGATTTTGGTGTCTGTGTTCATCAATGATATTGGTCTATAATACTCTTTTTTGGTAGTGACTTTGCCTGGTTGTAGTATCAGGGTGATTGTGGTTTCATAGAATGACTTTGGGAGTATTCCTTCCTTTTCAAACATCTGGAAGAGTTTGAGAATGACTGGTATGAGTTCTTCTGTTATGTTTGGTAGAATTCCTCAGTGAATCCATCCGGTCATGGACTGCTATTTGTAGGGAAGTTTTATATTGCTATTTTAATTTCATTTCTGGTGCTCTGCTTTTTCAAGTGTTCAGTTACATCTTGATTCAGTCTCGGTGGACAGTATGATTACAGAAACTTGTCCATCTATTGTAGATTACACAGTTTGGTTCAATATATTTTCATACTATTCTCATATGATATTCTGTATTTCTAATTTTTTGTGGTAATTTCTGCATTCTCATTTCTTATTTGGTAATTTGTGCTCTCTCTCTTTTCTTCTTTTTGAGTTTGGCCAGAGGTTTGTCGATTTTACTTACTTTTTGGAAAAACCAGCTTTTGAATTGATTGATTTCTTCCTGTGTTCTTTCTGATCTCTGTTTTATTTATTTCCTCCGCAATATTTATGATTTCCTTCCTTCCGCTGTCTTTTGGGTATTTTTGTTCTTCTATTTCTAGTTAATTCTGCTGGTGGGTTAAATTGTTTATTTGTGGTTGTTCTTCATTTTTGAGGAAGGCCTGTATCACTATAAACTCCCCTCTCAGCACTGCTTTCGCTGTGTCCCATAAATATTGTGTGATTTTGCTTTCATTTTCTTTTGTCTCAAGGTACATTTTCATTTCAGCTTTGATTTCTTCATTGACCCATTTGTTTATTAATAACATATTATTTAATCCCTATGCTTTCCTTTTTTTCCCTTTGTTTCTCTGTTGTTGATTTCTAGCCTCATGACATTGTGGTCAGTAAAGATACTTGAGGTAATTTCTAACATCTTAAAACTGCTGAGGTTTCTTTTGTGCCAAAGTGCATCATGAATCCTGGAAAATATTCCACGTGAACTTGAAAAGAATGTATATCCTATTTTTTGGGGGTGCAATGCTCTGAAAATATTCACGAAGAGTAATATTTCTATTGTATTATATAAATTCTCTGTTGCCTAATTTATTTTCTGTCTCGATGATCTGTCTAGTTATGTTAATGCAGTGTTGAAATCTCCAAATATGAATCCCCCTTTATATCTGTTAGTAATTATTTTATGTACTTAGGTGCTCCGATATTTGGTGCATATGTATTAACGAGTGTGCTATCCTTATATTGTATCACTCCTTCAATCATTATAAATTGTCCTTCTTTTTCTTTCTTTATGGCCTTTATTTTAAAGACTATTTTGTCTGAAGTCAGTACTGCAACACCTGCTTTTATGGTTTTTCCAATTATATGAAATGCCCTTTTTCTATCCTTTCACTATCAATCTATATGTGCCCTTCTCTCTGATGTGGGTCTCTTGCATGCCACATTTTAAAGGTTCTTGCTTTATCATCCAGCCTGCCACTCTATGACTTTCGACTGGAGCATTTAGTCAAATAACATTTACAATAATTGATGATAGGTTTGTGTTTATTGAGAATTTGAACTTATATTTGCAGTTGATTTGGTATTTCCTCTTTGTTCCTTTCATCTTCCTTTTATGGTTTGGTAATTTTGCTTTGTATTATCATAAATCTTTTTAGTTTCAGTGACACCCTGATAAGTTTTTGTCTTCTAGTTACCCTTTTATATAAGTCCATTAGACCATTAATATAACTGTTTTTATTAATCAGATAGTAACATGATCTCAAACCCATCCTACCGAGAACAAAAAATTTTAAAAAGAAAGACCAAAAAATAAATTCTCTATTTTCCTGTCTCCCTCTCCCACTCTCAGTGATTTGTATGTGTTGTTTTAAAATTTTGTGTGTATCTTATTTGTAATTCATGGGTTATCACCTTTCCAGCTGTGAGTTTCACATTTCTGTAGCATCCTGCTACTTTTCTTTTTAGAGAAGACCTTTCAATAATCCTTTAAGCTTGGGTCAAGTTTTGCTGAACTTTTGAATCTTTTTCATGTCTTAGAAAATCTTTATGTCTCCTTCTACCAAAAAGGATAGCCTTGCTGGTTAAAGTATCCTAGGATATAATATTTTTTTCATTCAGGACTTTGAATACCACTCCCTTCTGGTCTGTAGTAATTTTGTAGTGAAATCACCTGGGAGCCTAATGGGGATTCCCTTGTACTCACTCTTTGCTCTTCTCATGCTGTCTTTAGGATCAGATTTTATCCGTGACTCTGGCCTTCTTAATTATATGTCTTGGTTTGGGTGTATTTGTGTTCTTCCTGTTTCGTACACTGTGAGCTTCCCGTATCGGATATCTGATTCCTTCTTTAAGTTTGGGAAGTTCTCAGTCATGATTTCTACAAAAATATTTGTAATCCCCTTTGATATTTCTTCCCCTTCTGGGACATTTATCATGCCAAATTTGGCATACTTTCTATTATCCCATAGGTGCCTTATGCTTTTTTCATTACTTTCCCATTGTTTCTCTTGTAGCTCTACTGATTGGGTGCTTTCTATTGTCCTGTCTTCTCAGTCACTATTTTGTTCCTCTGCGTTATATAGTCAGCTTTGCTATGCCTTTAAATCATTCCTCATCTCAGTCAACAAGTTTACCTATTCTACTCGGCTCTCCTTTATAGCTTCCATTTCATTTTTGACATATTTTATATGTCTAAACACTAACTCTTTTATTTCCTTCAGTACTTAGATCACTCCAATTTTGAAATCTTCATCTAGTAGGATATCGATGTCTAGTTCACAGATCATTATTTCAGGGAATTTCTCTTGTTCTTTTAATTAGGGATAGTTTCTCTGCTTCTTCATCTTTCTACTATCTCTCTGGTACTGATTTTTATGGAGTATTTGTTATATACTGTGGTCCTAAAGGAGTAGATCTACCTAATGACAATGTAGTAATACAACTTAGAAAACAGAAAAAAGAGGGAGAGAGATAAAGAATTTTAAAGAAGGGAGAAATAAAGCTTTGAAGACATTGCATAATGAATAATATTAAAGCAAATTGAAGCAGAGTTTGAAAAATAATAATAATAAAAATATTTTTAAAAATTTCAAAGGGATTAAAATGGGGGTATATATAATTGAATAAGAAGTATAAATTAAGAGGTTAATAGAAAATGGAACAGGTAAAAACAGATTAAAACAAGGGGGTGGTCTGTGTCCTCCTGGGGACTGTGTAATTTTAATGTGAAATCTTTCTGTATTCATCCTGTTTTGGAAGCTCAGCTTGCTGTTTCCAGAGGCCCTCCATTGAAGCCCTCATCTGTGCTGCTCCCAGGACATTTGGAAAGCAGATCCCTTCTACACTAAACACTGGTTCAGGTGCAGCTCCCTTTACTCTGGGCTGGTTTGTCACTGCCCTGCCCGATGCTGCAGACAGATGTTGCAGACTGACAAGGAAGGATTGGGCATTATGCCCTTTCCCAGCACCATGGTCAGGGGCTGCATTCCAGCTCAAAACTTGAGGGGCAACCCGCCCTCTCAGGTTGCCAATCACTCTGCTGCTCTGTGCCTCTGTACGCTCTGCCTCGGGTTTGCACACCAGACGTGGGCTCAGGGAAGACTGAGGAATAGCCCTGTCTCTGGTCTGGGCCAAAATCGAGCTCCTTGTTTGTCTTGGCAGACATGTTCTCTAAGGAACCAGACTGTAGTATCATATTTGCCTCATGCTGTCGACAAGTCTCAGTCTGGCCCTTGATGCTGCTAAGCCCCTAGGTGTAGATGCAGGTTTTGCCCCCACTGCCACCTGGGGGCAAAGCACCAGAGTGTATGGTGGCTGTGTCTGAGCCCCAGCTCTCTTCACCTAGAAACTTTTGTGGATTTTCAGAGATGGAGATGGCACCCTTCCACCAATAGGGTACATCTGCCCTGTTGTTTTATGGGGGGCCCAGGTTGTTCTGCCCTGTGCACCCACAGCAATGGCTTAAGCACACTCCATTCCCCCAGGCCACCACAGTGCACCGATTCCCATCTACCACCCAGCGCGGGCAGCATGGCCCTGCCCCCAGCTTCCGGGCTGCATCTTCGGCTGGGTGTCACAGGGATTCTCTGTGCCTGTTTAATTTAGTTCTGTCATTCAACTTATACTATGTACAGGGCCAAGCCTCGGAGGCTCCCCCTCCGTCCTGCCGATCTCTCAGTTGGAGAGGGGAGACATAGTGAATGAGCACCAATCCTTCTTTGCTTCTCCCTCCCCGTGGGGCCTGTCCCTTTCTGTTTTACCTTTTATTCTTTCTTTCTTCCTTTTCTCCTACCAGATTTTTCACATCTTTATCTACTGAAGAGGACAATGATCTGTCAGATTTCTGCAGGTTCTCTGGTTAGCTGAGTGGGTCTGTGGATATGAGTCTTGGTGCATTTGTGGAAAGGGTGAGTTACAAGCATCTTTCTACTCCTCCATCTTTGCCTCCCCCAAAGAAACTCTCACTTTATTGTGGAAGATAAACATAGTCTGGAAAAAATGGAAAAGATATTCTATGGAAATGACAATAAAGTGCAGATTGCAATGTTCAACTCATAGAAAATACGTTTTAAAATAAGGGCCAAAATGAAAAAAAATATGAGATTATATAAAGAAAAAAGGATCAATAAAAAAATAGGATATTACACTCATTAAATTATATATGGACCAAACACCGTAGATCCTAGATATAAAAAGAAATTTTAGTAGACAAGAAAAAATTAATTCATTATAAAACAATAATAGTAAATGAGTTTAACTCCTCACTATTCTCATGGCCAGATCATCCAGAAAGAATATTTGTAAGGAAACAGAGGTCTTAATAGCATATTAGATCATTTGAACCTAAGTGAGCTATTGGACACTACACCAGAAAAGCAGAACACATAAACTTTTCAAGTGTGCACAGGATGCTGCCTAAGGAATTAACCACATATTATGTCATGAAATGAGCCTCAGGGAGTTTAAGCAAATATAGATTACAGCAAGTAGTTTTCCATACACAAAAGTATGATACTGTGCATCAACACTAGAAAGAAGAATAGGAAAAGCACAAACATAAAGCCAAATCACATCCTTTAAAAAAAATAAAGAAAGGTCAATGATGAAATCAAAGAGGTGATGAAATCAAAGAGGTTATAAAATCATACCTGGAGACAAATTACAATGAAAACACAGCTACATAAAATGTATGGGATACAGCAAAAACAAATCTAAGAGGGTAGATGAGAACAAATCATGACTTCCACAAGGAACAAGAAAAACCTCATAGAAAGTACCAAGCATACTACACAAAATAGAGAGAAATAAGAACAAACAAAACACAAAGGTAGTAGAATGACAAATCTTTAATGATTATGTTGAAAATAAATAGAATAAAAGTTGAAAATTAAATAACAAATCATATAATCAACAGCTTTAATTTCCTTAAAAATATTAACAAACAGGTATACATTTAGCCAGCCTTATCAAGAAATACAGAGACTGTACCCTAACAAAATAAGAAATGAAACAATAGAAATAACATCTGATATTACAGAAATACAAAAAATGATTATGTAAGCACTATGAGCTGTTACATGACAACCAACTGGACGACCTAAAGGAAATGGACAAATTTCTAGAAATGTACAGCCTGCCAACACTGAATAAAAAGAAAACTGAGAACTTGAAAAGAGTAATCAGTATAAGTTAAATTAAATCTATAATTTAAAAACACCCCTTGAACAAAATGCCGAGATGCTTTCAGTAAAACCTCTTTTCCCCCAGCTATTTTAAAAATGAAGGAGGAAGGAAAATTCCCAAAGTTATTCTATGAGGCTACCATTACCCTGATAACAAAACCAGTCAAAGACACTAACCAAAAAAAATGAAAATGAAAATCAAATATCCTTGATGAATATACATTCATAAATCCTCAAAAAACATCAACAAATGAATCCAGCAATACATAGAAAAGATTATACATGATGATCAGTTGGACTCCTTCCAGAGTCAAAAGGATGGTTCAACATACACAAGTCAATCAGCGTGACATATCTCTAATAAGGGAAGGACAAAATACACAATACCATGTCAATACATTAAGAAAAAACATTTGACAAAATTCAACATACGTTCATAATCAGAACTCTCATGAAAGTGAGTACAATGGAAACTTCTCTCAACATAATAAAGGCCATTTATAATCATATATAATTCTCAGGGAAAAGGCTGAAAGCCTTATGGGTAAATTTGGGAACAAAACAAGGATTCCTACTCTCACCACATCTGTTCAATAATAATAGAAGAAAGGAAAAGGAAAAGAAAAAGAAATGAAAGAAATGCAAAATGGAAAGAAAGAGGTAAAATTGTTACTAGTACTAATGGCATAACAATCTACATAGAGAGTCCTAAGGGCTTCACACTGACTATTATGAACAACAAATAATTTCATCAAGGGAGCAGGGTACAAGATTAATGTAAAGAAGTCTCTTGCATTTCTACACATTAATCATGAGATACCATAAAATGGACGTTGAAAGCAATAATAATTAAAACCCCATACCCCCGAATATCTTGGAATAAATGTAACCACATACGTGAAAGATCTAAACACTGAAAATAATAAAACATTGACAAAGAAACTAAAGATGATTCAAACAAATGGAAAGATGTGGTCTTGGATTGAGACTTCATATTGCAAACATGGCCGTACTACACAAAGAAACCAAATGATTTAGTGCAATTCCTGTTATGAAGCTGTAGTATTTTCCACAGAACCAGAAAATAAATATCTCTAAGTTTTACATGAAACCATTAAAAATTGCCAAAATGTTGAGGAAAAACAACAAATCTGGAGGTATATCCCTCCCAGATACCTTACTATACTACAAAGCTTAAGTAATACAAGCAGCATGGCATTGGCACAGAGATATAATTGAAAAAAAAAAAACCAGATAGAGAGCCTAGAAATAATTCCACACACCTATGAGAAATGAAACTATGATAAAAGAGGCAAGAGTACACAATGGAGAAAAGACAGTCTCATCAATGAATAGTGTAGTGAAAGCTGGACATCTACATGTAAAACAGTGAAATGAGAGCATTCCCTGACATCATATACAAAAATAAACTCCAAGTTTATTAAGGACCTAAATGAAAGGCCTGATACTATAAAACTGCTAGAAGGGAATATAGGTGATTCAACTTTTGGATGTATATCATAGGAATACTTTCTTATATCAGTCTCCTAAGGCAAAAGAAATAAAAGGAAAAATAAGCAAGTGGGACCTAAAAAAACTTGAAAATTTCTGCACAGTTAAGGACACTATAAATGAAATGAAAACACTGCCTGTGCAATTGGAGAACATATTTGCAAACAATGCATGTGACCAGGGGTTAATAGATGTAGGTTAATAGATGTAACATGGATTTAGGTTACACAACTCAAGGTGGAAAACAAAAATCCAATCAAAAACTAGAGCAGAGTACCTGAGTTAATATTTTTCCAAAGAAAACTTACAGATGAGTAACAGGCAAGTGATAAAATTGCTCAACATTACTAATTATTAGATAATTGCAAATCAAAATCAAAATGAGGTATCACTGAAAACTGGTCAAATGGCTATTATCAAAAAGTCTACAAATAGAAAGTGTTGGAGACAATGTGGAGGTAACAGATATTTTGTTTTCTCTTCGTAGGAAAGTAAATTGTTGGAACTTATATGGAAAACAGTATTTAGATTTGTTTAAAAACTAAAAAGTTAACTACCATATGACTCAGAAGTAACTCTCCAAGAAAAAATCTGGGGAAAAAAACCTAAATTGAGAAGAACCAATGTTCAGAACAGCACTGTTTATAATATGCAAGACACGGAAGCAATCAAAGGGTCCACAGTAGACTATGGACTTAAGAATATATGATGTTTCTATAAATATACGATGGAATATTACTCAGCCATGAAAAGTATAATACATTGCTATTTCAGCATCATAAAAGGACCTACTAAATATTGTGCTTAGTGAAGTAACTAAGACAAAGACCAAACTATATTATGTAATTTATATGTGGAATCTAAAGTATAACAAATAACTGTGTATATCTATCTATAGCTATCTATTGATAGATGACAGATAAATAGATAGAAGGATAATACATGTTAGATAAATAGACAAACAGACAGATAAATAGATAGATAGATAGATAGATAGATAGATAGATAGATAGATAGATAGATAGATAGATAGAGAAATGATGGATAGGTAAAGAGATTAGATAGACAAGACTTAAGCAGACTCAAAGATATGGGAAAAATTAATGTTTAACAAAGTGAAGGGAAAGAGAATTTAATGGTAGAACATTGACAGATACAAAGTAGTATAAATAAAGAGAGAAGAAACATTGATAATCTGTATAGGTCATGGAATTATACACAATAGTTTAAAATACTTGTAAGTTACAATCATTGTAATAATACATAATGCAATATAATCTAGAAAGTTGTTAGATTATCTATGCTGCACATCTGAAACAACACAATATAGTACATCTTCTGTACTTCAATTAAAAAATACATCTCATGTATAATTAAGTCGTCTTTCCGTGGATAAAAGCTTCCTTTAATATTGTTTTATTTTTACTCTTTTCTTTTTATGATTACTGACTCAAATTATTTCTTTTACTGTTGTAAACAAGTTACCAGTTTGAAGTATCTATATTTATTGCCCGTGTTTTCCTATTTTTCTCTCTTTTTATTCATATAGTATAGTAGTATTTAAAAACATACCCAAAGTAACAGTTGCAAATTTCTTGTGGTATCTCCTTAGCATTTTGTTCAATGTTTTGCATATATTTGCCATTTTATATTTCTTAGATTTCTTTTCTACACCTCTTATTTGCTGTCTCAGTTTTGTTTTTTTCATCACATTCAAGTTTTGTTTGTCTGATAAAGTCTTTATTTTCACTTTATATCTAAGTGATAATGGTGTAAGTATTATTGGGTTAGTTATTTCTAATTTCAGTAGTATGAAATGTAATTTTATTTAACATTTGCCAATGTTTCCTTCTCAGAAATCTGCTCATAGCCTAATGAGGTTCCTTTGTAGATTATCATAACTATTTTTGGCTGTGTTTTAAATTTTTCTCTGTCATTGCAAATTTGCATATGATGTACCTTGAAGGAGGTCCCTTTCTCTTAAATTTATTGGTGTTTTATTGGCTCACGGAATTGTATATCAGTTCCTTACACAGGTTCAGGAATTTATCAACCATTACATCTTTAAATAAACCATCAGCTGCCTTCTAACTTTCTTCTCCCTCCAGGTTTCCACTCTAATGTACACTTTCTGGGGAGATCTGATGGCTTCTGTTGAATTTCCTCACTTTTTAATATCTTGTATCTCTGCCCTCTCCTATTATTTCTAGTTTTGTATTGATGAGTTTGCTAATCTCTATTACACAAAGACAGTCTACTTCCAATGCTTTCTGTTGCATTATTCATCCCATTTATTAAGTTCTACTGGTCCTCAAACAATAATTGGTTATTTCATAGTTTCAATCTCTTTGGTAATGTATTCCTTATCATCATTTCATTTATTCCTGAGCTCACTAAACTACTTTCTTAGTATTTTTTTTGTATTGAGTTTCTGTATGACACCTATTCGGATTCTGTATTAGATATATGGCAATATACTATGACTTTAAGTTTGTTTGCTTCAAGGTTGACATTGTGTGTGTGTGTGTGTGTGTGCACAGGTGCATGTGCGTGTGTGACTGTGTTTGTGTCAGTGTCTGTGTCTGTGTATCTGTGTGTGTGCATGCCCTATAAATTTACTGTGATTGGTCATGATCTTGAAAATTTATTGCTCTGATGACACAAAATAACAGGTTGGGAGTTGGAGTCCTTGCTTTTGTTTTCTGGTAGTTTGCAATATTGCACAATTTTTGGTTTTACTTTTCTGAGCTACCTTTGATAATATTTCAAAATGGCACTTTCCAGTCACTACTGTCTGGATAAAAGATGTGCTTTAATTGTCACTTCTTAGACTTCTCTGGTAGTTAATGCCACTCTTCTCACTGGAACAGCAAACCCTTCCTTTTATCTGATATCCCTTAAGACTCAGTTTACACATTGCAGAAAGGTTAAAGACAGGTGGGTATTTGGAATCAGACAAGTGCCTTTGCTATGTCCAGTGTTGCAAGGTACTTTGTCTCCACCACTGTGAATGGGGAGTAGGGACAGTGTCATGAATGTCTGAGTGTCTGAAAGATGGAATTTCTGTCTCCATTGTGGCTCCATCCCAGCTACATTTGACCATGAGTACTATTGCAGTTGGGGGCGGAAGCTGTGTGAATTACTGAGACCCTGACTCTACTGGGTTCTCTCAACATGTGGGCTCAGATATCCTAGTCAGGGTGCCATGGTTGCAGACACCAAATCTGCTCTTTCCTCACTCCCGCCACCTTTGTGGGTTTTAGTCCACCAAACTTCACCTGTTCACATGTATTCTGGAGTATTGTTTTGTGTTGTTATTTTTGTTGAGATGTGAACGCTCTACTGACTGTAGATTTAAGGGGAGAGACAAAAATAATTTAAACTTATGTCACTTTTAAATGTATATACTTTTTCAATTAAAAGCTTAAATTCTACAAAGGACAATATAAGAACAGTAAAGAAAGTGAACAAATCACCTCCCCTAATATCATAGTACTACAAAATATTTTGATTTTCCTGGGTTCTTTTCTTCAAAGTTTTTCCCATCTACATGTTCATTTTACTATAATATATCCCTATAATCTCTTTAATATCAATTAAATTATTTAAATATTTCTCTGTGATGTAAATATAGCCCTGCTGGTTCTCTAATTTACTAGTAGTAGCTTACACATTTCTGTCTTCTCCATCCTTCTTCTCTTTCCCCACAGGAAACCACTACTTGGTACAGTACCCATATCTATGTGATTCTTTTCGTGTTTTTTTATGATTATTTCTCTTATATCTTTATTTTCCCCATTTAAGTTACAACATAGATTGTTTTTCTCTGTATGACTTACTTTCCTACGTGCAACACTCTCTGGGTCCAGTCACATTGTTCCAAATGGCAGAAGTTTATTTTTTAATTTGACAATGATGAAGTATTTATTATTTTATCTATATCTCACATCTACTTCAGCAAATCATCTGTTGATGGCAGTTGAGTTGTTCATCTATCCTTGGCTACTACAAATGATGATGTAAAGAATATTGGGGGTAATGTATCCTTTAAAGTTAATATTTTCATTCTTTTTTGAGATTTATACATAAAACTAGAATTCCTGCAGCATATAATGCTTCTATTTCTAGTTTTCTGAGCACTGTCCACACTTTTATAATAGTGGATTCATCAGTTTATATTTTCACCAACAGTGTACCTGGGTTCCATTTTATCGACATTGTTATTAACGTTTGTCATTTGTAGACTTTTTGTTAATAGCCATTTTGATCCTGTGAGATTATATTTCATTCTGGTTTTGATTTATGATTTCCTAATTAATAGCAAAGTTATGTTTCTTTTTATGTGCATGAAAATCATCCACATGTCTGTTTTTGAAAAATTTCAATGAAGATCTTTCAACTGTTTTTATGTTGGGGGTCTTTGTTTTTTTAAATATTGTGTCTAATATGCTATATATACATTATGGATATTAATAGCTTGTTGGTCTCATTGTCTGAAACTCTTCCTTCTATTCTGTGTATTGTCATAAGTCTTGCTGAATGTTTCCTTCACTATGCAAAAGGTTTTTCACTTCACAATTATACAAGAAGTGGAATCCCTATATCACATATTATACCTATTATTTCCTCAGTAAAATTAAAAACTGTTTTTGTTAGTTTTCCTTTTTTTTTTACTTAGGAGATAGATCAAAAGTAAAAATTGCTATGATTTATCTCATAGGCAGTTCTGCTCCTGTTGTTGGTCAGAAATTTTATAATTTCATGTTAACATTTAGGAAATTAATCTATTTTTGTCTTACTTTGTATAACATGGGAGGAAGTGCTCTTACATCTTCCTGTTACATGTACTGTCCAGTGTTCCCAGAACTACTTGTTGAAGAGACTGCCTTTTTCCCATTGCATACTCTTGCCTCCTTCATTGTAGACTAACTGACCATATGAGTGTGGGTTTATTTTAGGACTCTTTATTTTGTTCCATTAATCTATGTGACTCTTTTAGTGATATATTTTGATGTTTTGATTACTGTAACTTTGCAGTATATTCTTAAGTCAGGGAGGATAATACCCACAGCTTTGTTCATTATTCAAAGATAATTTTATAAAATTTGGGTCTTTCACAATTTTGTACAAATTTTTTCATTTTTCTCCTTGTTTTGTGAAGAAACATATGGATTCTGTCAGAATAGAAATTTACTACAAGGAAAAAACCTGAGAAAAATTGTAAATTGTGTAGGATAAATCATAGAATATTAAACAACCAATGGATTGCTGCAAAAATCAAAGAAAAAATACATAAAGAAATATGACCACAAAAACAAAGTCCATGGGGTATAGCAAATGCAGTATTTATAGGGATGCTTATAGCAAAATAATCCCACTTATACAAATAAGACACATCTCACTCTCATAAAATAATCTTACAAACAAAAGATGTAGAAAAATAATAAAGAAACTTGTTAGTAGATGGAAAGACAGCTGGAAGGTCAGAACAGAAATAAGAAAATAAAGATTAAAAATAGAAATATCTAATCAAACTACATAATGGCTTTTGAATGATAAATATAACTGATAAACTTTAACGAGACTCATGAGCAAAAAGAGAGTACAGATTAAAAAGCTCCAAAATAAATGAGAAGTTACAGCTTATATCAAAGTAACAGAAAGCATCATAAGATGATACAAGAAATTATATGTCAATTAAAATCAAATCCCTAGAAGAAATGGACAATTTCTTAGAAAGACATAATCTCCAGGATGGAATGAGAAATGGAGAATATTAACAGATTATCACTAATGAAATTGAATAAGTAATTAAACAAAATCTCCCAGAAACAAAATTTCAGGCCTAGGCAAATTCACAGGTGATTTCTTCCAAATATTTACAGAAGAGCTATTACCTATATTTCTCAGAGAATTCCAAAAATTTGTAGAGGAAGTAAGGCTTCCTACCCCACATTTGTTTATCACACTACTACTAAAAGAGGAACAAATATTTCATAAAATTACAGGTTATATACTACTGATAAGCATAGATGCAAAAATCATCACTAAATTGTTAGCAAAGCAAACAAAACATTAAAAGGATTATACAGTATTTTTAAGTCCCTTTTATTCCAGGGATGCAAAATTGTTTCATTACCCACAAATTAATCAATATGATACACCAAACTAACAAATTGAAAAATAAAAATTATATGGTCACCTCAAAAGAGTCATAAAATGTTTTGACAAATTCAATATCTATTTATGATTAAGTTTCTCCTCAAATTGGGCATGAGGAAACATACCTCAACACAGTTAAGGTCATATATGAGAAAAATTCAGCTAACATGACACTCACTGATTAAAAGCTGAAAGCGTCTCCTGTAAGAGAAGGAAGAAAACAAGAATGCTCACTCTTACCACTGTTATTCAGTATAATATTGGAAATTCCAGCCATAGCTATCCAAAATAAAAGTAAATAAAATATAGCTATTTCAGAAAAGGAGTAAAAGTATCTGCAGATGAAATACTTTAAAAAGAAATCCTAAAGAAGATGTCACAAAACTACTAGGGCTTATCAATGCATTTGGTAAAATTTCAGAATGTAAAGTTAACATACAGAAATCTTGCATTTCTACACACTAACAACAAGCTAACAGATAGAGGAAGTGAGGTAACTGTCTCACTTAGAGTTGCATTACAAAAAACAAAAAAATCAAGAAATGTATCCAACCAAGGAGGTAAAATACCTTTACTCAGAAAACAATAAAATATTTATAACTGAAATTGAAGATAATGCAAACAGATGAAAGGATATAATATGTTCATATATTAGGAAAAAAATTTTGTTTAAATGACAGTACTAGCCAAGAAAATACACAAATTACATTCAGTGCTTATCAAAATACAAAGTGCATTTTCAGACACTTACAAAAAATAAATCTTATATTTACATGTAAACACAAAAGAGTTGAAATCACTAAAAAAGAAAACAAAACAAAACAAAACAAAACAAACAATCTAAAAATACAATCAACTTTGACAAAGAACAAAGAGGAAGTATCACTGTCCCTGATTTTAAACTATAATATAAATCTACAGTAATGAATATAGAAGTGGCACATAATAAACAGAATAGTGGAACAGAACAGAATGCCTAAAAATTAAATCAGACAGTTATGGTCATTAAGCCCATTACAAAAAATGAATATACATTGGGGGAAAGGTAATCAACAGGCACATGAAAATGGTCAACATCACTAACCATCAGAAAAATGCAAGTCCAAAACACAGTGAGATTTTATGTCACTCCTGTCAGAATGACAATGATCAAAAAGATAACAAATATAAATTTTGGTGAGGATGTAAGGAAAAGAACCCTGATCCAAAGCTTGAGTGAATGTAAATTTGTACTGCCACTGTGGAAAACACTCTGGAGTTTTATCTAAAAATTAAAAATGAAATATGATCCAACATTTCCAAATCTGGATACTTATTCCAAGAGAATAAATCACTAATCAGAAAAGATATATTCAACCCTATATTCACTGCTGCATTATTTACAATAGCCAGGATATAGAAGAAAATTAATTTCTCATCAAAAAATGATGGATAAAAAAAGTCTGTTTATAGTGTATATATCTAACCATCTATTAACTAAATATTTATCAATATTTGTATATATATATATGCATACACTCTAAATATGTATATATATATATGCTCACTGTATATATATATATATGCACACACACACATAAAATTTCAATGGTTTATAACTCAGTTCTAAAATGTATAAGTTCTTGCCATTTGCAACAAATGGGTAGACCAAGAGTGTAATATGCTAAGTGAAAAAAGTCAGATAGATAATGACAAATGTTAAATTATTTTACTCATATTTGGAATTTAAAACAAATTAACATAACAAAACAGAAAATGAGTTATAGGTATAGAAAGAAATAAGTTGTTCACAAGAAGGAGGGAAATGTGGTGAAGAAAAAGAAAGAGTTGAGGAAAATTAAGAGAGAAAATTTTCCAGTTGCAAATTAAATGAGTCAGGGACAAGAAATTTCCTGTATGGGGAATAGTCAATAATTATGAAATATCTTTAAATAGCAACATATTATAACTAGATTATTCTTGTGATCAGTTTGAAATGTATTAAAATTTGCAAACATTTTGTTATGTAAGAGAAACTAACACAGTGTTATACATTAAAGTACACTTCAAAAACAAGCAAACATATTTATAGAAAAAAACAGATTTGTAGTTAACAGAGGCAGGGGTTGGGAAAGCAGAATTACATTAATGCATTCAAAAGATACAAATCTCCAGCAGTTAAATAAACGTGTTCAAGGGATGCTACGTATTAACATGATAAATACAATTAATACTGTTTTATGTTATATATGAATGTTGTTAACTGATACATGTAGCTCAAATATCTACCCTGTGAACCAAACCTTACACAATGTGTTATGTCAAATATATCTCAATAAGAGCAGAAGAAAAAATGGAAAGACAATGATCATTGTTTCTCATGTCATTTCTCATGATTGTTTTTGCAGCAAATAACCTTGAGTCATGATAGACTTATCCTAGATAAAGATACTGATAAATAAGTGATTCTAATAAATTATACATAAAGATACTAATATAAATAGTGTTTTACCATACCTTAAACTTTCTTCATGATAACAGCCCACTGATTCTGTAGGCATCAAAATTTCACTCTGTGTATTCATCTGAATTTTGGGAATGGATACAAAAGTTAACCATGGCTGCTTTTGCTGTGAGTGATAATGTTCACTGTCTCTGACCAAAGGTCTCTTCTCCCCAACAACATCAGTAAGAAAGGAACATGATAGGTTGCTAAAAATCTCAGCATGGTAAAATCTCAGAACTCCTACAATTCTTAACTGTTTTGCAATGGGAATGCAATACTGACAAAAACTTGATTTTGGATAACAATATGGTGTTTTCTCATGGTTGCATTAGGGGATGTGAAGATAATCCCTGGGATCCACAAGAAACACCCTCACTCAAGTGCTGGCAAAGAACTGTAAATGTTCTGCATTATCAGGACTGAGGACTGCTTTCAAAATAATGACTATGCTCACTGTATTCCAGGTAGTCCAACGAAAGAAAGGTTATTGGTATTTTTAGTTGACGGGAATACATCAGCAGTTCAGACTCTATAAATTAGTCAGCAGGTGTTCAAAGCCAAAATAAGTCGTGTCAACAATGAGAATTAAAAGAAAAAAATTTGGACATAAGTTTAAATTAAAAAGGAGACACAGTCATGTGCTGGGCTCTGGGGATTGGAGAATGTATATGCCTCAGTCCAATTCAAGGGTTCAGTGGCTTGGCCCTAGCATTAGCTCGGGATTCAATGAAAAGTTAACAGTGAACTGGGAGAAATATAAACTACCTCTCCCTGATCGGAAGAAAATCTGGTGTCTCAATGAAACTCTTAATTCGCAGACCTTCTGACAGGTGCAGAGGAATAATTCACTGATGACTCAACTAAGACAAACTTAGTTACTGCTTAACAATCCATCTTCACACACAAACAGAGTGGTAGACAGATTTGTAGTATTAAGTGGGAAGAATTCAGTGGACAGAACTCATAGAATAGTTTTCAAAGCACCAGCCAACTTTTGTACTTTTGCCAATAGTCTAGATTTCTCAGGTAGAAAACTAGAGATGGACAAACAATATACTTCTTTAGGATTTCTAATTTTGAAAGTAAACTGTAGCTTTTGACTAATCAGTGTAGAACCTTGTTATGATGATCACGATAAGACCCACTGTGTGATAAGAGAGCTGGAAACAAGCTGCTGAACCAGCCCATCTGATGCCCAGGCTGCTAATTTAAGCAACAACATAGCCACCATGAGATTTCAGCTGACAAATTTAAAGCTTGATGTTTCTGTTACAGGAAATACCACTGCTGTCCAGACACAGATCTCCTGCTGCAAGTGGTCTCTTTTCTTCTCTTGGTAAAGGTCATATTGGTGGGATGTTGCTAGAGCTTACCCTGGCCAATTTGACCATTCTCCAGATTTTCACAGTCTTTCTTCACAACTGGTGACACATTTTCAGGACTCAATGTTGCCATTCCAGTCTTATCAGCAGACACTGGCTGCATGATTGTGAGCAGAAGCGTTAGGCTCCCTGACCTTGCCTATACTTTTTCCAGAATTTCAGCTCATTTAAATTCTGAAAATGCTTCACCATTTGTTTTAAATTAATGGGAAATAGACAAAGTCTTCCATGAATATTTTATATTTCCTAATATCTGCAAAAATTTGGTATTCTTGCAGTTGCACAAATTTCTAATTCTACCACCCTCACCTCTTTTTAGTCCACAAAGTTTAGATTGCAATTTAGTTACTGAATATGACCACCCCAACCAAGGGGCTACTACCTCTTAGATACTTCTTGTGTGAATGTTAGAATGGGCACAATTTATTTGGGGTGTATAAATCTACATTAAATGTTTGCAATGGCAGGGTCTCTTCTGGACAAAGCTCTGATTCTAAGAAGTCAATTAATTAGAAAACAGTATAGTTATTGGTATAGGGAAGAATATCAGCTATTTTGAGGTGGATGGATGATGAAGTGACAGGAAAAAATCCAGCAAATGAGAATGGAATGCTTTATGCCTCTGGAAGCATGAATTAAGAAGGAAATAATACTTTGTCTCCTGTACCTACCTCCAATTACTGTGTTGAGTGACTAGTCCTTGGGCTACGAAAAGAACAAGATTGTGGTGAAGAGTAAAGACCATAACGAAACAGTTTGAAAACCATGAGAGTTTTATTGTTTCAGGAAACTAGATTTTGCTTAAAGCAAACATATATTTTTCATTCACTAAATACTAAAATGCATCCTGTGGCATTTGCTGTGCTTACTGTGCTGGTATCCAAGTTAGACAAGGAAAGGGGATAGACAGAAAATATCTGGAGGAGGTGATTTCTGAGCTGAGACTGGGAAAATCTAAATAGGTAAAAGGAGGATATCCTTTGCCCAAGGATGAGCTGGAGCAAAAGTTCTGAGGTTGGATTTAATATGGTTGATAAGCATTTGCCTGGACGTATCTCCAGAAACAGTGAAACAAAAAGATATGTCAAATTAGTCAGATGCCAGATCTATAATGAAATGACTAAACTACGTTGAGTTTGTGGGATGAGAGTTGGAAAGGCATTTTGTGCCACCCTGAGGATGTAAGCATGTCTTTGGCTGGAACAAAAAAGAAACATAAAATATTCACTTGAAAATATAGTGTAGACTCTTGAGGGGAGAAAAAGAAAGCACCAATTGGAATGCTTTGAAAACGTCACAAAAAAACCATAGATAAAATTACTTCTTAAATTCTACCACAAGCTGAATGTGCCATCTGAGACTACATCATGTGACTTTTATGATACCAGAGATGACATAATAGAGACCATGATCCCTGGGCCGTTTCCTGCATTTATATCCTTTTCCAACATATCCTAACTAAACACTTTTAATACTTTCCAGGATGAACCAGAAACAACTTAGTAATTTTCCGTTTCTCCATGTTTTAGTTTTTTTACAAATTCTTCCATTTTCTTCTCTTCCTTACACAAATTATTTAAATATACACCCATATTGTTCCATTGAATGATCATATCAATCAAATATCTCTTTTTTTCTTTAAATGGTAACTTAGTCTTCCGTTTAACTCATTAATCAATTTTAAAAAAATGATAATAAATGTATACAACTCTGTTTATTGTTTAAATAAGAAAATTGCAGATATTTGTTGACATTTGCCAACATCAATTTTAATCTTTGTTATCCTGAATAATCTGGTAGTCCTCTGGTAGATCAGTTGTAATTAGGATGACGTTCATAAACTGAAGATGTCTGATGAGTTGGCCTTGAAAGAGTTGTAGCTGATGTATCAGTTATCACTGGCCCTGGAAACCATGGGTTGCTCCCTGGTTGAAGTTTAGAAAAATGACCTTCATTGGCAGATATATTGTGATATCTTTTTGGAAAAGTACAAGGCTTCACAGTCAGTCCAAAATAATTGCACTGTATGGGAGAAAAGATGCTGTACTGAGAGTAGAATTTGTAGTTGTAATGAAGTTCACAACACGGCCATTTGCTTCAGTGTAGCTGCTTTGAGAGTGCCCGTGGACAGTGGTCAACTGATTTAGAACAGCACTCTGATCCACTGCATTTTGTTCTGGTGGTCTAACTGACATTGATGATGGAGGAGAAAAATTAACTCTGATCGCGGTAGTTGTATCACCCATTATGTGGCTAGTAGAGGGCTTTCTTATTAGAGGCATGTTTAAATTTGCAGAAAGTAAAAATGCACTTTCTCCAAAGTGTCAGAGACAAAACCAGAATTATTATTATCCATATTATCCAATGCTTTATAGTGGTACTTGTTGAAATCTTCAGCCAATGAAGATGCCAGAGGGGCCTTTTTAATCCCAACTCTTCTTTTTATTCTCACTAAAAGCTGGGGACAACATTGTTTAAAATTTATATTATGATAGAACTGCAGCTACAAGCAAATTAGAAAGATTTTAGTAATAATTTAGAACAAAATACAACACTGCATTAAGCCTAACCTATAAAACCTCAGATTTCACATTTACTATGCAAAGATAACATCATCAAAATATGAACATTGCTGACGATATTTTGTAGTTCCTTATTTGGAAAATACACATTTAAAGAGTATAGTCATAAAATTTAAGAAGTTAGCATTTGCAGTAATGCTGAATGCCACTTTTGAAAAGCAGCTTTAATACCTTTATTTAGATTTCTGGTAAGATTGATAGTTACCAGCAAAGTTACTTATAATCTGAACACTTAAGGCACTGTCTTCATTTATAAGAAAAAAAAAGGTTTATAGCCTTAGTAGATTTATA
This sequence comes from Vicugna pacos, assembly GCF_048564905.1. Lineage (NCBI taxonomy): Eukaryota > Metazoa > Chordata > Mammalia > Artiodactyla > Camelidae > Vicugna > Vicugna pacos. The sequence goes on from NW_027328737.1 coordinate 1,991,854, forward strand.
CAATTTTCAAAATTTATCTTTTCATTTATATTAACATAGATTGATGTGCAAAATAATATTTTTTATATAAGTTACCAAGTGGTAACTAAAGTTTCTGAATACTTTGCTTAAAACAGAGACTTCTTTTCTTCTGCCAGAAAGTCAGCTAGACCAGCAGATTTTTGAAAATTCTACTGCACTTTACTAAACCCATAATGATTAAGCTGTCTAACTAAACCTTTCATACTTCCAGTTTCAAATATTCTGAAAGGGGCCTTTCTTTCCAAAACTTCCTTCTTAAACACATCTTCATCAATCACTATGGAAGTTCCATTATCATCCCACCAGATGGATTTAAATTGGTCACTCCCAGATATTTCCCAGAGTTTTCCCAGACACAATGTGTGTATCATGGCCTTTTAATTAAGGATTCTTCAGACAAAGTCTGAAAAGCATTTTCTTCAATCATAGATCTCAGGTCCAAGTCCCCAGAGATTGTTTGATCACACAATAGAGATCTACCGGAGTTTCCTAAACCAGTTGGTCCATTTTTACGAGACACACCTTGAATTTCTGAAGAAACATGTGCCATTTCATATAACTTTTTCTACAGCTACTTTTCAAATCTGCATGATTTTGAGCACTGCAGCTTCAAATGCTGCTTTGGAAGGACTGCACAGATAAACTGCTAGGCCATCACAATGGTTCTCAACCTGAGTAGTCGTGATATTCCAAAACGTCTGGTCTCCTATCAACTCAAGTGTAACTTTAAGCCAGTGTTTACTTCCCATTCATCCAGTTAAAATGAAACATATAGGATGCTTTTTTTCATAGTCTGATCTGCAAATATTAACCCCACAAGATCTTTTTAAACAGTTAAATATTTGGGTCTTTTAAATAAAACTAATCTCCATTCTTTTGTACACAAATTTATAACAGATTGGTGAACAGAGTATAAATAATGCAGAAAATATATAAAATAAATTTAAAGTTTTGGAATTTAAAGTGAAATTTGTGTAAAACCTGTACAGAAAATATAAATATTTCATCATCATTTGTAATTAAACTGAAACATAGTTTGATTTGGAAATGGAAGTAGGTATTTATTTGTGTACTTAAGAATAAGTAGCTCTATATTCAAAACATGAGAAGAATAAATATCAGTTTATTTGGTATGTTTATATATAAACGTTTTATATTTATGAAATATAATTACATTAAAATAATCAATCAAATTTAAGAAATTCCAAAGGTGGAATTTTTGTTTTAAATTGTAATTCAGTGCTATAATTGAAACAAATGTAATTTTATATTCTACATTAAAATTGCAAAAGAGACAATCTTATTGTATATTTATAAATGTTTATTTTTGCCATTCTATCACACAGAAATTTATCAGACCTTATAAGTAATAAATTTTCTTGTCATCTTTATAATCCATACTCTTGGGGATTCTGTTAAGGGTTCAAAAATGATGTTGATAAATAGACTTATGCACAAGATACTGAGTTCAATAAGCATTGCCTCCATTAAGGGGCAAACATCAATCAAAAAACAAAGATATAACAGTATATGTATGTTGGGGTGGAAAAGACCAAGTAATACATTTTAGGAAGCAATATGTTTCTCAGTCCTGAAACAATAGGCATTGTTAGAATAATACGGCAATTTAAGCCAAGTGTCTTGTGCAATAATTGTAAATAATAGCTATGTTCTGCATCAGTAAACTGTAGCAAATCCAGTTCTACCAAAATTTATATTTTTTATTTAGAAATAAATTCCATTAAACATAAGCCAAACTCAAAATGAGAGATAAAATTTTTAAATAAATAAATGTACCCTCAAGCTACAATGTAAATTTTTCATTCAGTGTCTGTAAATCCATTCTAAATAAATACTGGCAACCTGAATCCATGGCATTTTAAAGGATTATAAACTATAGTTTAGTTGGATTTAGTCCTGATTCATAAATATTATTTAACATACACAAATGAATATATGTGATATCATCTCTTTAAAAAACAAAGAATTCAAAAATAAAAATCTCAAAATATGTAGGAAAATTATTGCCTGGTCTGATCTTAACATTTTTATAAAAATATTCTTAAATTCGCTCTAGATATACTGTAACTAAGCATAATAAAAGCCATATATGAAAAACCCATGATTTACTTCAATTTAAATATTAACATAAAGGAAGGTTTTCCTCTGGTCCAGTAATAAGGAAAAGAAGCTCATTTTCACAAGTAATAAATTACACTACTAGAAGTCCCAGCCAGAACAACTAGTCAAGGAAAAATATAAAATTCATTCTACTTATAATAAAGAAGTGAAATTCTTAAGGTTGACATAAATATGCATAAATAGTAAACTCCATAGTCTCCTCTAGTGAGTGTTTGAAGTAATGAACAAACTCAGTAAACTTGCAGAATACAAAATCAATATACAAATATCCGTTGCATTTTTGTATAGTAACAACATATTATCAGAAAGACAAATTTGGAAAACAATTGTGTGTAAATTAATACCAAAAAGATTAAAATAGTAATAAATTTGAAAAGTGAAATAAAAGTTCTAAACATAGATCTATATATTACAGGTGCAAGAAATATAAGTAAACAAAATAAATAGAAAGATATTCTGTGCTCATTGATTGTATACAATGTGAGGAAATATTCTTATCTAACTTTTACATGTTCAATCTCCCCAGCAGTAATTTTTGAGGAGAATGTCATTTCTTAATTTTATACTTTTGCTTCCTTTTTCATGGGTTAATTGATCATAGGTGTGAGGGAATATATCTGGTTGCTCTATTCTCTTCTATTGATTTTTGTCTGGTTTTGAGCCAGTATTATTTTGTTTTAATTACTAAAGCTTTGTAGGACTGTTTAACAACAGAGAATTTAACACCATTAGATTTAATACTCTTTTTCAAGATTATTTTGGCAGCTCATGGTCTTTGTGGTTACATATAAATTTTAAAATTATTTGTTCAATTTATTGGAGAAATCTCATGGGTATATTCACATGAATCACACTAAATGTAGATTGCTTTGAGTAGTATGGTTGTTTCAACCACATTGTTTCACATCATTAACATAAGAGATCATTTCATTTCTTAGGATCAGTTTTAATTTCCTTTATCAATGTTTTCTGTTTTTCAATGTATAGGTTTTCACCATATTTGTTAACTTCATTTATATGTGTCCTTTACATCTATATATAATTATATACATATTTGTAAACTCATTTCGTACACAGAAACAGTAGGCAGAAGGCAGTGGCACGACATATTCAAAGTCCTGAATGAAAGAAATCTGTAATCTTAGATACTTTATCAAGCAAGGCAAAATTTTAGAATAGAAGGAGAGATAAATAACTACCACACAAGCAAATACTTAAAGAATTTAGCAAGAGAAAAAGAAAAAAAAAAGATCTACTCTAAATGAAAAAGAAGCAGGATGCTATAGAAAAGAGAAAGGCATAATTAGAAAGGCAATATTTACAATGACTTACAACAGAATAAATATGATGTTGTAAAAAAGGACATCAAAATTTTTAAAAGTCACAGAGTGAAACAAGAAAATAGATAGTGGTTTCTTCTTGTTTGTGTTCTCTGTAGGATGGTTTTGAGGTTGTATTCTTATCAGTTAAAATAAACAAATATAGTACGGGTTAATATACATAGAAAACAAGGTAACCATAAGACAAAAGCTTACAATGAAGTCACAAAGACAAAAAGAAACCAAGGTAATAAATGAAAACTTATCAAGCCACAAAAACAAAAAGAAATGAATAAAAAGAAAATACCAAAACAACTGGAGAATGAAGTTACATATGGAAATAAACACCAGTCTATCAATAATTGTCACAAATGTTAATTGACTTTGTGCTTCAATCAAAAGATATATATTGTCAGATGTGATAACACAACAAGACCCTACATTATGAAGCATAGAAGAGACCCACATTATTAAGAGGAACACACATCAATTGAAAGTCAGAAGGTGGAAAAATATATTCCATGCAAATGCATATGACAATAAAGCAGGACTAGCACCACTGACTTTACAAAATTATACATTACAAAAAGACCATAGAGAACGATAAACAAGGACATGATATAATGATTAAAGGAGCAAATCAAAATGAGGGTATTATACCTATTAAGATATATGCACTCAATATAGAACCACCTAAATACATAAAGCAAATACTAATAGATAAAAAAAGAGAAATCCCTGGGAACACAATCAAAGTAGGAGACTATAACTCTACATTACCATCACTGGAGTGGTCTTTCACACAGAAAATTAATAAGGGAAAATAGATACTAAATACATTATAAAATAATTGGAGATGCTTGATATTTTCAATACAGTACTTCTCACCAAAAGAGAATATACATTCTTTTCCTGTGCACAAGGAACATTTTCTATGAAAGATAATGTACTCAGGCACTCAAGAATCCTCAACAAATTTAAGAAGATAAAAGTTATTTCAAGCATCTTTTCTGAGTATAATACCATGAAACTAGAAATCAATCACAGAAAACCAGGGAGAAAAAATGACAACATCCAGAATAAAAAACATGGTAGTAAAACAATAGGGGGAGGTGATGAAGTAAAACAAGAAATTAAAAAATATCTTGGGAAATATGACAAAACACTACACAAAGTCTATTGGATACTGTTAAATCAGGCTTAATAGGGAAGTTCATAGTGACAAGGCCCTCTTCAAAGTAGAAGAAAAATTTCAAATAAATTATCAAACGTTCTATGAAAACTAATCAAGAAAAGAAGAGCAAACAAAACCAAAAGTCAACAGAAAGAGGAAAGAAATAAAGATCAAGGAATAAATAATTGAAATAGAGATTAAAAAATAGAAAAAAATCAATCAATTTCTTTTTTGAAATAGTAAACAATATTGACAAATCTCTGAACAGGCTTCCCAACAAGAAAAGAGATAGAACACAAATAATATAGGAAATGAAAATTGAGAAACTAAAAAGAGTACAACAAATTTACCAAATATCATAAGGGAATAACATGAGCAACTGTGTGGAAACAAACTGGATAACCAGGAAGAAATGGAGTAGTTTTTGTAAACATTCAGCCCACCAATATTGCATCAAGGAGAAGTTAGCCATTTGAACTGACAGATCACCAGAAATGGAATAGAATTATCAATTAAATAAAAAATCTCTGCAAAAAAAATTCAAACCCAAATATCTTCACTGGGGAATTTGACCAAACATACTAAGAAATACCCATACCAGTCCTCCTCAAACTCTTCAAAAAGATTGATATGGAGAGAGTACTTCCAAACACTCACCATAAGGCCAACATCAATCTGATACCAAAACCAGACAAAGACACTACCTCAAAAAGATAACTATTGGCCAATATCTTTGATAAACATAGAAGTAAAAGTCCTTGAGAAATTATTAACAAACAGAATCCAAAAGCATGTAAAAAAAAGATCATGAACCATGGACAAGTTAGGTTCATCCCAGGAACACATGGATGGTTGAACATATGCAAATCAATCAATCAATTGTGATACACCATATCAACAAAAGAGAAGACAAAAACGATATGATCATCTCAGTAGATGCAGAAAAAGCATTTGATAAAATTTAACACCTATTTGCAATAAAAGTTCTTATCACAGTGGGCATAGAGGGACCATATCTCAACTTAATGAAAGCTATTTATCACAAACATATAGTCAGCATAATACTCAATGGTGAAAACCTGGAACCCTTCCCACAAAAACCTGAGACAAGACAAGGATGCCCATTCTCACAATTTCAATTCAATATAGTCTTGGAATTCCTAGCCACAACGATCAGGTAAGAAAAAGAAATAAAAGTATTCAGACTGGAAAAGAAGAGGTAAAATAGCCACGATATGCAGACATGACACTATATAAAGAAAACTGTAAAAGCTTCATAAAGAATACTTAGGCTAAAAAAGGAATTGGGCAAGGTAGCCAGAGTAATATACAAAAACCAATCACATTTCTTTACACTACCATTTAATCAACAGGAAAACAAAGCATAGAAACAACCCCTTTTATAATTGCACCCAAAATTATAAAATGCTTAAGAGTAACTCTGACCAAGGAGGTGAATGGCTTATACATGGAGAAAAAGAAAACATTGATTGAGGAATTCAAGAAAGATTTCAGGAATTGAAAAGATACCCTATGGCCTCGTAATGGAAGATAAAATATTGTTAAAATGGCCATACTACCCAAGGCAATCCACAGACTTATTCTGAGTTCCTATCAAACTATTCAAAACATTTCTTTTTAGGACTGAAACAAATGATCTTAATATTTAAATAGAATCAAAAAAGATCCATAATTTCCAAAACAAAATTGAAGAAAAAGAAAGAGGCTGGAGGAATAACCTACCTGGTCTCCATACACTATTGCAGAGCTACAATAATCAAAATGTCATGATATTGGTACAGAAACTGGCATACGGACCAATGGATCAGAAGAGAGGGCCTAGGAATAAATGTACAGGCCTATGTTCAATTAATATTTTACAGAGTAGCCAAGAATATGACAGACAAAAGACCATCTCTTCACCAACTGGTGTTGGGAAAACTGGACAGCAGCATGCAGAGCAATGGAGTTAGAACATACACTTCACTCCATACACAAGAATAAACTCAAAATGACTTGAAGACTAAAATGTAAGGCAATACACAGTTAATCTCCTAGAAGAAAATATACGCAAAACACTCCGAGATAAATCGCAGCAATGATCTCCTAAAACAGCCTAACCAGGTAATGGGTGTAAGATCAAAATTAATAAATAGGACCTAATTAAACTTATAAGATTTTGCACAACAAAGTGAACCATAAACAAAGCAAAATGACAACCAACAGGATAAAAAAAAATTTAGAAGTGATGCAACTGACAAAGGCAAAATTTCCAAAATATAAAGAGTTCATACAACCTAATAATAATACTTAAAAAAAAACAAGAATCCCAATCTGAAAATGGGCAGAAGCCATAAAAAAGCAAGTCTCCATTAGAAACATACAAATGCCAAAAAGATATATGAAAAAAAATTGCTCACTATCATTATCAGAGAAGGGCAATTCAAAACTCTAATGAAGTATCACCTCACAATAGTCTCAATGGCTATTATACAAAAGTCCACAGATAATAAATGTTGGGGAAACTCTGGAGAAAGGGAAATCTCCTACACTGTTGTTAGGAATGTAGATTGGTGCAGTCAATGTGGAAAACAGGATGGGGATTCCTCAAAAGAATAAAAATAAACTTAACATATGATCCAGCAAACCCACTTCTGGGTATATATCAAAGAGAACCCTAATTGAAAATGTCACCTGCACCCCAATGTTCTTAGCAGTGCTATATACAACAGCCACGACATGGAAGCACCGAAATTGTCCATCAACAAATAACAGTATACAGAATTTATGCCATATTTACACAATGGAATAATATTCTGCCATAAAAAATGATAAAACAATGACATTTGCAGCAAAATGGATGTCCACATAATGTGTCATTCTAATTGAAGTAAGCCAGAAAGAGAAAGAAAAATAATACATAACATGATATATGTAGAACCTTAAAAAAATTTGGATGAGAACACTATGATTTCATGTACAAAACTGAAACACCGTTGCACATCAACTTAATATTCTTATGGTTACTGATGAAAAGGGCTTGGAGAGGATATTTTTGGGAGCTGTAGAGTTATAAATGTTATCCACTATATATAAAAATAGATGTTTTCAAAATTTCTATTGTATGACACAGGGCAGTATGTTAAATATTGTGAAGTTAAATTTAGTAAGCACACAAATATATGCATGAAGTGGGACACTGTGCTAAACACCACAGATTGACACAATGTAAATGGCAGTACTTCAATGATAAATAAATTAATAAAAAAGTAAATAAGTAAGAAAGTAAATAAATAAATAATTAAATAAATAGTATTTAATAAAAAAGAAATACAAAGATACACACTACTTAAATTTACACATCAAGATTCTAGGAGAAAACAGAAAGAAGAAGAAAATTGAATGAATGAGAGGAAGGCAAATAACAACAGAACCAATTGAAAAGATAAAAAAAAAATCTAACTCTGTTTTAATCATAAATTGGGCAAACGTTTAGGTTGATTAAGAAAATAACGACTCAAATAAAATTAGAAATAAAATAGAAGACATTACTACTGATGATATAGAGATGCATAGCATCATAAGAAATTACCACTAGCCAACAATTTGAATGACCTAGAACTAAAGACATATTCCAAGAAACATATGTCTTCCAATTCTGAATCTAGAAGAAATTAGAAAGTTAAATAGAGCAAAAGTGTGTATGAGTAAATCAGTAATCAAAACCTCCCAAAACATAAAACATTCAGAAGATGACTTTACTGCTGAATTCTGTGATACATTTGAAGAAACTTTCTCACCAATTCTTCCTCAAACCATCCAAGAATTTGAGGGGGGTGAAAGTATTATAACTTGTTTTATGATGCCAGCTTTATTTGCATAACAATGCTAGAAAGGACATTATATGCAAAATATAGAATACTATCCCTGATGTACGTATGTGCCAAAATTCTCAACAAAACACAAGCAAAATGAATTCAACAACACATTTAATGTATCATACACATACATGAGTAAAGGGATTAATCCCTGGGTTTAAGGATACTTCAAAATATTGAATTCAATAATGGTGACATGCCTCACTAATAGAATGAAAAATAAAACTCACATAATCATCTCAATAGGTGTGGAAAATCATTTTACATACTGCAACAACCTTTTAAGATATTCCCAACAAGTTAAATTATTCAGTGGCACAATATCATATACACTCAAACACTGTGTCGAGAGAAATGAAGCAGTTCTCTGTTCATTGATTCTTTGGAAAAGGGTTTATATAGGACATGCACAATGCCTCACATATCTAAGTTATAACAATGATAATAATCTTAAGCTATTTACATCCCCTTACTCTCGCAGTAAGCACAGAATTTTAAGTGATCAAGGATTGTGTTAAAGTTCATCACGGAAATTCATTAAGTAGGCCATTTCTTATCCAGCAGGCTGTGCCTGTCTTAGGTTGTCCTCCTCTGAGGATCTTACCCAGCATACTCTATACAGCCATCCATACTGAATATATTGAGTAGGCCATTTCATATCCAGCCTGGATATGTGACATTCCTAACAGATTGTTTATCAGTTCAGCCCATGAGCTTATTCTCTAGAGCCTTCAGACAGGGGCCTACAAACCCAACATCCCTTGACAGAAAACTGGATGAAGAAAATTTGATGTATATATGCAATGGAATCAATACTTTGCATTCCTATCATCAGTGTCCATGGCGTTCTGTTTTCTCCTCAATCTCACCAACATATATTTCTTTTCTTTTTGATGAGAGCCTTCTGACAAGTGTGAAGTCTTGTCTCATTTTTGGTTTATGACTTTCCTTCTAATTCATAACTCTGAACACAATTTCATGTGTCATTTAGCTAACTGTATGTTTTCTACAGAAAATTGATTGTGATTAATCTATTCTGTTCCTATGGACTTTTTTTTTAATTGAATTGTTTGGTCTTTTTTGTTGTTGTTGTGTATGTTTGCATATATTTTGGATATTAGCACTTGATTGGAAAATATCACTTGCAAATATATTCTCCCATTGTGTTGGTTGACTTTTCATTTTATTGATCATTTCTTATGCAGTGTAAATCTGTTTAGACTTATACAGTCAAATTTCTTGGTTTTGCTTCTGCTTCCCTTGCCAGAGGAGACATATGAAGAATCAAATTAAGTCAAGTGTTCTTCTTATGTTTTATCCTAGGATTCTTTGTTTTCAGGTTTTATATTTTATATGCCCAGGAGTGGGTTTGCTGTGTCATATGATAGATCTATTTTTATTATTTAAAGGAAATTGCATACTGTTTCCAAAGTGTTTGCACCAATTTTCATTCCCACCAACAGCGTTGGAGTGTCCCTTTTTCTCTACAACCTCCACAGTCTTTATTATTTGTATACATTTTGATGAAACCCCTTCTCAATAGTGTGAGGTAAAACATTATTTTATTTTTTTCTTTCCTTTGTATAATGATTAGCAATGTGAGCATGTTTTTATATTCCTGTTTGTCATCTGTGTGTCTTTTTTAGAGAATTATCTTTTGCTCATTTTCTGGCTGAGTTGTCTGTAGATTTTTGAAATGGAGTTGTATGAACGATGTGTATTTTAGAAATTAGCCTCTTGTTGATTACATTGTTTCCTAATGTTTACTTCCAGTTGGAAGTTCATATATTCATTCTGATTATTTTGCGGTGTAGAAGCTTTTAAGTTTAATTAGGACCTATTTGATTATTTTGCTTTCAATGTTTTCAGCTTGGGAGAGTGACATAGGAAAATTCTAATACAATTTATCTATTGTTTTTCCTATGTTAGTTTCCAGGAGTTTTATTGTGTCATGTATTATATTCCGATATTTAAAGCATTTTGAGTTTATATTTGTACAGTGTGAGGGAGTGTTCTAATTTCATTGATTTACATGTAGATGTCTAGCTTTCTCAACATCACTTGCTTAAGACTGTCTTTTAGGCATTGTATATTTTTGTTTCTTTGTCATAGTTTAGTTGACCATAGGTGTGATGTATTATTTCTGCCTCTGTGTTCTGTTCCAGTGATATAGAAGTTTGTTTGTTTTCCAGTATTGTGCTGTTTTGATTACTGTAATTTTGTAATATATTCTGAAATGTGGGAGAGTTATGGGTTATGCGGCCAACTTTGTTCTTTTTCCTGATTGTTTCTTTTGCAGTTCTGGTTCTTTTGCAGTTCCATACAAATCATAGGACTGTTTTTATTTCTGTGGAAAATATCATGTAGTTCGATCTGAATCACTTTATATCTGTAGACATTTTTGTAGTATGTATATTTTAGCAATATTAATTGCTCTAAACTAAGACCTTGAGATTTCTTTTCATTTCTTAACATCACCTTAAAATTTTTTTATCAGTGTCCTTTTGATTTTATTATCTTGGTTTTTTCATAGGTTATTTATTTTTTGATCTGATTTCATATGGATTTTTTAAAATTATGGTATATTTCATTGTTAGTGTAAAGAGATTTGACAATTTTTGTATATTAATCATGAATCATGCAACTTTGTTAAATGTCTTTATTAGATTTAGTTGTTCTGGTTTGGAGAATCTTAAGTGTTCCCTATATAGATTATTATGTCATCCAAAATAAAAATGTTTTATTTCATTCAATCCAACTTGAATAAATTTTTTTCTATTCCGATTTCTGTTGCTTGGACATCCCATACTGTGTTTATTAGAAATGGTGAGAGTGGGCATCCTTTTCGTATTCCTTAATTTGACTTTCACTTTTTCAATTTTGCTTATTATGTTGTAAGTTTTTCTGTAATAAATGACTTTAGTTATGTTGAGATATATTTCCTGAATCCTACTTTGGTAAGTGGTTTCTATTGTTGTTGTTGCTGTTGTTATTGTTGTTGTTGTTGTTGTTATTGTTGTTGCTTTTCTAATGAATAAATGTTGAATTTTGTGAAATGCTTTTGATGGGTTTATTGGGATAACCACATCTTTTTCTGTATTACTTTTGTTAATGTGGTGTTTCAAACTGATTAATTTGTGTGTGTTGAACCTCTCTTGTGACACTGCAATGAGTCCAAGTTGATCATGGTATATGATTCATTTTTGGCATTGCTGGATTTGGTTTGCTAATATTTTTTTGTGGAATATTTGCATCTAAATCAATCAAATATATTGGCTTGAAGTTGTCTTTGCCCATACTTTGTTTTTGGCTTTGCTATCTGGGTGATGAAATCTTCATATAATTAATTTGGGAGTTTCCCACACCTTCACAATTTTTGAATAGTTTGAAGAGTATAAGTTCAGCTGTGTATTTTTGTATAGTTCTCCAAGGGAGCTGTTTATATCTGCACTTCTTTTCAACAATTTTTTTAAATGCAGATTCTATCTTTCTCCTAGTAAAGTTTGTTCAAATTATTTGTTTCTCCTTATCTCTGTCTCTTTCTAGACATTTGTCTATTTCTTCTAAATTGTCTATTTTATTGGCATATATGTGTTGACAAAATGAACACTTTTTTTGTATATCTTAAGTAAAAATAGTTATTTCTCTTCTTTTATTTCTGGCTTTATTTCTTGGGAGCATCTCTCTTTCCTTCATGATGCACCTGCCTCGAGGTTTTCTGATTTTGCTTATCTTAAAAAGAAAACATAAATCAAAATCTTTTGTTACATTAAACTTTGAATAGTTATTTTTCCTCTATAATTTATATTTGCACCTGTAATATTAACGATCATGTTTTTTTTTTAATTTTTACTGGTTTACAGTCATTTTACAAAGTTGTCTGAATTCCAGCATAGAGCACAATTTTTCAGTTAAATATATTCATTTGCTGTCCCATTTTTTCTTCTGTGAACTGCCGTAAAAACTTTTATACATTTCCCTGTCCTATACAGTACAATCCTGTTTATCTATTCTACAATTTTGACCTCCCAGTCTATCTCTTCCCACCCTGCGCCCCCTTGGCAACCAAAACATTGTATTCTAAGTTTGTGTGTCTTCTTCTGTTTTGAATTTTGGCTTTTTTTGTTTTGTTTTGTTTTGTTTTTAGATTCCACTGATGAGCCATCTCATATGATATTTTTCTTTCTCTTTCTGGCTTACTACATTTAGACAGATTTTCTCCAGGAGCATCCATGTTGCTGAAAATGGTGTTATGTTGTTATTTTATATGTCTGACTAGTATTCCATTGTATAAATATACAACCTCTTCTTTTTCCAGTCAACTGTCAATGGACATTTAGGCTGTTTCCATGTCTTGGCTATTGTAAGTAGTGCTGGCTATGAACATTGAGGTTCAAGTGTCATCCTGAAATAGGGTTCCTTCTGGATTTATACCCAGGAGCGGGATTTCTGGGTCATATGGTAAGTCTATTCCTAGGCTTTTGAAGAATCTCCGTACTGTTTTCCACAGTGGCTGCACCAAACTGCATTGCCACCAGCAGTGAAGGACGGTTCCCTTTTCGCCACAGTCTCTCCAGCACTTGTCATTTGTGGATTTTTGAATGATGGCCATTCTGACTAGTGTGAGATGATACATCACTGAAGTTTTGATTTGCATTTCTCTGATAATCAGTGATATTGAGCATTTTCTGATGTGTCTTTTGATCATTTGTATGTCTTCCTTGGAGAATCGCTTGTTTAGGTTTTCTGTCCTTTTTTGGATCGTGTTGTTTGTTTTTTCTTATTCAGTTGGATGAGCTGCTTATATACTCTGGAGATCAAGACTTTGATGGTTTCATATGCAAATTATTTTCCCATTCCGTAGGTTGTCCTTTTGTTTCACTTCCGGTTTCTTTACTGTGCAGAAGCAAGTAAGTTTCATTATATATCGTTTGTTTATTCTTGCTTTTATTTCTTCTACAAGAAGATTTTTGAGACTTATTTCAGATAACATTTTGTCAATAGTTTCCTCAAGGAGGTTTATTTTATCTTGTCTTATGTTTTAGTCTTTGACCCATTCTCAGTTTATTTTTGTGTAGGTTGTTCTAGCTTTATTGGGAGTGTTCTAGCTTCATTGATTTACATGCTGCTGTCCAGTTTTCCCAACACTGTTTGCTGAAGGAACTGTCTCTATTCCATTGTATTTTCTTGCCTCCTTTGTTGAAGATTAATTGACCAAAAGTTTGTGGGTTCATTTATGGGCTCTCTATTCTGTTCCATTGGCCTATATGTCTGTTTTCCTTCCAATACAGTGTTGTCATGTTGACTGTACCTCTGCATAATATCTGAATCTTTAGCGTAAAAATATGTCACTGATTTCTGAACCTAATCTTGTAACCTGCTACCTTGCTGAATTCCCTGATCAACTTTAGTAGTTTTTGCCTGGATCATGCTGGGTTTTCTTTATATAGTAACATATTATCTGCATAGAGTGAGACTTTACATCTTCCTTTCCAATTTGCAACCCTTTTAATTCTCTCCCTTGTTTGATCGCTGTGACTAGGGCTTCCAATTTTATATTGTGTTGGAGTGGTGATAGTGTGCATCCTTATCTTGTCCCAGATTTCAGTTGGAAATTTTGACTTTCTTACCATTGAGTACTATGTTGTCGGTAGGTTTGTATTCTATAGCTTTCATGATGCTGAAATATGTTCCCTCTATGCCCACTTTGGTGAGATTTTTTATCATACGTGGGTGCTGAATTTTATCAAATGCTTTTAATGCATCTATTGAGATGATCATGCCGTTTTGGTCCTTTCTCTTATTGATGTGCTGTATTACACTGATTGATTTCCATATGTTGAACCACCTCTTTGTCCTTGGCATGATCCCCACTTGGTCATGATGTATAATCCTTTATCTGTGTTTTTGGATTCTATTTGCTACTATTTTGGTGAGGATTTTGGCATCTGTGTTCATAAGTGATATTGGGCTATAATCCTATTTTTTGGTAGTGTCTTTGCCTGGTTGTGGTATCAGGGTGATTGTGGCTTCATAGAAAGTCTTTGGGAGTATTCCTTCATTTTCAATCTTCTGGAAGAGTTTGAGAAGGACAGGTATGAGTTCTTCTTTGTATGTTTTGTAGAATTCCTCACTGAATCTGTCCGGTCTTGGACTGCTATGTATAGGGAGGATTTATATTGCTATTTTGATTTCATTTCAAGTACTTTGCTTGATCAAGTGGTCAGTTTCTTCTTTATTCAGTATTGTTTGGCAGCATTTTTCCAGAATATTTTCCATCTCCTCTAGGTTATACAGTTTGTTTCAATATAATTTTAATAATACTTTCATGTGATATTCTGTATTTCTTTTTTATTTGTTGTTATTTCTCCATTCTCCTTTCTTATTTTGCAAATTTGTGCTCTCTCTCTTTTCTTTTTTTTCAGTTTGGACAGAGGTTTTTTGATTCTACTTACTTTTTTGAATAACCAGCTTTTGGATATGTTGCATTATTCCGTATGGTGTTATTAATCTCTATTTTATTTATTTCCTCCACAATATTTATGATTTACTTCTTTCTGCTGCTTTTTGAGTTTTTTTGTTCTTCTTTTACTAGTGTATTCTGCTGGTGGGTTCAACTGTTTATTTGTGATTCTTCTTCTTTTTTAAAGAACGCCTGTATCACCGTAAATGCCACTCTCAGCACTGCTTTTGCTGTGTCCCATAAATTTTGTGTGGTTTTGCTTTCATTTTCTTTAGTCTCAAGGTACTTTTTCATTTTTGCTTTGATATGTTCATTGAACCATTGGTTTTTTAATAAAATATGGTTTAATCTCCATGTTTTCCTTTTGTTGTCATTTGTTTCTCTGTTGTTGATTCCTAGCTTCATGGCATTGTGTTCAGTAAATAATGTATCATTCCTTCAATCATTATATAATGTCCTTCTTTATCTTTCTTTATGGCCTTTAAGGTCTACTTTGTCTGCAATTAGTACTGCAACACCTATTTTTTTGGCTTTTCCAATTGTATGGAATACCCTTTTCCATTCTTTTACTCTCAATCTATATGTGTCCTTCTCTCTGAAGTGGGTGTGTTCTATGTAGCATATTTAATGTTCTTGCTTTATTATCCAACATGCCACACTATGAATTTCAACTGGAGCATTTAGTCCATTAATATTTATATTAATTCATGATATGTTAGAGTTTATTGCCTTTTTAACCTTATTTTCCATTTGATTTAGCATTTCCTCTTTGTTCCTTTCATCTTCTTTTTATGGTTTGGTAATTTTCCATTGAATTATCATGAATTATATTTAGTTTTTGTGACTCCTTGTAAGTTTTTGTCTTCTTGTTACCCTTTTTTATAAGCCTTTTTGACCATTACTATAACTGCTTTTATTAAAATGATAGTAACATGATCTCAAACCCATCCTACTGAGAACACAAAATTTTAAATGGAAAGACCAAAAAAAAAGTCATATTTTCCTGCCTCCCTCTCCCACTCTCAATGATTTCTATATATTATTTTAAAATTTTGTATCTCTAAACACTATTTATTTTATTTCCTTCTGTACTTTGATCACTCCATTTTTGAAATCTTGATCTATTTGGATATCAATATCTATTTCACTGATCTTTCTTTCAGAGGATTTCTCATGTTCTTTAAATTGGGAATGGTTTCTCTGATCCTTCGTCTTACTCCTACTTCTCTGGCTCTGTGGTTTTTGGGGTATCGGTTATCTATTGTGGTCCTAAAGGAGTTTATCTACCTAATGCCTATGTAGTAATACAACTTAGAAAAGAGAAAAGAGAGAGAGAGTGATAAAGAATTTTAAAGAAGGGAGAAATAAAGCTTTGAAGACATTGTATAATGAATAATAGAAAAGAAAGTTGAAGCAGAGTTTTGAAAAATAATAGTAATAAAAATATTTTTTAAAATTTCAAAGGTATTAAGATGGGGGTATATATAATTACAGAAGAAGTAGAAATTAGGAGAGTAATAGAAAATGGAACCAGAGAAACCGATTAAAACTAGGGAGTGTTCAGTGTCCTCCTGGAGATGGTATACATTTTATGTAAAATCTTTCGGTATTCATCCTGCTTTGGAAGCTCAGCTTGCTGTTTCCAGATGCCCTCCATTGGAGCCCTCATCTGTGCTGCTCTAGGGCATGTTGGCAAGCAGATCATTCCTAAAACCAACTCTGGGTCAGCTCACCTGACTCTGGGCTGCTTGTCACTGCCTTGCTTGATGCTGCAGTCAGATGTTTCAGACTGACCAGGCAGGATTGGGCATCACACCCTCTCCAGCACCATGGTCAGGGGCTGTATTCCTGCCCAATATTTGAAGGGCCATCCGCCCTCTCAATTTGCTGATCACTCTGCTGCTCTGTGCCACTGTATGCTCTGCCTCATGTTTGCACACTGGAAGCGGGCTCAGGGAAGTCTGAGGAACAGCCCTCTCCCTGGTCTGGGCCAAAATCCAGCTCGTTTGTCTTGGCGGACAAGTTCCCTGATTAACCATTACAGTAGGTTCCTATCTGCCTCAGGCTTTAGACAAGTCTCCGTCTGGCTCTTGAGGCTGCTAAGTCCTTAGGTGTAGATGCAGTTTTGCCCCCACTGCCACCTGGGTGCAAAGCACCAGTAGGTATAGTGGCAGTGTCTCAGCCCTAGCTCTCTTCACCTAGAAAATTTGTGGAGTTTCAGAGATGGGGAATGCACCCTTCTACCCACAGGGCACATCAGCCCCTTTGTCTTATGGAGGGCCCAGATTGTTCTGCCCTGTGCACCCACAACCATGGCACAAAGCCCAATCCATTCCACTGGGCTGCCACATTGCAGCCATCCCCATCTACCACCCAGTTCTGGCAGCATGGCCCTGCCCCCAGCTTCCAGGCTGCATCATTTGCTATGTCCCACAGGGATCCTCTGTGCCTGTTTAACTTAGTTCTGTCCATCAACTTATACTTTGTACAGATCCAAGACTTGGAGGCTCCCCCTCCATCCTGGCAAACTCTCAGTTGAAGAGGGGTGACACAGTGAATGAGCAGCAGTCCGTCTTTGCTGCTCCCTCCCCATGGTACCTGTCCCACTCTGTTTTGCCTTTTCTTCTTTCTTTCTTCCTTTTCTACTACCAGATTTTTTACATCTTTATCTATTGAAGAGGACAATGTTCTGTCACAATTCTGCATGTTCTCTGGTTAGCTGAGTGGGTCAGTGGATGTGAGTCTTGGTGCATTTGTGGGAAAGGGTGAGCTACAAGCCTCCATCTGCTCCAGCATCTTTGCCTCCCTCCAAAAAAGTCTCACTTTGTGGTGGAAGATAAACCTAGTCTTGAAATAAATGGAAAAGTTATTCCATGGAATTGACATAAAGTGCAGATTGCAATGCTCTACTCATACCAAATACGTTTTTAAATAAGGGCCAAATTGAAAGAAATATGAGATTATATAAAGAAAAAGATATCAATAAAAAAAATTGGGAATTACACTCATTAAATTATATATGGACCAACACCATAGAACCTAAGTATAAAAAGAAATTTTAGTAGACATGAAAGAATTAATTCATTATAAAACAATAATAGTAGATGAGCTTAACATCTCACTATTGTGATGATCATATCATCCAGCAAGAATATCTGTAAGGAACCAAAGGTCTTAATAGCATATTAGATCATTTGAACACAACTGTGTTATTAGACACTGCATTAGAAAGGCAGAACACATGACCTTTTCAAGTGTGCACTGGATCTTATCTAAGCAATTAACCACATATTATATCATGAAATAAGCTTCAGGAACTTTAAGCAAATATAGATTACAGCAAGTTTTTTTTCATACACAAAACTATGAAACTTTGCATCAACTCTAGAAAGAATAGGAATAGTACAAACATGAGGTAAAACCACATCCTTTAAAAAAATACAATAAAATGAGTTTAATGATGAAATCAAAGAGGTAACAGAATCATACCTGGAGACAAACTACAATGAAAAGACAGCTTAATAAATGTATGGGATGCATCAAATACAAATCTATGAGGTAAGTTGTGAACAAATCAGGCCTTCTACAAGGAACAAGAGAAACCTCATACAAAGGACCAAACGTACTCCCAAAATAACAAGAAATAAGAACAAACAAAACCCAAAGGCAGTAGAATGAGAAATCTTAAATGATTAGGTTGAAAATAAATAAAAGTTAAAAAGTAAATTACAAATCATAAAATAAACAGCTTTAATTTTACTTAAAATATTAAAAAACAGGAAAGCATTTAGCCAGGCTTATCAAGAAATACAGAGACTGGACCCAAACAAAATAAGAAATGAAACAGTAGAAATAATATCTGATATTACAGAAATACAAAAAAAAGATTATGAAAGCACTATGAGCTGTTACGTGACAAGCAACTGGACGACCTAAGAAAATGAACAAATTTCTAAAACCGTACAGCCTGCCAAGACAGAATAAAGAGAAAACTGAGAATTTGAATAGATCAATCAGTATAAGTTAAATAAAATGTATAATTTTATAAACACCCCTTGAACAAAATGCCTGGACTCCTTCATTAAAACACCTTTCCCCCCAAGTATTTTAAAAATTGAAGGAGGAAGGACAATTCCCAAAGATATTCCATGAGGCCACCATTACCCTTATAACAAAACCAGTCAAAGACACAACCAAAAAAAAAAATGAAAATGAAAATCCAATATTATTGATGAATATAGATTCAAAAATACTCGAAACACTTCAACAAATTAATCCAGCAATACATAGAAAGGATTACAAACGTTGATCATTTGGATTCCTTCCAGAGTCAAAAGGATGGTTCAACATACACAAGTCAAGCAGCATGACACATATCTAATAAAGGAAAGACAAAATTCACAAGACCATGTCAATACACAAAGAAAAAGCATTTGACAAAATTCAACATACATTCATCATCAGAACTCTCATGAAAGTGAGTACAATGGGAACATTTATCACCATACAAAAGGCCATTTATAACCATTTATAATACTCAGGCGAAAGGCTGAAAGCCTTCTGGGTAAATTTGGGATCAAGACAAGGATTCCTACTCTCACCACTTCTATACAATAGTAATAGAAGAAAGGAAAAGGAAAAGAAAAATAAGTAAAAGAAATGCAAAATAGAAAGAAAGGGGCAAAATTGTCACTAGTACTGAAGACATAACAATCTACACAGAGAGTCCTATGGGCTCCACACTGACTATTATGAACAATAAATAATTTTATCAAGGGAGCAGGGTACAAATTTAATGTAAAGACGTCTCTTGCATTTGTCCACGTTGATCATGAGATACCATAAAATGGACATTGAAAGCAATAATATTTAAAACCCCATAACCCCGAATATCTTGGAATAAATGTAACCACATATGTGAAAGATCTATACACTTAAAAATATAAAACATTGGCAAAGAAATTAAAAATGATTCAGAGAATTGGAAAGATGTCTTGTGGTCTTGGATTGAAAGAGTTCATAATGTTAACAAGGCCGTAGTACACAAAGAATCCTAAGGATTTAGTGCAATTCCTGTTATGAAGCTGTAGTATTTTCCATAGAATGAGAAAATAAATAACTCTAAGTTTTACATGACACCATTAAAATTTTTCAAAATAACTTTGAGAAAAAACAACAAATCTGGAGGTATAACCCTCCGGGATAACTTACTATACTAAAAACCTACAGTAATAAAAATGTATGGCATTGGCACAGAGATATAATCAACAAAAACAGATAGAGAGCCTAGAAATAATTCCACACACCTATAAGCAATGAATCTATGATAAAAGAGGCAAGAGTTCACAATGGAGAAAAGACAGTCTCGTCAATGGATGGTGTTGTGAAATCTGGACATCTACATGAAAAACAATGAATTGAGAGCATTTCCTGACATCATATACAAAAATAAACTCCATGTGTATTAAGGAAGTAAACGTAAGACCTGATACTATAAAACTGCTAGATGGGAATATAGGTGATACACTATTGTATATACATCATAGGAATAATTTCTTATATCAGTCTCCTAAGGCAAAAGAAATAAAAGCAAAAATAAGCAAATGGGACCTAAACAATCTTGAAAATTTCTTTACAGCTAAGGACACTATCAATGAAATGCAAACACTGCCTGTGTAATTGGAGAACATATTTGCAAACAATGCAAATGACCAGGGGTTAATAGATGTAGGTTAATAGATGTAACATGGATTTAGGTTACATAACTCAAGGTGAAAAACAAAAACCCAATCAAAAACAAGAGCAGAGTACCTGAGTTAATATTTTTACAAAGAAAATATTCAGATGAATAACAGGCAAGTGATAAAATTTCACATCATTAGTAATTATTAGGTAATTGCAAATCAAAACCACAACGAGGTATCACTTCACACTGGTCAAACGGCTTTATCAAAAAGTCTACAAATAGTAAGTGTTGGAGATGATGTGGAGGTAAGAAATCTCTTGTATACTCTTGGTAGTAATGTAAATTGGTACAACTTCTAAGGAAAACAGTATTCAGATTTGTTTAAAAATGAAAAAGTTAACTAACATATGACCCAGTAAAACCTCTCCTTGGAAATATCTGGGAAAAAACACCCTAAATTGTGAAGAACCAATGTTCACAACAGTACTGTTTATAATATGCAAGACAGGGAAGAAATCCAAGAGTCCACAGCAGACTATGGACTTAAGAAGAAATGATGTATCTGTAAATATGCAATAAATATTACTCAGCCATGAAAAACTATAACACATTGCTATTTCAGCATCATGAGATAACCTAGTAAATGTTGTGCTTAGTGAAGTAACTTAGACGAAGACAAAATGATATAATTTAATTTATATGTGGAATCTAAACACTAACAAATATCTGTGTACATCTTTGTATAGCTATCTATTGACAGATGACAGAAAAATAGATAGAAGTATAGATACATACTTATATGATAGATAGATGTTTGATAGATAGATGATAGATAGATAGATAGATAGATAGATAGATAGATAGATAGATAGATAGTAGTTAGGTGGAGACATGATGGAGTGGTTAAGAGATTAGATAGACAAAACATAAGCAGACTCAAAGATATGGGAAATAATTTATGTTTACCAAAGTGGAAGGGAAAGAGAATTCAATGGTAGGGCACTGACAGACACAAAGAAGTATACATTAATAGAGAAGCAACAAGGATAATCTGTATACAGTATGGAGTTGTACACAATTGCTTAAAATAATTGTATGTTATAATTACTGTAATAATTCATAATGCAATATAATCTACAAAGTGGTTGGAATCACTATGCTTTACTTCTGAAACTACACATTATTTTACATCTAATGTACTTCAAATAAAATAAAACATATCCTGTATAATTTAGTCCTTTTTCTGCTGATAGCATCTTCTTTTAATATTGTTTTATATTACACTTTACTTTTTATGATTACTGTTTCAAATTATTTCTTTTACTCTTGTGAACATGATACCAGTTTGAAGTATCTGTATTTATTGCCCCTGATTACCTCTTTTTCACTCTTTAATCCATATAGAATAGTAGCATTTAAGAACATACCCAAAGAAAGTGTTGAACCTTTCTCATGGTCTTTCCTTAGCTTTTGGTCAATGTTTAGCATATTTTTCCCATTTTATATTTCTTAGAAGACTTCTTTTCTACACCTCTAATAAGGTGTCTCGGTTTTGCTTTTTCATCTCATTCAGGTTTGTTAGTTAAAGTCTTTACTTTCACTTTATATCTAAGTGATAACAGTGTAAGAATTATTGGGTGAGTGATATCTTATTTCATTAGTTTGAAAATACAATCTTATTTACGCTTGGCGTATATTTTTTGCTCAGAAATCTGCTAAAAGCCTAATGGGGGTTCCTTTGTAGATTATCATAACTTTTTTTGGCTGTCTTTAAAATTTTACTCTGTCATTGTGTTTTCAATTTGCATATGACGTATATTGAAGGAGGTCCCTTTGTCTTAAAGTTATTGGTGTTTTGTTGGTTCATGGACTTGTATATCAGTTCCTTACACAGGTTTGGGAAGCTATCAATTTTAATTCTTTAAATAAACAATCAGCTAATTTCTAACTTTCTACCCCCCCAGGATTCCACACTAATGTGCACTTCCTGAGGAAGTCTATGGCTACTGTAGAATTTCCCCACTTTTAAATATCTTGAATCTCTGCCCTCTCCTAACATTTCTAGTTTTTTATTGGTGAGTTTTCTAATCTCTCTTGCAGAAAGACACTCTACTTCCAATGCTTTCTGTTGCATTCTTCATCTCATTTATTAAGTTCTCCTGGTCCACCAATAATGTTAGGTTATTTTATATTTTCAGTCTCTTTGGTAATGTATTCCTTATCATCATTTCATTTATTCCTGAGCTCACTAAACTGCTTTCTCAGTTTTGTTTTTTGTATTGAGTTTCTGTATGACAATTATTTGGATTCTCTATTAATTATATGGCAATATACCATGACGTTAACTTTGTTTCCTGCAGGGCTGACATTGTGTGTGTGTGTGTGTGTGTGTGTGTGTGTGTGTGTGTGTAGGTGTGTGTGCGTGTGTTTCTGTGTCTGTGTCTGTGACGGTGTCTGTGTGTGTCTATCTGAGTGTTAGCGTGTCCTATAAAGTTACTGTGATTGGTCTTGATCTTGATAGATTATTGCTCTGATGACACTAAATAACAGATTGGGAGTTGGAGTCCTTGCTTTTGTTTTCTGGTAGCTTGCAATATTGCACAATTATTGGTTTTACTTACCTGAGCTACCTCTGATAATATTTCAAAATGGCACTTTCCTGACGCTACTGTGTGGATAAAAGATGTGCTTTCATTGTCACTTCTTAGAATTCTCTGGTAGTTAATGCCACTGTTGTCACTGGGACGGAGAACCCTTCCTTTTATCTGATATCCCTTGAGAATCAGTGTACACATTGAGGAAAGTTGTAAAGACAGGTGGGTATTTGGATTCAGGCAAGTGCCTTTCCCATGTCCAGTGTTGCAAGGTAACTTGACTCCATCACTGTGAATGGGGAGTAGGGACAGATTCATGAATGTCTAAGTGTCTGAAGGATGGAAACTCTGTCTCCATTGTGGCTCCCTCCTAGTTACCTGTGATCATGAATACTGGTGCATTTGGAGGCCGAAGCTGCGTGAACCACTGAGACCCTGTTTTTACTGGGTTCTTTGAATTTATAGACTCAGAAATCCTATTCAGGGGGCCTTGGTTGCAGACACCAACTCAGCTCTTCCCTCAGTTCAACCTGTTTTGTGTGCTTTAGTCCACTGAACTTCACCTATTCGCATGCGTTCTGGAGTATTGTTTGTGTTGTGGTTATTTTTGGTCAGATGTGAATGTTTTACTGACTGTAGATGTAAAGGGAGAGACAAAAATAGTTTCAACTTATGTCACATTTAAAAGTATATAGTTTTTCAACTAAAAGCTTAAATTCTAATTAGGAAATTATAACACTAAAGGAAGTAAATAAATCACTTCCCTTAATATCATAGTACTACAAAATATTTTGAATTTCCTGGGTTATTTTCTTCAAAGTTTTACCCAACTACATGCACATTTTACTAAAATATACCCCTATAATCTCTTTAAAATCAATTAAATTATTAAAATATTTCCCTGTGCTCTAAATATAGCACTTTTTTT
Source organism: Vicugna pacos (assembly GCF_048564905.1). Lineage (NCBI taxonomy): Eukaryota > Metazoa > Chordata > Mammalia > Artiodactyla > Camelidae > Vicugna > Vicugna pacos. The sequence continues at coordinate 2,016,059 of NW_027328737.1, forward strand.
CTCTAATTTATTAATTGTAGCTTCAACATTTCTGTCTTCTCCATCCTTCTACCCTTTCCCCACAGGAAACCACTACTTGGTACACTACACATATATAAGTGATTCTTTTTTTGTTTTTTAATGATTATTTCTCTTATATCATTATTTTCCCAATTTAAGTGACAACGTAGAGTGTTTTTCCCTGTATGACTTATTTTCCTATGTGCAACATTCTCTGGGTCCAGTCACATTGTTCCAAATGGCAGAATTTTACTATTTAATATACAATGAATAATTATTTATTTTGTTATGTATATCCCACATCTATTTCAGCCAATCATCTGTTGATGGGCAGTTGAGTTGGGCTTCTACCCTTGACTACTATAAATGATGATGTTAAGAACATTGGGGGTAATATATCCTTTAAGTTAATGTTTACATTTTTTTTTCAGATTTATACCAAAAACTGGAATTGCTGCAACATATAATGCTTCTGTTTCAAGTTTTCTGGGCACTGTCCACACTTTTATAATAGTGGATGCATCAATTTATATTTCCACCAACAGTGTAGCTGGGTTCACTCTTATTGACATTCTGATTAATGTTTGTCATTTGTAGACATTTTGTTAATAGCCATTTTGGTTGCTGTACGATTATTTCATTCTGGTTTTGATTTATGTTTTCCTAATGAATAGCAACGTTATGTTTCTTTATATGAGCATGAAAATCATCCACATGTCTATTTTTGAAAAGTTTCCATGAGGATTCTTCAGCTGTTTTTCATTTGGGGTCTTTATTTTTTAAATATTGAGTCTAATATGCTATATATATATTATGGATTTTAACATTTTGTAGGTCTCATTGTCTGAAATTTTTCCTTCTATTCTGTCTGTTATCATATGTCTTGTTGAAGGTTTCCTTTGCTCTGCAAAAGTTTTTGCACTTCACACTTATATAAGAAATAGAATCCCTGTATCGCAGAATACATCTATTTTTTCCTCAGTAAACTAAAAACTGTAATTGTTAGTTTTCCTTTTTTTTTAATTTGGAGACAGATCTAAAATAAAGATTGCTATGATTTATCTCAAAGTCAGTTCTGCTCCTGTTCTTGGTCAAATATTGTATAGTTTCATGCTTTAAATTTAGGGAATTAATCCATTTTATCTCATTTTTTATACTATGGAAGGAAGTATTTTAACATCTTCCTTTTACATGTACTGTCCTGTTTTCTCAGAACTACTTTTTGAAGAGACTATCTTTTTTCAATTGTATACTCTTGCAACCTTCATTGCAGACTAATTGACCATATGTGTGTGGGTTTATTTTCAGACTCTTTATTTTGTTCCATTTTTCTCTGTGTTTCTGTAAGTGCCATATTTTGATGTATTGATTACTGTAACTTTGTAGTATGTTCTAAACTCAGGGAGGGTAATACCCACAGCTTCATTCATTTTTCAAAATAATTTTAAAAATTTGGGACTTTCAGATATATGTTCAAGTTTTATTATTTTTTTCCTTGTTTTGTGAAGAAACTTTTGGATTCTGTGAAAATAGAAATTTATTAAAAGAAAAAACCTGAGAAAAATACTAAAGTGTGGAGGATAAATCATACAATATTAACAACAACTGGATTGCTGTATAAATCAAACAAAAAATATATAAAGAAAAATGACAACAGAAACAAAATCCATGGGGTTTAACAAAAGCAGTATTAATAGGGATACTTATAGCAAAATAATCCCACTTATACAAATAAGAAACACGTCTCTTACAACATATTCTTACAACCAAATGTTGTAGCAAAATAATAAATAAACATGTTAGTAGAAGGAAAGACAGTTGAAAGGTCAGAACATAATTAATTAAAATAAAGATTAAAAACAGAAACATTTGATCAAACTAAATAATAGCTTTTCAAAGATAAATAATGTTGATAATCTTTAACCATACACATGAGCAGAAAAGAGAGTACAGATTAATAAGCTCTGAAATAAATGAGAAGTTACAGCTTATATCAAAGAAATACATAGCATCACATAAAGCTACAACAAATTATATGCTTATAAAATGGAAACCCTAGAAGAAATATACAATTTCTGAGAAAGACATAATTTCCAGAATAGAATGAGAAATAGAAAATATGAACGGATTGTCACTAATGAAATTGAATCAGTAATTTAACAAAATCTCCCAAGAAAAAATTTCCAGGCCTAGACAGCTTCACAGGTGATTTCTGCCAAACATTTAAAGAATAACTGTCACATATACTTCTCAGCGTATTCCAAAAATTTCGAGAGGAAGGGAGGATCACTACCCCAAATTTCTGTATCACATTACTACTAAAACTGGAACAAATACTTCAAAAAATTACAGGTTACATACTACTGATAAGCATAGATGCAAAAATCAATACTAAATTGTTAGCAAATCAAACAATACATTAAGAGTATTATACAATATGATTAAATCCATTTTACTCCAGGGATGCAAAAGTGATTGAATACCCACAAATTAATCAGTATGTTACACCACACTAACAATATGAAGAATAAAATTTATACGGTCACCTCAATAGAGCCATAAAATGTTTTGACAAATTCAGTATCTATTTATGAATATATTTCTCCTCAAAGTGGGCATGAGGAAACATACCTCAACACAGTTAAGGTCTTATACGACAAGAACTCAGCTAACATGACACTCACAGATTAAAATCTGAAAGCATCTCCAATAAGAGCAGGAAGAAGACAAAAATGCTCACTCTTACCCCTTTTATTCATTATAGTATTGGAAATTCTAGCCATAGCTATCCAAAATAAAAGAAAGTAAAATATAGCTAATTAAGGAAAGGAGTAAAAGTATCTGTTTGCAGATGACATAATTTAAACAGAAACCCTAAAGAAGACGCCACAAAACTACTAGGGCTTATCAATGCATTTGGTAAAATTTCCGAATGTAAAATTAACATACAGAAATCTTGCATTTCTACACACTATCAAGAAGCTAACTGATACAGAAAGTGAGGGAACTGCATCATTTACTGTTGCATTAGAAAAAAAAATCAAGAAATATATCCAACCAAGGAGGTAAAGGACCTGTACTCAGAAATCTATAAAATATTTATAACAGAAATTGAAGGTAATGTAAACAGATGAAAGAATATACTGTGTTCGTAGATGAGGAAACATATATTGTTTAAATGGCAGAATAAGCCAAGAAAATACACTTATTAAATTCAGTTCCCCCAAAAATACCAAGGGCATTTTCAGACACCTACAAAAAATAATTCTAAAATTTACATGTAAAGACAAAAGAATTGAAATCACTAAAAAAAAAAAAAAGAAAAAAGAAAGAAAAGAAAACAAACAAAATAAAAACACAAACAACTTTGACAAAGAACAAAGAGGATGTATTACAGTCCGTGATTTTAAGCTATAATACAAAGCTACAGTAATAAAAATAATATGGCAGTGGCACAAAAGAAACAGAATAATGGAACACAAATAATGCCTGAAAATGAAATTAGACAGTTATGGTCATTTAGCCCATTACAAAAAATGAATATACAGTGGGGGAAATGTAACCAACAGGCACATGAAACCGATCAACATCACTAACCATCAGAAAAATGGAAGTCCAAAACACAATGAGATTTTATGTCACTCCTGTCAGAATGACTATTATCAAAAAGATAACAAACATAATTGTTGGTGAGGATGTAAGAAAAACAACCCGGATGCACCGCTGGAGTGAATGGAAAAATGTGCTGCCACTGTGGAAACAACATGGAGATTTATCTAAATATAAATTTGAAATATAATTCTACAGTTCCATACCTCGATACTAATTCCAAGAAAATAAAAACGCTAATTAGAAAAGATAAATGCAACCCTATATTCACTGCAGCAATATTCACAAAAGACAGGATATAGAAGCAAATTAATTGCTCATCAGTAGATGATGGAGAAAAAGATGTGTGTTTATAATGTATATATCTACCAATCTTAATTACAGATTTATCTATACTTATATATATATACACACACACAGAGACTATATATATATGCAGTATATATATATATATGAAGTATATATATATATATGCAGTATTTATACACACACACAGATAAAAATAAAATGGGTTATCATTCAGCTGCAAAAAGTATAAGATTTTGTCATTTGCAACAAATGGGTAGAAAAAGAGGGTAATATGCTAAGTGAAATATGTCAGAAAGAGAATGACAAATGCTGAATTATTTTACTCAAATTTGGAATTTTAAACAAATGATCATAGCAACACAGAAAAGGATTTATACATATAGAAAGAAACAGGATGTTCACAAGAAGGAGGGAAATGGGGTAAGGAAAAGAAAAAGTTGAGGAAAATTAAAAGGGAAAATTTTCCAGGTGCAAGTTAAATAAATCAGGGACAAGAAATTTACTCTATGGGGAATAGTCAATAACTATTAAATATATTTACATAGCAACATATCATAACTAAATATATTCTGGTGAACAGTTTGAAATGTGTTAAAAATTGCAAACAGTATTTTATGTAGGGGAAACTAGCACAGTGTTATAGAAGAAAGTACAATTCAAAAACAAATAAAGATACTTATAGGAAATTAGATTTGTAATTAACAGAGGCAGGTTTTGGAAAAGGAGAATTTGATTAATGCACTCAAAAGCTACAAACTGCCAGCCATAAAATAAACGTATTCTAAGGATGCCCTGTAATAACATGAAAATTACAATTAATACTGATTTATGTTCTATATGTATGTTGTTAAGAGAGTAGACCATAAGATTACTCATCACAACCAAACGACAAATTGTATTACTTTAAAATTTTATCTAAATGAGAAAATGAATTCTCCCAAAAGTTGCTATGATATTTATTTCATGATAGTTGTAAATCAAATCACTATCCTGTGCACCTAAACTTACACAATGTTTTATGCCAATTATATGTAAATAAAAGGGGAAGGAAAAATGAAAAGTCAATGGTCATTTTTTCCCATATCATTTCTCATGACTGTTTTAGCAGCAAGTAAACTTGACTCATGATATACATATCCTAGGTAAAGATACTCATAAATAAGTGATTCTAATAAATTGTACATAAAGATATTTATAAAATTAGTGTCTTACCATGCCTTAAACTTTCTTCATGTTAACAGCTCACTGCTTCTGTAGGCATCAAAATTTCATTCTGTGTAATCATCTGAGATTAGTGAATGGATACAAATTTAAAACTGGCTGCTCTTGCTGTGAGTGATAAAGTTCACTGTCTCTGACCGATGGTCTCATCTCCCCGACAGCATCTGTAAGAATTGAACATGCTAGGTTGCTAAAAATCTCAGCATGGTAAAATCTCAGAACTCCTACAATTCTTAACTGTTTTCCAATGGGAATGCAATAATGACAAAGACTTAATTTTGGATAAGAATGTGGAGTTTTCTCATGGTTGCATAAGGGAATGTGACGATAATCCATGAGATCCACAGCAAACACTCTTGTTCAAGTCCTGGGTAAAGATGTGTAAAGATTCTGCAATATTAGGACAGAGGACTGCTTTCAAAATGATGAGGGCGCTCACTCTATTCCAGGTAGTCCAAGGGAAGAAAAGTTATTGCAATTTCTGTGTGAATGGGAATAATTCAGTGTTTCAGAATCTATAAATTAGTCAAAGTGTATTCAAAGCCAAAATAAGTTCTGTCAACAATGAGAATTAAAAGAAAAAACTTATTCATAAGCTTAAATTAAAAAGGTGATACAGTCCTGTGCTGGGCTCTCGGTACTAAATAATGTATATGCCTCAGTCCCATTCAAGGGTTCAGTGGCTTGGCCCTAGCATCAGCTCAGAATTCAATGAACAGGTAACAATTAGTATACTGGGAGAAATATAATCTATCCCTCCCTGATTGGAAGAAAATCTGGTGTTTCAATGAAACTCTTAATTCACAGAGATTCTGCCAGATGCAGAGGAATATTTCACTGATGACTCAACTAAGACAGACTTAGTTACTGCTTAACAATCCATCCTCACACACAGACACAGTGGTACAGAGATTTGTTGTATTTAGTGGGAAGAATTCAGTGGGCAGAGCTCAGAGAATAGTTTTCAAAGCACCAGCCAACTTTTGTAGTTTTGCCAATAGTCTAGATTTTCCCAGGTAGAAAACTACAGATGGACAAACAATATTCTTCTTTAGGATTTCTAATTTTGAAAGTAAACTGTAGCTTTTGACTTATCAGTATAGAACCTTGTTAAGATGATCACGGTAAGACCCACTGTCTGATAAGGAGCTGGAAACTAGCTGCTGAACCAGCCCATCTGAACCCCAGAATGCTAATGTACGCAACAACATAGCCACCATCAGAGTTCAGCTGACAAACTAAAAAGCTTGATGTTTTTGTTGTAGGAAGAACCACTGGTGTTCAGACACAGTTCTCCAGCTGTAAGTGGTCTCTATTCTTCTCTTGGTAAAGGTCATATTGGTGGCATGTTGCTAGAGTTCACCCTGGCCAATTTGCCCATTCTCCAGATTATCAAAAGCTTTCTTCACAATAGGTGACACATTTTCAGTACTAAATTCTGCCATTACTGTCTTATCAGCTGACACTACCTGAATCATTGTGAGCAGAAGCCGTAGGCTCCCTGACTTTTCCTACAATTTTTCCAGCATTTCAGGGCATTTCACATTCTTAAAATGCTTCATATTTTATTTTAAATTAATGGGAAATAGTCAAAGACTTTCATGAATATTTTATATTTCCTAATATCTGTATAAATTTGGTATTCTTGCAGTTGGACAAATTTTTAATTCTATCACCCTCACCTCCATCTAGTCCACACATTTTAGATTGCAATTTGGTTACTGAATGCAACCACCACAGCCAAGGGTCAAGTACATTTTAGATACATCCTCTGTTAAGGTTAGAAGGGGCAAAAGTTATGTGGGGTGTATAAACCTATATTAAATGTTTGCAATGGCACTGTCTTTTCTGGAAAAATCTCTGAATTTAAGAAGTAAAATAATTGGAAGGCAGTATAGTTATTGGTATGGGGAAGGATATCAGCTATTTTGGGATGGGTGGGTGATGAAGAGACAGGAAAATGTCCAGCAAATGGGAATGGAATACTTTAGACCTCTGGAGGCATGAATTAAGAAAATAATAACTTGTCTCCTGTACCTACCTCCAATTACTGTTTTGAGGGATTAGTCCTTGGGCTATGAAAAGAGCTAGTTTTTGGTGAAGAGTAAAGACCATAACAAAATAGTTGGAAAACCATGAGAGTTTTCTTGTTTCAAGAAAGTGGATTTTGCTAAAGTCAACATGTATTTTTCATTCAGTAAATACTAAAATGCATCCTGTGGCATGTGCTGAGCTTACTGTGCTGGTATCCAAGTTAGACAAGGAAAGGGGGATAGACAGAAAACATCTGGAGGAGGTGGTTTCTGTGCTGAGACAGGGATAGTCTAACAAGGTAAAATGAGGACACCCAAAATCCAAGGATGAGCTGGATTAAAAGTATTGAGTTTGGAACTAACATTGTTGACAATCATTTGCCTGGATATATATCCAGATACAGTGAAACATAAAGATATGCCATGGTAATCAGTTGCCAGATTCATAAAGAAATGACTAAACAAATTTGAGTTTGTGTGCTTAGAGTTGGAAAGGCATTGAATGCCACCCTGAGGACGTAAACTTTACTTTGGCTGGAACATAAAGCAACATAAATTATTGACTAGAAAATATAATGTAGAATCTTCAGGGCAGGAAATGAAAGCACCAATTGGAATGCTTTTAGAACAGCACGAAGAAGACCATAGATAAAATTACTTCTTAAATTCTACCACATGATGAATGTGCCATCTTTGACTATATCATGTGATCTTTTTGATTCCAGGGATGACATAATAGAGACCATGATCCCTGGGCCGGTTCCTGCATGTATCTCCTGTTCCAATCTATCCTAACTTAACACTTTTCATACTTTCCAGTATGAACCAGAATCCACTTAGTAATTTTCCCTCTCTCCATGTTTTAGTCTTTTTCCAAATTCTCCCATATTTTCTTCTTCCTTACAAGGAATTATTTAAATTTACTCCCATAGTTTTCCATAAAAAGATCATATCAATCAGATATCTCTTTCTATCGTTAAATGGCAACTTAGTCTCCTGTTTAACTATATGCTATATTTAAAAAAAATAAGGAAAATACAGGTACACACCTATGATTATTGTTAAAATAAGAAAATTGCAGATATTTGATGACATTTGCCAACATCAATTTTAACTACTGTTATCCTGCATAATCTGGTAGTCCTCTGGTTGATCAGTTGTAATTAGTTTGACGTTCATAAACTGAAAATGTCTGATGAGTTGGCCTTGAAAGAGAGGTAACTGATTTATCAGCTATCACTGGCACTGAAATGCGTGGGTTGATCCCTGGTTGAAGTTTAGGAAAATGAAGTTCATTGGCAGATATTTTGTGATATCTTTATGGAAAAGTAGAAGGCTCCAACATCAGTCTAAATTAATTGCTCTGTATGGGAGAGAAGATGCTGTACTGAGAAATACAAGTTGTAGTTGTAATGGAGTTCACAATACGGCCATTTGTTTCATTGTAGCTGATTTGAGAGTGCCCGTGGACAGGGGTGAACTGATTGAAAATAGCTCGTTGATCCACTGCAATTTGTTCTGGTGGTCTCACTGATATTGATGATGGAGGAGGAAAATCACCTCTGATCGGGGTTGTTGTATCACCAATTATGTGGCTAGTAGAGGGCTTTCTTATTAGAGGCATGTTTAAATTTGCAGAAGGTAAAAATGCACTTTCTCCACTAGTGTCAGCCACAAAATCAGAATTATGTTTATCGACATTACCCCTGATTTAAAGTATTTCTTGTTGAAATCTTCAGCCAATGAAGACAACAGACAAGAATTTTTAATCTCAACTCTTCTTTTTATTCTCACTAAAAGCTGGGGACAGCCTCGTTTAACATTTGGATTATGATACAAATGCAGCTACAACCAATGGAGAAACATTTTAGTAAAATTTTAAACCAAAATACAAGACTACAATAAGGCTAACTTATAAAACCTCAGATTCCACGTTTACAATGCAAAGATAATATCATCAAAATATGAACATTGCTGACGATATTTTGAAGTTCCTTATTTGGAAACTATGCATTTAAATAGTATACTCATCAAATTTAAGAAGTCAGCCATTGCAGTAACAGTGAATGCCACTTTTTATAAGCAGCCTTAATACCTTTATTTAGATTTCTGGAATTATTCATAGTTGCAAACAAAGTTTCTCATAATATTGACTACTTAAGGCACTATCCTCATTTTTTAGAAAAAATAAAGGATTTTAGCCTTAGTAGTTTTATACAATTTTCAAAATTTAGCTTTACTTTTATATTATCATTGATTGATATACAAAATAAAATTTTATATATAAGTTACCATGTGGTAACTAAAATTTCTGAATACCTTTCTTAAAACAGAGACTTCTTTTTCTACTGCCAGAAAGTCAGCTAAACAAGCAGAACCTTGAAAATTCTACCGCACCTTCTTAAACCCATATAGGTTTAGCTGTCTAAGTAAACTTTTCATACTTCCAGTTTCAAATATTCTGAAAGGGGCCTTTCTTTCCAAAACTTCCTTCTTAAAGACATCTTCATCAATCACTATGAAATATCCATTATCATCCCACCAGATGGATTTAAATTGGTCACTCCCAGCTATTTTCCAGAGTTTTCTTGGAAATGTCAGATAACGAAAATCATTATCTTCATCTGGTTCAGAGACACAATGTGTGTATCATGGTGTTTTTATCAAGGATTCTTCAGACAAAGTCTGAAAAGCATTTACTTCAATCATAGACCTCAAGTCCAAGTCCCCAGAAAATGTTTGATCACACAATAGAGATCTACCGGATTTTGCTGAACCAGTTGGTCCATCTTTACAAGACACAACTTGAATTTCTGAAGAATCATGTGCCATCTCAATTAAATTTATCAACAGCTACTTTTCTAATCTGCATGATTTTGAGCACTGCAGCATCAAATGCTGCTTTAGCAGGCCTGCACAGATAAACTGCTAGACCTTCACAATGAAACTCAACTTGAGTGGCTGTGACATTACAAAACAACTGGCCTCTCAGCAACTCAAGTGTAACATTCAGCCAGTGTTTACTTGTCATTCATCCAGTTAAAATGAAACATATAGGATGCTTATATTTAAAGTGTGATTTGCAAATATTATCCCAACAAAATCTTTCTAAATAATTTAATTTTGGGGTCTATGAAATAAAACCAATCTCCTTCCTTTTGTACAGAAATTTTTACCAGATTTAAGAACAGAGTATAAGTAATGCACAAAATATATAAAATAATATTAAAGTTTTAGAATTTAAAGTGAAATTTGTGTAAATCCAGTACAGATAATGTATATCTATTTCAATATCATTTGTAATTAAAGTAAAACATAATTTGATTTGGAAATGGAAATAAGTATTTTTCTGTGTACTTTATAATAAGTAGCTCTATATTCATAACATGAGCAGAATAAATATCAGTTTATTTGTTTTGTATAAAAAATAAATGGTAAATAAGTATGAAATAAAATTAGATGAAAACAATGAATCAAATTTAAGAAATCCCAAGGGGCAGAAGTTTTGTTTTAAATTTCAATTAAGTTCTATAAGTAAAACAAATGTAAGTTAATATTCTACTCTAAAATTACAAAAGAGAAAATCTTATAGTATATTTACAAATGTATACTTTTGCCATTCTTTCAGTCAGAGGTTTTTCAGTCCTTAGAAGGAACAAATTTTCTTTTCATCTTTATAATCCAAACCCTTGAGCCTTCTGTTAAGTGTTCCAAAATGATGTTGATATATACACTTATGCAAAAGATCCTGGGTTAAATAAGCAGTGCCTACATTAAGGGGCAAACAAAGAAACAATCAAAAAAGAAAGAAATAACACTATATGTGTGTTCGGGTGGAAAATACCATGTAATGCATTTTAGGAAGCAATTTGTATCTCAGTCCTGAAACAGATAACATTGGTAGTAAAATCCGGCATTTTAAGGCAAGGGTTTTGTTCACTAATTGTAAATAATAGTTACGTTGTGTATCAGTAAACCGTAGAAAATCCAGTTCTGCCAAAAGTTATATTCTTTATTTAGAAATATATTCCATTAAACATGAGCCAATTTCAAAATGAGGGATAAAATTTTTAAATAGATAATTGTAAACTCAAGCTACAATGTAAATTTTTCTTTCGGTATGTGTACATTCCATTCTAAATAAACATAAGCAACCTGAATACATTGCATATTATAAGTATTATAAACTATACTTAAGTTGGATTTAGTCCTCATTCATAAATATTACTTATCATATGCAAATCAATATATGTGATACAATCCCTTAAAAAGCAGAGAATTCAAAAAAGCATTCTCAAAAAATGTAGGAAAATTTTTCACAGATCTGATCTTTACTTTTTTATAAAAATATTCTTAAGAAATTCACTTTAAATAGAATGTAACTAAACATAATATAAGCCATATATGAAAAACCCATGACTAACGTCACGTTCAATGTTAACTTACAGGAAGGTTTTCCTCTGGTCCAGTAATAAGAAAAGCTAGCTCATTCTCACAGGTACTAAATTACACTACTTGAAGCCCTAGCCAGAACAACTAGTCAAGAAAAAATATAAAAGGCATCCAACTTGTAAAAAAGCAGTAAAATTTTTACAGATGACATAATTATGCATAGATAGAAAACTCCATATACTCCTCCAATGACTGTTGCAAATAATGAACAAACTTAGTAAACGTACAGAATACAAAATCAATATGCAAATATCCGTTGCATTTTTATATAGTAACAACAAATTATCAGAAAGAGAAATTAGGAAAACAATTGTCTGCATATTTATACCAAAAGGGATAAACTAGGAATACATTTGATAAGTGAAATAAAAGATCTAAACATTGATCTATAAATTACAGGTGCAAGAAATATAAGTAACCAAAATAAATAGAAAGATATTCTCTGCTTATGGATTGTATACAATATGAGGAACTATTCTAATGTATCTTTCACATATTCAATCTCCCCTGCACTAATTATTGAGGAGAATGTCTATTCTTCATTTTATTCTCTTGCTTCCTTTTTCATGGTTTAATTGATCATAGGTGTGAGGGATTATATGTGGTTGCTCTATTCTCTTCTATTAATTGGTGTCTGTTTTTGAGCCAGTATCATGTTGTTTAAATTACTAAAGCTTTTTTTGGACTGTTTAACATCAGAGAACTTTACACTATTAGATTTAATACACTTTTTCAAGATCATTTTAGCAACTCATAATCTATGCGGTTACATATAAATTTTGAAATTACCTGTTCTATTAAATGGAAAAATCTCATGGGTACTTTGACATGAATCACACTAAATGTAGATTGCTTTGGGTAGTGTGGTTGTTTCAACCACATTGTTTCACATCATTAACATAAGAGATCTTTTCATTTCTTTGGATCACTTTTAATTTCCTTCATCAATGTTTTCAATTTTTTAATGTATATGATTTCTCATTTGTTAACCTCATTTCTGTATATTCTATTCATATATATATAATTATATATATTATATTTGTAAACACGTTTCATACACAAATACAACAGGCATAAGGCAGTGGCAAGACATATTCAAAATCCTGAATGAAAGAAACCTGTAATCTAAAATAATTTATCAAGCAAGGCTATTCTTTAGAATAGAAGGAGAGATAAATAACTTCCAGAAAAGCAAATACTAAAAGAATTAAGCAACAGAAACAGAAACAATGAAAAATCTACTATGAAACAAAAAGCAGGATGCTATAGAAAGGAGAAAGGCATAATTAGAAATGCAATTGCCACAATGTCTTAAAATAGAATAAAAGGATGTTGTAAAACAGGCCATCAAAATTTTTATGGGTCAGGGATTGATACAGGACAATACAGTGAATTTTCTTCTTGATTCTGTCCTCTATAGGAGGGGTTAGAATTTCTATTCCTATCAGTTAAAATAAAAAGATATAATAATGTGTCAATATACATACAAAACAGGGTAACCATAAGTCAAACTCTTACAATGAAGTAGAAAACCAAAAAGAAACCAAGATAATAACAGAAAACTTATCAAGCCACAAAAAGAAAATGAAATGAACAAAAAGGAAATACCAAATCAACTGGAAAATGAAGTTCAAAATGGAAATAAACACCAGTCTATCAAAAATTATCACAACTGTTAATGGACTTAGTGCTTGAATCAAAAGATATATAGTGTCAGATGGTACAATATAACAAAACCCTACATTATGAAGCATAGAAGAGACTCACTTTAGTAAGAGGAACACACATTAATTGAAAGTCAGAAGATGGAAAATTATATCACATGCAAATTGACATGACAAGAGAGCAGGACTAGCAGTACTGACTTCACACAAAATAGACTTTACAACAAAGGCCATAGAGAAAGATAGACAAGGACATAATATAATGAATAAAGGAGCAATAAAAAATGAGGGTATTAAACTCATATATACACTCAATATAGGAGCACCTAAATACATAAAGCAAATACTAATAGATAAAAAGGGAGATATCGCTCAGAACACAATCACAGTAGGAGAATATAACTCCCCATTATCATCACTAGACTGGTCTTTCAGACAGAAAACTAATAAGGGAACAAAAATACAAAAAGATATGATAAAATAATTGGTGTTGGTTGATATTTTCAAAACAGTACTCCTCCTCAAACAGAATATACATTCTTTCGCAGTTCACATGGAATATTTTCTAGGAAAGATTATGTACTCAGGCACAGAAGAAGCCTCAACAAATTTAAGAAAATAAAAATTATTTCAAGCATCTTTTCTGAGTATAATACCATGAAACTAGAAATCCTTCAGAGAAAAATACGGAGAAAAAATTGCAGCATGTAAATTAAACACCATGGTACTATAACAAGTGGGGGAGATGAACAAGTAAAAGAAGAAATTAAAAAAAATATCTTGAGAAATATGTCAAAACACTAAACAATTTCTATGGAACACTGTTAAAGCAGGCTTAAGAGGGAAGTTAAAAATGACAAGACCCTACTCAAATTAGAAGAGCAATTTCAAATAAATTATCTATAGTTCTATGTAAACTAATCATGAAAAGAAGAGCAAACAAAACCAAAAGTCAGCAGAAAGAGAGAAATAAGAAAGATCATGGAAGAAAGAATTGAAATACACATTAAAATATAGAAAAAAATCAAACTCTTTTTTGAAATAGTAAACATAATTGACAAAACTCTGGACAGCCTCACCAACAAGAAAAGGGAGAGAACACAAATAATATAAGAAATGAAAATGGAGAAACTAAAAAGAGCACAACAAATTTGCATATCATAATTGAATATCATGAACAACTGCATGGAAACAAACTGGATAACCAGGAAGAAATGGAGAAGATTTTGGAAACATTCAGCCCTCCAATATTACATCAAGAACAAATTAACCATTTGAACAGACAGATCACCAGAAATGGAATAGAATTATCAATAAAATAAAAAATCTCTGCAAACAAAAATTCAGACCCAAGTATCTTCACTGGGGAATTTCACCAGACATACAAAAAAAAAAATCCATACCAGTCCTCCTCAAATTCTTCCAAAAGATTGATACGGAGAGAGTACACCCAAACTCACACTGTAAGGCCAACATCAACCTGATACCAAAACCAGACAAAGACAATACCCCAAGAGAATATTATAGGCCAATATCTTTGATAAACCTAGATGTAAATGTCTTTAAGAAAGTATTAACAAACAGAATCCAACATCATGTAAAATAAGATCATACAACATGGTCAAGTTAGGTTCATCCCAGGAACACAAGGATGGTTAAACTTATGAAAATCAATCAATCAATTGTGATACACCATATCAATAATAGAGAGGACAAAAAAACCACATGATCATCTCAGTAGATGCAGAGAAAGCATATGATAAAAATTAACAAGTATTTGCAATAAAAGTTCTTATCAGAGTGGGCATAGAGGGACCATATCTCTTCATAATGAAAGCTATTTATGACAAACATATAACCAGCAAAATACTCAATGATGAAAAACTGAAACCCTTCCCACAAATACATGAGACAAGACAATGTTGTCCATTCTCCCAATTTCAATTCAATATAGTCTTGGAATTCCTAGCCACAACGATTGGCTAGGAAAAGAAATAAAAGGATTCAGACTGGAAAAGAAGAGGTAAAATTGTCATGATATGCAGACATGACACTATATAGAGAAAAATGTAAAAGCTTCACAAAAAAATACTTAGGCTAAAAAAGGAAATGGGCAAGGTACCCAGACTAATGTACAAAAAACAAATTGCATTTCCTTACACTACCATTGAATCAACAGGAAAATAAAGTATAGAGACAACCGCTTTTATAACTGCACCCAAAATTATAAAATGCTTGAGAATATATCTGACCAAAGAGGTGAATATATTATACATGGAGAACTAGAAAACATTGATTAACTCAAAAAAGATTTGAAGAATTGAAAAGATAACCAATGGTCTCATAATGGAAGAAACAAAATGGTTAAAATGTTCATACAGTCCAAGGCAGTCCCCAGAATTAATGTGATTTCCTAACAAATTATGCAAAACTCTTCTTTTTGGGGCTGAAACAAATGATCCTAAGATTTACAGAGAGTCATAAAAGATCCATAATTTCCAAAGCAATATTAAAGAAAAAGAAAGAGGATGGAGGAATAAACCACCATGTCTCCATACACTATTGCACAACTACAATAATCAAAATGACATGATATTTGTACAGAAACAGGCATATGGCCATTGGAACAGATTACAGGGCCTAGGAATAAATCTACAGGCCTATGTTCTATTAATCTTTGACAGAGTAGCCAGGAATATGACAGAGAAAACACCATCTCTTCACCAATGATGTTGGGAAAACTGGATAGCAGCAATAGAGCAATGGATTTAGAACAATTCTTAACTCCATACACAACAATAAATTCAAAATGGCTTGAAGACTTAAATGTAAGGCAAGACAAAGTAAATCTCCTAGAAGAAAACATAGGCAAAACACTCTGAGATAAATGTCAGCAATGATCTCCTAGAACAGCCTACCCAGGTAACGGATGTAAGAGAAAAATTAATAAATTGGACCTAATTAAACTTATAAGCTTTTGCACAGCAAAGGGAACCATAAACAAAGCTAAATGACAACCTTCAGGATTAAAGAAAATATTTAGAAGTGATGCAACTGACAAAGTCTTAATTTCCAAAATATAAAGACTTCATACAACCTTATAATAATAATAAAAAAAAAAACAAACCCAACCTCAAAATGGGCAGAAGCCCTAATCAAGCAATTCTCCAATAGAGACATACAAATGCCACTTAGATATATGAAAAAAAAATCGCCCAATATCATTATCAGAGAAGGGTAATTCAAAACTATAATGAAGTATCACCTCACAATAGTCACAATGGCCATCATTCAAAATTCCACAAACATTAAATGCTGGGGTAGCTGTGGAGAAGGTGGACCCTCCCACACTGTTGAAAGGAATGTAGATAGGTGCAGTCATTGTGGAAACCAGGGTGGGGATTCCTCAAAAGAATTAAAATAGACTTTACATACAATCCAGCAATCCCACTTCTGGATATATATCAAAGGGAACCCTAGTTCTAAAAGACACCTGCACCCCAATGTTTTTAGCAGTGTTACATACAACAGCCATGACATGGAAGCAACCTAATTGTCCAACAACAGATGACAGTATTCAGAAATTATGCCTTATTTACACAATGGAATTATATTCTGCAATAAAAAATGATAAAACAATGACATTTGCAGCAAAATGGATATCCCCAAAACTCGTCATTCTAATTGATGTAAGCCAGAAAGAGAAAGAAAAATAAAACATGACATGACATATGTGGAACCTTAAAAAAAATTTAGATGAGAACACTATGATTTCATCTACAAAACTGAATCACACTCACAGATCTACTAAACAGTTTTATGATTACTGCGGAAAGGGGCTGTGGGAGGATATATTTGGGAGTTGTAGATTCATAAATTTTTTCCACTATATATAAAAATAGATTTTTTCAAAACTTCTCTTGTATGACACGGGACAGTGAATTAAATAACGTGAAGTAATGTTTAATAGGAACAAAAATATATGCATATACAGGGACAATGTGCTATACACCACAGATTGACACATTGTAAATGGCAGTACATCAATTATAAATAAATGAATAAATATGCAAATAAATAAATAATAACTAAATAAAAAATATTTAATAATAAATGAAATACAAAAATTCACACTACATAATTTTACACCTCACGGATCTAGGAGAAAACAGAAACAATAAAGACGAAAATTGAATGAATGAGAGTAAGGCAAATAACAACAGATACAATTGAAAAGATAAAAAAATATATACCTAAGTATGTTTATTTTTAACATAAACTGGACAAAAGTTTAAGTTGGCTAAGAAAATAAAGACTCAAATAAAATTAGAAATAAAAGAGAAGATATAACCTATGATGTTGTAGAGATGCAAAGCATCATAAGAAATTACCACAAGCCAAAGTTTTGAATGACATAGAACAAAAGATAAATTCCCAGAAACTTATGTCTTCCAATACCGAATCAAGAAAAATTAGAAAGATAATAGAGCAAAAGTGTGTTTGAGTAAGTCAATAATCCAAACTTCGAAAAACAGAAAAAATTTACAAGACATCTTTACTGGTGAATTCTGTCATATATTTGAAGACAAATTTTCACCAATTCTTCCAAATATCTTCCAAGAATTTGAAGGAGGTGAAGGATTCCAAACAGGTTTTATGATGTGAGCTTTATTTGCTTAACAATGCTAGAAAGGACATTATATGCAAAATATAGATTATTATCCCTAAAGAAAATATGTGCCAAAATTCTCAACAAAACACAAGCGAAATGAATTCAACAACACATTTAATGTATCATAAACATGCATGAGTTAAGTTATTTATCCCTGGTTTAAGGATACTTCAAAACATTCAAATCGATAAAGGTGACATGCCACACTAATAGAATGAGTAAAAGAATTCACATAATCATCTCAATAGGTGCAGAAAGAGCATTGTATATAATGCAACATCCTTTTAAGATACTCCCAACAAATTAAATTAACCCTGTCAGTGACACGATATAATTTACACACAAACACTGTGTGGAGAGAAGTGAAGCAGTCTCTGTTTATTGATTCTTAGAAGAAGCTTTATATAGGACTTGCACAATGCCTCACTTATAATCAAAGTTATAACAATGTTAATAATCTTAAGCTATTTATGTTCCCATGCTCCTGCAGTAAGCGCAGGATGTTAAATGATCAAGGATTGTTTTAAAGTTCATCACGGAAATTCATTAAGTAGGCCACCTCTTATCCAGCAGGCTGTGCTTTTCTAGTTTGTCCTCCTCTGAGGAACTTAACCAGCATAGGCTATCCAGCCATCCATACTGGATACATTGAATAGGCCATTTCATATCCAGCCTGGATATATGATATTCCTCACAGCTTGTTTATGAGTTCAGCCCATGGGCTTATTCTCTAGAGCCTTCAGACAGGGGCCTACAAACCCAACATCCCTTGACAGAAAACTGGATGAAGAAAATTTGATGTATATATGCAATGGAATCAATACATTGCATTGCTATCAAGAGTGTCCAAGGTGTTCCTTTTTCTCCACAATCTCACCAATATCTATTTTTTTCTTTTTGATGAGAACATTCTGACAAGTGTGAGGTCTTGTCTCATTTTTGGTTTATGACTTTCCTAATAATTTATAACTCTGAACACATTTTCATGTGTCATATAGCCAACAGTATGTTTTCTAAAGAAAATTGATTCAGATCTATCTATTTATTTCCTATGGACTTTTTTTTTGATTGGATTGTTTGCTCTTTTTTGTTGAAGTTTTGGGGTAAGAGTTTGCCATATATTTTGGATATTATATCCAAACACTTGATTGGAAATTATACTTGAAAATATTTTCTACCATTGTGTTGGTTGACTGTTCATTTTATTGATCATTTCTTCTGCAGTCTAAACGTGTTTAGTGTGACACAATCATATTTTGTTAGTTTTATTTCTGCTTCCCTTGCCAGAGGAGACATATGTAGAATCAAATTAAGTCCAATGTCAGAGTGTATTTATTATGTTTTACCCTAGGATTTTTAATTTCAGGTTTATATTTTATATGCCCAGGAGTGGAATTGCTGTGTCATATGATAGGTCTATTTTTATTATTTAAAGAACTTCCATACGGTTTCCAAAGTGTTTTCACCAATTTTCATTCCCACCAACAGCGTTGGAGAGTCCCTTTTCTCCACAATCTCCCCAGTCTTTATTATTTGTAGACAATTGGATGACAGCCCTTCTCACTAGTGTAAGATAAAACATTATATAAATGTTGTCTTGCCTTTGTATAATGATTAGCAATGTGAGCACGTTTTTATGTTCCTGTTTGTTATTTGTGTGTCTTTTTTAGAGAATTGTCTTCTGCTCATTTTCTGGCTGAGTTGTTTGTAGATTTTTGAAATGGTGTTGTATGAACGATTTGTGTATATTAGAAATTAGCCTCTTGTTGATTGCATTGTTTCCTAATGTTTTCTCCTGTTTGGAAGTTCATCTTTTCATTTTGTTTATTTTGCTGTGTAGAAAGTGTAAGTTTACTTAGGACCTATTTGTTTATTTTAACTTTATTGTTTTCAGCTTGGGAGTGTGACATAAGAAAATTTTGCTACAATGTTTGTTTTGTTTTGCCTGTGTTAGATTCCAGAAATTTTATTGTGTCATGTATTAGATTCAGATACTTAAAACATTTTGAATTTATTCTTGTACAATGTGAGGGATTGTTCTAATTTGATTGATTTACATGTAGCTGTCTAGCTTTCTCAACATCACATGCTGAAGACTGTCTTTTAGGCATTGTATATTTTTGTTTCCTTTCTCATAGATTAGTTGACCATAGTTGTGATGTTTTATTTCTGCCTCTGTGTTCTGTTGCAGTGATATAGATGTTTGTTTGTTTTCCAGTATTGTGCTGTTTTGATTACTGTATTTTTGTAATATAGTCTGAGATCTGGGAGGTTTATTGGTTATGCCTCCAACTTTGTTCTTTTTCCTCATTGTTTCTTTTGCAGTTCTGGTTCTTTTGCAGTTCCATACAAATCATAGGACTTTTTTATTTCTGTGGAAAATATCATGTAGTATGATATGAATGAATTTATATCTGTAGACATATTTTGTAGTATGTACATTTTAGCAATATTAATTCCTCTAAACTAAGATCTTGAGATTTCTTTCCATTTCTTTGCATCATCTTCAAATTTCGTTCTCAGTGTCCTATAGATTTCATTATCTTGGAATTTCCATAGGTTTTTCATTTTATGATCTGATTTCATATGGATTTTTTACATTATTGAATATTTGATTGTTAGTGTAAAGAAATGTGACAGTTTTGTATATTAAACATGAATCATGCTACTATGCTAAATGTCTTTATTAGTTTTAGTTTTTCTGGTGTGGAGAATACTTAGGGATCTCTATAAAGATTATCATGTCATCTAAAATAATAACAGTTTAACTTCATTCAATCCAACTTGAATAACATTTTTCTTGTTTGATTGCTTTTGCTAGTTCTTCCCATACTGTGTTTAACAGAAATTTTGAGATTGGGCATCCTAGTTTTATTCCTTAATTTGGCTTTCATTTATTCACTTTTGCATATTATGTTGTCTGTATGTTTGTAAGTAATGACATTATTTATGTTGAGATATATTTCCTGAATCCTACTTTGGTAAGAGGTTTCTGTTGTTGTTGTTGTTGTTGTTGCTGTTGTTGCTGTTTTAATGAATAAATATTGAATTTTGTGAAATACTTTTTATGTGTTTATTGGGAGGACCATGCCATTTTCTCTATTCCTTTTGTTAATGTGGTGTATCAAACTGTTTGATTTGTGTATGTTGAACTTCTCTTGTGACCCTGCAATGAATCCAAGTTGATCATGGTGTATTATTCACTTTTTGGTATTGCTGGATTTCATTTGTTAATAATATTTTGTTGAATTTTTGCATCTAAATCTATCAAATTTATTGACTAGAAGTTCCCTTTGCCTGTAGTTTGTTTGTTGGCTTTGCTATCAGGGTGATGAAATCTTCATAGAATTAATTTGGGAGTTTCCCACATCTTAAATATTTTTGAATAGTTTGAAGAGTATAAGTTCTTCTTTGTATTTTTGTACAATTATCCACAGGATTTGTTTAAATCTGCACTTCTATTTAACGATTTTTTAAATGCAGATTCTTTCTTCTAGTAAACAATTTGTTCAAATTATTTGTTTCTCCTTATCTCTGTCTCTTTATAGACATTTGTCTATTTCTTCTAAGTTGTCCAGTTTATGCTAATGTAAGTGTTGTCAAATAATCCCTTTTTTGTATATCTGAGGTAACCATTGTTATTTCTCTTCTTTTTTTCTTACTTTATTCCTTTGCAGCATCTCTCTTTTCTTCATGATGTACCTGGCTAGAGGTTTTTTGACTATGCTTATCTTAAAAAAAAAAAAATCTTTGGTTTTAATGTTCTTTTGCATAGTTTTCTTTTCCAATCTAATGTATATTTACACCTGTAATATTTAGGATCATGTTTTTTAACTTTTTAAGTTTTCTTTATTGATTTACAGTCATTTTACAAAGTTGTCTGCAATCCCAGCCTAGAGCAAAGTTTTGCAGTTACAATGAAAAAATATACATTTGTTGTACCATTTTTTCTATTATGGGCTTCCGTAAGAACTTTTATATATTTCCCTGTGCTATGCAGTACAATCTTTTTTATCTATTCTACAATTTATACCTCCCAGTTTATCTCTTCCCACCATCGGCCCCCTGGGCTAACAAAACCTTTTATTCTATGTCTGTGAGTCTATTTCTGTTTTGTATTTGTGCTTCTTTTGTTTTGTATTGCTTTGTTTTTAGATTCCACTGATGAGCCATCTCATATGGTATTTTTCTTTTTCTTTCACTTTCTGGCTTACTTCACTTAGACTGATTTTCTCCTGGACCAACCATGTTGCTGATAATGGCGTTAAGTTTTCACTTTATATGGCTGACCAGTATTCCATTGAATAAATATACCACCTCTTCTTTATCCAGTCAACATTTGACGGATATTTAGGCTGTTTCCATGTCTTGGCTATTGTAAATAGTGCTGAATATGAATATTGGGGTGCAGGTGTCATCCAGAAGTAGGGTTCCTTCATGATTTATGGCCAGGAGCTGGATTCCTTGGTCATATGGTAAGTCTATTCCTAGGCTTTTGAGGAATCTCCATCATGTTTTCCACATTGGCTGCACCAAACTGCATTGCCACCAGCAGTGAAGGAAGGTACCCTTTTCTCCACAGCCTCTGCAGCATTTTTCATTTGTGGATTTTTGAATGATGGCCATTCTGACTGCTGTGAGGTGATACCTCATTGTAGTTTTGATTTGCATTTCTCTGATAATCAGTGATATTGAGCATTTTCTGATGTGCCTTTTTATCATTTGTATGTCTTCCTTGTAGAATTGCTTGTTTAGGTCTTCTGCCCAATTTTGCATTGGGTTGTTTATTTTTTCTTCTTCAGTTGAATGAGCTGTTGTATACTCTGGAGATCAAGACTTTGACGGTTTCATATGCAAATATTTTTCCCATCCCATAGGTTGTCTTTTTGTTTTACTTGCAGTTTCTTTACTGTGCAGAAGCTTGTAAGTTTCACTAGGTCTCATTTGCTTATTCAGGCTTTTATTTCTTCTACGAGAAAATTTTCGAGAATTATGTCAGATATGGTTTGCCTATATTTTCATCTTGGTTGTTTTTGTATTTTGCCTTATGTTTAAGTCTTTGATCCATTCTGAGTTTATTTTTGTGCATGGTGTTCTGGCTTCATTGGGAGTGTTCTAGCTTCATTGAATTATATGCTGCTGTCCAGTTCTCCAAACACCAGTTGCTGAAGAGACTATCTCTTTTCCATTGTAATTTCTTGCCTCCTTTGTCTAAGATTAATTGACCAAACATTTTCGGTTTCATTTCTGGGCTCTCTATTCTGTGCCATTGGCCTATATGTATGTTTAACTACCAATACAGTGCTGTCATGTTGACTGTAGCTCTATAGTATTATCTGAATCATTAGCGTTAAGAAATGCCACTGATATTTGAACCTTAATCTTGTAACCTGCTATCTTGCTGAATTCTTTGAGCAGCTGTAGTAAATTCATTCTGGATCTTGTAGAGTTTTCTATAAATAGTAACATATTATCTGCATATAGTTTGACATTTATCTCTTCCTTTCCAATTTGCATCTCTTTTACTTCTCTCCCTTATTTGATTGCTGTGGCTAGGACTTCCAAGACTATCTTGAGTAGGAGTCGTGTTAGTGTGCATCCTTTTACTGTCCCAGATTATAGTAGGAAGAATTTGACTTTCTCAACTTTGAGTACTATGCTGGCTGTACGTTTGTTATCTATAGCTTTCATGATGCTGAGATACAGTCCCTCTATGCCCACTTTGGTGTGTGTATGTATCATAAGTGGGTGTTGAATTTTATCAAATGCTTTTCCTGCATCTATTGAGATGATCATGTGGTTTTGGTCCTTTCTCTTGTTGATGTGCTGTATTACAATGATTTGCTTAAGTAAACCACCTCTGTGTCTCTGGCATGATCTCCACTTGGTCATGATATATAATATTTTTTTCTGTGTTGTTGGGTTGTATTTGCTACTATTTTGGTGTGGATTTTGGCGTGTGTTTTCATCAGTGATATTGGCCTATAATCCTCTTTTTTGGTAGTTTCTTTGCCTGGTTGTGGTATCAGGGTGATTGTGGCTTTATAGAATGTCTTTGGGAGTATTCCTACCTTTTCAATCTTCTGGAAGAATTTGAGAAGGACTGGTATGAGTTTTTCTTTTTTGTTTGGTAGAATTCCGCTGTGAATCCATCTGCTCCTGGACTGTTATTTGTAGGGAGGTTTTATATTGCTATTTTGATTTCATTTCTTGTGCTCTGTTTGTTCAAGTGGTCAGGTTCGTCTTCATTCTGTCTTGGTGGACAGTATGTTTCCAGAAACTTGTCCATCTCTTCTAGGTTATACAGTTTGATTCCATATACTCTTCATAATATTCTCATATGATAAACAGTATTTTTTTGTTATAATTTCTCCATTCTCCAGTCTTATTTTGCTAATTTGTGCTCTCTCTCTGTTCTTCTTTTTAAGTTTGGCCAGAGGTTTGTCGATTTTACTTACTTTTTGGAAAAACCAGCTTTTGGATTTGTTGACTTTTTCCTATGGTCTTTTTAATCTCTATTTTATTTATTTCCTCCCCAATATTGATGATTTCTTTCCTTGTGCTGCCTTTTAGGTTTTTGTTCTTCTTTTTCTAGTTCATTCTGCTGGTGGGTTCAATTGTTTATTTGTGGATGTTCTTCATTTTTGAGGAACGCCTGTATCACTACAAACTCCCCTCTCAGCACTGCTTTTACTGTGTCTCATAAATTTTGAATGGTTTCGTTTTCATTTTCTTTTGTCTCAAGGTACTTTTTCATTTCAGCTTTGATATCTTCATTGACCCATTGGGTTTTAAATAACATATTGTTTAATCCCAATTTTTTCCTTTGTTCTCCTTTGTTTCTCTGCTGTTGATTTCTTACTTCATTGCATTGTGGCCAGTAAAGATGCTTGAGGTAATTTCTATCTTCTTAAAATTGCTGAGGTTTCTTTGGTGACCAAGTACATCATGAATTCTGGAAAATGTTCCTCGTGCACTTGAAAAGAATGTATATCCTATTTTGGGGGTTGCAATGCTCTGAAAATATCCACCAAGTCTAATATTTCTATTGTATTATTTAATTTTTCTGTTGCCTAATTTATTTTCTGTCTCGATGTTCTGTCCAGTGATGTTAATGCAGTGTTGAAATCTACAAATATGACTCCCCTTTTATATCTGTTGGTAATTATTTTATGTACTTAGGTGCTCCTGTATTTGGTGCATATGTATTAATGAGTGTGCTATCCTCATATTGTATCACTCCTTCAATCATTATAAAACGTCCTTTTTTTTCTTTCTTTATGGCCTTTGTTTTAAAGAATATTTTGTCTGAAATCAGTTCTGCAACATCTGCTTTTTGGCTTTTCCAATTGTATGGAATACCCTTTTCCATCCTTTCACTCTCAATCTATATGTGTCCTTCTCTCTGAAGGGGGTCTATTCTATGCAGCATATTGAATGTTCTTGCTTTATTATCCAGCCTGCTACTCTGTGACTTTCGACTGGAGCATTTAGTCCATTAACATTTACAATAATTGATGACAGCCTTGTGTTTATTGCCAATTTGATCTTATATTTGCAGTTGATTTGGTATTTCCTCTTTGTTCCTTTCATCTTCCTTTTATGGTTTGGTAACTTTCCTTTGTTATGTCAAGAATTTTACTTAGTTTTAGTGACTCCCTGATAAGTTTTTGTCTTCTTGTTACCCTTTTTTATAAGTCCATTAGGCCATTACTATAACTGCTTCTATTAAACGGATAGTAAGATGATCTCAAACCCATCCTACCGAGAACAAAAAATTTTAAAATAAAAGACCAAAAAAAAAAAATTCTCTATTTTCCTGCCTCCCTCTCCGACTCTCAATGATTTGTATGCCTTGTTTTAAAATTTTTTGTTAATTTTATTTGTAATTCATGAATCATCACATTTCAAGTTGTGAGTTTCATATTTCTGTAGCATCCTGCTGCTTTTCTTTTTAAAGTAGACCTTTCAATAATTCTTTTAGCATGGGTCTAGTGTTGCTAAACTCTTTAAGCTTTTTCTTGTTGTGAAATCCTTTATTTCTATATTTACCAAATAGAATAGCATTGCTGGTCAAAGTATACTACTGTATATAATTTTTTTCATTCAGGACTGAATATATCTTGCCACTCCCTTCTGGGCTGTAGTATTTGTGTAGAGAAATCAGCTGGTAGCCTTATGGGGATTCCCTTGTAACTCATACTTTACTATTCTCTTGCTGTCCTTAGGATCATTTCTTTATCCTTGACTCTCGTCATCTTAATTAAATATATTGGTGTGGGTGTAATTGTGTTCTTCCTGTTTGGGACACTCTTAGCTTACTGTACTTGGATATCTGATTCCTTCTTTAATTTTCGGAAGTTCTCATTCATGATTTCTACAAAAACGTTTGCAATCACCTTTGATCCTTATTCCCCTTCTAGGACTTGTATCATGCCATGTTTGGAATGCTTTCTATTATCCCATGGGTCCCTTATGCTTTTTTCATTTGTTTCTTATTGTTTCTCTTGTAGCTCTTCTGATTGGGTGCTTTCTATTGTACTGTCTTCTAAGTCACTAATTCATTCCTCTGCATTATTTAGTCAGATTTGCTACACCTTTAAATCATTCCTCATCTCAGTCAATGTATTTACTTATTCTACTCGGCTCTTCTTAATAGCTTCCATTTCATTTTTGACATATTTTGTATCTCTAAACACTATCTCTTTTATTTCCTTCAGTACTTTGATCACTTCATATTTGAAATCTTGATCTAGTTGGATATCAATGTCTATTTCACTGATCATTCTTTCAGGGGATTTCTCTTGTTCTTTTAATTAGGAATGGTGTCACTTCTTATTCAACTTTCTTCTACATCTCTGGCACTATGGTTTATGCAGTATCGGTTATCCACTCTGGTCCTAAAGGAGTTTATCTACCAAATGCCTTTGTAGTTATATAACTTAGAAAAGAGAAGAAAGAGAGCATGAGATAAAGAATTTTAAAGAAGGGAGAAATAAAGGTTTGAAGACACTGTATAATGAATAATAGAAAAGGAAGTTGAAGCAGTGTTTTGAAAAATAATAATAATTAAAATATTTTTAAAAATTTCAAAGGGATAAAAATGGGGGTATATATAATTCAATAAGGAGTAAAAATTAATAGTGTAATAGAAAATGGTGCAGGTAAAACAGATTAATACAAGGGGGTGGTCAGTGTCCTCCTGGAGACTGTGTACATTTAATGTGAAGTCTCTTTATTCATCCTGATTTGGAAGCTCATCTTGCTGTTTCCAGAGGCCCTCCATTGGAGCCCTCATCTGTGCTGCTCCCAGGGCATGTCGGCAAGCTGATTGCTCCTACACCCAACACTGGGTCTGATGAAGCTCTCTTTAATCTGGGATGGCTTGTCAATGCCTTGCCCGATGCTGCAGTCAGATGTTGCAGACTGAACAGGCAGGATTGGGCATCACGCCCTCACCCAGCACCATGGTCAGTGGCCGAAAATTTGAGGAGCCACCCGCCCCCTCAGGTTGCCAATAACTCTGCTGCTCTGTGCCACTCTATGCTCTGCTTTGGGTTTGCACACCAGAAGTGGGCTCAGGGAAGACTGAGGGACAGCCCTATCCCTGATCTGGGCCAAAATCCTACTCCTTGTTTGTCTTGTCAGACAAGATCTCTAAAAAACCAGACAGTAGAATCCTATATGCCTCAGGCTATAGACAAGTCTCTGGCCCTTAAGGTTGCTAATTCCTTAGGGGTAGATGCAGGTTTTGCCCCCGCTGCCACCTGGGTGTAAAGCACCAGTGGGTATGGTGGCTGTGTCTGAGCCCCTGCTCTATTCACCTAGAAACATTTATGGAATTTCAGAGATGGGGAATGCACCCTTCCACCCACAGGGCACGTCTGCCCTGTTGTTTTATGGAGGGCCCAGGTGTTCTGCCCTGTGCACCCACAACAATGGCACACAGCCACCTATGTTCTCCAGGGCTGCCTCAGTGCAGCCGTCCCAATCTTCCACCCAGGTTGGGCAACATAGCCCTGCCCCAAGCTTCCAGGCTGCATCTTCAGCTGGGTGTCACAGGGATCCTCTGTGCCTGCTTAACTTAGTTCTGTCAGTCAACTTATACTATGTACATGTCCAAGTCTTGGAGGCTCCCCCTCCATCCTGCTTATCTCTCAGTTGGAGATGGGAGACACAGTAAATGAGCACCAGTCCTTCTTTGCTGCTCCCTCCCTGTGGGACCTGTCCCACTCTCTTTAGCATTTTCTTCTTTCTTCCTTTTCTCCTGCCTGATTATTCACATTTTTTCTATTGAAGAGGACAATGTTCTGTCAGAGTTTTGCAGGTTCTCTGGTTAGCTGACTGGGTCTGTGGATGTGAGTCTTGGTGCATTTGTGGGAAAGGTTGAGCTACGAGCATCTTTCTACTCCATCATCATTGCCTCCCCTCAAAAAAGCCTCACTGTATTGTGGGAGATAAACATAGTCTGGAAATAAATGGAAAAGATATTCCATGGAAATGAGAAGAAAGTGCAGATTGCAATACTCACCTCATAACAAACGTTTTAAAATAGGGGCCAAAATAAAACAAATATGAACTTATATAAAGGAAAAGAGATCAATTAACCAATAAGATATTACACTCATTAAATTATATATGGACCCAAAACAGTAGATCCTAAATATAAAATGAAATTTTAGTAGACATGAAAGAATTAATTTATTATAAAACAATAATAGTAGATGAGTTTAACAGCTCACTATTCTGATAGCCAGATCATACAGAAAGAATATCTGTAAAGAGACAAAGATCTTAATAGCATATTATATCATTTGATCCTAACTGAGCTATTGGACACTGCATCAGAAAAGCAGAACACATAAACTTTTCAAGTGTGCACAGGATGTTATCTAACGAATTAACCACATATTATGTCATGAAATGAGCCTCAGGAATATTAAGCAAATATAGATTACAGCAAGTATTTTTCCGTACACAAAATTAAGGAACTGTGCATCAACTCTAGAAAGAAGAATAGGAAAAGAACAAACATGAGGTCAAACCACATCCTTTAAAAAAATAAAATAAAACAAGGTCAATGATGAAATCAAAGAGGTAATAAAATCATACGTAGAGTAAAATTACAATGAAAACACAGCTTCATAAAACGTATGGGATGCAGCAAAGACAAATCTAACAGGGAAGTTGAGAGCAAATCAGGACTTCTAAAAGGAACAAGAAAAACCTCATAGAAAGGACCAAGCATACCAGCCAAAATAACAAGAAATAGGGACAAACAAAACCCAAAGGCCGTAGAATGAGAAATCTTTAATGATTATGTTGAAAATATATAAAATAGCAGTTGAAAAATAAATTACAAATCATAAAATCAACCGCTTAAATTTTTTTAAAAAATATTGACAAACAGGTAAGCATTTAGCCAGGCTTATCAAGAAATACAGAGAATGGACCCAAACAAAATAAGAAATGAAACAGTAGAAATAAAACTTGATATTACAGAAATACAAAAAGAAGATTATGAAAGCAGTCTGAGCTGTTACGTGGCAGTCATCTGAACGACCTAAAAGAAATGGACAAATTTCTAGGAACGTACAGCCTGCCAACACTCAATAAAGAGAAAACTGAGAACATGATAAGAGCAATCAGTTTACATTGAATAAAATGTATAATTTTAGAAATACCCCTTGATCAAAATGCCTGGATTACTTCACTAACACCTCTTTCCCCTAAATATTTTTAAAAATGAAGGAGGAAGGAATATTCCCAGTTATTCTATCAGTTCACAATTACCCTGATAAACCAGTCAAAGACACTACCAAAAAAAAAAAGAAAAAGAAAATGTAAATCCAATATCGTGGATGAATGATGATATACATTCAAAAATCCTCAAAAAATATCAACAAATTAATCCAGCAATACTAAGAAATGATTATACATGATGATCAGTTGGATTCCTTCCAAAGTCTCAAGGATGGTTCAACATACACGAGTCAAGCAGCATGACACATATCTAATAAAGGAAGGACAAAATTCAAAAGACCATATCAATACACAAAGAAAAATCATTTCAAAAATTCAACATACATTCATCATCAGAACTCTCATGAATGTGAGTACAATTGGAACATTTCTCAACATACTAAAGGCCATTTATAACAATTTATAACACTCAGGGGAATGGCTGAAAGCTTTCTTGGAAAATTCGGGAACAAGACAAGGATTCCTACTCTCACCACTTCTGTTCAATAGTAATAGAAGAAAGGAAAAGGGAAAGAAAATGAAGTAAAAGAAACACAAAATGGAAAGAAATAGGCAAAATTTTCAGCAGTACTGAAGTCATAAAATTCTACACAGAGTCCTAAGGGCTCCACACTGACTATTATGAACAATAAATAATTTCATCAAGGGAGCATGGTACAAGATTAATATAAAGATGTCTCTTGAATTTGTCCACATAACCATGAGATACATAAAATGGACGTTGAAAGCAATAATATTTAAAACCCCATAACCCCGAATATCTTGGAATAAATGTAACCACATATGTGAAACATCTACACACTGAAAATTATGAAACATTGACAAAGAAATTATAAATGATTCATAAAAATGGAATGATGTCTTGCTCTTGGATAGAAAGAGTTCATATTGTTAACATGGGAGTACTACACAATGATACCTAAGGATTTAGTGCAATTCCTGTTATGAAGCTCTAGTATTTTCCACAGAACCTGAAAATAAATAACTCCAAGTTTTCCATGAAACCATTAAAAATTGCCAAAATGATCTTGAGAAAAAACAACAAATCTGGAAGTATAACCCTCCCAGATACCTTACTCTACTACAAACCTACAGTAATAAAAACACCATGGCATTGGCACAGAGATATAATCAATAAAAACAGATAGAGAGCCTAGAAATAATTCCACACACTTATGAGCAATGAAACTATGATAAAAGAGGCAAGAGTTCACAATGGAGAAAAGACAGTCTCGTCAATGGATGGTGTTGGGAAAGCTGGACATCTACATGTAAAACAGTGAAATGAGAGCATTCCCTGACATCATATACAAAAATAAACTCCAAGTGTATTAAAGACCTAAATGTAAGACCTGATACTATAAAACTGCTAAAAGGGAATATAGGTGATACACTATTGGATATACATCATAGGAATATTTTCTTATATCAGTCTCCTAAGGAAAAAGATATAAAAGCAAATAGAAGCAAGTGGGACCTAAACAAACTTGAAAATTTCTGCACAGCTAAGGACACTGTCAATGAAATGAAAACACTGCCTGTGTAATTGGAGAACATACTTTCAAACAACACAAGTGACCAGGGGTTAATAGATGTAGGTTAATACATGTAACATGGATTTTGGTTACACAACTCAAGGTGGAAAACAAAAACCCAATCAAAAACAGAAGCAGAGTACTTGAGTTAATATTTTTCCAAAGAACACATTCAGATGAGTAACAGGCAAGTGATAAAATTTCTCAACATTACTATTTATTACATAATTGTAAATCAAATCCACAATGAGGTGTCACTTCACAATTGTCTAATGGCTATTATCAAAAAATCTACAAATAGTAAGTGTTGGAGACGATATGGAGGTAAGAAATGTCTTATATACCCTTGGTAGGAATGTAAATTGGTACAACTTCTAAGGAAACATTATTCAGATTTCTTTAAAAACTAAAATTTATCTACCATAAGAGCCAGTAATAACTTTTCTAGGAAAAATCTGGGGAAAACACCCTAAATTCAGAAGAACCAATGTTCACAACAGCACTGTTTATAATATGCAAGACAGGGAACCAATGCAAAAGTCCACAGTAGACTATGGACTTAAGAAGATATGATATTTCTATAAATATGCAATGGAATATTTCTCAGCCATGAAAAAGTAAAACACATTGCTATTACAGCATCATGAAAGGACTTAGTAAATATTGTGCTTAGTGAAGTAACTTAAACAAAGACAAAAGAATATAATATAATTTATAAGTGGAATCTAAAGTATAACAATTATCTGTGTACATCTATTTATAGCTGTCTAATTATAGATGACAGATAGATAGAAGTATAGATACATACATACATGATAGATAGATACATAGATAGATAGATAGATAGATAGATAGATACATACATAGATAGATAGATAGATAGATAGATAGATAGATAGATAGATAGATAGAGACATGATGGAGAGGTAAAGAGATTAGATAGACAAGACTTAAGCAGACTCAAAAATATGGGAAAAA
This sequence comes from Vicugna pacos, assembly GCF_048564905.1. NCBI lineage: Eukaryota > Metazoa > Chordata > Mammalia > Artiodactyla > Camelidae > Vicugna > Vicugna pacos. The sequence goes on from NW_027328737.1 coordinate 2,048,295, forward strand.
ATTTATGTTTACCAAAGTTGAAGGGAAAGGGAATTTTATGGTAGGACATTGACAGACACAAAGTAGTATACAATAAGTAGAGAAGCAACAAGGATAATCTGTATAGATTAATGAATTATACACAATACCTTAAAATAATTGTATGTTACAGTTATGGTAATAATTCATAATGCAATATATCTACAAAGTGGTTTGAATCACTATGCTGTACATCTGAAAATACACAATATTATACATCTACTGTACTTCAATTAAAATTGAAACATATTGTGTATTTTTTATTTTTCCACTGATAGCATCTTCCACTAATATTGCTTAATTTTATGCTTTACTTTTTATGATTACTGTTTTAAATTATTTCTTTTACTCTTGTGAACATGATACCAGTTTGAAGTATCTATACTTATTGCCCCTGATTTCCTATTTTTCTCTCTTTATCCATATAGTAGAGTAGCATTTAAGAACATAACCAAAGAAACAGTTGCAACTTTCTCATGGTCTCTCCTGAGCATTTTGGACAATGCTTTACATATTTTTGCCATTTTATATTTCCTAGAAGACTTCTTTTCTACACCTCTTATAAGGTGTCCCGGTTTTGTTTTTTCATCTCATTCTGGATTTGTTTGCCTGTTAAAGACTTTACTTTCACATTATATCTAAGTGATAACTGTAAGTCTTATTGGGGGAGTGATTTCTTATTTCAGTAGTTTGAAAATACAATTTTATTTACCCTTGGTGTATGTTTTCTGCTCAGAAATCTACTGATAGCCTAATGGGGGTTCCTTTGTAGATTGTCATAAATTGTTTGGCTGAATTTAAAATATTACTCTGTCATTGACTTGCCAATTTGCATATGGTGTATCTTGAAGGAGGTCCCTTTGTCTTAAAGTTATTGGTCTTTTGTTGACTCACAGAATTGTATATCAGTTCCTTACAAAGTTTCGGGAAGTTATTGACTATTATTTCTTTAAATACCTAACAGCTGCCTTCTAACTGTCTTCTCCCTCCAGGATTCCACTCTAATGTGCATTTCCTGAGGAAGTTTCATGGCTACTGTCGAATTTCCTCACTTTTTAATATCTTGTATCTCTGCCCTCTCCTATCATTTTTAGATTTGTATTGACGAGTTTTCTATTCTCCCTTCCACCAAGACAGTCTACTTCCAATGCTTTCTGTTGCATTCTTCATCTCATTTAAGTTCTCCTTGTCCTCCAATAATATTTGTTTATTTTATAGTTTCAGTCTCTATGGTAATGTATTTCTTATCATAATTTATTTTATTCCTGAGCACACTAAACTGCTTTCTCAGTTTTGTTTTTTGGACTGAGTTTCTTTATGACACCTATTTGGATTCTCTATTAGTTATATGGCAATATACCATGACTTTTAAGTTTGTTTGCTGCAAGGTTGACATTGTGTGTGTGTGCGTGTGTGTCTGTGTTTGTGTCAGTGTCTGTGTGTGTCCATCTGTGTGTGTGTGCCCTATAATGTTACTGTAATTGGTCATGATCTTGATAAATTATTTCTCTGATGACACTTCATAACTGAATGGGAGTTGGAGTCCTTGCTTTTGTTTTCTGGTAGCTTGCGATGTTGCACAATTTTTGGTTTTACCTACCTGAGCTACCTCTGATAATATATCAAAATGGCACTTTCCAGTCGCTACTCTTTTGATAAAAGATGTGTTTCATTGTCACTACTTAGACTTCTCTGGTAGTTAATGCCACTGTTGTCGCTGGGATTGTGAACCCTTCCTTTTATCTGATATCTCTTGAGAATCAGTGTACACATTGAGGAAAGGTGTAAAGACAGGTGGGTATTTGGTATCAGGCAAGTGCCTTTGCCACGTTCAGTTTTGCAAGGTAACTTGTCTCCACCAATGTGAATGGGGAGTAGGGACAGTTTCATGAACGTCTGAGTGTCTGAAGGATGGAATTTCTCTCTCCATTGTGGCTCTCTCCTAGTTACCTGTGATCATGAGTACTCGTGTGGTGCAGTTGGAGACCGAATCTGTGTGAACCACTGAGAACCTGTTTCTACTGGGTTCTCTGAACTTGTGGACTCAGATATCCTATTCAGCGGGCCTTGGCTGCAGACACCAACTCTGCTCTTCCCTCAGTTCAACCTGTTTTGTGTGCTTTAGTCCACTGAACTTCATCTGTTCACATGCGTTCTGGAGTATTGTTTGTGTTGTGGTTATTTTTGTTCAGATGTGAACGTTTTACTGACTGTAGATGTAAAGGGAGAGACAAAAATAGTTTCAACTTATGTCACATTTAAAAGTATATAGTTTTTCAACTAAAAGCTTAAATTCTAATTAGGAAATTATAACACTAAAGAAAATAAATAAATCACTTCCCTTAATATCATAGTACTACAAAATATTTTGAATTTCCTGGGTTCTTTTCTTCAATGTTTTACCCACCTACATGCACATTTTACTAAAATATACCCCTATAATCTCTTTAAAATCAATTAAATTATTAAAATATTTCCCTGTGCTCTAAATATAGCACTTTTTTTCTCTAATTTATTAATTGTAGCTTCAACATTTCTGTCTTCTCCATCCTTCTACCCTTTCCCCACATGAAACCACTACTTGGTACACTACACATATATATCTGATTCTTTTTTTGTTTTTTAATGATTATTTCTCTTATATCATTATTTTCCCAATTTAAGTGTCAACGTAGAGTGTTTTTCCCTGTATGACTTATTTTCCTATGTGCAACACCCTCTGGGTCCAGTCACATTGTTCCAAATGGCAGAATTTTACTATTTAATATACAATGAATAATTATTTATTTTGTTATCTATATCCCACATCTATTTCAGCCAATCATCTGTTGATGGGCTGTTGAGTTGTGCTTCTACCCTTGGCAACTATAAATGCTGATGTTAAGAACATTGGGGTAATATATACTTTAAGTTAATTTTTTTCATTTTTTTTCAGATTTATACTGAAAACTGGAATTGCTGCAACATATAATGCTTCTATTTCTAGTTTTCTGAGCACTGTCCACACTTTAATAATAGTGGATGCATCAATTTATATTTCCAACAACAGTGTACCTGGGTTCCTTCTTATTGACATTCTGATTAATGTTTGTCATTTGTAGACTTTTTGTTAATAGCCATTTTGGTTGCTGTAAGATTATATTTCATTCTGGTATTTTTATATGTTTTCCTAATGAATAGCAACGTTATGTTTCTTTTTATGTGCATGAATATCATCCACATTTCTGTTTTTGAAAAGTTCCCATGAAGATTCTTCAACTGTTTTTAGTTGGGGTCTTTATTTTTTAAATATTGTGTCTGATATGCTATATATATATTATGGATATTAACATCTTGTTGGTGTCATTGTTTGAAATTTTTCCTTCTATTCTGTCTGGTATCTTATGTCTTCTTGAAGGTTTCCTTTGCTCTGCAAAAGGTTTTCAACTTCACACTTATACAAGAAATAGAATCCCTGTATCGCATAGTACATTGATTTTTCCTCAGTAAACTAAAAACTCTAATTGTTAATTTTCCTTTTATTTTGATTTGGAGACAGATCAAGAATAAACATTGCTATGATTTATCTCAAAGTCAGTTCTGCTCCTGTTCTCAGTCAGAAATATTATAGTTTCAGGCTTTACATTTAGGAAATTAATCCATTTTTTCACATTTTTTATACTATGGAAAGAAGTGTTTTTATATCTTCCTTTTACAAGAACTGTCCTTTTTTCTCAGAACTACTTATTGAAGAGACTGCCTTTTTTCCATTGTATACTCTTGCCTCCTTCTTTGTAGACTAATTGACCATAAGTGTGTGGGTATATTTTTGGACTGTTTATTTTGTTCCATTGATTTATGTGTTTCTTAAGTGCCATATTTTGATGTATTGATTACTGTAGCTTTGTAGCATGTTCTAAACTCAGGGAGGGTAATACCCACAACTATGTTTATTTTTCAAAATAATTTTAGAAACTTTGGTTCTTTTAGATGTATGTATAAATTTCAATATTTTTCTTCTTGTTTTGTGAAGAAACTTATGGATTCTGTCAAAATAGAAATTTACTAAAAGAAAAAACCTGAGAAAAATACTAAAGTGAGGAGGATAAATCATACAATATTAACAACAAATGGATTGCTGTATAAATCAAAGAAAAAATTTATCAAGAATTATGACAACAAAAACAAAATCCATTAGGTAATACAGAAGCAGTATTAATAGGGATGCTTATAGCAAAATAATCCCACTTATACAAATAAGAAACATCTCTCTCTTCTAACATATTCTTACAACCAAAATATGTAGCAAAATAATAAGAAAAACATTTTAGTAGAAGGAAAAACAGCTGAAGGGACAGAACATAATTAAATAAAATAAGGATTAAAAATATAAACATTTAATTAAACTAAATAATGGTTTTTGAAAGATAAATAAAGTTGAAAAACTTTAACCACATACATGAGCAAAAAAGAGTTACAAATTAATTAGCTCAGAAATAAATGAGAAGATACAGCTTATATCAAAGAAATACAAAGCAGCATAAGATGATACAACAAATTATATGCCAATAAAATGGAAATCCTAGAAGAAATGGACAACTTCTTAGAAAGATTTAATCTCCAGAATGGAATGAGAAAGATAATATGAACAGATTATCACTAATGAAGTTGAATAAGTATTTAAAAAAATTTCCCAAGAAACAAAATTCCAGGCTTAGACAGCTTCACAGGTGATTTCTGCCAAACACTTAGAGAAGAGCCATCACCTATACTTCTCAGAGATTTCCAAAAATTTCAAGGGGAAGGGAGGCTTTCTACCCCACATTTCTTTATCACACTACTACTAAAACTGGAACAAATACCTCAAAAATTACAGGTTAACTACTACTGGTAAGCATACATGCAAAAGTCACCACTAAATTGTTAGCAAATCCAACAATACATTAAGAGGATTATACATTATGATTAAGTCCATTATATTCCAGGGATGCAAAATGATTCAATACCACAATTTAACCAGTATGATAAACCACACAAACAACCTGAAGAATAAAAGTTATATGGTCACCTCAATAGGGTCATAAATTATTTTGACAAATTCAATATCTATTTATGAATATTTTTCTCCTCAAAGTGGGCATGAGGAAACATACCTCAACACAGTTAAGGTCATATATGACAAGAACTCAGCTAACATTACACTCACTGATTAAAAGCTGAAAGCATTTCCAATAAGAGCAGGAAGAAGGCAAGAATGTTCAATCTTACCACTTTTATTCAGTATAGTCTGGAAATTCAAGCCATAGCTATTCAAAATAAAAGTAAATGAAATATTGCTAATTAAGAAAAGGAGTAAAAGTATCTGTTTGCAGATGACATACTTTAAAAAGAAATCCTAAAAATGGTGCCACAATACTACTAGGGCTTATCAATGCATTTGGTAAAATTTCCGAATATAAAATTATCATACAGAAATCTTGTGTTTCTACACACTAACAAGAAGCTAACTGATACAGAAAGTGAGGGAACTGTCTCAATTATAGTTGAATTACAAAAAATTTAAGAAATCTATCCAACCAAGGAGGTAAAAGACCTGTACTCAGAAAACTATAAAATATTTATAAGAGAAATTGAAGATTATGCAAACAGATGAAAGGATATACTGTGTTCGTAGATGAGGAAAAAATTATTGTTTAAATGACACTATTAGTCAACAAAATACACAAATAAAATTCATTGCTTATCAAAATTCCAAGGGCATTTTCAGACCCTTACAAAAAATAATTGTAAAATTTACATGTAAATACAAAAGAAATGAAATCACTAAAAAAAATGATAGGAAATAAAAGAAACTAAAAAGAGAAATAACTTTAACAAAGAACAAAGAGGATGTATCACTGTCCCTGATTTAAAATATAATACAAAGCTACAGTTTTAAAAAGAATATGTTACTGGCACAGAACAAATAGAATAATGGAACAAAACAGAATGCCTGAAAATTAAATCAGACAGTTATGGTTATTAAGCTCATTACAAAAAATGAATAAAAAGTGGGGGAAAGGTTACCACACGGCGCATGCAACCGATCAACATCAATAACCATCGGAAAAATGCAAGTCCAAAACACAATGAGGTTTTATGTCACTCCTGTCAGAATGACTATAATCAAAAAGATAACAAACATAACTGTTGGTTAGGATGTAAGAAAAACAATACTGATGCACTGCTGGAGTGAATGTAAATATGAGATGTCGTGGGAAACAACATGGAGCTTTATCTAAAAATTAAAACTAAAACATTATCCAATATATATATATATCGGGATACTAATTCCAAGAAAATAAAAACACTAATTATAAAAGATAAATTCAACCCTATATTCACTGCAGCATTCTCCACAATAGACAGGATATAGAAGCAAAGTAATTGTTCATCAAATGATGATGGATAAATAAGATGTGTGTTTATAGTATATATATCTACCTATCTTAAGTACAGATTTATCTATCTATCTATCTATATATATATGCACACACACACATAAAATTACAATGGGTTATTACTCAGCTCTAAAAAGAATAAGTTCTTGCCATTTGCAACAAATGGTTTGGACAAGTGAGTAATATGCTAAGTGAAATAATTCAGAGAGAGAGTGACAAATGCTGAATGATTTTACTCATATTAGGAATTTAAAACAAATGAAAATAAAAACACAGAAATGGAATTATAGAAATAGAAAGAAACAGGTTGTTCACAAGAAGGAGTGAAATGCGGTGAGGAAAAGAAAAATGAGAAAATTAAGAGAGAAAGTTTTCCAGTTGAAAATTAAATTAGTCAGGGACAAGGAATTTACTGTATGGGGAATAGCCAATAATTATTAAATATCTTTAAATAGCAACATATCATATCTAGATATATTCTGGTGATCAATTTGAAATGTATTATAAACAGCAAACAGTATGTTGTGTAAGAGAAACTAACACAGTGTTATAGAAAAATGTACACTTCAAAAACAAACAAACATATATATAGAAAAAAGTTAGATTTGTAGTTAGCAGAGGCACGGGTTGGGAAAGGAGAATTTGATTAATGTGCTCAAAAGCTACAAACCTCCACCTGTAAAATAATCGTGTTCTAGGGATTACCCATAGTAACATGAAAATTAAAATTAATACTGCTTTATGTTCTATATCAATGTTATTAAGAGAGTAGACCTTAATGTTTCTCATCACAACCAAAAGACAAATTGTATTTCTTTACAATTTTATCTAGATGAGATAATGAATTCTCCCTAAAGTTGCTATGATATTTATTTCATGATACTTGTAAATCAAATCACTATCCTGTGCACCTAAACTTACACAATGTTTTATGCCAATTATAACTCCATAAAAGTGGAAGAAAAAATGGAAAGTCAATGTTCACTTTTTTCCACGTCATTTATCATGATTGTTTTTCAGCAAGTAAACTTGAGTCATGATATACTTATCCTAGGTAAAGATACTAATAAATAAGTGATTCTAATAAATTATACTTAAAGATACCAATAAAATGACTGTTTTAACATGCTTTAAACTTTCTTCATGTTAACAGCCCACTGCTTCTCTGGAATCAAAATTTTACTTTGTGTATTCACCTGAGATAAGGGAATGGATACAAGTGTTAACCCTGGCTGCTTTTGCTGTGAGTTTTAAAGTTTACTATCGCAGACCAAATGTCTCATCTCCACGAGAAATTCTGTAAGAAATGAACATGCTAGGTTGCTAGAAATCTCAGCATGGTAAAATCTCAGAACTCCTACAAGTCTTAACTGTTTTGCAATGGGAATGCAATAGTGACAAAGACTTGATTTTGGATAACAATGTGCTGTTTTCTCATGGTTGCATTATGGGATGTGAGGATAATCCCTCAGACCCACAACAAACATCCTCGCTCAAGTGCTGGGCAAAGAACTGTAAAGTTTCTGCATTTTTAGCACTGAGGACTGCTTTCAAAATGATGACTATTCTTACTGTAATCCTGGTAGTCCAAGGAAAGAAAGGTTATTGCAATTTGTAGCTTAAAGGGAATAAATCAGCGGTTCAGTCTCTATAAATTAGTCATGGGGTGTTCAAAGACAAAATAAGATTTGTCAACAATGAGAATTAGAAGAAAAAAGAAATTGGACATAAGCATAAATTAAAAAGGAGAGACAGCCCTTTGCTGGGCTCTGGGGACTGGAGAATGTATATGCCTCTGTCAAATTCAAGGATTCAGTGGCTTGGCCCTGGCATTAGCTAGGGATTCGATGAACAGGTAACAGTAAGGATAATGGGAGAAATATAATCTACCTCTCCCTGATCAGAAGAAAATCTGGTGGCTCAATGAAATTTTTAATTCACAGGGATTCTATCAAATGCAGAGGAATAATTCACTGCTGACTCAACTAAGACAAACTTAGTTACTAGTTAACTATCCATCTTCACACACACACACAGTGGCAGACAGATTTTGTAGTATTTAGTGGGAAGAATTCAGTGGGCAGAGCTCAGAGAATAGTTTTCAAGCACCAGCCAAATTTTGTACGTTTGCCAATAGTCTAGGATTTCCCACGTAGAAAACTACAGATGGACAAACAATATACTTCTTTAGGATTTCTAATTTTGAAAGTAAATGGTAGCTTTTAACTTATCAGTATAGAACCTTGTTATGATGATCACAGTAAGACCCACTGTGTGATAATAGAGCTGGGAACTAGCTGCTGAACCAGCCCATCTGAACCCCAGACTGCTAATGTAGGCAACAAAATAGTCACCATCATAGTTGAGCTGACAAATTTTAAAGCCTGATGTTTCTGTTTTAGGAAAAACCACTGATGTCCAGACCCATATCTCCTGCTGCAAGTGGGCGCTTTTCTTCTCTTGATAAAGTTTATACTGTTGGGATGTTGCTAGAGTTCACCATGGCCAATTTTACCATTCTCCAGATTATCAAAGTCTTTCTTCACAAATGGTGACATATTTACAGGACACAATGTTGCCATTCCAGTCTTATCAGCTGACACTGGCTGCATGATTGTGAGCAGAAGCCTTAGGCTACCTGACCTTCTCTAAAATTTTCCACCATTTCAGGGCATTTCACATTCTGAAAATGCTTCACCTTTTATTTTAAATTAATGGGAAATAAAGTCCTCCATGAATATTTATATTTCCTACTATCTGCAGAAATTTGGTATTCTTGCAGTTGGACAAATTTTTAATTCTACCACCCTCACCTCTATTTAGTCCACACATTTTAGATTGCAATTTGGTTACTGAAAACGACCACCCCAACCAAGGGTCTAGTACCTCTTAGATACTTACTGTGTGAAGGTTAGAAAGGGAACAATTTATATGGGGTGTATAATCCTACATTAAATGTTTGCAATGACACTCTCTTTTCTGGTTAAAGCTCTGATTCTAAGAAGTAAATTAATTAGAAGGCAGTATAGATATTGGTATGGGGAAGAGAATCAGCTATTTTTGAGTGGGTGGGTGATGAAGAGACAGGAAAAAATCCAGCAAATTAGAATGGAATGCCTTACACCTCTGGCAGGCATGGATTAAGAAGAAAATAATAACTTGTCTCCTGTACCTACCTCCAATTACTGTCTTGTGTGACTAGTCCTTGGACTATGAAAAGAGCTAGTTTGTGGTGAAGAGTAAGGACCATAACAAAATAGTTGGAAAACCATGAGAATTTTCTTGTTTCAAGAAAGTGGATTTGCTTAAAGTCAACATATATTTTTCATTCACTAAATAATATAATGCATCCTGTGGCATGTTCTGTGCTTACTGTGCTGGTATCCAAGTTAGACAAGGAAAGGGGGATAGACAGAAAACTTCTGAAGGAGGTAGTTTCTGTACTGAGACTGGGAAAATTAAAGTAGGTAAAAGGAGGACACCTTAAGTCCAAGGATGAGCTGGAGCAAAAGTTGTGAGTTTGGAGCTAACATTTTTCACGAGCATTTGCCTGGATGTATCTCCAAATACAGTGAAACATAAAGATATGCCAAGGTAATCAGAAACCAGATCTATAAAAAAAGAGTAAACGATGTTGAGTTTGTGGGCTTAGAGTTGGAAAGGCATTAAGTGCCACCCTGAAGACGTAAGCTTGTCTTTGGCTGGAACACAAAAGCAACATAAAGTATTGACTAAAAAATATAGCGTAGACTCTTCAGGGCAGGAAATGAAAGCACCAGTTGGAATGCTTTGAGAACAGCACAAAGACCATAGATAAAATTACTTTTGAAATTCTTCCACATGCTGAATGTGCCATATGAGACTACACCATATGACCATTTTGATACCAGTAATGACATAAAAGAGACCATGATCGCTGGACAGATTCCTGCATTTATATCCTGTTCAAACCAACCCTAACTTAACACTTTTAATACTTTCTAGGATGAACCAGGAACCACTTAGTACTTTTCCATCTGTCTATGTTTGTCCTTTTCCAAATTCTTCCATTTTCTCTTCTTCCTTACAAGAAATTATTTAAATTTACACCCATATTGTTCCATCAAATGATCATGTCAATCAAATATCTCTATTTTTCTTTAAATGGTAACTTATACTCCTGTATATCTCTTTACTCTATTCTAAAAATTATAAGGAAAATACAAGTACACGTCTATGTTTATTGTTCAAATAAGAAAATTGCAGATATTTGTCAACATTTGCCAACATCAATATTAATCTTTGTTATCCTGCATAATCTGGTAGTCCTCTGGTAAATCAGTTGTAATTAGGATGACGTTCATAAACTGAAGACGGCTGATAAGTTGGCATTGAAAGAGAGGTAGCTGATGTATCAGCTATCACTGTCACTGGAAACCGTGGGTTGCTCCTTGGTTGAAGTTTAGAAAAACGACCTTCATTGGTAGATATGTTGTGATATCTATTTGGGAAAGTAGAAGGCTCCACCATCAGTCCAAATAATAGCTCTCTGTGGGAGACAAGATGCTGTACTGAGAAGTAGAAGTTATAATTGTAATGAAGTTCACAACACGGCCATTTGCTTCAGTGTAGCTGCTTTGAGAGTGCCCGTGGACAGTGGTCAACTGATTTAAAACAGCACGTTGATCCACTGCAATTTGTTTTGGTGGTCTAAATGACATTGATTATGGAGGATAAAAATCACCTCTGATCCGGGTTGTTGTGTCACCAATTATTTGTCTAGTAGAGGGCTTCCTTATTAGAGGCATGTTTAAATTTGCAGAAAGTAAAAATTCACTTTCTCCACTAGTGTCAGCCACAAAATCAGAATTATGAATATGCACATTACCTCCTGCTTTAAAGTGCTTCTTTTTGAAATCTTCAGCCAATGAAGCCACCAGAGAGGCATTTTTATTCCCAACTCTTCTTTTTATTCTAACTAAATGCTGGTGACAGACTTGTTTAAGATTTCAATTATGGCAGAACTGCAGCTGCAACCAATGGAGAAAGATTTTAGTAATATTTTAAAAGAAAATACAAGACTACAATAAGCCTATCCTATAAAACCTCAGATTTCATGTTGATTATGCAAAGATAATATCATTAAAATATGAACATTGCTGACAATATTTTGAAATTATTTATTTGTAATATACACATTTAAATAGTATATCATCAAATTTAATAAGTTAGTATTTGCAGTAATGGTGAAAGCCACTTTTTAAAAGCAGCTTTAATACGTTTATTTAGTTTTCTGGTAAGATTCATAGTTGCTAGGAACATTTCTCATAATCTTGAATACTTAAGGCACTGTCCTCATTTTTAGAAAAAGTAAAGAATATTAGCCTTTGTAGTTTTATACAATTTTCAAAATCTAGCTTTACATTTATATTACCATAGGTTGATGTACAAAATAAAATTTTATATATGTTACCAAGTAGTAACTACAATTACTGAATACCTTGCTTAAAACAGACTTTTTTCCTTCTGCCAGAAAGTCAGCAGGAGAAACAGATCTTTGAATATTCTGCCGCACTTCAGTAAACACATAAATGCTAAGCTGTCTAACTAAACTTTACATACTTCCAGATTCAAATATTCTGAAAGGCGCCCTTCTTTCCAAAACTTCCTTCTTAAAGACATCTTCATCAATCACTATCAAAGTTCCATTATCATCCCACGAGATAGATTTTTATTGGTCACTCCCAGACATTTTCCAGAGTTTTCTTGGAAATGTCAGAGAACGAAAATCATTATCTTCATCTGGTTCCAAGACACAATGTGTGTAACATGGTCTTTTTATCAAGGATTTTTCAGACAAAGTCTGAAAAGCATTTTCTTCAATCATACACCTCAAGTCCAAGTCCCCAGAGAATGTTTGATCACACGATAGAGATCTACCGGGGTTTCCTGAATCAGTTGGTCCATCTTTAGGAGGCACATCTTGAATTTCTGAAGAAATATGTGTCATCTCAAATAACATTTCCTACAGCTACTTTTCTAATCTGCATGATTTTGAGCAGTGCAGCTTCAAATGCTGCTTAAGCAGGCCTGCACAGTTAAACTTCTAGGCCATCAAAATGGTTCTCTACCTGAGTAGCTGTCACGTCACAAAACGACTGGTCTCCCAGCAACTCAAGTGTAACATTCAGCCAGTGTTCCCTTCTCATTCATCCAGTTAAAATGAAACATATAGGATGCTTATTTTTATACTGTGATCTGCAAATATTATCCCCAAAAATCTTTTTAAATAATTTAATTTTGGGGACTATGAAATAAAATCAGTCTCCATACTTTTGTACACAAATTTATACAAAATTGGTGAAGTATAAATAATGCAATAAATATATAAAATAATTTTAAAGTTATGAAATTTAAAGTGAAATTTGTTTAAAACCTGTACAGAAAATGTATATCTATTTCAATATCATTTGTATTTAAAGTGAAATATAATTTGATTTGGAAATGGAAGTTGGTATTTATCTCTGTACTTTAAAATAAGTAGCTCTATATTCAAAATATGAGAAGAATAAATATCAGCTTATTTGTTATGCTTATAAATAAATGGCAAATATTTATAACATAAAACTAGATTAAAATTATGAATCAAATGTAAGAAAGCCCAAAGTGGGGAATTTTTGATTTAAATTGTAATTCAGTGCTATAAGTAAAACAAATGTAATTTAACATTCTACCATAAAAATTAGAAGAGAGACAATCTTATTGCATATTTACAAATGTTTATTTTTGCCATTCTTTCTGTCAGAGGTTTTTCAGTCCCAAGAAGGAAAAAATTTTCTTGTCATCGTTATAATCCATACTCTTGTGGCTTCTGTTATGTGTTCCAAAATGATGTTGATAAATACACTTATGCACAAGACACTGGATTCAATAAGCAGTGCCTCCATTAAGGGGCAAATGAACAATGAAAAAAACAAAGATATAACAGTATATGTGGTTTGGGGTGGAAAATACAAGTTAATGCATTTTAGGAAGCAATATATTTCTCAGTCCTGAAATTTTTGGCATTGTTTATATAATACAGCATTTTAAGGCAAGTGATTTGTTCACTAATTGAAAATATTACCTATGTCCTGTAACAGTATACATAAGTAAATCCAGTTCTATCAAAATTTATATTATTTATTTAGAAATAAATTCCATTAAACTTAAGCCAAATTAAAAATGAGAGATAAAATTTTTAAATAAATAAATGTACCCTCAAGCTACAATGTAAATTTTTCCATCACTATCTGTAAATTTCATTCTAAATAAATATTAGCAACCTGAATTCATGGCATATTATAAGTATTATCAACTATAGGTATGTTGGATTTAGTCCTGATTCATAAATATTATTTAACATATGCAAATTAAAATATGTGATAACATCCCTTAAAAAGCAAAGAATTGAAAAATAACACTCTCAAAAAATGTAGGAATATTATTAAAATATGTGATCTTAACTTTTTTATAAAAATATTTTTACAAATTCACTGTAGATAGAATGTAACTAAACATAATATAAGCCATTTATGAAAAACCCATGACTAACATCAAGTTCAATTTTAACATACAGGAAGGTTTTCCTCTGGTCCAGTAATAAGAAAAATTAGCTCATTTTCACAAGTCCTAAATTACACTACTAGAAGTCCTAGCCAGAACATCTAGTCAAGAAAAAATATAAAATGTATCCAACTTGTAAAAAAGCAGTAAAGTATTTACAGTTGCCATAATTATACATGGATAGAAAGCTCCATAGACTCATCCAGTGACTGTTAGAAATAATGAACAAACTTAGTAAACTTCCAGAATACAAAATTGATAAAAAAACTATCCATTGCATTTTTATATATTAACAACCCATAATCAGAAAGAGAAACTTGGAAAATTATTACATGTAAATTTATACCATAAGGAATAAAACAGGAATATATTTTGTAAGTGAAATAAAAGATCTAAACATAGATCAATAAATTACAGGTGCAAGAAATATAAGAAAATAAATTAAATAGAAATATATTCGGTGCTCATGGATTGTACACAATGTGAGGAAATATTGTAATCTATCTTTTCAAAGTTCAGGCTCCCTAGTAACTAATTACTTAGGAGAATGTCTTTTCTTCATTTTATACTCTAGCTTTCTTTTTCATGGGTTAATTGATCATAAGAGTGAGGGATTATATCTGGTTTCTCTATTCTCTTCTCTTGATTGGTGTCTGTTTTTAAGCCAGTATCATGTTGTTTTAATTACTAAAGTTTTGAAGGACTGTATAACATCAGAGGAATTTACACCATTACATTTAATACTTTTTTTCAAGATTATTTTGGCAACTCATGTTCTTTGTGGTTACATATAAATTTTGAAATTATTTGTTCTATTTAATCAAAAATCTCATAGGTATTTTGACATGGATCACACTAAATGTAGATTCCCTTTGGTTGAATGGTTGTGTTAACCACATAGTTTCACATAATTAACATAAGAGATCTGTTCATTTCTTTGGATCAGTTAAATTTTCCTTCACCAATGTTTTCTGTTTTTTAACATATAGGTTTTTACCTTATTTGTTAACTTCATTTCTAGGTGTTCTTTATACATATATATAATTTTATACATAATAGTTGTAAACTCGTTTCCTACACAAATACAGCAGGCAGAAGGCAGTGGTAAGGCATATTAAAAGTCCTGAATGAAAGAAGTCTGTAATCTAAGATACATTATCAAGCAAGGCTCTCTTTGAGAATAGAAGGAGAGATAAATAACTTCCACACAAAAAATGTTAAAAGAATTTAGCAAGAGAAAAAGAAATAATGAAAGATCTACTCTAAAAAAAAAGAAGCAGGGTGCTATACAAAAGAGAAAGGAATAATTAGAAAGGCAATATATACAATGAATTACAACAAAATAAATATGATGTTGTAAAACTGGACATCAAAATTTTTAAGGGTCACAGAGTGAAACAGAACAATACAGAGTATTTTCTTCTTATTTGTCTTCTCTATAGGATGGGTATGAGTTTGTATTCTTATAAGATAAAATAAACAGATATAGTACGGTTAAATATAAATACAAAACAAGGTAACCAAAAGTCAAAAGCTTACAATGAAGTCACAAAGCCAAAACGAAGCAAAGATAATAAAAGAAAACTTATCAAGCCACAAAAAGGAAAAGAAATGAACAAAAGGAAATACCAAATCAACTGGAAAATGAAGTTCAAAATAGAAATAAACACCAGTCTATCAATAATTATCACAAATGTAAATGGATTTAGTGCTTCAGTCAAAAATATACATTGTCTGATGGGATAATATAAAAAAAACCCTGCATTATGAAGCATACAAGAGACCCATTTGTAAGAGGAAAACACATCAATTGAAAGTCAGAAGTTGGAAGAATATATTCCATGCAAATGCACATGACAAGAAAGCAGGACTAGCAGTACTGACTTCACACATAATAGACTTTACAAGAAAGGCCATAGAGAAAGATAAACAAGGACATGATATAATGATTAAAGGAGCAATACAAAATGAGGTTTTTATACACATTAAGATATATGAACTCAAAATTGGAGCACCTAAATACAAAAATCAAATACTAATAGATAAAAAGAGAGAAATCGCTCGGAACACAATCACAGTAGGAGACTATAACACCCCATTACCATCACTGGACTGGTCTTTCACACAGAAAATTAATAAGGGAACAAAGTTAATAAAAGACATGATAAAATAATTGGAGATGCTTGATACTTCCAAAACAGTACTTCTCCCAAAAACAGAATATACATTCTTTTCCAGTGCACATGGAATATTTTCAAGGAAAGATTATAAACTCAGGCACAGAAGAAGCCTCAACAAATTTAAGAAGATAAAAATTATTTCAAGCAACATTTCTGAGTAGAATACCATGAAACTAAAAATCAAACACAGAAAAATTGGGAGAAAAAATGGCAGCATCCAGATTAAAAAACATGGTACTATAACAAAGGGGGGAGTTGATGAATTAAAAGAAGAAATTAAAAAATATCTTGAGATATATGACAAAACACTACACAAAGTCTATGGAATACAGTTAAAGCAGTCTAAAAAGGGAAGTTCATATTGACAAAGCCCTCCTCAAAGTAGAAGAACTATTTCAAAAAAATAATCTAACGTTCTATGTAAACTAATCATGAAAAGAAGAGAAAACAAAACCAACAGCCAGCAGAAAGCGGGAAAAAATAAAGATCAAGGAGGAAAGAATTGAAATAAAGATTAAGAAATAGAAAAAATAAATCAAACTCTTTTTTGAAATTTTAAACAAAATTGACAAATCTCTAGACAGGATCACCAACAAGAAAAAAGAGAGAACACAAATAATATAGGAAATGAAAATGGAGAAACTACAAGAGTACAACAAATTTACAAAATATCATTAGGGAATACCATGAGGAACTATATGGAAACATACTGGATAACCAGGAAGAAATGGAGAAGTTTTTGGAAACATTCAGCCCACCAATATTGCATCAAAAGGAAATTAATGATTTGAACAATCATATCACAAGAAATGGAATAGAATTAACAGTAAAAAAAAAATCTCTGTAAACAAAATTCAGACCCTAATAGCTTCACTGGGGAATTTGACCAAACATACAAAGAAAAATCCATACTAATCCTCCTCAAAGTCTTCCAAAAGATTGATATGGAGAGAGAGCTCCCAATCTCACACCATAAGGCCAAAATTAACCTGATACCAAACCAGACAAAGACACTACCCCAAAATGAAAACTATAGGCCAATATAATTCATAAACATAGATGTAAAAGTCCTTAAGATATTATTAACAAACAGAATCCAACATCATGTAAAAAAAAGGTAATGCACCATTGTCATGTTAGGTTCATCCCAGGAACACAAGGATGGTTTCACTTATGCAAATCAATCAATCAATTGTGATACACCATATCAACAAAAGAGAAGACAAAAACGATATGATCATCTCAGTAGATGCAGAGAAAGCATTTGATAAAAATTAACACCTATTTGCAATAAAAGTTCTTATCACAGTGGGCATAGAGTGACCATATCTCAACATAATGAAAGCTATTTATGACAAATTTATAACCAGCAAAATACTCAATGTTGAAACACTGAAACCCTTCCCACAAAAACCTGAGACAAGACAAGGATGCCCATTCTCACAATTTCAATTCAATATAGTCTTGGAATTCCTAGCCACAACGATCAGGCTAGGAAAAGAAATAAAGCTATTCAGACTGGAAAAGAAGAAGTAAAATTGTCACGATATGCAGAGATGACACTATATACAGAAAAATGTAAAAGCTTCACAAAAAAATTACTTAGGCTAAAAAAGGAACTGGGCAAGTTAGTCAGAATAATCTATGAAAACCAATTACATTTCTTTACTCTACCATTGAATCAACAGGATAACAAATTATAGAAACAACCCCTTTTATAACTGCACCCAAAACTACAAAATGCTTAAGAATACTGTGACCAAGGTGGTGAAAGACTTATACTTGGAGAACAAGAAAAAAATCATTGAGGAAATCAAGAAAGATTTGAAGAATTGAAAAGATACCCAATGGTCTCGTAGTGGAAGAAATAATATTATTAAAATGGCCATACTGCCCAAGACAATCCACAGAATTTAACTGAGTTCCTATCAAATTATGCAAAACATTTCTTTTTATTACTGAAAGAAATTATCATAAGATTTATATAGAATCAAAAAAGATCCATAATTTCCAAAACTATATTTAAGACAAAGAAAGAGGCTGGAGTAATAACCCGCCTGGTCTCCATAAACTATTGCAGAGCTACAAAAATCAAAATGACATGATATTGGTACAGAAACAGGCACATGGGCCAATGGAACAGAATAGAGAGCCTAGGAATAATACTAAAGGCCTACGTTGAATTAATCTTTGACACAGTAGCCAAGAATATGACAGAGAAAAGAACATCTCTTCACCAACTGGTTTTGGGAAAACTGGATAGCAGCATCAGAGCAATGGAGTTAGTACAATCCTTCATTCCATACACAAGAATAAACTCAAAATGGCTTGAAGACTTAAATGTAAGGCAAGACACGGTAAATCTCCTAGAAGAAAATATTGGCAAAACACTCTGAGATAAATCTCAGCAATGATTTCTTAGAATAGACTACCCAGGTAAGGGATGTAAGAGCAAAATTTATAAATAGGACCTAATTAAACTTATAAGCTTTTGCACAGCAAATGGAACCATAAACAAAGGAAAATGACAACCTACAGTATTAAAGAAAATATTTAGAAGTGATACAACTGACAAAGACTAAATTTCCAAAATATAAAGATTTCATACAACCTAGTAATAATAAAAAAAAAGAAACTCAATCTGAAAATGGGCAGAAGCCCTAAAAAAGCATTTCTCCAATAGAGACGTACAAATGTCACACAGATATATGAAAAAAAAAATTGCTCACTCTCATTATCAGAGAAGTGCAATTCAAAACTATAATGAAGTATCACTTCCCAATATTCACAATGGCCATCATTCAAAAGTTCACAAACAATAAATGCTGGGGAAGCTGCGGAGAAAGGGAGCCCTCCTGCACTGTTGTTAGGAATGTAGATTCGAGCAGTCACTTTGGAAAACAGGATGGGGATTCCTTTAAAGTATAAAAATAAACTTAACAAATGATCCAACAATCCCACTTCTGGGTATATACGAAAGGGAACCATATTTCAAAAAGACACCTTCACCCCAATGTTCTTAGCAGTGCTATATACAACAGCCATGACATGGAAGCAAATTAACTGTCAAACAACAGATGAGAGTATGCAGAATTTATGCTGTATTTACACAATGGAATATATTCTGCAATAAAAAATGATAAAACAATGACATTTGCAGCAAAATGTATGTCCCCAAAAAGTGTCATTCTAATTGAAGATAGCCAGAAAGAGAAGGAAAAATAATACATGACATGACATATGTAGAATCTTAAAAAATAATTTGGATGTGAACACTATGATTTCATCTACAAAACTGAAACACACTTGCAGAACTACTTAATAATCTTATGGTTACTGCAGAAATGGACTGGTAGAGGATATGTTTGGGAGCTGTAGATTTATAAATGTCATCCACTATATATAAAAATAAATGTTTTCAAAATTTCTTTTGCATAACACAGGGCAGTAAGTCAAATACCGTGAAGTAACGTTAAAAAGGCACAGAAATATATGCATTTACGGGGACACTGTGCTAAACACCTCAGATTGACACATTGTAAATGGCATACTTCAATGATAAATAAATGAATAAATATTCAAATAAGTAAATAAATAAATAAATAAAGTAAATGAATAATATTTAATAATAAAGGAAATACAAAGATTCACACTATTTAAATTTACACATCAAAAATCTAGGAAAAGCAGAAAGAATAAAGAAGAAAATTGAATAAATTAGAGCAAGGCAAATAACAAGACAAACAATTGAAAAGATAAGAAAAATTACACCTAAGTTTGTTTCTTTTCAACATAAAGTGGACAAAAGTTTAGGTTGGCTAAGAAAATAAAGACTCAAATAAAATTTGAAATAAAAGAGCAGATATTACCACTAAAGTTGCAGAGATGCAAAGCATCATAAGAAATTACCACTAGCCAATGATATGAATGACCTAGAACAAAAGATAGATTCCCAGAAACATATGTCTTCCAACACTGAATCAAGAAGAAATTAGAAAGTTAAATTCTGCAAAAGTGTGTATGAGAAAATCAGTAATCCAAACCTCTCAAACCAGAAAAAATTTACAAGATGACTTTAATGGTGAATCCTGTCATACATTAGAAGTAAATTTTTCACCAATTCTTCCCCAAAACTTTCAAGAATTTGAAGGGGGTGAAAGATTCCAAAGTTGTTTTATGATGCTAGCTTTATTTGCATAACAAAGCTAAAAACGACATGAAATGAAAAACATAGAACATTATCCCTGATGAACATATGTGCCAAAATTCTCAACAAAACACAAGCAAAATGAATTCAACAACACATTTAAAGTATCATACACATACATGTGTAAAGGGATTTATCCCTGGGTTTAAGGATACGTCAAAATATTCAAATCAATACGGTGACATCCCACACTAATAGAATGAGAAACAAAACTCACATAATCATTTGAATAGGTGCAGAAAGAACATTATATATAATGCAACATCATTTTAAGGTACTCCCAACAAATTAAATTAACCCTGTCAGTGGCACGATACCATATACACACAAACACTGTGTGGAGAGAAGCGAAGCAATTCACAGTTTATTGATTCTTACAAAAAAGATTTATATATGACATGCACAATGCCTCACATATCATCTAAGTTATAACAATGTTAATAATCTTAAACTATTTATGTCCCCATGCTCCTAAAGTAAGCACAGGATGTTAAATGATCAAGGATTTTTTTAAAGTTCATCACGGAACTTCAGTAAGTAGCCCATCTCTTATCCAGCTGGCTGTGCCTATCATAGGTTGCCCTCCTCTGAGGATCTTACCCAGCATATGATATCCAGCCATCCATACTGGATATATTGAGTAGACAATTTGTTATCCAGCCTTTATATGTGACATTCCTCATAGCTTGTTTATCAGTTCAGCCTATGGGCTTATTCTCTAGAGCCTTCAGACAGGGGCCAACAAACCCAACATCCCTTAACAGAAAAATGGATGAAGAATATTTGATGTATATATGCAATGTAATGAATACTTTGCTTTCCTATCAACAGTGTCCACGGTGATTCTTTTTCTCCACAACCTCACCAAAATCTATTTATTTTCTTTTTGATGAGAGCCTTCTGACAAGTGTGAAGTCTTGTCTCATTTTTGGTTTATGACTTTCCTAATAAATTATAACTCTGAACATATTTTCATGTGTCATTTATTCAACTGTATGTTTGCTACAAAAAATTGATTCAGATCTATCTATTCAGTTCCTATGGACTTTTTTTAATTGGATTGTTTGGTCATTTTTGTTGTGGTGCTTGTGTATGAGTTTGCCATATAGTTGCATATTAACACTTGATTGGAAAATATCACTTGCAAATATATTCTCCCATTGTGTTGGTTGACTTTTCATTTTATCGATCATCTCCTCTGCAGCGTAAATCTGTTTAGAGTGATACAATCATATTTTGTTAGTTTTGCTTCTGCTTCCCTTGCCAGAGGAGACATATGTACAATCAAATTAAGTCCAATGTCAGAGTATGCTTCTTATATTTTAGACAAGGATTCTTTGTTTTCAGGTTTTATGTTTTCTATGCCCAGGAGCGGGATTGCTGTGTCATATGATAGGTCTATTTTTAGTATTTAAAGGAACTTCCATACTATTTCCAAGGTGGTTGCACCAATTTTCATTCCCACCAACAGCGTTGGAGAGTCCCTTTTTCTCCACAACCTCCCGAGTATTTATTATTTGTAGATATTTGGATGACAGCCCTTCTCAGTAGTGTGAGGTAAAACATTATTTTATTTTTATCTTGCCTTTGTATAATGATTAGTTATGTGAGCATGTTTTTATGTTCCTGTTTGTCATCTGTGTGTCTTCTTGAGAGACTTGTCTTCTGCTCATTTTCTGTCTGTGTTGTTGAAGATTTTTGAAATGGAGTTGTATGAACGATGTGTGTATTTTAGAAATTTGCCCCTTTTTGATTGCATTGTTTCCAAATGTTTTCCCCCATTCGGAAGTTCATGTTTTCATTCTGTTTATTTTGCTCTATAGAAGTTTGAAGTTTAATTTGGATATATTTGATTATTTTGCTTTTGTTGTTTTCAGCTTGGGATTGTGACATAAGAAAATTTCGCTAAAATTTATGTCTTGTTTTGCCTATGTTAGTTTCCAGGAATTTTATTGTGTCATGTAATAGATTCAGATATTTAAAGCATTTTGAATTTATATTTGTACAGTGTGAGGGAGTGTTCTAATTTGATTGAGTTACATGTACCTGTCTAGCTTTCTCAACATGACTTGCTGAAGACTGTCTTTAGGCATTGTATATTTTTCTTTCCTTTGTCGTAGTTCAGTTGACCATAGGTGTAATGTTTTATTTCTACCTCTGTGTTCTGTTCCAGTGATATAGATGTTTGTTCATTTTCCAGCATTGTGCTGTTTCGATTACTGATTTGCAATATAGTCTGAGATCTGAGAGGGATATGGCTTATGCCTCCAACTTTGTTCTTTTTCCTCATTGTTTCTTATGCAGTTCTGATTCTTTTGCTGTTCCATACAAATCTTAGGACTGATTTAAGTTCTGTGGAAAATATCACGTAGTTCGATCTGAATCACTTTATATGTGTAGACATATTTTGTAGTATGTATATTTTTGCAATATTAATTCCTCTAAACTAAGACCTTGAGATTTCTTTCCATTTATTGCATAATATTCAAATATATTTATCAGTGTTCTATTGATTTTATTATCTTTGATTTTTCATAGATTCTTCATTTTTGATGTGATTTCATATGGATTTTTTAAAATTATGTAGTATTTCATTGGTATTTGTAAAGAAATGTGACAGTTTTTGTATATTAATCATGAATCATCCTACTTTGCTAAATGTCTTTATTAGTCTTAGTTGTTTTGGTGTGGAGAATCTTTACAGTTCTCTATATAGATTATCATGTCATCTAAAATAATAACAGTTTTACTTCATTCAATCTAACTTGAATAACTTTTTTTCTTGTCCGATTGCTGTTGCTAGGTCTTCCCATACTGTGTTTAAGAGAAATGCGAGAGTGGGCATCCTTGTTTTATTCCTTAACTTGGCTTTCAGTTATTCACTTTTGCATATTATGCTGTCTGTGGGTCTGTAATTGATGAATTTAGTGAGGTTGAGATATATTTCCTTAATCCTAAAGTGGAAAGAGTTTTCTGTTTTTGTTGATTCTGTTTTTCTTGTCGTTGTTGTTGCTGCTGTTATAATGAATAAAAGTTGAAGTTTGTGAAATGCTTTTTATCGATTTATTGGGATGACCACATCATTTTCCCTTTTTCCTTTGTTTATTTGGTGTATCAAACTGATTGATTTCATGTAATTTCAACCTCTCTTATGACCGTGAAATGAATTAAAGTTGATCATGTTGTATGATTCACTTTAGGTATTGCTGGATTTAGTTTGCTAATAATTTTTTTTTTGAATTTTTGCATCTATATCAATCAAAGTTATTGGCTTGAAGTTCTCTTTGATTGTACTTTGTTGGCTTTGCTATCAGGGTAATGATAGCTTCATATAATTATTTTGGGAGTTTCCCACATGTTCACTATTTTTGAATAGTTTGAAGAGTATAAGTTCTGCTTTTTATTTTTGTACATTTCTCCATGGGAGCTGTTTAAATCTGCCCTAATATTTCACGATTTTTTTAAATGCTGTTTCTATCTTTCTTCTAGTAATCAGTTTGTTCAAATTATTTGTTTCTCCTTATACCTATCTATTTCTAGACATTTGTCTACTTCTTCTAAGTTGTCCAGTTTGTTTGCATGTAAGAGTTGACAAAATGTTCCTTTTTTTGTATACCTGAGGGAACAATTGTTATTTCTACAATTTTATTTCTGAATTTATTTCTTTGGAGCATCTCTCTTTTCTTCATGATGCACCTGGATAGAGGTTTTTTGATTTTGCTTTTCTTAAAAAGAAAACAAAAAACAAAACCTTTTTTTTTACTACTCTTTTGCATGGTTGTTTTTGCTCTCTAATTTATATTTACACCTGTAATATTTAGGATCATGTATTTTAATTTTATTACCATTTTTTAATTGATTTTTAATTATTTTACAAAGTTGTCTCAAATTCCATTGTAGAGCACAATTTTTTAGTTGCAATGAACATTTATACAATTTTTGTCCCATTTTTTCCACTGTGGGCTGCCGTATATTTCCCTGTGCTATACGGTACAATCCTGTTTATCTATTCTACAATTTTGACCTCCGAGTCTGTCTCTACCCAACCCCAACACTTGGCAACCAAAACTTTGTAGTCTCTGCCTGCGAGTCTATTTCTGTTTTGTATTTATGCATTTCTTGTTTGGTTTAGTTTTGGTTTTAGATTCCACTCATGAGCCATCTCATATGGTGTTTTTCCTTCTCTTTCTGACTTACTTCACTTAGGCTGATTTTCTCATGGAGCATCCATGTTGCTGAAAATGGCATTATGTTGTCACTTTATAAGAATGACTACTGTTCCATTATATAAATATACCACCACTTCTTTATCCAGTCAACTTTCGATGGGCATTTAGGCTGTTTCCATGTCTTGGCTATTGTAAATATTGCTGGCTATGAATATTGAGGTGCAGGCGTCTTCCTGAAGTAGGGTTCCTTCTGGATTTATGCCCAGGAGTGGGATTCTTGGGTTACATTGTAAGTCTATTTCTAGGCTTTTGAGGAATCTCCATCCTGTTTTCCACTCTGTTTGCACCAATCTTCATTGCCACCAGCAGTGAGGGACCGTTCCCTTTATTCCACAGCCTCTCCAGCATTTGTCCTTTGTGGATTTCTGAATGATGGCCATTCTGACTGGTGTGAGGTGAAACCTCATTGCAGTTTTGATTTGCATTTGTCTGATAATCAGTGATATTGAGCATTTTCTGATGTGCCTTTTTATCATTTGTATGTCTTCCTTGGAGAACTGTTTGTTTAGGTCTTCTGACTAATTTTGGATTAGGTTGTTTATTTTTTCTTATTCAGTTAGATGAGCTGTTTATATACTCTGGAGATCAAGCCTTTGACGGTTTCATATGTAAATTTTTTTCCCATTCCGTAGGTTTTCTTTATGTTTTACTTCCGGTTTCTTTACTATGCAGAAGGTTGTAAGTTTCATTAGGTCTCATTTGTTTATTCTTGCTTTTATTTCTTCTATGAGAAAACTTTCGAGACGTATGTCAGATATTTCCCTCTTGTAGGTTTATTGTATCTTGTCTTATGTTTAAGTGTTTTATCTCTTTTGAGTTTATTTTTATTGTATCTTGTTCTAGCTTCATTGGGAGTGTTCTAACTTCATTGAATTACATGCTGCTCTCCAGTTTTCCCAACACCAGTTGCTGAAGGGACTATCTCGATACCATTGTAATTTCTTGTCTCCTTTGTCTAAGATTAATTGACCAAACGTTTGTGGGTTAATTTCTGGGCTCTCTATTGTGTTCCATTGACCTATATGTATGTTTTTCTACCAATACAGTGCTGTCATGTGGACTATAGCTCTATAGTATTATCTGAATCATAAGCGTAAAGAAATGTCACTGATATTAGGACCTTAATCTTGTAATCTGCTTCCTTGCTGAATTATTTGATCAGCTGTTGTAAATTTTGTCTGGATCTTGTAGGGTTTCCTATATATAGTCAGATATTTTCTGCATATACTGAGACATTTACCTCTTCCTTTCCAATTTGCATCCCTTTTACTTCTCTCTCTTCTTTGATTGATGTGGCTAGGACTTGCAAGACTATCTTGAGAAGGAGTCATGATAGTGTTCATCCTTGTCTTGTCCCAGATTTTAGTGGGAAGAATTTGACTTTCTCACCATTGAGTACTATCCTTGCTGTTGGTTTTTTATCTATTACTTTCATGATGTTGAGGTTTATTCCCTCTATGGCCACTTTGTGAGAGTTTTTATCATACGTGGGTGTTGAATTTTAACAAATGCTTTTCCTGCACCTATTGAGAAGATCATGCTGTTTTGGTTCTTTCTCTTGTTGATATGCTGCATTACATTGATTGATTTGCATATGTTGAACCACCCCTGTGTCACTGGCATGATCCCCACTTGGTCATGTTATATAATCCTTTTTCTGTGTTGTTGGATTCTATTTGGTACTATTTTGGTGAGGATTTTGGCGTCTGGGTTCACAGTGATATTGGCCTATAATCCTCTTTTTTGGTAGTGTCTTTGCCTGGTTGTGGTATCAGGGTGATTGTGGATTCATAGAATGACTTTAGGAGTATTCCTTCCTTTTCAATCATCTGGGGGATTTTGAGAAGTAGTGTTATGAGTTCTTCTTTATGTTTGGTTGAATTCCTCAGTGAATCCGTCTGGTCCTGGACTCCTACTTGTAGGGAGGTTTTATATTGCTACTTTGATTTCATTTCTAGTGCTCTACTTTTTCCAGGGGTCAGTTATGTCTTGATTCAGTCTTGGTGGACAGTATGTTTCTGGAAACTTGTCCATCTCTTCTAGGGTATACAGTTTGATTCAATATACTTTTCATCATATTCTCGTAAGATATTCTGTATTTCTAAATTTTTGTGGTAATTTCTACAATCTCCTTTCTAATTTTGGTAATTTGTGCTCTCTCTCTTTTCTTCTTTTTGAGTTTGGCCAGAGGTTTGTCGATTTTACTTACTTTTTGGAAAAACCAGCTTTTGAATTGGTTAATTTTTTTCCTATGATCTTTTTAATCACTATTTTATTTATTTCCTCCCCAATATTTATGATTTGCTTCCTTCCCCTGCCTTTTGGGTCTTTTTGGTTCTTCTTTTTCAAGTTCATTCTGCTGGTGGGTTAAATTGTTTATTTTTGGTTGTTCTTCTTTTTTGAGGTAGGCCTGTATCACTATAAACTCCCCTCTCAGCACTGCTTTTGCTGTGTCCCATAAATTTTGTGGGGTTTTCCTTTCATTTTCTTTTGTCTCAAGGTACTTTTTTATTTCAGCTTTGATTTCTTCATTGATCCATTTGTATTTTAATAACATATTGTTTAATCCCCATGTTTTTCTTTTGTTGTCCTTTGTTTCTCTGTTGTTGATTTCTAGCTTCATGACATTGTGTTCAGTAAACATGCTTGAGGTAATTTCTGTCTTCTTAAAATTGCTGAGGTTTCTTTTATGCCCAAGTACATCATGAATCCTGGAAAATATTCCACGTGCACTTGAAAAGGATTTATATCCTATTCTGTGGGGGGTGCAATGCTCTGAAAATATCCACCAAGTCTAATATTTCTATTGTTTTATTTAACTTCTCTGTTGCCTAGTTTATTTTCTGTCTCGATGATCTCTCCAGTGATGTTAATGCAGTGTTGAAATCTCCAAATATGAATCCTCCTTTATATCTGTTAGTAATTATTTTATGCACTTATTTGCTCCTGTATTTGGTGCATATGTATTAACGAGTGTGCTATCCTCATATTGTATCACTCCTTAAATCATTATAAAATGTCCTTCTATATCTTTCTTTATGGCCTTTGTTTTAAAGACTATTTTGTCTGAAATCAGTTCTGCAACATCTGCTTTTTGGCTTTCAAATTATGTGGAATACCCTTTTCCATCCTCTCACTCTCAATCTATATGTGTCCTTCTCTCTGAAGTGGGTCTCTTGTATGCAGCATATTAAAGATTCTTGCTTTATTATCCAGCCTGCCACTCTATGATTTTCGACTGGAGCATTTAGTTCATTAAAATTTACAATAATTGATGATAGGCTTGTGTTTATTGACAATTTGACCTATTTTTGCAATTGATTTGGTATTTCCTCTTTGTTTTTTTATCTTCCTTTTATGGTTTGGTAATTTTCCTTTGTATTATCATGAATTTTATTTAGTTCAGTGACTCCCTGATAAGTTTTTTCTTCTTGTTACCCTTTTTTATAAGTACATTAGACCATTACTATAACTGCTTTTATTAAATGATAGTAACATGATCTCCAACCCATCCTACTGAGAACAAAAAATTTTAAAAAGAAAGACCAAAAATATAAATTTTCTATTTTCCTTTCTCCCTCTCCCACTCTCAATGATTTTTATGTCTTGTTTTAAAATTTTGTGTTTATTTTTTTTAATTCATGAGTTATCACCTTTAAAGCTGTGAGTTCCACATTTCTATAGCATCCTGCTGCTTTTCTTTTTAGAGAAGACATTTCAATAATTCTTTTAGCATGGGTCTATTTTGCTGAACTTTTGAAGATTTTTCTTGTCTGTAAAATACTTTATGTCTCCTTCTACCAAAAATGATAGCCTTGCTGTTTAAAGTATCCTAGGCTATAACATTTTTATCATTCAGCACTTTGAATATATCTTGCCACTCCCTTCTGGCCTGTTGTATTTGTGTAGTGAAATCAGCTGGGAGCCTTATGGGGATTCCCTTGTAACTCACTCTTTGCTATTCTCTTGCTCTCTTTAGGATCATTTCTTTATCCTTGCCTGTGGCCTTCTTAATTATGTGTCTTGGTATGGGTGTATTTGTGTTCTTTCTTTTTGGGACACTCTGAGCTTCCTGTATTGGATATCTGATTCCTTCTTTAAGTTTCAGTAGTTCTCAGCCATGCTTTCTACAAAATCCTTTGCAATCCCCTTTGATCTTTCTTCCCCTTCTGGGACTTTTATCATGCCAAGTTTGGCATGCTTTCTATTATACCATAGGTCCCTTAGGCTTTTTTCATTTGTTTCTCATTGTTTCTCTTGTCAGTCTACTGATTGGATGTTTGCTATTGTCCTGTCTTCTAAGTCACAAATTCGTTTCTCTGCATTATTCAGTCAGCATTGAGACCCCTTTAGATTATTCCTCATCTCAGTCAGAGGGTTTACCTATTCTACTCGGCTTTTCTTTATAGCTTCCATTTCATTTTTGACATATTTTATATCTCTAAACACTATCTCTTTTATTTCCTTCAGTATTTAAATCACTCCATTTTTGAAATCTTCATCTTGTAGGATATCGATGTCTATTTCACTGATCATCCTTGCAGGATATTTCTCTTGTTCGTTTAATTGTGAATGCTTTCTCTGCTTCTTCATATTTCTACTACATCACTGGCACTGTGGTTTAAGGAGTATCAGTTATCTACCCTGGTCCCAAATGAGTATATCTACCTAATGCCTATGTAGTAATACAACTTAGAAAATAGGAAAAAAGAGAGAGAGGTAAATAATTTTAAAAAAGGGAGAGATAAAGCTTTGAAAACATTGTATAATTAATAATATTAATGCAAGTTGAAGCAGAGTTTTCAAAAATAATAATAATAATATTTTAAAAAATTTCAAAAAGATTGAAATGGGGGTATATATAATTGCCTAAGAAGTAAAAATTAAGAGGATAATAGAAAATGGAACAGATAAAACAGTTTAAAACAAGGGGTTGTTTGTGTCCTCCTGGAGACAGTGTACATTTAATGTGAAGTCATTCTGTTTTCATCCTGTTTTGGAAGCTCAGCTTGCTGTTTCCAGAGGCCTTCCATTGGATCACTCATCTGTGCTGCTCCCAGGGCATATCATCAAGCAGCTCACTCCTACAACCAACACTGGATTAGGTGCAGCTTTCTTGACTCTGGGCTGGCTTGTCATTGCCCTGCTCAATGCTGCAGTCAGTTGTTGCAGACTGACCAGGCAGGATTGTGCATCATGCCCTCTCCCAGCACCATGGTCAAGGGCTGCTTTATAGCTCAAAAGCTGAGGGGCCACCCACCCGCTCAGGTTGCCGATCACTCTGCTGCTCTGTGCCACTCTACGCTCTACCTCGGGTTTGCAAACCGGGAGTGGGCTCAGGAAAGACTGAGGAACAGCCCGGTCCCTGGTCTGGGCTATAATCCAGCTCCTTGTTCGTCTTGGCAGACAAGTTCTCTGAGGAACCAGGACAGTAGGATCATATTTGCCTCATGCTTCCAACAAGTCTCAGTCTGGCCGTTGATGCTGCTAAGTCCTAAGGTGTAGATGCAGGTTTTACCCCCACTGCCACCTGGGTACAAAGCACCAGAGGCTATGGTGGCTGTTTCTTAGCCCCAGCTGTCTTCACCTGGAAACTTCTGTGGAAATTCAGAGATGGGGATTGCACCTTTCACCCCACAGGGCACATCTGCCCTGTTGTTTAATGGAGGGCCCAGGTTGTTCTGCCCTGTGCACCCACAGCCATGGATCAAAGCCCAATCCATTCCCCTGGGCCGCCACAGTGCTGCCATCCTCATCTACCACCCAACTCAGGCAGCATGGCCCTGCCCCCAGCTTTGGGGATGCATCTTTGTCTGGGTGTCACAGGGATTCTCTGTGCCTGTTTGACTTAGTTCTGTCAGGCAACTTATACTCTGTACAGGTCCAAGACTTGGAGGCTCCCCCACCATCCTGCTGACCACTCAGCTGGAGAGGGGAGACACAGTGAATGAGCACCAGTCCTTCATTGATGCTCCCTACCCGTGAGAACTGTCCCACTGTTTTGCCTTTTCTTCTTTCTTTGTTCCTTTTCTCCTACCAGATTTTTTGCATCTTTATCTATTGAAGAAGACAATGTTCTGTCAGAGTTCTGCAGGTTTTCTGTTTAGCTGAGTGGGTCTGTGGATGTGAGTCTTGGTGCATTTTTGGGAAAGGGAGAGCTACGAACATCTTTCTACTCCACCATTTTTGTCTCCACCTCAGAAAGTCTCACTTTATGGTGGAAGATAAACATAGTTTGGAAAAAATGGAAAATGTATTCCATGGAAATGACAAGAAAGTGCAGATTTCAATGCTCAACTCATACAAATATGTTTTAAATTAAGGGCCAGAATGAAAAAATATATGAGATTATATAAGCAAAAAGAGATCAATAAAAATAGGGTATTACACTCATTAAATTATATATGGACCCAACACCTTAAATCCAAAGTATAAGAAGAAATTTTAGTAGACATGAAAGAATTAATTCATTATGAAACAATAATAGTAGATGAGTTTAACACCTCACTATTCTGATAGCCAGATCATCCAGAAAGAATATCTGTAAGGAAACAGAGGTCTTAATAGCATATTAGATCATTTGAAAGTAAGTGAGCAATTGGACACTGCATCAGAAAATCAGAACACATAAACTTTTCAAATGTGCACAGGTTATCTAAGGAATTAACCACATATTATGTCATGAAATGAGCCTCAGGGACTTTAAGCCAATATAGATTACAGCAAGTATTTTTCCATACACAAAAGAATGATACTGTGCTTCAACTGTAGAAAGAATAGGAAAAACACAAACATGAATTCAAACAACATCCTTTAAAAAAATAAAAAATTATCAATGATGAAATCAAGATGTTATGAAATTAAAGAGGTAATAAAATCATACCTGGAGACAAATTACAATGAAAACACAGCTTCATAAAATGTATGCGATGCAGTAAAGACAAGTCTAGATGGAAGATGAGAACAAATAAAGACTTCTACAAGGAAAGAGAAAAACCTCATAGAAACGACCAAGCATACCACACAAAATAACAAGAAACAAGAACAAACAAAACCCAAAGGCAGTAGAATGAGAAATCTTTAATGATTATGTTGAAAATAAACAATATAAAAGTTAAAAAATAAATTACATATCATAAAATGAACAGCTTTAAATTTTCTTAAAAATATTAACAAACAGAAAAGCATTTAGCCAGGCTTATCAAGAAATACAGAGACTGAATCCAAAAAAATAAGAAATGAAACAGTGGAAATAATATCTGATATTACAGAAATACAAAAAATGATTATGTAAGCACTATGAGCTGTTACATGACAACCAACTGGACGACTTAATAGAAAAGACAGTTTTCTAGAAACATACAGCCTGCCAACACTGAATAAAAAGAAAACTGAGAACTTGAAAAGGGCAATCAGTATAAGTTAAATAAAATCAATAATTTTCAAAACACCCCTTGAACAAAATGCCTGGATGCCAACACTAAAACCTCTTTCCCCCCAACTGTTTAAAAAAATGAAGGAGGAAGGAAAATTCCCAAAGTTATTCTATGAGGTCACCATTACCCTGATAACAAAACCAGTCAAAAACACTTAAAAAAATGAAAATGAAAATCCAATATCCTTGATGAATATACATTCAAAAATCGTCGAAAAACATCAACAGATGAATCCAGCAATACTAAGAAATGATTATACACGATGATCAGTTGGATTCCTTTCCAGAGTCACAAGGATAGTTCAACATACACAAGTCAAACATCGTGACACATATCTAATAAAGGAAGGACAAAATTCACAAGACAATGTCAATACACAAAGAAAAAGCATTTGACAAAATTCAACATACATTCATCATCATAACTCTCATGAAAGTGAGTACAATGGGAACATCTCTCAACATAATAAAGGCCATTTATAACAATTTATAATACACAGGGGAAAGGCTGAAAGCCTTCTGGTTAAATTCGGGAACAAGAAAAGGATTCCTACTCTCAGCACTTGTGTTTAATAGTAATAGAAGAAAGGAAAAGGAAAAGAAAAAGAAATAAAAGAAATGCCAAATGGAAAGGAAGAGTCAAAATTCACACCAGTACTGATGGCATAACAATCTACATAAAGAGTCCTAAGGGCTCCACACTGACTATTATGAACAATAAATAATTTCATCAAGGGAGCAGGGTACAAGATTAATGTAAAGAAGTCTCTTGCACTTCTACACGTTAATCATGAGATACCATAAAATGGATGTTGAAAGCAATAATATTTAAAACCCCATAACCCCGAATATCTTGGAATAAATGTAACCACATATATGAAAGATATAAACACTGAAAATAATAAAACATTGACAAAGAAATGAAAAATGATTCAAAGAAATGGAAAGATGTCTTGTGCTCTTGGATTGAAAGAGTTAATATTGTCAACATGGCCGTAATATGCAAAGAAACCTACAGATTTATTGCAATTCCTGTTACGAAGCTGTAGTATTCTCCACAGAACAAGAAAATAAATAACTCTAAGTTTATATGAAACCATAAAAATTGTCAAAATGACTTCGAGAAAAAACAACAAATCTGGAGGTATAACCCTCCCAGATACCTTACTATACTACAAATCTAAAGTAATAAAAACAACATGGCATTGGCCAAGATATAATCAATAAAAGCAGATAGAGAGCCTAGAAAAATTCCACACACCTCTGAGAAATGAATCTATGATAAAAGAGGCAAGAGTACACAATGGATAAAAGACAGTCTCGTCAATGGATGGTGTTTTGGAAGCTGGACATCTACATGTAAAACAGTGAAATGAGAGCATTCTTTGACATCATATACATAAATAAACTCTAAGTATATTAAGGACCTAAATGTAAGACCTGATCTATAAAACAGCTAGAAGGGAATATTGGTAATACTTTATTGGATATATATCAAAGGAATATTTTCTTATTTCAGTCTCCTAAGGCAAAAGAAACAAAAGCATAAATCAGCAAGTGGGACCTAAACAAACTTGAAAATTTCTGCACAGCTTAGGACACTATAAGTGAAATAAAAACACTGCCTGTGTAATTGGAGAACATATTTGCAAACAATGCAAGTGACCAGGGGTTAATAGATGTAGGTTAATAGATGTAACATGGATTTAGTTTACACAACGTAAGGTAAAAAACAAAAAAACAATCAAAAACAAGAGAAGAATACCTGAGTTAATATTTTTCAAATGGAAACTTACAGATGAGTAACAGGCAAGTGATAAAATTGCCCAACATTGCTAATTATTAGATAATTGCAAATCAAAACCACAATGAGTTATCACTTAAAACTGGTCAAATGGCTATTATCAAAATGTCTACAAATAGAAAATGTTGGAAACGATGTGGAGGTAACAAATCTCTTGTATTCTCTTGGTAGGAATGTAAATTGTTGGAACTTGTAT
This sequence comes from Vicugna pacos, assembly GCF_048564905.1. Taxonomy (NCBI): domain Eukaryota; kingdom Metazoa; phylum Chordata; class Mammalia; order Artiodactyla; family Camelidae; genus Vicugna; species Vicugna pacos. The sequence continues at coordinate 2,082,367 of NW_027328737.1, forward strand.
GGAAAACAGTATTCAGATTTGTTTAAAAACTAAAAAGTTAACTATCATAAGACCCAGTAATAACTCTCCTAAAAGAAATCTGGGGAAAAAACCTAAATTGAGAAGAAACAATGTTTACAACAGCACTGTTTATAATATGCAAATCAGGGAAGCAATCCAAGTGTCCAGAGTAGACTATGGACTTAAGAATATATGATGTTTCTATAAATATACAATGGAATATTACTCAGCCATGAAAAAGTATAACACATTGCTATTTCAGCATCATGAATGGACCTATTAAATATTGTGCTTAGTAAAGTAACTTAGACAAAGACAAAAGTATATAATATAATTTATATGTGGAATCTAAATTATAACAAATATCTATGTACATCTATCTATAGCTATCTATTGATAGGTGACAGGTAAATAGATAGATAGGAGGATAATACTTGATAGATTGCTACATAGATAGATAGATAGATAGATAGATAGATAGATAGATAGATAGATAGATAGATATTGACATGATGGAGTTGTAAAGAGTTTAGATAGACAAGACTTAAGAGACTCAAATATATGGGAAAAAGTTTATGTTTACCAAAGAGAAGGGAAAGAGATTTTAATGGTAGAACATTGACAGATAGAAAATAGTATACATAAAGGAGATTAGCAACATTGATAGTCTGTATAGATCATGGAATTATACACAATAGCTTAAAATAATTGTGTGTTACAATCATTGTAATAATTCATAATGCATTATAATCTACAAAGTGGTTATAATTAACTATGCTGTACATCTGAAACTACACAATATAGTAAATCTACTCTACTTCAAATAAAAAGAAAACATCTCAGGTATAATTTAGTCCTTTTTCCGCTGATAGCAGCTTCCTTTAATATTGTTTTATTTTTATTTTTACCTTTGATGGTTACTGACTCAAATTATTTCTTTTACTGTTGTAAACACTTTACCAGTTTGAGGTATCTATATTTATTGTCCCTGATTTCCTATTTTTCCCCCTTTAAACCAAATAGTATAGTAGCATTTAAAAGCACACCCAAAGAAACTGTTGAAACTTTCTCTGGGTATCTCCTTAGATTTTTGGACAATGTTTTGCATATATTTGCCATTTTATATTTCTTTGAAGATTTCTATTCTACACCTCTTATTAGGTGTATCGGTTTTGTTTTTTTATCACATTCAGGTTATATTTGTCTGGTAAATTCTTTATTTTCACTTTATAAATAAGTGATAACTGTTTAATTATTATTGGGTGAGTTAGTTCTTATTTCAGTTGTTTGAAAATGTAATTTTATTTACCCTTGGCCTATGTTTTCTGCTCAGAAATCTTCTTATAGCTTAATGGGGATACTTTGTAGATTTTCATAACTTTTTTTGGCTGCCTTTACAATATTTTCTCTGTCATTGACTTGCCATTTTGCATATGATTTATCTTGAAGGAGGTCCCTTTGTCTTAATGTTATTCATGTTTTGTTGTCTCACGGACTTGAATATCAGTTCCTTACACAGGTTCAGGAAGTTATCAACTATTACTTCTTTATATACACCATCAGCTGCCTTCTAATTTTCTTCTCCCTCCAGGATTCCACTCTAATGTGCACTTCCTGAGGAAGTCTGATGGCTACTTTTAAATATCCTCACTTTTTAATATCTTGTATCTCTGCACTCTCATATCATTTCTAGTTTTGTATTGGTGAGATTGCTAATCTCTCTTCCACAAAGACAGTCTACTTCCAATGCTTTCTGTTGCATTCTTCACTTCATTTATTAAGTTCTCCTGGCCCTCAAACAATGTTTGGCTATTTTATAGTTTCATTCTCTTTGGTAATGTATTTCTTATCATCATTTAATTTATTCTTGAGCTCACTAAACTACATTCTTAGTATTGTTTTTTGTATTGAGTTTCTGAATGACACCTATTTGGATTCTCTCTTAGTTATATGGCAATATACCATGACTTAAGTCTGTTTGCTGCGTGGTTCACATTGTGTGTGTGTGTCTGTGCGCAGGTGCATGTGCATGTGTGTCTGTGTCTGTGTGGGTGTATGTGTCTGTGTATCTGTGTGTGTGCGTGCCCTATAATGTAACTGTGATTGGTCATGGTCTTGTAAATGATTTCTCTGATGACACTTAATAACACTTTGGGAGTTGGAGTCCTTGCTTTTGTTTTCTGGTAGTTTGCAATATTGCACAATTTTTGGTTTTACTTTTCTGAGCTACCTCTGATAATATTTCAAAATGGCACTTTCCAGTCGCTACTGTCTGGATAACAGATGTGCTTTCACTGTCACTTCTTAGACTTCTCTGGTAATTAATGCCACTGTTGTCACTGGGACAGCGACAAAATATCTCAAGGGATATGATATCCCTTGAGACTCAGTGTACACATTGGGGAAATGTGTAAAGACAGGTGGGTATTTGGAATCAGGCAAGGGCCTTTGTAATGTCCAGTGTTGCAAGGTATCTTGTCTCCACCACTGTGAAAGGGGAGTAGGGACATTGTCATGAATGTCTGAGTGTCTGAAGGATGGAATTTCTGTCTCTATTGTTGCTCACTCCTAGTTACATGTGACCATGAGTATTAGTGCAGTGGGGGCTGAAGCTGTGTGAACCACTGAGACCCTGTTTCTACTGGGTTCTCTGAACTTGTGGACTCAGATATCCTATTCAGGGGGCCTTGGTTGCAGACACCAAATCTGCTCTTCCCTCACTTCTGCCACCTTTGCGTGTTTTAATCCACCAAACTTCACCTGTTCACTTGAGTTCTGAAGTATTGTTTTGTGTTGTAGTTATTTTTGTTGAGATGTGAACGTTTTACTGACTGTAGATATAAGGGGAGAGACAAAAATAGTTTAAACTTATGTCACTTTTAAAAGTATATACTTTTTCAATTAAAAGCTTAAATTCTACATAGGACATTGTAAAAACTGTAAAGAAAGTGAACAAATCATCTCCCCTAAAATCATAGTACTACAAAATATTTTGATTTTCCTGGGTTCTGTTCTTCAAAGTTTTTCCCACCTACATGCATATTTTACTATAATATATACTTATAATCTCTTTAAAATCAATTAAATTATTAAAATATTTCTCTGCACTGTAAATATAGCGCTGTTGTTTCACTAATTTATTACTAGTAGCTTTCACATTTCTGCCTTCTCCATCCTTCTTCCCTGTCCACACAGGAAAACACTACTTGGTACAGTACACATATATATGTGATTCTGTTCTTGTTTTTTTATGATTATTTCTCTTATATCTTTATTTGCCTCATTTAAGTGACAACATAGAGTGTTTTCCTCTGTATGATTTATTTTCTTGTGTGCAGCACTCTCTGGGTCCAGTCACATTGTTCCAAATAGCAGAAGTTTATTTTTTAATATGACAATGACTAAGTATTTATTCTTTTATCTATATCTCACATCTACTTCAGCCAAACATATGCTGATGGGCAGTTGAATTGTGCATCTATCCTTGGGTATTATAAATGTTAATGTTTAAAACATTGGGGGTAATATATCCTTTAATGTGAATGTTTTCATTTTTTTGAGATTTATAACAATAACTGGAATTGCTGTAACATATACTGCTTGTATTTCTAGTTTTCTGAGCACTGACCACACTATTATAATAGTGGATGCATCAATTTATATTTCCACAAACAGTGTACCTGGGTTCCCTTTTATCGACATTCTTATTAATTTTTGTCATTTGTAGACTTTTTTTAATAGACATTTTGGTTGCTGTGAGTTTATATTTCATTCTGGTTTTGATTTATGATTTCCTAATGAATAGCAAAGTTATGTTTCTTCTTATGTGCAAGAAAATCATTCACATGTCTGTTTTTGAATAGTTTCAATGAAGATCTTTCTACTGTTTTTAAGTTTGGGTCTTTGTTTTTTAACTATTGAGTCTAATATGCTATATATATATTATGTAGATTAATATCTTGTTGGTTTCATTGTCTGAAACTCTTCCTTTTATCTGTGTGTTGTCATAATTCTTGCTGAACATTTCCTTTGCTATGCAAAAGATTTTACACTTCACACTTATACAAGAAGTGGAATCCCTGTATCACATAATACATCTATTATTTCCTCAGTAATATTAAAAACTGTTATTGTTTGTTTTCCTTATTTTTTTCACTAAGGAGATAGATCAAAAGTAAATATTCATATGATTTATCTCAAAGGCAGTTCTGCTCCTGTTGGTCAGAAATTGTATAGTTTCAGGTTTTACATGTAGGAAATTAATCCATTTTTATCTTATTATGTATAATATGGAAGGAAGTGCTCTTACATCTTCCTTTTACTTGTACTGTCCAGTGTTCACAGAACTACTTGTTGAAGAGACTGCCTTTTTCCATTGTATACTCTTGCCTCCTTCATTGTAGACTAACTGACCATATGAGTGTGGGTTTATTTTAGGACTTTTTATTTTGTTCCATTAATCTATGTGAATCTTTTAGTGATATATTTTGATGTTTTGTTTACTCTAACTTTGAAGTATATTCTTAAGTCAGGGAGGATAATACCCACAGCTGTGTTCATTTACTGAAGATAATTTTAGAAAATTTGGGTCTTTCACAATTTTGTATAAATTTTATTATATTTCTCCTTGTTTTGTGAAGAAACACATTGATTCTGTGAGAATAGAAATTTTCTAAAAGGAAAAACCTGAGAAAAATTTTAAAGTGTGGTGGATAAATCATAGAATATTAAACAACCAATGGATTGATGCATAAATCAAAGTAAAAATACATAAAGAATTATGATAAGAAAAACAAAGTCCATGGGGGTATAGCAAAAGCAGTATTAATAGGGATGCTTATAGCAAAATAATCCCACTTATAAAAATAAGAAACATCTCTCTTTTATAACATAATATTACATACAAAAGAAGAAGAAAAATAATAAACAAACTTGATAGTATGTGGAAAGACAACTGAAAGGTCAGAACATAAATAAATAAAATAAAGATTAATAATAGAAACATCTAGTCAAACTACATAATGGCTTTTGAAAGATAAATATAACTGATAAACTTTAACGAGACTCATGAGCAAAAAAGTGAGTACAGATAAAAAAGCTCCAAAATAAATGAGAAGTTACAGCTTATAAGAAATAACACAAATCATCATAAAATTATACAACAAATTATATGCCATTAAAAATGTCCCTAGAAGAAGTGGAGAATTACTTAGAAAGACCTAATCTCCAGGATGGAATGAGTAATAGAAAATGTTAACAGATTATCACTAATGGAATTGAATAAGTAATTAAACAAAATCTCCCAAGATACAAAATTCCAGGCCTAGACAGCCTCACAGGTGAATTCTGCCAAACATTTAGAGAAGAGCTATCACCTATTCTTCTCAGAGAATTCCAATAATTTGCAGAGGAAGGAAGGCTTCCTACCCCACAATTCTATATCACACTACTACTAAAACAAGAACAAATATCTCATAAAATTACAGGTTAAATACTACTGATAAGCATAGATGCAAAAATCATCAATAAATTGTTAGCAAAGAAAACAAAATATTAAAAGGATTATACAGTATGATTAAGTCCCTTTTATGCAAGGGATGCAAAATTGATTCAATACCCAGAAATTAATCAATATGATACACCAAACTAACAAACTGAAAAATAAAAATTATATGGTCACCTCAAAAGTGTCATAAAATGTTTTGACAAATTCATTATCTATTTATGATTAAATTTCTCCTCAAATTGGGCATGAGGAAACATACCTCAACACAGTTAAGTCATATATGACAAGAACTCAGCTAACATGACACTCACTGATTAAAAGCTGAAAGCATCTCCTGTAAGAGAAGGAAGAAGAAAAATAATGCTCACTCTTACCACTGTTATTCAATATAGTATTGGAAATTCTAGCCATAGCTATCCATAATACAAGTAAATAAAATATAGCTATTTCAAAAAAAGGAGTAAAATTATCTGTTTGCAGATGAAATACGTTAAACAGAAATCATAAAGAAGACGCCATAAGACTACTAGGGCTTATGAATGCGTCTGGTAAAATTTCAGAATGTAAAATTAACATACAGAAATCTTGCATTTCTACACACTAACAACAAACTAACAGATAGAGGAAGTGAGGTAACTGTCTCACTTACAGTTGCATTAAAAAAAAATCAAGAAATGTATCCATCCAAGGAGTTAAATATCCTGTAATAAGAAAACTATAAATATTTGTAACAGAAATTGAAGATAATGCAAATAGATGAATGGATATACTGTGTTCATATATTAGGAAAAAATATTGTTTAAATGACAGTACTAGCCAAGAAAATACACAAATTAAATTCAGTGCCTATCAAAATACAAAGTGCATTTTCAGACACTTACAAAAAATAATTCTTAAATTTTCATGTAAACACAAAAGAGTTGAAATCACTAAAAAAGAAAAGAAAAGAAAAGAAAACAAACAAACTAAAAACACAAACAAGTTTGACAAAAACAAATAGAAAGTATCACTGTGCCTGATTTTAAACTCTAATACAAAGCTACAGTAATGAATATGGTAGTGGCACAGAACAAACAGAATAATGGAACACAACATAATGCCTAAAAATGAAATCAGACAGTTATGCTCCTTTAGCCCATTACAAATAAATTAATATACAGTGGTGGAAAGGTAATCAACAGGCACATGAAAATGGTCAACATCACTAATCATCAGAAAAATGCAAGTCCAAAACACAATTAGATTTTATGTCAGTCCTGTCAGAATGAATATGATCAGAACTATTACAAATATAAATGTTGGTGAGGATGTAAGAAAAAGAACCCTGATGCGCTGATTGAATGAATGTAAATTTGTGCTGCCACTGTGGAAAACAGTATGGAGTTTTATATAAAATTAAAAATGAAATATGATCCAACATTTCTATATCTGGATACTTATTCCAATAAAATAAAAACACTAAGCAGAAAAGATAAATTCAACCATATACTCACTGCGGCATTATTTACAATAGCCAGGATATAGAAGCAAATTAATTGCTCATCAATATATGATGGACAAAGAAAATGTCTGTTTATAGTATATATATCTAACCATCTATTAACTGAAGATTTATCTATATTTGAATATATATATGCATACACACTATATATATATTATGCACACTATATATATATATATATGTATGCACACACACACATAAAATTTCAATGGGTTATTACTCAGGTCTAAAAAGTATAAGTTCTTGTCATTTGCAAAAAATGGATAGACCAAGAGGGTAATATGCTAAGTGAAATTAGTCACACAGATAATGACAAATGCTAAATTATTTTTCTCATATTCTGATTTTAAAACAAATTAACATAACAAAACACAAAAGGAGTAATAGATATAGAAAGATACAGGTTGTTTACAAGAAGGAGGGAAATGTAGTGAAGAAAAAGAAATAGTTCAGAAAAATTAAGAGAGAATATTTTCCAGTTGCAATTTAAATGAGTCAGGAACAAGAAATGTACTGTATGGGGAATAGTCAATAACTATGAAATATCTTTAAATAGCAACATATCATAAATAAATTTATTCTTGTTATCAGTTTGAAATGTATTAAAATTTGCAAACATTATGTAATGTAAGAGAAACTAACACAGTGTTATACATTAAAGTACACTTCAAAAACAAACAAATATACTTATAGAAAAAAACAGATTTGTAGTTAACAGAGGCAGGGGTTGGGAAAGAAGAATTAGATTAATACACTCGAAAGATACAAACTTCCAGCCGTTAAAAAACGTGTTCTAGGGATGCTACATTTTAACATGATAAATACAATTAATACTGCTTTTTGTTATATATGAATGTTGTTAAGAGGGTAGACGCTAAGATTTCTCAACACAACTAAAAACAAATTGTATTTCTTTAATATTATATCTAAATGAGATAATGAATTCTCTGTAAAATTGCTATATTTACTTCATGATACATATGACTCAAATATCTACCCTTTGCACCTAAACTTACACAATGTCTTATGTCAATTATCTCTCAATAAAAGCAGAAGGAAAAATGGAAAGACAATGATCATTGTTTCCCATGTCATTTCTCATTACTGTTTTTGAAGCAAGTAATCGTGAGTCATGATAGAGTTATCCTAGATAAAGATGCAAATATATAAGTGATTCTAATAAATTATACATAAAGATACTAATATAACTAGTGTTCTACCATGCCTTAAACTTTCTTCATGATAACAGACCACTGATTTTGTAGGCATCAAAATTTCACTCTGTGAATTCATCTGAGATTAGGGAATGGATGAAAAATGTAACCATGGCTGCTTTTCTTTGAGTGTTAATATTCACTGTCTCAGACCAAAAGTCTCATCTCCCCAACAGCATCAGTAAGTAAGGAACATGCTAGGTTGCAAAAAATCTCAGCATGGTAAAACCTCAGAACTCCTACAGTTCTTAACTGTTTTGCAATTGGAATGCAATAATGACAAAGACTTGATTTTGGAAAACAATATGGTGTTTTCCCATGGTTGCATTAAGGGATGTGAGGATAATCCCTGAGATCCACAGGAATTATCCTCGCTCAAGTGCTGGCAAAGAACTATAAAGTTTCTGCATTATTAGGACTGAGGACTGCTTTCAAAATAATGACTATGCTCACTGTATTCCAGGTAGTCCAACGAAATAAAGGTTATTGCTATTTGTAGTTGAACGGGAATACATCAGCAGTTCAGTCTCTATAAATTAGTCAATGGGTGTTCAAAGCCAAAATATGATGTGTCAACAATGAGAATTAAAAGAGAAAAAAACTTGGACATAAGCTTAAATTAAAAAGGAGACACAATCCTGTGCTGGGCTCTGGGGATTGGAGACTGTATATGCCTCAGTCCAATTCAAGGGTTCAGTGGCTTGGCCCTAGCATCAGCTCGGGATTCAATGAAAAGATAACAATTAGCATACTGGGAGAAATATAATATTCCTCTCCCTGATCGGAAGAAAATCTGGTGGCTCAATGAAACTCTTAATTCACAGAGATTCTGCCAGATGCAGAATAATAATTCACTGATGACTCAACTAAGACAAACTTCGTTACTGCTTAAAAATGCATCTTCACACACACACACGCAGTGGAAGACAGATTTGTTGTATTTAGTGGGAAGAATTCAGTGGACAAAGCTCAGAGAATAGTTTTCAAAGCACCAGGCAACTTTTGTTCATTTGCCAATATTCTAGTTTTCCCAGGTAGAAAACTAGAGATGGAGAAACAAACGATATAATTCTTTAGGATTTCTAATTTTGAAATTAAAGTGTAGCTTTTGACTTATCACTATAGAGTCTTGTTATGATGATTATGGTAAGACCCACTGTCTGATAAGGGAGCTGGAAACTAGCTGCTGAACCAGCCCTTCTGAACCCCAGACTGATAATGTAAGCTACAACATAGCCACCATCAGATTTGAGCTGACAAACTTGAAAGGTTGATGTTTCTGTTATAGGAACAATCACTTCTGTCCAGGCATAGATCTTCTGTTGCAAGTGGGCTCTTTCCTTCTCTTGGTAAAAGTCATATTGGTGGGAAGTTGCTAGAGCTTACCCTGGCCCGTTTGCCCATTCTCCAGATTATCAAAGGCTTTCTTCACAAATGGTGACACATTTTCTGGACTCAATTTTGCCTTTCCAGTCTTATTAGATGACATTGGCTGCATCATTGTGAGCAGAAGCCTTAGGCTCCCTGAACTTGCCTACAATTTTTCCAGAATTTCAGCTCATTTCACATTCTGAAATTGCTTCACCATTTATTTTAAATTAATGGGAAAGAGTCAAAGTCTTCCATTAATATTATATATTTCCTAATATCTGCAGAAATTTGGTATTCTTGCAGTTAGACAAATATTTAATTCTACCACCCTCATCTCTTTTTTGTCCACACAGTTCAGATTGCAATTCAGTTACTGAATACGACCACCCCAACCAAGGGGCTAGTACCTCGCAGATACTTCCTGTGTGAAGGTTAGCAAGGGCACAAGTTATGTGGGGTGAATAAACCTACACTAAATGTTTGCAATGGCATTGTCAATTGTGGATAAAGCTCTGATTCTAAGAAGTCAATTAATTAGAAATAAGTATAGTTATTGGTATGGGGAAGAGAATCAGCTATTTTGGGGTGGGTGGGTGATGAAGAGACAGGAAAAAATCCAGCAAATGAGAATGGAATGCTTTAGGTCTCTGGAGGCATGAATTAAGAAGAAAATAATACTTTGTCTCCTGTACCTATCTCCAATTACAGTCTTGAGTGACTAGCCTTGGGCTACGAAAAGAGCTAGTTTGTGGTGAAGAATAAAGACCATAATGAAACTGTTTGTAAACCATGAAAGTTTTGTTGTTTCAGGAAAGTAGATTTTGCTTAAAGTTAACATGTATTTTTCATTCACTAAATACTAAAATGCATCCTGTGGCATGAGCTGTGCTTACTGTGCTGGTATCCAAGTTAGACAAGGAAAGGAGGATAGACAGAAAATATCTAGAGGAGGTGATTTCTGTACTGAGACTGGGGAAATCTAAATAGGTAAAAGGAGGACATTCTAAGTCTAAGGATAAGCTGGAGCAATAGTTGTGAGTTTGGATTTAATATGGTTGATAAGCATTTGCCTGGATGTATCTCCAGAAACAGTGAAACATAAAGATATGCCAAATTAGTCAGATGCCAGATCGATAATGAAATGACTAAACCAAGATGAGTTTGTGGGCTTAGATTTGGAAAAGTATTAAGTGAAACCCTGAAGATGTAAGCTTGTGTTTGGCTGGAACATAAAAGTAACTTAAAATATTCACTCTAAAAATATAGTGCAGACTCTTGAGTGGAGAAAAATAAAGCAACATTTGGAATGCTTAGAAAACAGCACAAGGAAGACCATAGATAAAGTTCCTTGTTAAATTTTACCACATGCTGAATGTACCATCTGAGACTATATCATGTGACTTTTATTATACCAGAGATGACATAATAAAGACCATGATCCCTGGGCCGGTTCCTGCATTTTCATCCTGTTCCAACATAACCTAACTTAACACATTTAATACTTTTCAGGATGAACCAGAAACCACTAAGTAATTTTCCCTCTCTCCATGTTTTAGTCTTTTTCCAAATTCTTCCATTTTCTCTTCTTCCTCACAGAAATTATTTAAATTTACACTCATGTTGTTCCATCAAATGATCATATCAAACAAATATCTCTTTTTTTCTTTAAATGGTAACTTAGTATCACTTTTAACTCTTATCTCTATTTAAATAAATAAGGATAATAAAGTACAATTCTATGTTTATTGTTCAAATAAGAAAATTGCAGATATTTGTCAAAATTTGCAAACATCAATTTTAATCTTTGTTATCATGCATAACCTGGTAGTCCTCTGGTAGTTCAGTTGTAATTAGGATGACGTTCATAAACTGAAGATGTCTGATGAGTTGGCCTTGAAATAGAAGTAGCTGATGTATCAGCTATCACTGGCACTGGAAACCGTGGGTTACTCACAGGTTGAAGTTTACAAAAACGACCTTCATTGGCAGATATGTTGTGATATCTATTTGGAAAATAAGAAGGCTCCACCATCAGTCCAAAATAATTGCTCTGTAAGGGGGACAAAATGCTGTATTGAGAAGTAGAAGTTGTAGTTGTAATGAAGTTCACAACACGGCCATTTGCTTCAGTGTAGCTGCTTTGAGAGTGCCCGTGGACAGTGGTCAACTGATTTAAAATAGCTAGTTGTTCCACTGCAATATTTTCTGGTGGTCTAACTGACGTTGATGATGGAGGAGAAAAATCACCTCTGAGCGGGGTAGTTTTATCACAAATTATGTGGCCAATAGAGGGCTTTCTTATTAGAGGCATGTTTAAATCTGCAGAAGGTAAAAATGCACTTTCTCCACTAGTGTCAGCCACAAAATCAGAATTATTTTTATCAACATTACTTCCTCCTTTAAAGTGCTTCTTGTTGAAATCTCGAGCCAATAAAGACACCAGAGAGGCATTTTTAATCCCAACTCTTCTTTTTATTCTCACTAAAAGCTGAGGACAGCCTCGTTTAAAATTTGGATTATGGTAGAACTGCAGCTACAACCAAAGGAGAAAGGTTTTAGTAATATTTTAAACCAAAATACATAACTACAATAAGCCTTAACTTTAAAACCTCAGATTTCATGTTTAGTATGCAAAGATAATATCATCAAAATATGAACATTGCTGATGATATTTTGAAGTTCCTTATTTGGAAAATACACATGTAAATAGTATAGTCATCAAATTAAAGAATTTAGTGTTTGCAGTAACGGTGAATGCCACTTTTGAAAAGCAGCTTTCATACCTTCACTTAGATTTCTGATAAGATTCATAGCTGCTAGCAAACTTTCTCATAGTCTTGAAGAGTTAAGTCACTGTCCTCATTTTTAGAAAAAATAAAGAATTTTAGCATTTGTAGTTTTATACTATTTTCAAAATCTAGCTTTACATTTATATTACCATAGATTGATTTACAAAATAAAATTTTATACATAAGTTACCAAGTCATAACTAAAATTTGTGTATACCTTGCTTAAAACAGAGGCTTCTTTTTCTTCTGCCAGAAAGTCAACTAGACAAGCAGATCTTTGACATTTCTGCCGCACTTTACTAAACCTATAAAGGTTAAGCTGTCTAACTAAACTTTTCATACTTCCAGTTTCAAATATTCTGAAAGGGGCCTTTCTTTCCAAAACTTCCTTCTTAAAGACATCTTCATCAATAACTATGGAAGTTCCATTATCATCCCACCAGATGGATTTAAATTGGTCACTCCCAGCCATTTTCCAGAGTTTTCTTGGAAATGTCAGAGAACGAAAATCATTATCTTCATCTGGTTCCAAGACACAATCTGTGTAACATGGTCATATCAGAATTTTTCAGACAAAGTCTGAAAAGCATTTTCTTCAATCATACACCTCAAGTCCAAGTCCCCAGAGAATGTTTGATCACACGATAGAGATCTACCGGGGTTTCCTGAATCAGTTGGTCCATCTTTAGGAGGCACATCTTGAATTTCTGAAGAAATATGTGTCATCTCAAATAACATTTCCTACAGCTACTTTTCTAATCTGCATGATTTTGAGCAGTGCAGCTTCAAATGCTGCTTAAGCAGGCCTGCACAGTTAAACTGATAGGCCATCAACATGGTTCTCAACCTGAGTGGCTGTGACATCACAAAAAGACTGGTCTCTTAGCAACCCAAGTGTAACAATCAGCCAGTGTTTCCTTCTCATTAATCCGGTTAAAATGAAATATATAGGATATTTATTTTTATACTGTGATGTGCAAATATTTTCCCGAGAATATCTTTTTAAACAATTTAACTTTGGGGTGTATGAGATAAAACAATCTCATTCCTTTTGTACCCAAATTTATACAACATTGGTGAACAGAGTATAAATATGCACAAAGTAAATAAAATAATTTTAAAATATTGGAATTTAAAGTGAAATTTGTGTAAAATTTTTACAGAATGGTTATAACAATTTCATTATCATTTGTAATTAAAGTGAATCAAAATTTGATTTGTAAACGGAAGTAGTTATTTCTCTGTGTACTTTACAATAAGTAGCTCTATATTCAAAACATCAGCAGAATAAATATCAGTTTATTTGTTATGTTTATAAATAAATGTTAAATATTTATGAATTAAAATTAAATTAAAATAATCAATCAAATTTAAGAAATTCCAAAGGGAGGAATTTTTTTTAAATTTTATTTCAGTGCTATAAGTAAAACAAATATAATTTAATATTCTACTTTACAATTACACAAGAGAAAAATCTGATTGTACACTTACAAATGTTTATTTTTGCCATTCTTTCACTCAGAGGTTTTTAAGTCCCTAGAAGGAATAATTTTTCTTGTCATTTTTAATCCATACTCTTGTGGCTTCTGTTAAGTGTTCCAAAATGATGTTGATAAATAAAGTGATGCATAAGGTCCTGGGTTCTATAAGCAGTGACCCCATTAAGGGGCAAACAAACAAACAATCAAAAAACAAAAAAGTAACATTATATGTGGGTTAGTGTGGAAAAGACAAGGTAATGCATTTTAGGAAGCCATATGTTTTCCAGTCCTGAAACAGTTGGCATTGTTAGTATAATATGGCATTTTAAGGCAAGTGTTTGTTCACTAATTGCAAATAATAGCTATGCTCTGTATCAGTAAACTGTAGTAAGTCCAGTTCTACCAAAACTTATATTATTTATTTAGAAATAAATTCCATTAAACATAAGCCAAATTCAAATTATTGATAAAATTTTAAAATAAATAAATGTACACTCAAGCTACAATGTAAATTTTTCCTTCAGTATGTGTATATTCCATTCTAAATAAATATTATCAACCTGAATTCATTGCATATTATAAGAATTATAAACTATAGTTAAGTATGATTTAGCCCTGATTCATAAATATTATTTAACATACACAAATCAATAAATGTGATACCATCCCTTAAAAAACAGAGAATTCAAAGGTAACAATCTCAAAATAATGTAGGAAAATTATTGACAGAACTGATCTTAACTTTTGTATACAAAAAATTCTTAACAAATTCTCTCTAGATAGAATATAACTAAAGATAAAAATAGCCATATATGAAAAACCCATGACTTTCATCAAGTTCAATATTAACATACAGGAAAGTTTTCCTCTGGTACAGTAATACAAAAAAGTAGCTCATCCTCACAAGTCCTAAATTACACTACAAGAAGTCCTAGCCAGAAAAACTAGTCAAGAAACATTAAAAAAGACATCCAACTTGTAAACAGGCAGTACTATTTTTACAGATGACGTAATTACACATAGATGGAAAACTCCATAGACTCCTCCAGTGACTGTTAGAAATTGTCAAGAAACTTAATAAACTTGCAGAATACAAAATCAATATACAAATATCTGTTGCATTTTTATATACTAACAACAAATTATCAGAAAGAGTAATTAGGAAAACTATTGTGTGTAAACTTAAACCAAAAAGAATAAAATAGGAATAAAATAGATAAGTGAAATTAAAGATCTAAACATAGATCTATAAATTAAAGGTGCAAGAAATATAAGTAAACCAAATAAATAGAAAGATATTCTGTGCTCATAGATTGTATACAATGTGAGGAAATACTATAATCTATCTTTCGCATATTCAATCTCCCCAGCACTACTTATTAAGGAGAATGTCTTTGCTTCATTTTATACTCTTGCTTCCTTTTTCATGGGTAAATTGATCATAGGTGTGAGGGATTATATCTGGTTGCGCTATTCTCTTCAATTGATTGGTGTCTGTTTTTGATCCAATATCATGTTTTTTAAATTACTAAACCTTTAAAGGACTCTTTAACATCAGATTATTTTACACTATTAGATTTAATACTACTTTTCAAGATTATTTTGGCAAGTCATGATCTTTATGGTTACATATAAATTTTGAAAGTATTTGTTCTATTTAATGGAAAAATCTCATGGGTATTTTGACATGAATCACACTAAATGTAGATTGCCTTGTGTAGTATGTTTGTTTCAACCACATAGTTTCACATCATTAACATAAGAGATCTTTTCATTTCTTGGGAACAGATTTAATTACATTCATCAATGTCTTCTATTTTTTAATGTATAGGTTTTCATCTTATTTGTTACCTTGATTTTAGGTATTCTTTACATATGTAAATAATTATATATATTACATTTGTAAACTGGTTCCCTACACAAATATAACAGGCAGAAGGCAGTGGCAAGATATATTCAAAGTCTTGAATGAAAGAAAGCTGTAATCTAAGATAATTTATCAAGCAAGTCTATTTTTTAGAATAGAAGGAGAGATAAATAACTTCCATAAAAGTGAATACTTAAAGAATTTAGCAACAGAAATGAAATAATGAAAGATCTAGTCTAAAGAAAAAAAACAGAAATCTATAGAAAGTAGAAAGAAATAATTAGAAAGACAATAGCTGCCATGACATAAAATAGAATATACATGATGTTGTAAAACAGGACATCATAATTTTTAAGGGTCAGAGAGCGAAACAGGACAATACAGAGTATTTTCTTCTTGTTTCTCTTCTCTGTAGGAGGGGTTAGAGTTTGTATTCCTATCAGTCAAAATAAACAGATATATTAATGGGTCAATACACATACAAAAGACGGTAACCAGAAGTCAAAAGCTTACAATGAATTAATAAAGCCAAAAAGAAACCAAGATAATAAAGAAAAGTTATATAGCCACAAAAAGAAAAAGAAATGAACAAAAAGGAAATACAAAATCAACTGGGAAATGAAGTTCAATATGGAAATAAACAGCAATCTGTCAATAATTATCAAAACTGTTAATAGACTAAGTGCTTCAATCAAAAGATATTTATTGTCAGATGGGATATTATAACAAGACCCTACATTATGAAGCATACAAGGGACCCACTTTAGTAAGGGAAAACACATCAATTGAAAGTCAGAAGATGGAAAAATATATTCCATGCAAATGGACATGACAAGAAAGCAGGACTATGAGTACTGACTTCACACAAAATAGACTTTCAATGAAAGGCCATAGAGAAAGATAAACAAGGACATGATATAATAATTAAAGGAGCAAAACAAAATGAGGGTATTATACTCATTAAGATATATGCACTCAATATATGAGCACCTAAATAAGTAAAGCAAATACTAATAGATAAAAAGGGAGAAATCGGAGGGAACACAATCACAGTAGGAGACTCTAACTCCCCATTACCATGACTAGACAAGCTTTCAGACAGAATATAAATAATAGAACAAAGATACTAAAATATACGATGAAATAATTGGAGTTGGTTGATATTTTCAAAACACTACTTCTCCCCAAAGCAGAATATACATTCTTTTCTAGTGCACATGGAACATTTTCGAGGAAAGATTATGTACTCAGGTACAGAAGAGGCCTCAACAAACTTAAGAAGATAAAAATTTTTTCAAGCATCTTTTCTGAGTATAATACCATGAAAGTAGAAGTAAATCACAGAAAAACAGGGAGAAAAATTTACGGCATGTAGATTAAACAACATGGTACTAAAACAAGTAGGGGAGGTGAAGAAGTAAAATAATAAATAAAAAATATATCGAGATATATGACAAAACCCTATGCAAAGTTTATGTAATACAGATAAAGCAGGCTTTAGAGGGAAGTTCATAGTGACAAGGCCCTCTTCAAAGAAGAGCAATTTCAAATAAATAATCTAACGTTCTATAAACACTAATCATGAAAGAAGAGCAAACAAAACCAAAAGGCATCAGAAAGAGGGAAATATTTAAGGTCATGGAAGGAAGAATTGAATTAGAGTTTAAAAAATAGAAAAAATCAAACTATTTTTTGAAATAGTAAACAAAATTGACAAAACTCTGGACAGACTCATCAACAAGAATAGAGAGAGTACACAAATAACATAAGAAATGACAATGGAGAAAATACAAAGAGTACAACAAATTTGCAAAATATCATAAGGGAATAACATGAGCAACTATATGGAAACAAACTGGAAAAAAAGGAAGAGATTCAGAAGTTTCTGGAAACATTCAGCCAACCATTTTTGCATTAAGAAAATATTGACCATTTGAACAGAGAGATCACCAGAAATGGAATACAATTATCAATAAAATAAAAAATCGCTGCAAACAAAATTCAGACCCTAATAGCTTCACTGGGGAATTTGACTAATCATTCAAAGAAAAATCCATGCCACCCCTCCTCAAACTTTTCCAAAAGCTTGATGTGGAGAGAGTACTCCCAATCTCACACCATAGGGCCAACATCAAACTGATACCAAAACCAGAAAAAGACACTACACCAAAGACAACAATAGGACAATATCATTGATAAACATAGATATAAAATTCTTTATGAAATTATTAACAAACAGAATCCAACAGCATGTAAAAAGAGATTACACACCATGGTCAAGTTAGGTTCATACCAGGAACACAAGGATGGTTGAACATATGCAAATCAATCAATCAATTGTGATACACCATATCAACAAAGCAGGACAAAAAACCACATGATCATCTCAGTAGATACAGAAAAAGCATTTCATAATATTTAACACCTATTTGCAATAAAAGTTCTTATCACAGTGGGCATAGAGGGACCATATCTCAACATTATGAAAGCTATTTATGACCAACATATAGCCAGCAAAAATCTCAATGGTGAAAAACTGAAACCCTTCCCAAAAATCCTGAGACAAGACAAGGTTGCCCATTCTCACAATTTCAATTCAATATAGTCTCAGAAGTCCTAGCCACAAAGATCAGGCAAGAAAAAGAAATAAAATGATTCAGACTGGAAAAGAAGAGGTAAATTTGCCACGATACACAGACATGACACTATATAAAGAAAACTGTAAAAGCTTCACTAATAAGTACTTAGGCTAAAAAAGGAACTGGGCAAGGTACCCAGAGTAATGTACAGAAACTAATAGCATTTCTTTACACTACCATTCAATCAACAGGAAAACAAATATAGAAACAACCGCTTTTATAACTGCACCCAAAACTACTAAATGCTTAAGAATAAATCTAACCAAGGAGGTGAATATCTTATACAGGGACAACTAGAAAACATTGATTGAGGAAATAAAAAAAATTTGAAGAATTGAAAAGATACCCAATGGACATGTAACGGAAGAAACAAAATTGTTAAAATGGCCATACTGCCCAAGGCAATCAACAGACTTATTGTGATTTCCTATCGAATTATGAAAACATTTCTTTTTAGGACTGAACCAAATGATCCTAAGACTTACACAGAGTACTAAAAAATCCATAATTTCCAAAGCAATATTCAAAATAAAGTAAGAGGCTGGAGGAATAAACCACCAGGTCTCCATACACTTTTGCAGAGATACAATAATCAAAATGACAAGATATTGGTACAGAAAGAGGCATATGGAAAAATGGAACAGAATACAGGGCCTAGGAATAAATCTACAGACATATGTTGAATGAATCATTGACAGAGTAGCCAAGAATATTACAGAGAAAAGACCATCTCTTCACCAAATGCTGTTGGGAAAACTGGATAGCAGCATACAGAGCAATGGAGTTAGAACACTCCTTCATTGCATACACAAGAATAAACACAAAATGGCTTGAAGACTTCAATGTACGGGAAGACACAGTAAATCTCCTAGAAGAAAACAAAGGCAAAACACTCTGAGGTAAATCTCAGCAATGATCTCCTAGAACAGCATACCCAGGTAATGGATGTAAGTGCAAAATTAATAAATGGAACCTAATTAAACATAAGTTTTTGGACAGCAAAGGAGATCATAAACAAAGCAAACTGACAACTTACAGGACTAAAGAAAACATTTAGAATTGATGCAACTGACAAAGTCTTAATTTCCAAAATATAAAGACTTTTTACAACCTAATAATAATAATAAAAAACAAGAAACCCAATCTGAAAATGGGCAGAAGCCCTAAACAAGCAATTCTCAAATAGACACATACAAATGCCACACAGATATATGAAAAAAAAATTCTCACTATCATTATTATAGAAAGGCAATTTAAAACTATGATGAAGCATCACCTCACAATAGTCACAATGGCCATCATTCAAAAATCCACAAACAATAAATACTGGGGAAGCTGTGGAGAATGTGAACCGTCATACACTGATAGAAGGAATGTAGTTTGGTGCAGTCATTGTGGAATACAGGATGGGGATTCCTCAAAAGAATAAAAATTGACAATATACATTCCAGCAATCCCACTTCTGGGTATATATCAAAGGGAACAGTAATTCAAAAAGACACCTGCACCCTGATGTTCTTAGCAGTGCTATATATAACAGCCATGACATGGAAGCAACCTAATGGTCCAACAACTGATGACAGTATTCAGAAATTATGCCATATTTACACAATGGAGTAATATTCTGCAATAGAAAATGATAAAACAATGACATTTGCAGCAAAATGGATGTCCCCATAAAGTGACGTTCTAATTGAAGTAAACCAGAAGGAGAAAGAAAAATAATACATGACATAACATATGTGTAATATTAAAAAAAATTTCGATGAGAACACAATGATTTCATGTACAAAATTTAAGCACACTCACAGACCTAATAAAAGATTTTATGATAAATGCGGAAAGGGACTTTGAGAGGATATATATGGGAGCTTTCATTTATAAAAAGTTATCCACTGTATATAAAAATAGATTTTTTCAAAATTTCTTTCGTATGACACAGGGCAGTAAGTTAAATATCGTGAAGTAAACTTTAATAGTTACACAAATGTATACATGTACGGGAACACTGTGATCTACCCCACAGATTTACACATTGTAAATGGCTGTACTTCAATGATAAATAAATGAATAAATATGTAAATAAATAAATAATATATAAATTAATAAGTAAATAAATAAATAAATAAATAAATAATATCTAAATAAAAAAATTTAGTAATAAATGAAATACAAAGATTCACACTACTTAACTTTTCACCTCAAATTCTAGGGGAAATCTGAAAGAAAAAAGATGATAATTGAATGAATGATAGTAAGGAAAATAAGAGAAACAATTGAAAATATAAAAAAAAATATACCTTAGTCTTTTTCTTTTAAACATAAAGTGGACAAAAGTTTAGGCTGATAAAGAAATTAAAGACTCAATTAAACTTAGAAATAAAAGAGAATATATTACCACTGATGTTGTAGAGATGCAAAGCATCATAAGAAATTACCACTAGACAATGATTTGAATGACTTACAACAAAAGACAAATTCCCAGTAACATATGTCTTCCAATACTGAATCAAGAAGAAATAAGAATGTTAAATAGAGCAAAAGTGTATAGGAGTAAATCAATAATCCAAACTTCCCAAACAAGAAAATATTTGCAAGACGACTTTACTGGTCTTTACTGTCATTCATTTGAAGAAAATTTCTCACCAATTCTTCCCCAAATCTTCCAAGAATTTGAAGGGTGTGAAAGATTCCAAACATGTTTTATGATGCCAGCTTTATATGCATAACAATGATAGAAAGGACATTATATGCAAAATATAGAATATTATCCCTGATGAACATATGTGCCAAAATTCTCAACAAAACACAAGCAAAATGAATTCAACAACACATTTAAATTATAATACACACACATGAGTAAAGGGATTAATCCCTGGGTTTAAGGATACTTCAAAATATTGGCATCAATAAAGGTGACATCCCACACTAATATAATGAGAAATAAAACTCACATAATCATCTCAATACGTGTGGAAAGTGCATTGTATATGATGCAACATACTTTTAAGATACTCCCATCAAATTAAATTAACCCTGTCAGTGGCACGATATCATTTACACACAAACACTGTGTGGAGAGAAACGAAGCAGTTCTCTGTTTTTGATTCTAAGAAGAAGGCTTTATATAGGACATACACAATGCCTCACATATCATTTAAGTTATAACAATGATAATAATCTTAAGCTATTTATCTCCCCATTCTACTGCAGTAAGCACAGGATGTTAAATGATCAAGGAATGTTTTAAAGTTCATCACGGAACTTCATTAAGTACGCCATCTCTTATCCAGCTGGCTGTGCCTTTCTTAGGTTGTCCTCCTCTGAGTATCTTACCCAGAATAAGATATCCATCCATTCATACTGGATACATTGAGTAGGCCATTTCTTATCCAGCCTGGATATGTGACATTCCTCACAGCTTGTTTATCAGTTCAGTCCATGGGCTTATTCTCTAGAGCCTTCAGACAGGGGCCTAAAAACCCAACATTCCTTGACCGAAAAATGGATGAAGAAAATTTGATGTATATATGCAATTAAATCAATATTTTGCATACCTATCAACAGTTTCCTTGGTGTTCCTTTTTCTCCATAATCTCACCAATATCTATTTGTTTTCTTTTTGATGAGAGCCTTCTGACAAGTGTGAAGTCTTGTCTCATTTTTGGTTTATGACTTTCCTAATAATTTATAACTCTGAACATATTTTAATGGGTCATTTAGCCAACTGTATGTTTTCTACAGAAATTTGATTCATGTCTATCTATTCAGTTCCTATGGACATTTTTTTAATTGGATTGTTTGCTCTCTTTTGTTGTTGTTGTGGGGAAAGAGTTTGCCATATATTTTGGATATTAACACTACATTGGAAAATATAACTTGCAAATATATTCTCCCATTCTGTTTGTTCAATTTTCATTTTATTGATCATTTCTTCTGCAGTGTAAATCTCTTTAGAGTGATACAATCGTATTTTGTTAGGTTTGCTTCTGCTTCCCATGCCAGAGGAGACATATGTAGAATCATATGAAGTCCAATGTCAGAGTGTACTTTTTATGTTTTACTCTAGGATTCTTTGTTTTCAGGATTTATGTTTTATATGCCCAGGAGTGGGATTGCTGGGTCATATGAAATGTCTAATTTTATTATGTAAAGGAACTTCCATACTGTTTCCAAAGTGGTTGCATCAATTTTCATTCCCACCAACAGTGTTGGAGAGTCCCATTTTCTCCACAACTACCCAATTCTTTACAGATTGTAGACATTTGAATGACAGCCCTTCTCAATAGTGTGAGGTAAAACATTATTTTATATTTGTCTTACATTTTTATAATGATTAGAAATGTGAGCATGTTATTTTTCCTGTTTGTCATCTGTGTGTCTTCTTTAGAGAATTGTCTTCTGCTCATTTTCTGGCTGAGTTGTTTGTAGACTTTTGAAATGGAGTTGTATGAACAATGTGTGTATTTTAGAAATTAGCCTCTTTTTGATTGCATTGTTTCCTAATATTTTCCCTCATACGGAAATTCATCTTTTCATTTTGTTTATTTTGCTGTGTAGAAGCATTTAAATTTAATTAGGATTTTTGTTTATTTTGTTTTTATTATTTTCAGCTTGGGAGAATGACATAAGAAAATTTTGCTACAATTTATGTCTTGTTTTGTTTATGTTAGTTTCCAGGATTTTTATTGTGTCATGTATTATATTCACATATTTAAAGCATTTTGAGTTTATTTTTGTACAGTGTGAGGGAGTGTTCTAATTTCATTGATTTACATGTAGCTATCTAGCTTTCTCAACATCACTTGCTGAAGACTGTATTTTAGACATTGTATATTTTTGTTTCCTTTGTCATAGTTTAGTTAACCATAGGTGTGATGTTTTATTTCTGCCTCTGTGTTACATTACAGTGATATAGATGTTTGGTTGTTTTCCAGGATTTTGCGGTTTTGATTTAGGTATTTTTGTACTATAGTCTGAAATCTGGGATGGTTATAGGTTATGCCTCCAACTTAGTACTTTTTCCTCAGTGTTTCTTTTACAGTTCTGGTTCTTTTGCAATTCCATACAAATCATAGTACTGTTTTTAGTTCTGTGGAAAGTATCATGTAGCTCGATTTGAATCAATTTATATCTGTAGACATCCTTTGTAGTATGTATATTTTAAAATTATTAATTCCTCTAAACTAAGACCTTGAGATTTTTTTCCATTTCTTGACATTATCTTCAGATTTCTTTATCAGTGTCCTATTCATTTTATTATGTTTTTTTTTCATAGGTTTTTCATTTTTTGATCTGATTTCTTATGGATCTTTTAAAATTATGGATTATTTCATTGTTTGTGTAAAAAATGTGACAGTTTTTGTATATTAATCATGAATCATGCTACTTTGCTAAATGTCTTTATTAGATTTAGTTGTTTTGGTTTGGAGAATCTTTAGAGATCACTATATAGATTATCATGTCATCTAAAATAATAACAGTTTTACTTCATTCAATCCAACTTGAATAACATTTTTTCTTGTCCGATTACTGTTACTAGAACTTCCCATACTGTGTTTAATAAAACTGGTGAAAGTGGGCATCCTTGTCTTATTCCTTAATTTGGCTTTCAGGTTTTCACTTTTGCATATTATGTTGTCTGTGGTCCTGTAATTAACGACTTTAAATATGTTGAAGTATATTTCCTGAATCCTACTTTGCTAAGAGGTTTCTGCCATTGTTGCTTTTGTTGTTGTGTTTGTTGTTGTTGCTGTTGTTGCTGTCTTAATGAATAAATGTTGAATTTTACGAAATGCTTTTAATGGATTTATTGGGATGACTATGTCATTTTCTCTTTTCCTTTTGTTAATGTGGTGCCTCAAACTGATTGATTTGTGTATGTTGAACCTCTCTTGTGACCCTGCAATGAATCCAAGTTGATCATGGTGTATGATATATTTTAGGTATTGCTGGATTTAGTTTGCTAATAATATTTTGTAGAATTTTTGCTTGTAAATCTATCAAATATAATGGCTTGAAATTCCCTTTGCCAGTACTTTTTTTGTTGGTTTTGCTATCAGGGTGATGAAAGCTTCATAGAATTAATTTGGGAGTTTCCCACATCTTCACTATGTTTGAATAGTTTGAAGAGTATAAGTTCTGCTTTGTGTAATTTTACAGTTCTCCACGGGAGCTGTTTATATCTGCACTTTTATTCAACAGTTTTTTTAAATGCAGATTCTATCTTTCTTCTAGCAAACAGTTTTTTCAAATAATTTGTTTCTCCTTATCTCTGTGTCTTTCTAGACATTTGTTTATTTCTTCTAATTTGTCCAGTTTATTGGCATGTAAGTGTTGACAAAATGATCCTTTTGTATATCTGAGGTAACAATATTTATTTCTCTTCTTTTCTTTCTTAATTTTTTTCTTTGGAGCATCTACCTTTTCTTCATGATGCACTTGGCTAGAGGTTTATTGAATTGCTTATCTCAAAAAGAAAAAAAAAACAAAATCTTTGGTTTTATTACTCTTTAGCATAGATTTTTTTCTCTATAATTTATATTTAAACCTCTAATATTTAGGATAATGTTTTTTCTGTTTTTTCAATTTTTTTAATTGATTTACAGTCATTTTAAAAATTTGTCTCCAATTCCAGCGTAGAGCACAATTTTTAAGTTACAGTGACCATATATACATTTTTTGTCCCATTTTTTGCCTTTCAGCTGCCATAAGATCTTTTATAAAATTCTCTATGTTATACAGTAGAATCCTGTTTTATCTATTCTACAATTTTGGCCTCCCAGTCTATCTCTCCCAACCCCCCATCACATGGCAACCAAAACTTTATATTCTATGAATGTGGGTCTATTTCTCTTTTGTATTTGTCCTCTTTTTGTTTTGTTTTATTTTGTTTTTAGATTCCACTGATAAGCCATCTCTTATGGTATTTTTCTTTCTCTTTCTGGCTTACTTCACTTAGACTGACTTTCTCCAGGAGCATCCATGTTGCTGAAAATTGCATTATGTTGTCAGTTTATATGGCTGACTAGTATTCCATTGTATAAATATACCACCTCTTCTTTATCCAGTCAACTGTCGATGGACATTTAGGCTGTTTCAATGTCTTGGCTATTGTAAATAGTGCTGGCTATGAACATTGGTGTGCAGGTGTCATCCTGAAGTAGGGTTCGTTCTGGATATATGCCCAGGAACGGGATTCCTGGGTCATGTGTTAAGTCTATTCCTAGGCTTTTGAGGAATTTCCATCTTGTCTTCAACAGTGGCTACACCCAATTGCATTGCCACCAGCAGTGAAGGACAGTTCCCTTTTCTCCACAGCCACTCTAACATTTTTCATTTGTGGATTTTTGAATGATGGCCATTCTGACTGGTGTAAGGTGATACCTCACTGTAGTTTTGATTTTCATTTCTCTGATTATAAGTGATATTGAGCATTTTGTGATGTGCCTATTGATCATTTGTATGTCTTCCTAGGAGAATCGCTTGTTTAGATTTTCTCCCCATTTTTGGATTGTGTTCTTCATTTTCTCTTATTCAGTTGGATGAGCTGCTTATATACTTTGAAGATCAAGCCTTTGTCTGTTTCATATGCAAATTATTTTCCCATTCCGTATGTTGACTTTTTGTTTTACTTCCGGTTTCTGTACTGTGCAGAAGCTTGTAAGTTTCATTAGGTCTCATTTGTTTTTTCTTGCTTTTATTTCTTCTGTGAGAAAATTTTCGAGAATTGTCAGTTAATATTTTGCCTATATTTTCCTCAAGGAGTTTTATTGTATCTTGAAGTATGTTTAAGTCTTTGATCCATTCTTATTATATTTTTGTGTGTGGTGTTCTAGCTTTATTGGGAGTGCTCTAGCTTCATTGATTTACATGCTGCTTTCCAGTTTTCACAACACCAGTTGCTGAAGTGTCTGTCTCAAATCCATTGTATTTCCTTGCCACCTTTGTCGAAGATTAATTGACCAAAAGTTTGTGAGTTTATTTCTGGTCTCTCTATTCTGTTCCATTGGCCTATATGTATGTTTTCCTATCGATTCAGTGCTGTCATGTTGACTGTAGCTCTATATTATTATCTGAATCATTAGCATAAAGAAATGTCACTGATTTTTGAATCTTAATCTTGTAACCTGCTACCTTGCTGAATACTTTGATCAGCTTTAGTAGTTTTTGTCCGGATCTTGCAGGGTTTTCTATATATAGTAACATATTACCTGCATATAGTAAGACTTTTACCTCTTCCTTTCAAATTTGCATCCCTTTTACTTCTCTCTCTTGTTTGATGGCTGTTTCTAGGTATTCCAAGTCTATCTTGAGTTGGAGTGGAGATAGTGTGCATCCTTGTCTTGTCCCAGATTTTAGTGGGAAGGTTTAAATTTCCTCACAATTGATTACTATGCTAGCTGTAGGTTAGTTATCTATAGCTTTCATGATGCTTAGTTATGTTCCCTCTATGCCCACTTTGGTGAGAGATTTTATCATACGTGGGTGTTGAATTTTATCAAATGCTTTTCCTGCATCTATTGAGATGACCATGTTGCTTTGGTCCTTTCTCTTGTTGATGTGCTGTATTACATTTTTTGACTTGTATACGTTGAACTACCCCTGTGTCCCAGGCATAATCTCTACTTGGTCATGAAGTATAATCTTTTTTCTGTGTTTGGATTCTATTTGCTAGTATTTTGGTGAGGATTTTGGCTTCTGTGTTCATCAGTGATATCGGCCTATGATTCTCTTGTTTGGTAGTGTCTTTGCCTGGTTGTGGTTTCAGGGTGATTGTGGCTTCATAGAATGACTGGGAGTATTCCTTCCTTTTCAATCTTCTGGAAGAGTTTAAGAAGCACTGGTATGAGTTCTTCTTTGTATGTTTTGTAGAATTCCTCATTGCATCAGTCTGGTTCTGGACTGTTATTTGTAGGGAGGTTTTATATTGCTTTTTTGATTTAATTTCTGGTGCTCTGCTTGTTCAAGGGGTAAGTTTCTTCTTGATTCATCCTTGGTGGACAGTATGTGTCCAGAAAATTGTCCGTTTCCTGTAGGTTATCGAGGTAGTTTCCATAAACTTTTCATAATATTCTCATATGATATTCTTTACTTTTATTTTATTTGTTGTAATTTCTCCTTTCTCCTATCTTATTTTGCTAATTTTTGCTCTCTCTCTTTTCTTCTTTTTGAGTTTGGACAGAGGATGTTCGGTTTTCCTTACTTTTATAAAAAACCAGCTTTTGGATTGGTGATATTTTTCCTATGGTTTTGTCAATCTCTATTATATTTATTTCCTCACCAATATTTATGATTTCCTTCCTTCTGCTGCCTTTTGTTGTTTTTTGTTCTTCTTTTTCTAGTTTATTCTGCTGGTGGGTTCAATTGTTTATTTGTGATTGTTCTTCTTTTATGAGGAAAGCCTTTATTGCTGTAAACTCCCCTCTCAGCACTGCTTTGCATGTGTCCCATAAATTTTCTTTGGTTTTGCTTTCATGTTCTTTTGTCTCAAGGAACTTTTCCATTTCAGCTTTGATTTCTTCCTTGACGCATTTGTTTTTCAATAACATATTGTTTAATCTCCATGTTTTACTTTTGTTCTCCTTTGTTTCTCTGTTGTTGATGTCTAGCTTCATGGTTGTGTGGTCGGTAAAGATGCTTGAGGTAATTTCTATCTTCTTAAAATTGCTGAGATTTCTTTTGTTCCCACCTATATCGTGAAATCTGGTAAATGTCCCATGTGCACTTGGAAAGAATGTATATACTATATTTTTGGGGTGCAATGCTCTGAAAATATCCACCAAGTGTAATATTTCTATTGTATTATTTAACTTCTCTTTTGCCTAATTTATTTTCTGTCTGGATGATCTGTCCAGTTATGTTAATGCTGCGATGAAATCTCCAACTATGATTAGGTTCCCATCACTATCCCCCTTTATATCTGTTAGTAATTACTTTATGTACTTAGGTGCTCCTCTATTTGCTGCATATGTACTAACAAGTGTTCTATCCTCATCTTTTATCACTCCTTCAATCATTATAAAGTGTTCTTTATCTTTCTTTATGGTCTTTGTTTTAAAGACTGTTTTGTCAGAAATCAGTACTGCGACTCCTGTCTTTTTGGCTTTTCCATTTGTATGAAATACCTTTTCCATCCTTTCTCTCTCAATGTATATGTGTCCTTCTCCCTGAAGTGGATCTCTTGTAGGCAGCATATTGAAAGTTCTTGTTTTATTATCCACCCTGCCACTCTATGACTTTGACTGGAGCATTTAGTCCATTAACATTTATAATAATCGATGATATGTTTGCATTTATTGCCAATTTGACCTTATCTTTGCAGTTGATTTGGTATTTCCTCTTTGTTCATTTCATCTTCCTTTTATGGTTTGGTCATTTTCCTTTGAAATATCATGGAATTTATTTAGTTTTAGTGACACCCTGATAAGTTTTTGTCTTGTTGTTACCCTTTTATATAAGTCTTTTAGACCATTATTATAACTGTTTTTATTAAACTGATAGTAACATGATCTCAAAACCGTCCTACCGATAACAAAAATTTTTAAAAAGAAAGACCAAAAAAAAATTCTCTATTTTCCTGCCTCCTTCTCCCTCTTTCAATGATTTGTATGTCTTTTTTTAAATTTTGTGTTTATTTTATTTATAATTCATGAGTTATCACCTTTCCAGCTGTGAGATTCTCATTTCTGTATCATCCTGCTACTTTTCTTTTTAGAGTAGACATTTAAATATTTCTTTTAGTATGGGTACAGTGTTACTAAACCCTTGTAGCATTTTGTTGTCTGTGAAAACATTTATGTCTCTTTCTACAATAAAGCATAGCCTTTCTGGTTAAATTATCCTAGGGTATATCATTTTTTTTCATTCAATACTCTGAATATATCTTGCCACTTCCTTATGTCCTGTAGTATTTGTGTAGTGAAATCAGCTGGGAGCCTTATGGGGATTCCCTTGTAACTCACTCTTTGCTTTTCCCTTTCTTCCCTCAGGATCATTTCTTTATCCTTGACTCTGGCCATTTAATTATATGTCTTGGTGTGGATGTATTAGTGTTCTCCCTGTTTGGGACACTCTGAGCTTCCTGTACATCAATATTTGATTCCTTATATATGTTTGGGAAGTTCTCAGTCATGATTTCTTCAAACACCTTTGCAATCCCCTTTGAACGTTCCTCCCCTTCTGGAACTTCTATCATGCCAAGTTTGGCATGTTTTATATTATCACATAGGTCCCTTATGCTTTTTTCATTTGTTTCTCGTTGTTCCTCTTGTAGCTCTTCTGAATGGGTGCTTTCTTTTGTACTGTCTTCTAAGTCACTAATTCATTCCTCTGCATTATCTAGTCAACTTTGCGACACATTTAGATTTTTCCTTATCTCAGTCAACGAGTTTACCTATTCTACTCAGCTCTTCTTTATAGATTTCATTTCATTTTTGACATATTTTATATCTCTAAACACTATCTTTTATTTCCTTCAGTAATTTGATCACTCCTTTTTAAGAATCTTGATCAAGTAAGCTATCAATGTCTATTTCACTGATCATCCTTTCAGGGGATTTCTCTTGTTCTTTTAATTGTGAATGGCTTCTCTGCTTCTTCATCTTGCTCCTACCTCTCTGGCACTGTGGTTTATGGAGTAAGAGATATCTAATGTGGTCCTAAGGGAGTTCCTCTACCTAGTGTCTATGTAGTAATACAACTTAGAAAAGAGAAAAAAGAGAGAGAGAGACAAGGAATTTTAAAAAGGGGAAATAAATTTTTGAAGACATTGTATAATGCATAATAGAAGAGCAAGTTGAAGCAGGGTGATGAAAAGTAATAATAATAAAAATATTTTTAAATGTTTCAAAGGGTGAAAATAGGGGTATGTATAATTTCCAAAGAAGTGAAAATTTTAGGGTAACAGAAAATGGAACAGGTAAAAACAGATTAAAACAACGAGGTGGTCTGTGTCCTCCTGGAGACTGTGTTCATTTAATGTAAAGTCTTTCTGTATTCATCCTATTTTGGAAGCTCATCTTCCTGTTTTCAGAGGCCCTCCACTGGAGCCCTCAACTGTGCCGCTCCCAGTGCTTGTCGGCAAGCAGATCGCTCCTACCCCAAACACTGCGTCCGAAGCAGATCTCTTTACTTTGGGCTGGCTTGTCACTGCCCCGCCTGATGCTGCAGTGAGATGTTGCAGGCTGACCAGGCAGGAGTGGGCATCACGCCCTCTCCTAGCACCATGGTCAGGGGCTGCATTGCAGCAGAAAAGCTTGGGGGCCACACGCCCCCTCAGGTTGCCAGTCACTCTGCTGCTCTGTGCCATTCTACGGTCCGCCTCGTGTTTGCACACCAGAAGTGGGATCAGGGAAGACTGAGGAACATCCGTGTCCCTGGTCTGGCCCAAAACCCAGCTCCTTGTTTGCCTTGGTGAAGCAAGTTCTCTGAGGAACCAGGACAGAAAGATCCTAACTGTCTCAGGCTGTGGAGAAGTCTTCGTCAGGACGTTCAGGCTGTTAAGTACTTAATAATGAATGCAGATATTGCCCCTGCTGCTGCCTGGGTGTAAAGCACCAGAGGGTATGGTGGCTGTGTCTGAGCCCTAGCTCTCTTCACCTAGAAACTTTTGTGGATATTCAGACACGGTTATGCACCCTTCCACCCACAGGGCACATCTGCCCTGTTGTTTTATAGAGGGCCCAGGTTGTTCTGCCCTGTACACCTACAGCAATGACACACAGTCCCCTCCATTCCCCTGGACTGCCTCAGTGCAGCCATTCCCAACTTCCACCAAGCTCGTGCAGCATGGACCTGCCTCCAGCTTCCGGGCTGCATCTTGGCCTGGGTGTCTGTGCCTGTTTAACTTAGTTGTGTCAATCAACTAATACTCTGTACAGATCCAAGCCTTGGAGGCTCCCCCTCCGTCCTGCCAAAAACTCAGTTGGAGAGGGGTGACCCAGTGAATGAGCGCCAGTCATCTTTGAATCTCCCTCACTGTGGGACCTGTTCCACTCTGTTTTGCCTTTTCTTCTTTCTTTCTTCCTTTTCTCCTGCCAGATTTTATGCATCTTTACCTTTTCAAGAGGACAATTTTCTGCAAGATTTCTACAGGTTCTCTGGTTAGCTGAGTGGGTCTATGGATGTGAGTCTTGGTGCATTTGTGGGAAAGGGTGAGTATCAAGCATCCTTCTACTCCACCATCTTGGCCAACACCCCCAGAATGTCTCACTTTATGGTGGAAGATAAACACAGCCTTGAAATAGATGGAAGAGGTATTTCATGGAAA
The DNA here is from genome assembly GCF_048564905.1 of Vicugna pacos. Taxonomy (NCBI): domain Eukaryota; kingdom Metazoa; phylum Chordata; class Mammalia; order Artiodactyla; family Camelidae; genus Vicugna; species Vicugna pacos. The sequence goes on from NW_027328737.1 coordinate 2,114,005, forward strand.
TGATAAGATAGTGCAAATTGCAATGCTCCACTCATACAAAGTATGTTGCAAATTAAGGGCCACAATGAAAGATATATATGAGACTATATAATGAAAAAGAGATCAATATAAAAATAGAGTATTACACTCATTAATTTATATATAGACCCAACACCATAGATAATAAGAATATTAAGAAATATTAGTAGACATGAAGGAATCATTTTATTATAAAACAATAATAGTAGATGAATTTAAAGCCTCACTATTCTGATAGACAGATCATCCAGAAAGAATATCTGTAAGGAAATAGAGGTCTCAATATTATATTTGATCATTTGAACCTAACTGGGTTATTGGACACTGCATCAGAAAAGCAGAACACATAAACTTTTCAAGTGTGCACAGGATGTTATATAAGGAATTAACCACAAATTATGTCATGAAAAGTGCCTCAGGAACTTTAAGCAAGTATATATTGCAGCAAGTATTTTTCCACACACATAATCATGAAATAATGCATCAACTCTAGAAAGAAGAAAAAAATGCACAAACATGTGAATAAACCACATGCTTTAAAATAATAAAATAAAACAAGGTCAATGAATAAATTAAAGAGGTAATAATATCATACGTATAGACAAATTACAATGAAAACACAGCTTCATAAAATGTATGGGATACAGCAGAGACAAAACTATGAGGGAAGCTTAGAACAATTAAGGTCTTCTACAAAGAAGAAAAATCTCACACAATGGGCCAAACATACCACCCAAAACAACAAGAAATAAGAACAAAAAAATCCCAAAGGCATTAGAATGAGAAATCTTTAATTAGTAGGTTGAAAATAAATGAAATATAAATCAAAAAATTAGTTGAAATTCCTATAAACATGAGCTAATTTTTTCTTAAAAATATTAACACACTGGTAAGCATTTAACCAGGCTTTTCAAGAAATACACAGAGTGGACCAAAACAAAATAAGAAATGAAACAGTGGAAATAATATCATTTATTACAGAAATGCAAAAAAAGATTATGAAATCACTATGAGCAGTTATGTGACAACCAATTGGATGACCTAAAAGTAATGGACACATTTCTAGATACGTGCAGCCTACCAACACTGAATAAAGAGAAAACAGAAAACTTGAAAAGAGCAATCAGTATTAGTTAAATAAAATGTATAATTTTAAAAACACCCCAGGGACAAAATGCTTGGATGCCTTCACTAAAACCTCTTTCCCCCCAACTATTTCAAAAAATGAAGGAGGAAGGACAATTTCCAATGTTATTCTATGAGGCCACCATTACCCTGATAACAAATCCAAAGACACAACAAAGAAAAAATGAAAATGAAAAGCCAATATCCTTGATGAATATACATTCAAAAATCCTCAAAAGAACATCAGCAAATTAATCCAGCAATACATAGAAAGGATTATACACGATGATCAGTTGGATTCCTTTCAGAGTCACAAGGATGGTTCAACATACACAACTCCATCAGCATGACACTTATCTAATAAAGGAAGAAAAAATTCCACAGGACCTTGTCAATACAGAGAGAAAAAGGATTTGACACAATTCAACATACATTCATGACCAGAACTCTCACGAAAGTGAGTATAATGGGAACATCTCTCAGCATAGTAAAGGCCATTTATAGCAAATTATAGTACTCAGGGGTATAAGCTGAAAGCCTCCTGGGTAAATTCAGGAACAAGACAAGGACTCCTATTCTCACCCCTTCTGTTTCATAGTAATACAATAAAGGAAAAGGGAAAGAAAAAGAAGTAAAGGAAACACAAGTGGAAAGAAAGAAGCAAAATTATCACCAATAATGATGGCATAACAATCTACACAGATAGTCCTAAGGACCCCACACTGACTGTTATGAATAATAAATAATTTCAGCAAGGGAGCAGGGTACAAGATTAATGTAAAGAAGTCTCTTGCATTTCTACACATTAATCATGAGATATCCTAAAATGGACGTTGAAAGAAATACTATATAAAATTCCATTCCCTGGAATATCTTAGAATAAATGTAACCACATATGTGAAAGATCTACACACTGAAAAGTATAAAAAATTAACAAAGTGTTTAAAAATGATTCAAAGAAATAGAAAGATGTCTTCTGCTCTTGGATTGAAAGAGTTCATATTGTTAGCATGGCCGTACTACACAAAGAAACCTACAGATTTAGTGCAAATAATGTTATGAAGTTGTAGAATTTTCCAAAGAAGCAGAAAAAATAACCCTAAGTTTTATATTAAATCATTAAAAATTGCCAAAATGATCTTAAAAAAACAACAAATCTGGAGATATAACCCTCCCAGGTACCTTACTCTACTACAAACCTACAGTAATAAAAACACCATGGCATTGGCACAAAGATATAATCAATAAAAACAGAGAACCTAGAAACAATTCCACACACCTATGAGCAATGAATCTATGATAAAAAAGGCAAAAGTATACAATGGAGGAAAGAAAGTCTTGTCAATGGATGGTGTTGTGAAAGCTGGACATCTACATGCAAAACAGTGAAATGAGAGCATTCCCTGACATCATATACAAAAATAAACTACAAGTGTATTAACAACCTAAATGTAAGACCTGATAGTATAAAACTGCTAGAAGTGAATATAGGTGATACCCTATTGGATATATATCATAGAAATATTTTCTTTTATCAGTCTCCTAGGCAAAAGAAATAAAAGCAAGAATAAGCAAGTGAGACCTAAACAAACTTGAAAACTTCTGCACAGCTAAGGACACAATGAATGAAATGAAAACACTGCTTGTGTAATTGGAGAACATTTTGGCAAACAATGCAAGTGACCAGGGTTTAATAGATGTAGGTTAATAGATGTAACATGGATTTAGGTTACACAACTCAATTTGAAAATCAAAATCCCAATCAAAAATAAGAGCATCGTAACTGAGTTAATAATTTTCCAAAGAAAACTTACAGATGAGTAATGGTCAGGTGATAAAAATGCTCAACTTTGCTAATTATTAGGTAATTGCAAATCAAAACCACAATGAGGTAACACTTCACACTGGTCAAACGGCTATTATCAAAAAGTCTACAAATGGAAAGTTGGAGACGATGTGGAGGTAAGAAATCTCTTGTATACACTTTGTAGGAATGTAAATTGATAAAGCTTCTATGGAAAACAGTATTCAGATTTCTTTAAAACCTAAAACAGAACTACCATATGAAACACTAATTCCTCTCCTAGGAAAAATCTGAGGAAAGATCCCTAAATTGAGAAGAACGAATGTTCACAACAGCACTGTTATTATCATGCAAGACTGGGAAGGAATCCAAGGGTCCACAGTAGAGTATGGACTTAAGAAGATATGATGATTCTATAAATATGCAATGGAATATTAGTCAGCCATGAGAAAGTATAACACATTGCTATTTCAGCATCCTGAATGGACTTAGTAAATATTGTGCTTAGTGAAGAAACTTAGACAAAGACAAAAGTATGTAATATAATTTATATGTAGAATTTTAAGAATAACAAATATCTATGTACATCTATCTATAGATATCTATTGATAGATGACAGATAAATAGAAGGATAGATACACAGACACATGGTAGATAAATAAATAGATAGATAGGCAGATAGATTGATTGATTGATAGAGACATGGAAGATAGATAGACAGACTAGATAGGAAGGACTGAAACAGAATGAAAGATACGGAAAAAATTTATGTTTACCAAAGTGGAAGGGAAGGACAATTTTATGGTACGATATTGAGAGATATAATGTAGTATACATAAAGGAGAGAAGCAACAATATAATCTGTATAGATCAGGGAATTATTCAAAATAACTTATAATAATTGAATGTTAAAAGTATTGTAATAATTTATAATGCAATATAATCCACAAAGATGTTGGAATCTCTATGCTGTACATCTGAAACTACACAATATAGCACATCTAATATACTTCAAATAAAAATAAAACATCTCATGTATAATTTAGTCCTTTTTCCACTGATAGCAGTTTCCTTTAATATTGATTTATTTTTACTCATTATCTTTTATGATTACTCTCTCAAATAATTTCTTTTACTCTTGTGAACATGTTACCAGTTTGATGTATATATATTTATTGCCCCTGATTTCCAATTTTTCTCTCTTTAATCCATAAAGTATAGTAGCATTTAAGAAAATACCCAAAGAAACAGTTGCAAATTTCTCGTGGTGTCTGCTTAGCATTTTGTTCGTTTTGCATATTTTGGCCATTTTAAATTTATTAGAAGAGCTCTTTTCTGAACCCCGTGTAAGGTGTCTCAGTTTTATTTTTTTTCATCTCATTCAGGATTTGTTTGTCTGGTAAAGTATTTTCACTTTGTATCTAAGTGATAACTGTGCAAGATAGAGTATTCTTGAGTGAGAGATTTCTTCTATCAGTAGTTTGAAAATGCCATTTAATTTACCGTTGGCCGATGTTTTCTGCTGAGTAATCTGCTGAAAGTCTAATGGGGTTCCTTTGTAGCTTATCATAACATTTGTTGGCTGCCTTTAAAATTTTACTCTGTCATTGACTAGCCAATTTGCATATGACGTATCTTGAAGGAGTTCTCTTTGCCTTAAAGTTATTGGTGTTTTGTTGGCACATGGACTTGTATATCAGTTCCTTACACAGGTTCAGGAAGTTATCAACTATTACTTCTTTAAATAAACCATCAGCTAACTTCTAATTTTCTTCTCCCTCCAGGATTTCACTCTAAAGTGCATTTCCTGAAGAAGTCTGATGGCTAATGTAGAATTTCCTCACTTTTTAATATCTTGTATCTCTGCGCTCCTCTATCATTTTTAGTTTTGTAATGGTGAGTTTGCTAAACTCACTTCCACAAAGGCAGTCTGCTCCCAATGCTTCCTGTTCCTTCATCTATCTCAGATATTAACTTCATCTGGTCCTCCAATATTGTTTGGATATTTTTTAGTTCCAGTCTCTTTGGTAATGTATTACTTATCAGCATTTAATTTGTTGATAAACTCACTAAACTGCTATCTGAATTTTGTTTTTGTATTGAGTTACTGTATGACACTTATTGGGATTCTCTATTAATTATATGGCAATATACCATGACTATAAGTTTGTTTGCTGCAGGGTTGACATTGTGTGTGTGTGTGCGTGTGTGTATTTGTGTGTGTCTTTATCTGTTTCGGTGTCTATGCCTGTGTATCTATGTGTGTGCGTGCAGTATAATGTTACTGTGATTGGTCATGATCAAGGTAAATTTTTGCTCTGATGACACTAAATAATAGTTTTGGAGTTGGAGCCCTTGCTTTTGTTTTCTGGTAGTTTGCAATATTGCACAATTTTTGGTTTTATTTACCTGAGCTACCTCTGATAATATTTCAAAATGGCACTTTCCAGTCTCTACAGTCTGCATAAAAGATGTGCTTTCATTGTCACTTTCTTAGAATTCTCTGGTAGTTAATGCCACTGCTGTCACTGGCATGGTGAACCCTTCCTTTTATCTGATATCCCTTGAGACTCAGTTTATACATTGAGGAAAGGTGTAAAGACAGGTGGGTATTTGGAATCAGGCAAGTGCCTTTCCCATATCCAATTTTGCAAGATAACTTGTCTCCACCAATCTGAATGGGGAGTTAGGACAGTGTCATGAATGTCTGAGTGTCTGAAGGATGGAATTTCTTTCTCCATTGTGGCTCCCTCCAAGTTACCTGTGACCATGATTGCTGGTGCAGTTGGATGCCGAAGCTGTGTGAACCACTGAGACTCTGTTTCTCCTGGGTTCTCTAAGCCTATGGGCTCAGACACCCTAGTCAGTGGGCCTTGGTTGCAGGCACCTAAACTGCTCTTCCCTCAGTTGAGCCTCCTTTATGTGTTTTAGCGCACCAAACTTCAGCTTTACACATTCTTTCTGGAGTATTGTTTTGTGTTGTAGTTATTTTTGTTGAGATGTGAACTTTTTACTGACTGTAAATTTAGGGGGAGAGACAAAAATAGTTTAAACATATGTCACTTTTGTCAAAGTATATATTTTTCATTTAAAAGCTTAAATTCTAATTAGGACACTATAAGAACAGTAAAGAAAGTGAACAAATCACCTCCCTTAATGTCATATTACTACAAAATATTTTTATTTTCCTGGGTTATTTTGTTCATTGTTTTTCCCACATGCATGAACATTTTACTAAAATATATGCCTATAATCTCTTTAAAATCATTTAAATTATTAAAATATTTCTCTGTGCTGAAAATATAGCCCTGTTGCTTCTCTAATTTACAACTGGTAGCTTGCATATTTCTGTCTTCACCATCCTTCTTGTCTGTCCTGAAACAAAACCACTACTTGGTGCACTGCACATATATAAGTGATTCTGTTCCTGTTTCTTTATGATTATTTCTCTTATATCTTTAGTTTCCTCATATAAGTGATAACTTACAGTGTTTCTCTCCGTATGACTTATTTTCATATGTACAACACACTTTGGGTCCAGTCACATTTTTTCAAATGGAAGAAATTTATTTTTTGATATGACAATGACTAAGTATTTATTATGTTATCTATATCTCACATCTACTTCAGCCAATCATATGTTGATGGGCAGTTGAGTTGTGCATCTATCCTTGGCTATTTTAAATGAAGATGTTAAGAACAATGGGGGTAATATATCCTTTAAAGTTAATGTTTTCATGTTTTTACAGATTTATGTCAAAAACTGGAATTGCTGCGACATATATTGCTTCTATTTATAGTTTTCTGTTCACTGTTTACACTTTTATAATAGTGGGTTTATCAATTTATGTTTCCACCAACAGTGTACCTGGGTTCCCTTTTATCGACATTCTTATTAATGTTTGTCATTTGAAGTCTTTTTAAATAGCCATTTTGGTTGCTGTGGATCATATTTCATTCTGGTTGTGATTTACGATTTCCTAATGAATAGCAACGTTATGTTTCTTTTATGTGAATGTAAATCATCCTCATATCTGATTTTGAAAATTTTCCATGAAGATCCTTAAAATGTTGAGGCCTGTGTTTTAAAATATTGGGACTAATTTGGTACATATATATTATGGATATTAACACCTTTTTGTTCTCATTGACTGAAATTATTCCTTCTATTCTGTGTGTTGTCATATGTCTTCTAGAAGGTTTCCTTTACACTGCAAAAGCTTTTGCACTTCACACATATACAAGAAGTAGAATCCCTGTATCATGTAGTACATCTAATTTCTCCTACATAAACTTAAAACTATTATTGATAATTTTCCTTTCCTTTTTTTTTTTTTACTTAGGAGACAGATCACCAATAAATATTGGTATGATTTATCTCAAAGTCAATTCTTCTCATGTTTTTGATCAGAAATTGTATAGTTTCAGGTTTTACAATTAGGAAATTGATCCATTTTTATCTTATTTTGTATTCTATGGAAGGAAGTGCTCATACGTCTTCCTTTTACTTGTACTGTCCAGTTTTCCCAGAATTACTTGTTGAAGAGACTGCCTTTTTTCCATTGTATACTCTTGCCTCCTTTATTGTAGACTAATTGACCATATGTGTGTGGGTTCATTTTCGAACTCTTTATTTTGTTCCAGTGATTTATGTGTCTCTTTTAGTGATATATATTGATGTTTTGATTACTGTAGCTTTGTAGTACATTATAAACACAGGGAGGATAATACCTACAGCATTGTTCATTTTTCAATGATAATTTTAGAAAATTTGGTTCTTTCCTATTTTTGTATAAATTTTATTATTATTCTCCTTGTTTTGAGAAGAAATGTATGGATTCTGTGAGAATAGAAATTTAGTAAATGTAAAAACCTAACAAAAATAGTAAAATGTGGAGGACAAATCATACAATATTAAACAACTAATGGATTTCAGTAAAAATCAAAGGAAATATATATACAGAAAAATGACAACAGAAACAAAGTCCATGGGGTATAGCAAAAGCAGTATTAATAGGGATGCTTATAGCAAAATAATCCCACTTATACAAATAAGAAACATCTCTCCCTTATAACATAATCTTACAAACAAATGATGTAGCAAAATAAGAATAAAATTGTTAGTAGAAGGAAAGACAGCTGAAAGGTCAGAACATAAATAAATAAAATAATGATTAAAAATAGAAACATTCAAACAAAGTAATGGCTTTTGAAAGATAAATAAAGTTGATAAACTTTAACCAGATTCATGAGAAAAAAAGAGTACAGATTAATAAGCTCAGAAATAAATGAGAAGTTACAGCTTATATCAAAGAAATACAAATCATCATAAGAAGATATAAGAAATTATATGTAAATAAAATGGAAACACTAGAAGAAATATACAATTTCTGAGAAAGACATAATCTCCAGAATGGAATGAGAAATAGAAAATATGAACAGATTTCCACTAATGAAATTGAATAAATAATTAAACAAAATCTCCCAAGAAACACAATTCCAGGCCTAGACAACTTCACAGGTGAATTTTGCCAAACATTTAGAGAAGAGCTATCACCTATACTTCTCTGAGAATTTCAAAAATTTGCAGACAAAGGAAGGCTTCCTACCCCAACTTTCTGTATCACACTACTACTAAAACTGGAACAAATACCTCAAAAAATTACAGGTAAAATACTACCGATAAGCATTGATGTAAAAGCATCACTGAAATATTAGCAAAGCAAAAAATACATTAACAGGATTATATATTATGATAAAGTCAATTTTAATCCAGGGATGCAAAATTGATTCACTACCTACAAATTAATCAGTATGATACACCACACTACAAATTAAAGTATAAAAATTATATAGTCACATTAATAGAGTCATAAAATTTTTTGACAATTCATCAACTATTTAAGATTATATTTCTCCTCAAATTGGGCATGAGGAAACATACCTCAACACAGTTAATGTCATATATGACAAGAACTCAGCTAACATGACCCTCACTGATTAAAAGCTGAAAGCATCTCCTGTAAGAACAGTAAGAAGACAAGAATGATCACTCTTACCACTTTTATTCAGTGTACTATTGGAAATTCTAGTCATAGCTATCCAAAATAAATGGAAATATAATATAGCTAATTTAGAATAGGAGTAAAAGTATCTGTATGCAGATGACATACTTTAAACAGAAATCCTTTAGATTGCACCTCAAAACTACTAGGGCTTATCAATGCATTTGGTAAAATTTCAGCATGTAAAATTAACATACAGAAATCTTGCATTTCTGTACACAAACAACAAGCTAACAGATAGAGAAAGTGAGGGAATTCTCTCATTTACAGTTGCATTACAAAAAGCAAAAGCTAGAAATATATCCATCCAAGGAGGTAAAAGTCCTGTACACAGAAAACTATAAAACATTTATAACAGAAATTGAAGACAATGCAAACACATGAAAGGTTATACTGTGTTCATTGATGAGGAAAAATATATTGTTTAAATGACAGTAATAGCCAAGAAAATACATAAATTAAATTCAGTGCCTATCAAAATACCAAGGGCATTTTCTGAATTTACAATAAAGAATTCTAAAATTTACATGTAAACACAAAAGTGTTGAAATCACAAAAAAAAGAAAAGAAAAGAAGAGAAAACAAACAATAAACAGAATCATATTTGACAAAGAAGAAAGAGGATGTATCATTTTCCCTTATTTAAAACTATAATACAAAGCTACAGTAATAAAAAGAATATGGTAGTGCACACAAAAAAGAAAATAATTTAACACAAAAAATGTCTGAAATTGAAATCAGACAGTTATGGTCATTTAGCCCATTACAAAAAATGAATATACAGTGGGGAAAGTTAGTCAACAGGCATAAGAAACTGGTAAACATCAATAACCATCAGAAAAATGCAAGTCCAAAACACAAAAAGATTTTATGTCAGTCCTGTCAGAATGAATATTATCAAAAAAGATACAAAAGATAAGTGTTGGTGAGGATGTAAGAAAAAAAACCCTGATGCACTGCTGAAGTGAATGTAAATTTGTGCCGCCACTGTGGAAAACAGTATGCAGTTTTATCTAAAAATAAAGAATGAAATATAATCCAACATTTCCATATCTGGATACTTATTTCAAGAAAATAAAAACAATAACTAGAAAAGATAAATTCAAACATATATTCACTGCAGCATTATTTACAATAGAGAGGATATAGAAGCAAATTTATTGTTCATCAATAGATGATGGATAAAGAAAATTTGTGTTTATAGTATATATATCTACAAATCTATATTTTTATTTTTATATATTATAGACTTATCTATATTTTTATATATATATATATATATATATATATATATATGCACAACCACAGATAAAAATACAATGGGTTATTACTCAGCTATAAAAAGAATAACTTCTTAATTTGCAACAAATGGGTAGATCAAGATGGTATTATGCTAAGTGAAATAAGTCAGAAACAGAATGAAAAATGCTGTATGATTTTACTCATATTTGGAATTTAAAAGAAATGAACATACCACAACAGAAAAGGAGATATAGATACACAAAGAAACAGGTTGTTCACAAGATGGAGGGAAATGGTGTGAGGAAAAAGAAATACTTGACGAAAATTAAGAGAGAAAACTTTCCAGTTGCAAATTTAATGAGTCAGGGGCAAGAAATGTGCTGTATGGGGAATAGTATATAACTATGAAATATCTTTAAATAGCAACATATCATAACTAGATATATTCCAGTGATCAGTTTGAAAAGTACTACAAATAGAAAAAAGCACGTTGTTTAAGAGGAACTAAAACAGTTTATAGATTAAAGTACACTTCAAAAACAAACATAGTTTAAGAAAAAAATTAGATTTGTAGCTAACAGAGGCAGGGGTTTGGAAAGGAGGATTTCATTAATGCACTTAAAAGCTACCAATCGCCAGTCGTAAAATATATGTGTCCTAGGGATGCCCCAGAGTAACATGAAAATTACAATTAATACTGCTTTATGTTACATATCAATGTTGTTAAGGGAGTAGACCCTAAGTTTTCTCATCACAACCAAAAGGCAAATTGTATCTCTTTAATATTGTATCTAAATGAGATAATGAATTCTCCCTAAAGTTGCTATGATAGTTATTTCATGATACTTGTAAATCAAATCACTATCCTGTGCACCTAAACTTACACAATATTCTACACCAATTATATTTCAATAGAAGCAGAAGGAAAAATGGAAAGTCTATATTCACATATTCCCATGTCATTTCTCATGATTGCTTCTGCAGCAAGTAAACTTGAGTCATGATATACTTATCCTAGGTAAAGATACTCATAAATAAGTGATTCTAATAAATTATACATAAAGATACTAATAAAGTTAGTGTTTTAGCATGCCTTTAAATTTCTTCATGTTAACAGCCCACTGCTTCTGTAGGCATCAAAATTTCACACTGTGTATTCATCTGAGATTAGGGAATGGATACAAATTTAAAACTGGCTGCTCTTGCTGTGAGTGATAAAGTTCACTGTCTCTGACCGATGGTCTCATCTCCCCGACAGCATCTGTAAGAAATGAACATGCGAGGTTGCTAAAAATCTCAGCATGGTAAAATCTCAGAACTCCTAAAATTCTTAACTGTTTTCCAATGGGAATGCAATATTGACAAAGACTTGATTTTGGAAAACAATGTGGTGTTTTCTCATGGTTGCATTAGGGGATGTGAGGAAATCCCTGAGATCCACAACAAAAATTCTTGCTCATGTGCTGTACAAAGAAGTGTAAAAGATCTGCATTATTAGGACTGAGGACGGCTTTCAAAATGTTGTCTATGCTCACTCTATTCCAGGTAGTACAAGGAAAATAGGTAATTGCAATTTCTAGGTGAACGGGAGAAAGTCAGTTGTTCACTCTCTTTAAATTAGTCAAGGGGTGATCAAAGCCAAAATAAGATGTATCAACAATAAGAAATAGAAGAAAATAGAAATTAAACATAAGCTTAAATTAAAAAGGAGACACGGTCCTGTGCTGGGCTCTGGGGACTGGAGAATATATATGCATCAGTCAAATTCAAGGGTTCATTGGCTAGGCCCAAGCATCAGCTCGAGTTTCAATGAACATTTAACAATTAGTATACTGGGAGAAATATAATATTCCTCTCCCTGATCAGAAGAAAATCAGATGGCTCAATGAAACTCTTAATTCACAGAGATTCTGCCAGATGCAGAAAAATAATTCACTGATGACTCAACTAAGACATACTTAGTTACTGCTTATAATCCATCATCACACACATACACAGTGGTAGACAGATTTGTAGTATTTAGTGGGAAGAGTTCTGTGGGCAGAGCTCAGAGAATAGTTTTCAAAGTATCAGCCAACGTTTGTACTTTTGCCAATAGTCAAGCTTTTCCCAGGTAGAAAACTACAGTTGGGCAAACAATATTCTTGTTTAGGAATTCTAATTTTGAAATTATACTGTAGCTTTTGACTTTTCAGTATAAAACCTTGTTCAGAAGATCACGGTAAGACCCACTGTCTGATATGGGAGCTGGAAACTAGCTGCTGAACCAGCCCATCTGAACCCCAGACTGCTAATGTAAGCAAGAACATAGCCACCATCAGAGTTGAGCTGACAAACTTAAAAGCTTGATATTTCTGTTGTAGGAACAACCACTGTTGTCCAGGCACAGATCTCCTTCTGCAAGTGATCTCTTTTCTTCACTTGGTAAAGGACATATTGGTGGGATGTTGTAAGAGCTTTCCCTGGCCCATTTGCCCTTTCTGCAGATTATCAAAATTTTCTTCACAACTGGTGACATATTTTCAGGAGTCAATGTTGCCATTCCAGTCTTATCAGCTGAGAATTTCTGCATGATTATGAGCAGAAGCCTTAGACACCCTGACGTTGCCTACAATTTTTCCAGCATTTCAGGGCATTTCACATTCTGAAAATGATTCACCTTTTATTTTAAATTAATGGGAAATAGTCAAAGTCTGCAATGAATATTATATATTTCCTAATATCTGCAGAAATTTGGTACTCATGCATTTGGACAAATTTATAATTCCACCACCCTCACCTCTTTCTAGTCTACACATTTTAGATTGCAATTTGATTACTGAATATGACCACCCCAACCAAGGATCTAGTACCTCTTAGATACTATCTGTGTTAAGGTTAGAAGGGGCACATGTTATGTGGGTTGCATAAACCTGCATTAAATGTTTGCAATAGCACTGTCTCTTCTGGACAAAGCTCTGATTCTAAGAAGTAACTTAATTAGAAGTCATTATAGTTATTAGTATGGGGAATTGAATCAGCTATTTTGGTTTGGGTGGTTGATGAAGACACAGGAAAAAATCCAGCAAATATGAATGGAATGCTTTAACCCTCTGGAGGCATGAATTAAGAAGAAAATAATACTTTGTCTCCTGTACCTACCTCCACATACTATCTTGAGTGACTAGTCCTTGGGCTAAGAAAAGAGCTAGATTGTGGTGAAGAGTAAAGACCATAATGAAATAGTTTGAAAACCATGAGAGATTTGTTGTTTCAGTAAAGTAGATTTTGCTTAAAGTAAACATGTATTTTTCATTCACTAAATTCTAAAATGCATCCTGTGGCATGTGCTGTGCTTACTGTGCTGGTATCCAAGCTAGACAAGTAAAGGCGGATAGACAGAAAACATCTGAAGAAGGTAGTTTCTGTACTGAGGCTGGCAAAGTCTAAGTAGGTAAAAGGAGGACACCCAAAGGCCAAGGGTGAGCTGGATCAAAAGTGGTGAGGTAGCAGCTAACACAGTTGACAAGTATTTGCCTGGATGTATCTCAAGATACAGTGAAACATAAAGATATACCAAGGAAGGCAGATGCCAGATGTAGAAAGAAATGACTAAACAAAGTTGATTTTGTGGGCTTAGAGTTGGAAAGGCATTAAGAGCCACCAAGACGACGTAAGCTTGCCTTTGGCTGGAAAATAAATGCAAAATAAAGTATCGACTAGAAAATATAGTATAGATTCTTGAGGGCAAAAATTAAAGCACCAATTGGAATGCTTTGAGAACAACACAAAGAAGACCATAAAAAAAATTACTTCTTAAATTCTACCACATGCTGAATGTGCCATCTGAGACTACATCATGTGACCTTTATGATTCCAGGGATGACATAATAGAGACCATGAACCCTGGGCTGGTTCCTGCATTTCTCTTCTGTTCCAACCCGTCCTAACTTAACACTTTTAATACTTTCCAGGGTGAACCAGAAACCACTTTGTACTTTTCCCTCTCTCCATGTTTTAGTCTTTTTCCAAATTCTTCTATTTTCTCTTCTTCCTTACAAGAAGTTATCTAAATTAACTCCCATATTGTTCCATCAAATGATCATGTAAATCAAATATCTCCTTTTTTCTTTAAATAGTAACTAAGTCTCCCATTTAACTCTTAACACTGTTTAAAAAAAAAGATTAATACAGGTACACATCTATGTTTATTGTTCAAATAAGAAAATTGAAGATAGTTGTCGACATTTGCCAACATCAATTTTAATCTTTGTTATCTTGCATAATCTTGTAGTCCTTTGGTAAATCAGTTGTAATTAGGATGTCGTTCATAAACTGCAGATGGCTGATGAGTTGGCCTTGAAAGAGAGGTAGATGATGTATCAGCTATCACTGTTATTGGAAACCGTGGGTTGCTCACAGGTTAAAGTTTACAAAAACGACCTTTATTGGCAGGTATGTTGTGATATCTTTTTGGAAAAGTATAAGGCTCCACTATCAGTCCAAAATAATTCCTCTGTATGGGAGAGACGATTCGGTACTGAGAAGTACAAATTGTAGTTGTAATGGAGTTAATCACATGGCCATTTGTTTCATTGTAGCTGTTTTGAATGTGCCCGTGGACTATGGTAAACTGATTTAAAATAGCTCGTTGATCCACTGCACTTTGTTATGGTGGTCTAACTGAAATTGACGATGGAGGAGAAAAATCACCTCTGATCGGGGTAGTTTTATCACCAAATATGTGGCTAGTAGAGGGCTTTCTTATTAGAGGCATGTTTAAATTTGCAGACGGTAAAAATGCACTTTCTCCACTAGTGTCAGCCACAAAACCTGAAATATGATTATCCACATTACACCCTGCTTATAGTGCTTCTTGTTGAAATCTTCAGCCAATGAAGACACCAGAGAGGAATTTTTAATCCCAACTCTTCTTTTTATTCTCACTAAAAGCTGGGGACAGCCTCGTTTAAAATTTGGATTATAATAGAAATGCAGCTACAACCAAAGGAGAAATATTTTAGTAATATTTTAAACCAAAATACAAGTCTAGAATAAGCCTAACCTATAAAAGCTCAGATTCCACGTTTTCTATGCAAAGATAATATCATCAAAATATGAACATTACTGACGATTTTTTTGAAGTTCCTTATTTGGAAACTA
Source organism: Vicugna pacos (assembly GCF_048564905.1). Lineage (NCBI taxonomy): Eukaryota > Metazoa > Chordata > Mammalia > Artiodactyla > Camelidae > Vicugna > Vicugna pacos. Next base: position 2,129,401 of record NW_027328737.1, read on the forward strand.
CACATTTAAATAGTATACTCATCAAATTTAAGAAGTTAGCAATTGCAGTAACGGTCAATGCCACTTTTTAAAAGCAGCTTTAATACCTTTATTAAGATTTCTGGAAAGATTCAAAGTTGCAAGCGAAGTTTCTCATAATATTGACTACTTAATGTACTGTCCTCATTTTTTAGAAAAAGTAAAGGATTTTAGCCTTAGCAGTTTTATAAAATTTTCAAAATCTAGCTTTATATTTATATTACCATTGATTGATAAACAAAATAAAATTTTATATATAAGTTACCAAGTGGTAACTAAAATTTCTGAATACTTTGCTTAAAACAGAGACTCCCTTTCTTCAGCCAGAAAGTCAGCTAGACAAGCAGAAGTTTGAAAATTCTGCCGTACTTTCCTAAACCCATAATGGTAATGCTGTCTAAGTAAACTTTTCATACTTCCAGTTTCAAATATTCTGAAAGGAGCCTTTCTTTCCAAAACTTCCTTCTTAAAGACATCTTCATCAATCACAATGAAAGATCCATTATCTTCCAACTAGATGGATTTAAATTGGTCACTCCCAGGCATTTTCAAGAGTTTTTTTGGAAATGTCAGAGAATGAAAATGATTATCTTAATCTGGTTCAGAGACACAATGTGTGTTACATGGTGTTTAAAACAAGGATTCTAAAGACAAAGTCTAAAAAGCATTTTCTTCAAACATAGACCTCACGTCCAAGTCCCCAGAGAATGTTTGATCACACAATAGAGATCTACCAGAGTTTCCTGAACCAGTTGTTCCATCTTTAAAAGACACATCTTGAATTTCTGAAGAAATATGTGCCATCTCAAATAACTTTTTCTACAGCTACTTTTCTAATCTGCATGATTTTGTGCAATGCAGCTTAAAATGCTGCTTTGGCAGGCCTGCACAGATAAATTGCTGGCCTTCACAATGTTTCTCAACTTGAGTAGCTGTGACATCACAAAACGACTGGTCTCCCAGCAGCTCAAGTGTAACGTTCAGCCAGTGTTTATTTCTCATTCATCCAGTTAAAATGAAACATATTGGATACTTATTTTTATAGTGTGATTTGCAAATATTTTCCCCATAAAATCTTTTAAACAATTAAATATTTGGGTCTATGAAATAAAACCAATCTCCATTTGTCCACAAATTTATAACAGATTTGAGAACAGAGTATAAATAATGCAGAAAATGTATAAAATAATTTTTAAGTTTTGTAATTTACAGTGAAATTTGTGTAAAACCTGTACAGAAATGTATTACTATTTCATCATCATTTGTAATTAAAGTGAAATATAATTTGATTTGGAAATGGAAATAGGCATTTATATGTGTATTTTAGAATAAGTAGCTCTATATGCAAAACATGAGAACAATAAATATCAGTTTATTTGGTATGTTTATATATAAATGGTTAATATATATGAAATAAAATTATATTAAAATAATCAATCAAATTGAAGATATCCCAAAGGGAAGAATTTTTTTTTTAATTTGTAGTTCAGTTCTATAAGTGAAACAAATGTAATTTAATATTCTACATTAAAATTGCAAAAGAGACAATCTTATTGTATATTTACAAATGTTTATTTTTGCCATTCTACCACTCAGAGGTTTATCATTCCCTAGAAGTAATAAATTTTCTTGACATCTTTATAATCCATACTCTTGGGGTTTCTGTTAAGTGTTCCAAAATGTTGTTGATATATAAACTTATGCACAAGATCCTGGGTTCAGTAAGCATTGCCTCCATTAAGGGACAAAGAAACAAACAATCAAAAAACAAAGATATAACAGTATATGTAGGTTGGGGTGGAAGAGACCAGGTAAAATATTTTAGGAAGCAATACTTTTCTCAGTCCTGAAACAGTTGACATTGTTAGTATAATACGGCATTTTAAGGCAAGTGTCTTGTGCACTAATTGTAAATAATAGCTATGTTCTGTATCAGTAAACTGTAGTAAATCCAGTTCTACCAAATATTATATTCTTTATTAAGAAATAAATTCCTTTAAACATACGCCAATTCAAAATCAGTGATAAAATTTTTAAATAAATAAATGAACCCTCAAGCTACAATGTAAATTTTTCTTTCACTATGTGTAAATTCCCTTCTAAATAAATGTTAGCAACCTGAATTCATTGCATATTATAAGTATTATAAACTATAGTTAAGTTGGTTTAGTCCTGATAGATAAATATTATTTAACTTACACAAATGAATATGTGTGATATCATCCCTTTAAAAAACAAAGAATTCAAAAATAACAATCTCAAAATATGTAGGAAAATTATAGACAGTTCTGATCTTAACATCTTTATAAAAATATCCTTAAATTCGCTCTAGATAGAATGTAACTAAGCATAATAAAAGCCATATATGAAAAACCCATGATTTATTTCAATTTCAATGTTAACTTACAGGAAGATTTTCTTCTGGTCCAGTAATAAGAAAAAGAAGCTCATTTTCACAAGTACTAAATTACACTACTAGAAGTCCTAGCCAGAATATCTAGTAAAGTGTCGGAGCCAGCCGACAATCGATCAGGTCCAGAAACCTGTGCTGCAGGACTGAGGAAAGAAAGACAAGACTAAAAGGTGGGGTTGAGAGGATCTCACTCTAGCCCGCAAGACGCTAGGTCAAGAGTGGACATCGAGTTTATTTCAGGCAGTTAATTTATACAAATTCAAGTGACTACCTTGTGCATTCTTGCACGTAGGCACAGGTATTGTTTTTCAGGGTACATTAATGGTGTGCACTAAAATCATTATCATTGTTTACTGTTCCACACACGAAGATTGACTGATCCCCAAAAGCTAAGATCATAGACTAATATTATTGTTCCTTTAGGCTAACATCATGACTCGTGTATCATTAGCTCAAGTGATTGTTCTTTCAGACAAAGATCACTAACTTGTGGCCGATTGTATCTCTTTTTCCAGAAGCCCTAGTTCTTAATAACTCAATGGCATTAAGATGTTTTTCCGACTCCAAATGCACCTGCTGTTTTTCTAACAGAGGGGTGGCGGGACAGAGATTGTCTTAGCTCAATCAGCCTTAAAGCCTGACGCCCCGCACTCTGGGAGTTTAGGCCCAGTTTCTGTGCTCGGCAGTCCCAACCTCAGAGCCTGGCGCCCCACATTCTGGGAGTTTAGGCCCATTTTATGTGCTCGGCAGCCCTCAGGTCATGAGTGGCCCCCCGCAACTCCCCCTTTTTTAATTTTTAAATAATGACAGATGCATCCAGGTCCAGAACATCCCGCCATTATTGCCGATGAATTCGGCTAAACGCAAGCATCCGTTGCATCAAGAATTCGGACAAACAGGAGAGTATACAAAGGGCCATACAAATCAGGATCAAAATTATTATGACAATCACCAGAGCATGCTTCCACCAGTCACTTTTAAACCAATCAAACCATTGTGCTGGCAAGAAAGGTGTGGGAGAATCCATATTTTTAATTTGGTTTTGCATATCATCCACAGCTTGAGAAATATTAGAAGACAAGTCTGGTATAAACACACAACATTCTACCTTAATAATAGCACAAGTCCCTCCCTGAGCAGCTGTAATAAAATCAAGAGCCATCCTATTTTGAAGCACTGCTTTTCTCATAAGCGTTTGTTCAACATTGATTTCTTCTACAGCATGCTTTACATCAATTAGAGCCTTCTGTGTAAAATTAGTTAAAGCATTTACTTTAGTCATGATATCAACATTTCCTAATGAAGGAATAAAAATAGCAGCAAGATAATCATACCACTTAAAAGCTGATCGAATCCAATGAGCATGCAAATTAGGCATATTAGCAGGAATGCCTTGTACAGATTTTACAATTCTGCCAGGTGCTATAACAAATCCTAGCGTACAACGTCCCACCCAGCCACAAGGTAACCAAGGCCAAATATTAGTTCCACAAATCCATTTTGTCCCATTAGGTGCAACACAACGATAGCCTGGATTATTCCAGTCAGAACCAGGCCATACAAAAGGCTTTTTACATGTAAATGTAACATCTATGGTCCATTTACAAAGTCTTTGAGATAAATATCCCAAATATTTCCAGTCCTTTCTTGATAGAGTCTTTTCATTAAATCCACATGGTTGTTCTCTTTGTTCCCAACAAATATCCGCAGGACTCGTTAATTGTCCAGCTTCTGGTGTAACCCACATATGTTGGTCCCATATTTGATAGAATTGTCCCGTAAGACGTTCAGAAATATCTGCGTTCGGTTGTCTTGCTTGCGGTGGGACTTTACGATATAAATCTATAGCCTCTTTTTCTGTAGCATTAAGATCGAAAAGAAAATCTGACTGTGTAACCTTTACCGAACACCAGGCAAGTGCAGACACATTTTGAGAATACAACCCAGCATATCTTTCCCGTTGTTGAAAAAGCAATTCACAAATGGCATGAAATTCATGTTTAGTAACAGGCATAACCCACCAAGGCAAACTTCCAACGGATAAAGGCATAGCACTGCATACCCAACAGTCAGATGAGTTATGGAAATCAGCATAAGCTTGAGCCCAGGACAAAAACACATTGGCGTGTGCACCAGGAAAAGATGACAAGGTAATAGAACATGCCAGGCTCACAATTAAGAACATCAGTGACACAGGTGAATTTTCAGTCGTCTTCGCTATCTGATTCGCTTGTTGAACAAACTGCTGCACCTGTGTCTCTGTTGGCAGGGTCTGAAGTTGTAATCGTCGAAGTCTGGATAGCATCGTTCTTTTCCGCCTGGCGTACCAGCCTTTCCGGAAGCCAGCGCGGCGTATCGGCATCTTGCGGAAAAACACAAACATGGCCTCTTCCCCACATTAGAACTGGATCGGGGCCAGCCCATTGATTAGTTAGTGGATCCTTCCATCTCACCAAAGGGTGGTGAGAGGGTTGTTTATTCCAAAAACTTTGGGCGGCCGAATTGCCTTTTATGTCGTAAGTCAAAACATTTAAAATAAAAAGGGCATGGTGTAAATAGTTCTGTGGAGTAAGGGGATATAATTCCCCCTTCTTTAATTTATGAATTTGATTTTTAAGCGTTTGGTGGCAAAGTTCCACAATTCCTTGCCCTTGAGGATTATAGGCAATTCCAGTTTTATGCTCTATTTTTAAAGTTTGGCAGAAGCGTTGAACAATTCGGCTAGTGTAGCCAGGGCCGTTGTCGGTTTTTAGCACACGAGGTTGGCCCATGACAGAAAAACATTTTAAAAGATGATTAATACAATGTTTGCTTGCTTCTCCAGTTTGTAATGTAGCATGGATAAAACCTGAATAAGTGTCAATGCTGACATGGACAAATGGAGTGTTACGAAATTCTTTAATATGAGTAACATCCATTTGCCAGAGATGATTAGGTAAAAGTCCCCGAGGATTTACCCCATAGTGTGGGACGGAAACTGTAGTAGGACAGGTAGAACAGGTTTTTACAATTTGACGAGCAGCTTCACGAGGGATTTTAAATTGCAGCCGCAAGCTATGACTATTTTGATGATGAAGCGCATGAGAACGTTTAGCTTCATCAAAGGCAGGATAAAGCTGAGTAGCTCGATCAACATTAGCATTTCCTTCAGAAAGAGGGCCAGGTAAATTAGTATGTGCCCGGAGATGACCAAAATAGCAAGGATGACGGCGACTGCGAATAATAAGCTGCACGTCAAAAAATAAACGGTTGACATAGGAATTAACAGTGCCAATAAAAGGAACAGTTTCTAAAATTTGTAAGGCACGAATGATATATTGGCTATCAAAAAAAAGATTACAGGGCACATGTTGCACCGCTATTAAAGCAGCTTGAACTACTAATAGTTCTACTACTTGAGCAGAAGTTTGAGATGTTTGCCAAGAAATAGTTTTATCTTTAATAATATAGGCTGCAATACCATTAGATGATCCATCGGTAAATACTGTGGTAGCTGAGGAAAGGGGGGAGAGAACAGTATTGTTTGGGAAGAGAAATGGATGCGACTTTGCAAATTGAATTAGTTTATCAGCTGGATAATGAGTAGTAATGCGCCCTGTAAAATGGGCGAGAGCAAGGGCCCAAGAATCATTAAATTGTTGTAACTGAGCTTGTTGCTCTCTAGTATATGGAACTGTAATATAATGTGGGTCTCTGCCTAAATATAAAGTGGAGGCAGTACGTCCCTCTGCAATTAAAGAGCAGACTAAATCAGGATAAGCAGCTAAAGCTTTTGAAGGGGAAACATGCATATGTATCCAATACATAGGACTATGCTGATAAAGCACTCCGGTTGGCATATGAGGAGTGGGTAAAATAAGTAAACCCCATTCTTGATTATAGTCACAGTAAGTACATTGCTGGTTTTCAATGGCCTGTTCTACTACACGTAAAGCCAAAGAAGCTTCAGCAGTCAATTTTCTAGAACGAGGATTGGTGTCTCCTTTAAGAATGTCAAACAAGGGTTTTAAAGTTCCAGTAGAAAGTTTTAAATAAGGACGAATCCAATTAATATCGCCCAGAAATTTCTGAAAATCATTTAAAGTTAAAAGGGAATCCGTGCGTAGCTGAATCTTTTGTGTTTGAAAAGTAAAATTATGTAAACGGAATCCCAAATATGCATACGGGCAAAATCGTTGAACTTTTTCATCAGCAATTTGAAGGCCAAAGGCTTTTAAAGAAATCAGCATTTGATCAAATACATTTAATAAATAGCCTTCTTGAGAGTGTGCAATTAAAATATCATCCATATAATGAATCAAATAAACATGTGGATATTTTAAACGAATAGGCTGTAAAGCTTTAGCAACGAATTTTTGACATAAGGTGGGGCTGTTAGCCATGCCTTGAGGCAAAACTAGCCACTGATATCGTTGCATAGGCTCTTTAAAATTTGTGGAAGGAACACTAAATGCAAATCTCTTACAATCATCAGGATATAGAGGAATAGTATAAAAACAGTCTTTTAAATCAATAATAATTTTATAAGTTCCATCAGGTATAGCCATAGGAGTAGGCAGACCGGGCTGTAAGGCACCCATTAATTCTAAAGTTTCATTTACTTTGCGTAAATCTTGTAACAATCTCCATTTTCCAGACCTTTTCTTAATGATAAATATAGGAGAATTCCAAGGTGAATTAGAGGGAGCAATATGCCCGCTGTCCAACTGTTCCTGCACCAATTGTTTTGCAGCGGCAATTTTTTCTTGAGAAAGGGGCCATTGATCGACCCACACAGGTTGATCAGATTTCCATACAATAGGATCTGCGTGAGTCGCAGGACAGTCAAGGGCCCCCATTAAAAATAACCCAAACCTGTCTTATCCCTCTTTCCTTTTATTTGTAATGGTTGAGTAATTCCTTGATTATGTTTACCTAGGCCTTTATTTGGATATAATCCTTGTGATAACAACTGGTAAGAAACAGTGGGGTTGGGGCTATACAGAAAGACCCCCATATTAGACATAATGTCTCTTCCCCATAGATTAACAGGCAAACTAGGAAGAATATAAGGCTGAAATATTCCAGAATGTCCTTCCTCATCCTTCCAAGAGAGAAAAGCAGAACTTTGTTCCGGATTATGCGATTGTCCAATTCCTTGTAACATGGAAAGGGCAATTTGTTTTGGCCAATTTTCAGGCCAGTGAGAGGCAGCAATTACAGAAATATCTGCTCCAGTATCTAGAATGCCTTTAAATTTTTTGCCTTGGATTTCCAAAGTCAATTCAGGTCTCTGGTCGCTTATCTGTTGCATCCAATAAGCGTCAGAGGAACCAAAACCTGCAGTACCTCTTTTATGATCAGTTTTATGTCTTCCAACAGTAAGAGTCGGCAATAAGATTAATTGAGCAATACGTTGGCCTGCAGGAATGGCCGTTATCGTTCGAGGAGAGTGAGCCATTACCTTGATCTCTCCTTCAAAATCAGAGTCAATCACTCCTGGAGCAACAAACAACCCTTTCATAGTTGTACTACTGCGTCCTAACAATAGTCCCACACTGCCGGGAGGTAAAGACCCATAAATTCCAGTAGGAAGGGCCTGCATTCCCATTTCTGGGGTCAATACTGTGTAGGTGGAGGCACAGAGGTCCAGTCCTGCACTCCCTGGGGTTGCTCTATAGAGGTCTGAAATACTTGGTCGGGAAGAAACGGGTTGTGGCTGACCTGAGAGGTCTCCTGAATTGCCTCGTAACATTGTTTCAGGGCCTGGGGCTGGCCCCTCACCCAGTTTCCCTGGTTCAGAAGTTGTCCATTTATATCAGTTTTAGATCGACAGTCCTTAGCCCAATGTTTTTCCTTTTTACATCTGGGACACAGGCTTGGGCCTGTAACTAATGTATTTTGACCCATTGGCTGCTGTCCCCGTTTAGGACATTGATTTGCTCAATGTCCCAATTGGCCACAAGCATAACAACTACCAGGAGGACCAGCTACTCTGGAAGATCCTTGGAAATTGTGTTTAGGACGATTTTGTTGAAATAAAACCTCTTTTACTGTTTTTCCTTGTAAAGCAGCGGCTAAGGCTATTCCTTGAACATAGGAAGGTCCTATATCAGCACAAATTCGTATAAAATCAGCCAAATTACTCTTTTTTCTATAAGGTCTAAGAGCTGCCTGGCAAGCAGAATTAGCATTTTCATAGGCCAATTGTTTAGCTAAAACCAATCCTGCTTGCTCGTCCCCTATAACCTTACCGGTCTCCATAAGGCGAGCAACAAAATCCTGATATGGCTCGTAGGGACCTTGTCGGATCTTAGACAGATCCTCAGTTTTATTTTCAGAGTTTGGCAGCTTCCTCCATGCTCTCAACGCTGCTGCATTTATTTGAGGATAAGCACCAGGCAAATATCCTAATTGTGAATAGGTATCCTGGTATTGTCCCTCTCCGGTCAGTTTTTCTAAGGTAACCTGAATACCTTGTCTTTGATTAATACTTGCTGTTGCTGCACAATTTTCATAAAATTCTGATTTCCAGAGTAAATAATTTCCTCCAGATAAACAGGCGCGTGCCACTTGCTTCCAGTCATTAGGAGGCAAATATTGATTTCCTAAACTTTCAACAATGGCTTGTGTAAAAGGAGTAGTAGGTCCATATTGAGCACAAGCCATTTTTAATTCTTTTAATTGTTTAAAAGGAATAGTTTCATAGTATCTCTGTTGTTGGGCATCCTCAAGGACTGGATATACTAAAGAAAAACCAGGAATGTGTTCTCCTTCTTTACTAGCTTGTTGCAAAGCCTTTTGTAAAGGACTTAAAACAACAAATTTTGGTGTCCATGCCTCCTGGGATGTGTAACCAGGAGGGGGAGAAGAAGTTAGAGGTAAGGTCCTATGGTTATTTTTAGAAACATTTTGTTGAACACATTCTGTAATAATGTTTTTAAGCTTAGTCATGTCAAAATTTTTATTTTCTTCAGTTAAAAAGACACCCCAAGGGTCTTCATCCCTATGATATTGAGCAGCTTGCTCCTCTAATTCCTCCTGATCGGCTGGATCTAATTCTGAATCAAAGGGATTGTCACTTGCATTTACTGCAGGAGGAGCAGAGGGTGCTTCTTTCAATTCTGTATTAGTAGGAGCGGAAGGCTCAATATTTTCTATCTTGCCTGTATCTAATTTCTCTCCCTCAGTAGCTGGATCGAGGCAATCTCGAATTAACTGCCATAAGGGCAAAACAGTGACCGGTAATTTATTTGGGACATTAGCTGTATAATAATCTCTCAAACGAACCCCAACAACTCTCCAGGTTTCTAAATTGACAGTGCCTTGTTCTGGAAACCAAGGACAAATTTCCTCCACAAAAACAAGAAATTGTTCTAAACGTTGCTTTGTAACCTGAATTCCTCTTGCTTTTAACATAACTCTAAGCATCTGTACAAATAAGCCTCTACTATTATTTTGCCCCATACTCTCAAATACACTCCCCGCAGAAACTTACTTTCACCTTAAAATCGAGCGCTCCTCTTTCCTTCCGCGGCGGTCGCTGCAGCAATCTCTTCCAGATTTCAGGTCCCTGTTCGGGCGCCACTTGTCGGAGCCAGCCGACAATCGATCAGGTCCAGAAACCTGTGCTGCAGGACTGAGGAAAGAAAGACAAGACTAAAAGGTGGGGTTGAGAGGATCTCACTCTAGCCCGCAAGACGCTAGGTCAAGAGTGGACAACGATTTTTATTTCAGGCAGTTAATTTATACAAATTCAAGTGACTACCTTGTGCATTCTTGCACGTAGGCACAGGTATTGTTTTTCAGGGTACATTAATGGTGTGCACTAAAATCATTATCATTGTTTACTGTTCCATACACCAAGATTGACTGATCCCCTAAAGCTAAGATCATAGACTAATATTATTGTTCCTTTAGGCTAACATCATGACTCGTGTATCATTAGCTCAAGTGATTGTTCTTTCAGACAAAGATCACTAACTTGTGGCCGATTGTATCTCTCTTTCCAGAAGCCCTAGTTCTTAATAACTCAATGGCATTAAGATGTTTTTCCGACTCCAAATGCATCTGCTGTTTTTCTAACAAAGGGGTGGCGGGACAGAGATTGTCTTAGCTCAATCAGCCTTAAAGCCTGACGCCCCGCACTCTGGGAGTTTAGGCCCAGTTTCTGTGCTCGGCAGCCCTCAGGTCATGGGTGGCCCCTCGCAGTAAAGAAAAAACATAAAATTCATCCAACTTGTAATAAAGTGAAGTTTTTAGATAACATAATTATGCATATATAGAAAACTCCATAGACTCCTCCAGTGACTGAAATAATGAACAAGCTTAGTAAACTTGCAGAATACAAAATCAACCTACAAATATCCGTTGCATTTTTGTATAGTAAAAACACAGTATCAGAAAGAGAAATTAGGAAAACCATTGTGTGTAAATTGATACCAAAAAGAATAAAAAAGGAATAAATTTGATAAGTGAAACAAAAGTTCTAAACATAGATCTATATATTACAGGTACAAGAAATATAAATAAACAAAATAAAGAGAAAGATATTCTGGGCTGATGGATTGTATAAAATATGAAGAAATATTTTATTCTATTTTTCACATGTTCACAAGTAATTATTGAGGAGAATGTCTTTTCTTAATTTTATACTCATGCATCCCTTTCCATGGGTTATTTGATCATAGGTGTGAGGGATTATATCTGGTTTTTCTATTCTCTTCTATTAATTGGTGTCTGCTTTTGAGCCAGTATCATGTTGTTTTAATTATTAAAGTTTTGTAGGACTGTTTAACATCAGAGAATTTTAACCATTAGATTTAATACTCTTTTTCAGGATTATTTTGGCAGCTCAAGGTCTTTGTTGTTTTAAAATTATTTGTTCTATTTATTGGAAATATCTCATGGGTATTTTCACATGAATCACACTAAATGTAGGTTGCATTGGGTACTATGTTTTTTTCAACCACATTGTTTCACATCATTAACATAAGAGATCATTTCATTTCTTTTGATAAGTTTTAATTTCCTTTATCAATGTTTTCTGTTTTTTAACGTATAGGTTTTCACCATGTTTGTTAACTTCATTTATAGGTGTTCTTTATATATATACAATTATATACATATTTGTAAACTCATTTCGTACACAAGTAGAGCAGGCAGAAGGCAGTGGCAAGACATATTCAAAGTCCTGAATGAAAGAAAGCTGTAATCTAAGATGCTTTATCAAGCAAGTTTAACTTTTAGAATAGAAGGAGAGATAAATAACATCCACACAAGCAAATACTTAAAGAATTTAGTAAGAGAAAGAGAAATACAGAAAGATCTACTCTAAATAAAAAAGAAGCAGGATGCTATAGAAAAGAGAAAGGCATAATTAGAAAGGCAATATCTGCAATGACTTATAACAGAATAAATATGATGTTGTATAAAAGGACATCAAAATTTTTAAAAGTCACAGAGTGAAACAGGAAAATACAGAGTGTTTTCTTCTTGTTTCTGTTCTCTGTAGGATGGGTTTGAGTTTGTATTCTTATCAGTTAAAATAAACATATTTAGTACTGGCCAATATACATACAAAACAAGATACCATAAGTCAAAAGCTTACAATGAAGTCACAAAGACAAAAAGAAACCAAGGTAATAAAAGAAAACTTATCAAGCCATAAAAAAAAAAAGAAATGAACAAAAAGAAAATACCAAATCAACTGGAGAAAGAAGTTCAATATGGAAATAAACACCAGTCTATCAATAATTACCACAAATGTTAATGGACTTAGTGCTTCAATCAAAAGATATATATTGTCAGATGTGATAACATAACAAGACCCTACATTATGAAGCATAGAAGAGACCCACTTTAGTAAGAGGAACACACATCCATTTATAGTCAGAAGGTGGAAAAATATACTCCATGCAAATACAAATGACAAGAAAGCTGGACTAGCAGTACTGACTTCACAAAAAGAGACTTTATAAAAAGGCCATAGAGAAAGATAAACAAGGACATAATTTAATGATTAAAGGAGCAAATCAAAATGAGGGTATTACACCTATTAATATATATGCAGTCAATATAGGAGCACATAAATAAATAAAGAAAATACTAATAGATAAAAATAGAGAAATCCCTGGGAATACAATCAAAGTAGGAGACTGCAACTCCCCATTACAATCACTGGACTGGTCTTTCACAAAGAAAATTAATAAGGGAACATAGATAATAAAATAAATTATAAAATAATTGGAGATGCTTGATATTTTCAAAACAGTACTTCTCCCCAAAATAGTATATACATTCTTTTCCTGTGCACAAGGAACATTTTCTATGAAAGATTATGTACTCAGGTACTCAAGAAGCCTCCACATGTTAAGAAGATAAAAATTATTTCAAGCATCTTTTCTGAGTATAATACCATGAAACAAGAAATCCACCACAGAAAAACAGGGAGAAAAAATGACAGCATCCTGATTAAAAAACATGGTACTAAAACAAGGGGGGGAGATGATGAAGTAAAGAAGAAATTAAAAAATACCTTGGGAAATATGACAAAACACTACACAAAGTCTCTGGAATACTGTTAAAGCTGGCTTAAGAGGGAAGTTCATAGTGACAAGGCCCTCCTCAAACAAGAGGTAGAATTTCAAATAAATAATCAATCATTCTATGTAAAGTAATCAAGAAAAGGAGAGCAAACAAAACCAAAAGTCAACAGAAAGACTGAAAATATAAAGATCAAGAAGAAATAATTGAAATAGAGTTTAAAAAATAGAAAAAAATCAATCAATTTATTTTTTGAAAGGGTAAGCAAAATTGACAAACCTCTGGACAGGCTCACCAACAAGAAAAGAGAGAGAACAGAAATAATATTAGAAATGAAAATGGATAAACTTCAAAGGGTACAACAAATTTACCAAATATCATAAGGGAATACCATGAGCAATTGTATGGAAACAAACTGGATAACCAGGAAGAAATGGAGAAGTTTTTAGAAACATTCAGCCCACCAATATTGCATCAAGGAGAAGTTAGCCATTTGAACAAACAGATCACCAGAAATGGAATAGAATTATCAATAAAATAAAAAAATCTCTGCAAACAAAATTCAAACCCAAATAGCTTCACTGGGGAATTTGACCAAACATACTAAGAAAAATCCATACCAGTCCTCCTCAATCTCTTCCAAAAGACTGATATGGAGAGAGTACTCCCAAACTCACACCATAAGGCCAACATCAACCTGATACTAAAATCAGACAAAGACACTACCCCAAAAAGAAAACTATAGGCCAATATCATTGATAAACTTAGAAGTAAAAGTCCTTGAGAAATTATTAACAAACAGAATCCAAAAGCATTTAAAAATAAGATCATGAACCATGGACAAGTTAGATTCGTCCCAGGAACACAAGGATAGTTTAACATATGCAAATCAATCAATCAAATGTGATACACCATATCAACAGAAGAGAAGACAAAAAAGATGATCATCTCAGTAGATGCAGAAAAAGCAATTGTTTACATTTAACACCTATTTGCAATGAAAGTTCTTATCACAGTGGGCATAGAGGGACCATATCTCAACATAATGAAACCTATTTATGACAAATATATAGCCAGCATAATAATGGTGAAAACCTGGAACCATTCCCACAAAAACCTGAGACAAGACAAGGATCCCCATTCTCACAATTTCAACTCAATATAGTCTTGGAATTCCTAGCCACAACAATCAGGCAAGAAAAAGAAATAAAAGGATTCAGACTGGAAAAGAAGATGTAAAATTGTCATGATATGCAGACATGTCACTATATATAGAAATTGCAAAAGCTTCACAAAGAATACATAGGCTAAAAAAGGAAATGGGCAAGGTAGCCACAGTAATGTACAAAAACAAATTACATTTCTTTACACTACCATTGAATCAACAGGAAAACAAAGTATAGTAACAACCCCTTTTATAACTACACCCAAATTTATAAAATGCTTAAGAATATCTCAGACCAAGGAGGTGAATGAATTGTACATGGAGAACAAGAAAACATTGATTGAGGTAATCAAGAAAGATTTGAAGAATTGAAAAGATACCCAAAGGTCTCATAATGGAAGAAATATTATTGTTAAAATGGACATACTACCCAAGGCAATCCACAGACGTAATATGAGTTCCTATCAAATTATTCAAAACATTTCTTTTTAGGACTGAACAAATGATCATAAGAATTATATAGATACAATAAAGATCGATAATTTCCAAAACAATATTGAAGACAAAGAAAGAGGCTGGAGGAATAACCTGCCTGCTCTCCATACACTATTGTAGAGCTACAATAATCAAAACGTCATGATATTGGTACAGAAACAGGCATATGGATCAATGGAACAGAATAGAGAGCCTAGGAATAAATCTACAGGCCTATGTTCAATTAATATTTGACAGAGTAACCAAGAATATGACAGAGAAAAGACCATCTCTTCACCAACTGGTGTTGGGAAAATTGGATTGCAGGATCAGAGCAATGGAGTTAGAATTCTCCTTCACTTCATACACAACAATAAACTCAAAATGACTTGAAGGCTAAAATGTAAGCCAAGCCACAGTAAATCTCCTAGAAGAAAACATACACAAAACACTCTAAGTTAAATCGGAGCAATGATCTCCTAAAACAGCCTACCCAGGTAATTGATGTAAGATCAAAATTAATAAATAGGACCTAATCAAGCTTATAAGCTTTTGCACAGCAAAGGGAACCATAAACAAAGCAAAATGACAACTGACAGGATAAAGAAAATATTTAGAAGTGATGCAACTGACAAAGGCTAAATTTCCAAAATATAAAGAGTTCATACAACCTAATACTAATGCTTAAACACAAGAAACCCAATCTGAAAATTGGCAGAAGCCCTATACATGCAATTCTCCATTAGAAACACACAAATGACACAGATATATGAAAAAAATTGCTCACTATCATTATCAGAGAAAGGCAATTCAAAACTCTAATGAAGTATCACCTCACAATAGACACAATGGCCATCATTCAAAAGTCCACAGACAATTAATGCTGGGGAAGCTGTGAAGAAAGGAAACCCTCCGACACTGTTGGTAGGAATGAAGTTTGGTGTAGTCACTATGGAAAACAGGATCGGGATTCCTCAAAAGAATAAAAATTGACTTAACATAATGATCCAGCAATCCCACTTCTGGGTATATATCAAAGAGAACCCTAATTCAAAATGTCAACTGCACCCCAATGTTCTCAGCAGTGCTATATACAGCAGCCACGACATGGAAGCACCCAAATTGTCCATCAACACATAACAGTGTACAGAAATTATGCCATATTTACACAATGGAATAATATTCTGCCATAAAAAATGATAAAACAATGAATTTTGCAGCAAAATATATGTCCCAATAATCTGTCATACTAATTGAAGTAAGCCAGAAAGAGAAAGAAAAATAATATATGACATGATATATGTAGAACCTTAAAAAAAATATTTGGAAGAGAACACTATGATTTCATCTACAAAACTGAAACATACATGCAGATCTTCTTTATAATCTTACGGTTACTGCTGAAAGAGATTTTGAGAGGATAGATTTGGGAGCTGTAGAGTTATAAATATTATCCACTATATATAAAAACAGATATTTTCAAAATTTCTTTGTATGACACAGGGCAGTATGTTAAATATTGTGAAGTTAAATTTAATTAGCACACAAATATACGCATGAAGTGGGACACTGTGCTAAACACTACAGATTGACCCATTGTAAATGGCAGTACTTCAATGATAAATAAATGAATAAATAAGTAAATAAGTAAGAAAGTTAACAAAGAAATAAATAAATAGTATTTAATAATAAAAGAAATACAAATATTCACACTACTTAAGTTTACACATCAAGAATCTAGGAGAAAACAGAAAGAAGAAGAAAATTGAATGAATGAGAGAAAGGTAAATAACAAGAGAAACAATTGAAAAGAAAAAAAATACCTAAGTCTGTTTGTTTTAAACACAAAGTGGACAAATATTTAGGTTGGCAAAGAAAATAAAGACTCAAATAAAATTAGAAATAAAAGAGAAGATATTACAACTGATGTTATAGAGATGCATAGCATCATAAGTAATTACCACTAGCCAACAACTTGAATGACCTAGAACAAAAGACATATTCCTAGAAACATATGTCTTCCAATAATGAATCAAGAAGAAATTAAATAGAGCAAAAGTGTGTATGAGTAAATCAGTAATCAAAACCTCCCAAACCACAAAATATTTACAAGATGAATTTACTGGTGAATTCTTTAATACATTTGAAGAAAATTTCTCACCAATTCTTCCCCAAACCATCCAAGAATTTGAAGGGGGTGAAAGTATCCGTACTTGTTTTATGATGCCATCTTTATTTGCTTAATAATGCTAGAAAGGACATTATAAGCAAAATATTGAATATTATCCTTGATGTATATATGTGCCAAAATTCTCTACAAAACATAAGCAAAATGAATTCAACAACACATTTAACGTTTCATACACATACATGAGTAAATGAATTTATCCCTGGGTTTAAGGATTCTTCAAAATATTCAAATCAATAAAGGTGACATGCCTCACTAAGAGAATGAGAAATAAATCTCACATAATCATCTCAATAAGTGCGGAAAGAGCATTGTATATAATGCAACATCTTTTGAAGATACTCCCAACAAATTAAATTAACCATGTCAGTGGTATGATATCATATACACACAAAAACAGTGTGGAGAGAACAGAATCAGTTCTCTGCTTATTGATTCTTAGAAAAAGGGTTTATATAGGACATGCAAAATGCCTCACATAACATCTAAGTTATAACAATGATAATAATCTTAAGCTATTTATGTCCACATACTCCCGCAGTAAGCACAGGATGTTAAATGATAAAGGATTGTCTTAAAGTTCATCACCGAACTTCATTTAGTGGGCCATCTCTTATCCAGCTGGCTGTGCCTGACTTAGGTTATCCTCCTGAGTATTTTACCCAGCATAGGCTATACAGCCATCCATACTGGATACATTGAGTAGGCCATTTCTTATCCAGCCTGGATATATGACATTCCTCACAGCTTATCAGTTCAGTCCATGGGCTTATTCTCTAGAGCCTTCAGACAGGGGCCTACACACCCAACATCCCTTGATAAAAAACTGGATGAATAAAATTTGATGTTTATGTGCAATGGAATCAATACTTTGCATTCCTATCAACAGTGTCCACGGCGTTCCCTTTTCTCCTCAGTCTCACCAACATACATTTCTTTTCTTTTTGATGAGAGCCTTCTGACAAATGTGACGTCTTGTCTAATTTTTGGTTTATGAATTTCCTAATTTATAACTCTGAACACATTTTCATGTCATATAGCCAACTGTATGTTTTCTACAGAAAAATGATTCAGATCAATCTATTCAGTTCCTATGGACTTTTTTTTAATTGGATTGTTTGGATTTTTTGTTGTTGTTGTGTATGACTTTGCCATATATTTTGGATATTAACACTTGATTGGAAAATATCACTTGCAAATATATTCTCCCATTGTGTTGGTTGACTTTTCATTTTATTGATAATTTCTTATGCAGTGTAAATGTGTTTAGACTGACACAGTCATATATTGTTATTTCTGCTTCTGCTTCCCTTGAGAGAGGAGACATATGAAAAATCAATTTAAATCAAGTGTACTTCTTATGTTTTACCCTAGGATTCTTTGTTTTCAGGCTTTATATTTTATATGCCCAGGAGTGGGTTTGCTGTGTCATATGATATGTATTTTTTTTTGTTATTTATAGGAAATTCCATACTGTTTCCAAAGTGGTTGCACCAATTTTCATTCCCACCAACAGCGTTGTACTGTCCCTTTTTCTCTACAACCTCCAAAGTCTTTATTATTTGTAGACATTTGATGAAAACCCTTCTCAATAGTGTGAGGTAAAACATTATTTTATTTTTGTCTTGCCTTTATATAATGATTAGCTAAGTGAGCATGTTTCTATATTCCTGTTTGTCATCTGTGTGTCTTTTTTAGAGACTTGTCTTCTATTCATTTTCTGGCTGAGTTGTTTGTGGGTTTTTGAAATGGAATTTTATGAATGATGTGTGTATTTTAGAAATTAGCCTTATGTTGATTACATTGTTTCCTAAAGTTTTCTCCCATTTGGAAGTTCATCTTTTCATTCTGATAATTTTGCTGTGTAGAAGCTTTTAAGTTAAATTAGAACCTATTTGATTATTTTGCTTTTATTGTTTTCAGCTTGGGAGAGTGACATGGGAAAATTTTTCTACAATATATCTATAGTTTTGCCTATGTTAGTTTCCAGGAGTTTTATTGTGTCATGTATTAGATTCAAATATTTAAATCATTTTGAGTTTATATATGTACAATGTGCGGGAATGTTCTAATTTCATTGATTTACATGTAGATGTCTAGCTTTCTCAACATCACTTGCTGAAGACTGTCTTTAGGCATTGTATATTTTTGTTTCCTTTGCCATAGTTTATTTGACCATAGGTGTGATGTTTTATTTCTGCCTCTGTGTTCTGTTCCAGTGAGATAGTTGTTTGTTTGTTTTCCAGTATTCTGCTGTTTTGATTACTGTAATTTTGTAATATAGTCTGAGATCTGGGAGGGTTATGGGTTATTTCTCCAACTTTGTTCTTTTCACTGATTGTTTCTTTTGCAGTTCTGGTTCTTTTGCAGTTCCATACAAATCATAAGACTGTTTTTATTTCTTTGGAAAATATCATGTATTTCGATCTGAATCACTTTATATCTGTAGACATCTTTTATAGTATGTATATTTTAACAATATTAATTCCTCTAAGCTAAGACTTTGAGATTTCTTTCCATTTCTATTCATCTTCTTCAAATTTATTTATTAGTGTCCTTTCGATTTTATTATCTTGTTTTTTTATAGGTTTTTAAGTTTTTGTTCTTACTTCATATGGATTTTTTTAAATTATGGAATATTTCATTGTTAGTGTAAAGAAATGTGACAGTTTTTGTATATTAGTCATGAATCATGCAACTTTGTTAAATGTCTTTATTAGTTTTAGTTGTTCTGGTGTGGAGAATCTTTAGGGTTCTCTATATAGATTATTATGTCATCTAAAATAATAACAGATTTACTTCATTCAATCCAACATGAATAAATTTTTTTCTATTCCAATTGCTGTGGCTAGGATATCCCATACTGTGTTTAATAGAATTGGTGAGAGTGGGTATCCTTGTCGTATTCCTTAATTTGGCTTTCAGTTATTCACTTTAGTATATTATATTGTCTGTGGGTTTGTGAGTAATGACTTTAGATATGTTGAGATATATTTCCTTAATCCTACTTTGGTAAGAGGTTTCTATTGTTGTTGTTGCTGTTGTTATTATTGTTGTTGTTGTTGTTGTTGTTGCTGTTCTAATGAATAAATGTTGAATTTTGTGAAATGCTTTGATGGATTTATTGGGATAACCATGTCATTTTTTCTTTTACTTTTGTAAATGTGTGCTTCAAACTTATTGATTTGTGTATGTTGAACCTCTCTTGTGACCCTGCAATGAATCCAAGTTTATTATGGTGTATGACTAATTTTTGGTATTGCTGGATTTAGTTTCCTAATAATATTTTGTAGAATATTTGCATCTAAATCAATCAAATATGTTGGCTTGAAGATGTCTTTGCCCGTACTTTGTTTTTGGCTTTGCTATCAGGGTGATGAAATCTTCATAGAATTAATTTGGAAGTTTCCCACACCTTCACAATTTTTGAATAGTCTGAAGAGTGTAAGTTATGCTTTGTTTTTTTGTACAGTTCTCCACGGGAGTTGTTTATATCTACACTTCTAATCAACAATTTTTTTAAATGCAGATTCTATCTTTCTTCTAGTAAACAGTTTGCTCAAATTGTTTCTCCTTATCTCTGTCTCTTTCTAGACATTTGTCTATTTCTTCTAATTTGTCCATTTTATTGCCATATATGTGTTGACAAAATGAACACTTTTTTGTATATCTTAAGTAACAATTGTTATTTCTCTTCTATTATTTCTGACTTTATTTCTTTGGAGCATGTCTCTTTCCTTCATGATGGACCTGGTTAGAGGTTTTCTGATTTTGCCTATCTTAAAAAGAAAACATAAAACAAAATCTTTTGTTTTACTACACTTTTGAATAGTTATTTTTCCTCTATCATTTAAATTTGCACCTGTAATATTTAGGATCATGTTTTTTTCTTTTTTTTACTTTTTTTATTGGTTTACATTCATTTTACAAAGTTGTCTCCAATTCCAGCGTAGAGCACAATTTTTCAGTTACAATGAACATACATACATTTTTTGTCCCATTTCTTTTTCTGTGAGCTGCCGTAAGATCTTTTATACATTTCCCTGTCCTACACAGTACAATCAAGTTTATCTATTCTACAATTTTGACCTCCCAGTCTATCTCTCCCCGCCCTCCACCCCCTTGGCAAACAAAATATTGTATTCTATGTCTGTGAGTCTATTTCTGTTTTGAATTAGGGCTTTTTGTTTTGTTTTGTTTAGTTTTTACATTCCACTGATGAGCCATCTCACATGAAATTTTTTTTTCTCTTTCTGGCTTATTTCACTTAGACTGATATTCTCCAGGACCATCCATGTTGCTGAAAATGCCGTTATGTTGTCATTTTATATGGCTGACTAGTATTCTATTGTATAAATATTCCACATCTAATTTTTCCAGTCAACTGTTGATGGACATGTAGTCTCTTTCCATGTCTTGGCTATTGTAAATAGTGCTGGCTATGAACATTGTGGTTCAAGTGTTATCCTGAAATAGGGTTCCTTCTGGATTTGTGCCCAGGAGTGGGATTCCTAGGTCAAATGTTAAGTCTATTCCTAGGCTTTTGAAGAATCTCCATTCTGTTTTCCACAGTGGCTCCACCTAACCGCATTGCCACCAGCAGTGAAGGACGGTACCCTTTTCTCCACAGTCTCTTCAGCATTTGCCATTTGTGGATTTTTGGATCATGGCCATTCTGACTAGTGTGAGGTGATACCTCACTGTAGTTTTGATTTGCATTTATCTGATAATCAGCGATACTGAGCATTTTGTGATGTGTCTTTTGATCATCTGCATGTCTTCCTTGGAGAATCGCTTGTTTAGGTTTTCTGCCCATTATTGGATTGCATTGTTTATTTTTTCTATTCAGTTAGATGAGCTGCATATGTACTCTGAAGATCAAGCCTTTGTCGGTTTCATATGCAAATTATTTTCCCATTCCGTAGGTTGTCTTTTTGTTTCACTTCCGGTTTCCATACTGTGTAGAAGATTGTAAGTTTCATTTTTTTCTCATTTGTTTATTCTTGCTTTTATTTCTTCTACAAGAAGAATTTTGAGACGTAAGTCAGATAATGTTTTGCATATATTTTCCTCAAGGAGGTTTATTTTATCTTGGATTATGTTTAAGTCTTTGATCCATTCTGAATTTATTTTTCTGTATGGTGTTCTAGCTTCATTGGGAGTGCTCTAGCTTCATTGATTTACATGCTGCTTTCCAGTTTACCCAACACCATTTGCTGAAGTGTCTATCTCAATTCCTTTGTATTTTCTTGCCAGCTTTGTCGAAGAGTAATTGACCAAAGTTTGTGAGTTCATTTATGGGCTCTCTATTCTGTTCCATTGGCCTATATGTATGTTTTCCTACAGATACAGTGCTGTCATGTTGACTGTACATCTACAGTATTATCTGAATCATTAGCGTAAAGATATGTCACTGATTTTTGATACTTAATCATGTAACCTGCTAACTTGCTGAATTCTTCAATCAGCTTTAGTAGTTTTTTCTGGATCTTGCAGGGTTTTCTATATATAGTAACATATTATCTGCATATCGTGAGACTTTAACCTCTTCCTTTCCAATTTGCATCCCTTTTAATTCTCTCTCTTCTTTGATTGCTGTGGCTAGGACTTCCAAGATTATATTGAGTTGGAGTGGTGATAGTGTGCATCCTTGTATTGTCCCAGATTTTAGTTGGAATATTTCGACTTTCTCACCATTGAGTACTATGTTGGCTGTAGGTTTGTTTCTATAGCTTTCATGATGCTTAAATATGTTCCCTCTATGCCCACTTTGGTGAGATTTTTTATCATACATGGGTGTTTAATTTTATCAAATGCTTTTCCTGAATCTATTGAGATGATCATGTGGTTTTGGTCCTTTCTCTTGTTGATGTGCTGCATTACACTGATTGATTTGCATATGTTGAACCACCTCTGTGTCCCTGGCAAGATCCCCAATTGGTCATGATGTATAATCTTTTATCTGTGTTGTTGGATTCTAATTTCTACTATTTTGGTGAGGATTTTGGCATCTGTGTTCATAAGTTATATTGGCCTATAATCCTCTTTTTTGTTAGTGTCTTTGCCTGGTTGTGGTATCAGGGTGATTGTGGATTCATACAATGACTTTGGGAGTATTCCTTCATTTTCAATTTTCTGGAAGAGTTTGAGAAGAACTGGTATGAGTCTTCTTTGTATGTTTTGTAGAAATCATCAGTGAAACCGCCCGGTCCTGGAATGCTATTTTTAGGGAGGTTTTATATTGCTATTTTGATTTCATTTCTAGTGCTCTGCTTGTTCAAGGGGTCAGTTTCTTCTTGATTCAGTCTTGGTGGGCAGTATGTTTCTAGAAACTTGTCCATCTCATCTAGGTTATACAGTTTGTTTCAATATACTTTTAATAATATTTTCAAATGATATTCTGTATTTATTTTTTAGTTGTTGTTATTTCTCCATTCTCCTTTCTTATTTTGCTAATTTGTGCTCTCACTCTTTTCTTTTATTTGAGTTTGGACAGTGGTTTGTTGATTTTACTTACTTTTTCAAAAAACCAGCTTTTGGGTTTGTTGCATTTTTCCCTATGGTGTTTTTAATCTCTATTTTATTTATTTCCTCCCCAATATTTATGATTTCTTACTTCTGCTGCCTTTAATGTTTTTTGTACTTCTTTTTCAAGTGCATTCTGCTAGTGGGTTAAATTGTTTATTTGTAATTGTTCTTCTTTTTTGAGGAAGGCCTGTATCACTATAAACTCCCCTCTCAGCACTGCTTTTGCTGTGTCCCATAAATTTTGTATGGTTTTGTATTCATTTTCTTTAGTCTGAAGGTAATTTTTCATTTCAGCATTGATTTCTTCATTGAACCATTGGTTTTTTTAATAAAATATTGTTTAATCTCCATGTTTTCCTTTTGCTATCATTTGTTTCTCTGTTGTTGATTTCTACCTTCATGGCATTGTGTTCAGTAAAGATGCTTGAGGTAATTACTATCTTCTTAAAATCGCTGAGGTTTCTTTTGTGCCCATGTGCATCATGAATCCTGGAAAATATTCCACGTGCACTTCAAAAGAATGTATATCCTATTATGGGGGGTGCAAAGCTCTGAAAATATGCACCATGTGTATTATTTCAATTGTATTATTTAATTTCTCTGTTGCCTAATTTATTTTCTGTCTCAATGATCTTTTCAGTGATGTTAATGCAGTGTTGAAATCTCCAAATATAAATCCCCCTTAATATAAGTTAGTAATTATTTTATGTACTTGGTGTTCCTGTATTTGGTGCATATGAATTAACGAGTGTACTATCCTCATATTGTATCACTCCGTCAATCATTATATAATGTCCTTCTTTATCTTACTTTATGGCCTTTGTATTAAAGAGTATTTTGTCTGAAATCAGTAATGCAACACCTGTTTTTTGGCTTTTCCAATTGTATGGAATACCCTTTTCCATCCTTTCAGTCACAATCTATATATGTCCTTCTCTTTGAATTGGGTCTCTTGTATGCAGCATATTGAAGGTTCTTGCTTTATTATCCAGCATGTCACTCTATGAATTTCAACTGGAGCATTTAATCCATTAACATTTACATTAATTGATGATAGGTTTGAGTTTATTGCCATTTTTACCATATTTTCCATTTGATTTATTATTTCCTCTTTGTTCCTTTCATCTTCCTTTTATGGTTTGGTAATTTTCCTTTGTATTTTGAATTTTATTTAGTTTTATTGACTCCCTGATAAGTTTATTTATTCTTGTTACCCTTTTTTATAAGTCTTTTTGACAATTACTATAACTGATTTTATTAAAATGATATTAACATGATCTCAAACCCATCCTACTGAGAACAAAAAATTTTAAAATGAAAGAACAAAAAAAAATTCTCTATTTTTCTGCCTCCCTTTCCCACTCTCAATGATTTCTATGTCTTGTTTTAAAATTTTCTGTTTATTTTATTTATAATTCATGAGTTATCACGTTTCCAGCTGTGAGTTTCACATTTCTGTAGTATCCTGCTTCTTTTCTTTTTAGAGAAGACCTTTCAATATTTCTTTTATCAGGGGTCTAGTGTTGCTAAACTCTTGTAGCGTTTTCTTGTCTGTGAAATTCTTTATGTCTCCTTCTACCATAAAAGACAGCCTTGCTGATCAAAGTATCCAACGGTATATCATTTTTTCCTTTCAGGACTTTGAATATGTCTTACCACTCCCTTCTGACCTGTAGTACTTGTGTAGTGAAATCAGCTGCGAGCTTTCTGTGCATTCCCCTGTAACTCACTCTTTGCTCTTCTCTTATTGCCTTTAGGATCATTTCTTTATCCCTGAATCTGGCAATCTTAATTATATGTCTTTTTGTGGGTGTATTTGGGTTCTTCTTGTTTGGGACACTCTGAGCTTCCTGTACTTGGATATCTGATTCCTTCTTTAAGTTTGGGAAGTTCTCAGTCATGATTTTTTCAAACACCTTTTCAATCCCCTTTGATCTTTCCTCCCCTTCAAGGACTTCTATCACGCCAATATTGGCATGCTTTCTATTATCCCATAGGTCCCTTATGCTTTTTTCATTTGTTTCTCATTGTTTCTCTTGTAGCTCTTCTGATTGGGTGCTTTCTATTGTACTGTCTTCTAAGTCACTAATTCGTTCCTCTGTTTTATCTAGTCAGCTTTGCGACACCTTTTGATCATTCCTCATCTCAGTTAATGAGTTTACCTATTCTACTCGGCTCTTCTGTAAAGCTTCCATTTCATTTATGACATACTTTATATCTGTAAACACTATCTTTTTTATTTCCTTCAGTAGTTTGATCACTCCTTTTTTGAAATCTTGATGTAGTAGTATATCATTGTCTATTTCACTGATCATTCTTTCAGGGGATTTCTCTTGTGCTTTTAATTGGGAATGGTTTCTCTGCTCCTTCATCTTGCTCCTACCTCTCTGGCACTGTCATTTTTCATGTATCAGTTATCTTCTGTGATCCTAAAGGAGTTTATCTAACTAATGCTTATGTAGCAGTACAACTTAGAAAAGAGAGAAAGAGATAAAGAATTTTAAAGAAGGGTGAAATAAAGGTTTGAAGATATTCTATAATGAATAATAGAAAAGCAAGTTGAAGCAGAGTTTTGAAAAATAATAATAAAAATATTTTTAAAAATTTCAAAGGTATTAAAATGGGGGTATATATAATTGAAGAAGTAGAAATTAGGAGGGTAATAGAAAATGGAACCGGAAAAACTGATTAAAACAAGAGTGTGTTCAGTGTCCTCCTGGAGAATGTGTACATTTAATGTGAAATCTTTAGCTTCCTGTTTCCAGAGGCCGTCAATTGGAGACCCCATCTGTGCTGCTCCCAGGGCATGTCAGTAAGCAGATCACTCCTACACCCGACACTGGGTCTGATGAAGCTCTCTTTACTCTGAGCTGGCTTGTCACTGCCCTGCCCAATGCTGCAGTCAGATGTTGCAGACTGACCAGGCAGGATTGGGCATCACACCCTCTCTCTACACAATGGTCAGTGGCGGCATTCCAGCCAAAAATGTGGGGGTCACCCACCCCCTTATTGTGCTGATCACTCTGCTGCTCTGTGCCACTGTACACTCTGCCTTGGTTATGCACACTGGAAGTGGGCTCAGGGAAGTCTGAGGAACTGCCCTGTCCCAGATCTGAGCCAAAATCCAGCTCCTTGTTTTTCTTAGCGGACAAGTTCCCTGAGGGACCATTACATTAGGACCCTATGTGCCTCATGGTTTAGACAAGACTCTGTCTGGCCCTTGAGGCTGCTAAGTCCTTAGGTGTAGATGCAGTTTTTGCCTATACTGCCACATGGGTGCAAAACACCAGAGGATATGGTGGCTGTGTCTGAACCCCAGCTCTCTTCACCTAGAAAATTTGTGGATTTTCAGAGATGGGGAATGCACCCTTCCACCCACAGGGCTCATCTGCCCTGTTGTTTTATGGAGGGCCCAGGTGTTCTGCCCTGTGCTCCCACAGCCATAGCACAAAGCCCACTCCATTCCTCCAGGCTGCCACATTGCAGCCATCCCCATCTAACACCCAGTTTGGGCAGCATGACCATGCCCCCAGCTTCCAGGCTGCATCATTTGCTAGGACTCACAGGGATCCTCTGTGCCTGTTTAACTTAGTTCTGTCAGTCAACTTATACTTTGTACAGGTCCAAGCCTTGGAGGCTCCCCGTCCATCCTGCTGAAATCTCAGTTGGATTGGGGAGACACAGTAAATGAGCTGCTCCCTCTTTGCTGCTCCCTCCCCATGGTACCTGTCCCACTCTGTTTTGCCTTTTCTTCTTTCTTTCATCCTTTTCTCCTACCAGATTTTTCACATCTTTATCTATTGAAGAGGACAATGTCCTGTTATAGTTATGCAGGTTCTCTGGTTAGCTGAGTGGGTCTGTGGATGTGAGTCTTGGTGCATTTGTGGGAAAGGGTGAGCTACGAGCATTCTTCTGCTCCAGCATCTTTGCCTCCCACCGAAAAATTCTCACTTTATTGTGGAAGATAAACATAGACTTGAAATAAATGGAAAAGTTATTCCATGGAAATGACAAGAAAGTGTAGATTGCAATGCTCTACTCATACAAAATAAGTTTTAAAATAAGGGCCAAAATGAGAGAAATTTGAGATTATATAAAGAAAAAAACATCAATAAAAAATTGGGAATTACACTCATTAAATTTTGTATGGCCTAACACCATAGATCCTAAGTATAAAAAGAAATTTCAGTAGACAAGATAGAATTAATTCCTTATAAAACAATAATAGTAGATGAGTTTAACACCTCACTATTGTGATGATCAAATGATCCAGAAAGTATATCTGTAAGGAAATAGAGGTCTTAATACCATATTAGATCATTTGAATCTAACTGAGCTATTGGACACTTCATCAGAAAAGCAGAACACATGAACTTTTCAAGTGTGCACAGAATGTTATCTAAGGAATTAACCATATATTATGTCATGAAATAAGCCTCAGGAACTTTAAGCAAATATAGATTATAGCAAGTATTTTTCCACACACAAAACTATGAAACTATGCATGAACTCTAGAAAGAAGAATGGGATAAGCACAAACATGAGGTAAAACCACATCTTTTAAAAAATACAATAAAACAAGGTCAATGATGAAATCGAAGAGGTAATAAAATACCTGGAGACAAATGACACTGAAAACACAGCTTCATAAATGTATGGGATGCGTCAAAGAGTAATCTACGAGGTAAGTTGTGAACAAATCAGGCCTTCTACAAGGAACAAGGGAAACCTCATACAAAGGACCAAAATAACACAAAATAAGAAAAAACAAAACCCAAAGGCAGTAGAATGAGAAATCTTTAATGATAAGGTTGAAAATAATAAACAATTTGAAAAATAAATTACAAATCATAAAATCAACAGCTTTAATTTTTCATAAAATATTAACAAATAAGAAAGCATTTAGCCAAGCTTACGAAGAAATACAGAGACTGAATCCAAAAAAAATAAGAAATGAAACAGTATATATAATATCTGATATTACAGAAATACAAAAAAAGTTTATGAAAGCACTATGAGCTGTTACGTGACAACCAACTGGACGACCTAAAAGAAATGGACAAATTTCTAAAACTGTACAGCCTGACAAGACTGCATAAAGAGAAAACTGAGAACTTGAATAGAGCAATGAGAATAAGTTAAATAAAATGTAAAATTTTAACAACACCCCTTGAACAAAATGCCTGGATTCCTTCACTAAAATCCCATTCCCCCCAAGTATTTTAAAAAATGAAGGAGGAAAGACAATTACCAAAGTTATTCCATGAGGCCACCATTACCCTTATAAAAAAACCAGTCAAAGACACTACCAAAAAAAGAAATGAAAATGAAAATCCAATATCATTGATGAATATAGATTCAAAAATACTCGAAAAACTTCCACAAATTAATCCAGCAATACATAGAAAGGATTATATACTATGATCATTTGGATTCCTTCCAGAGTCACAAGGATGTTTCAACATACACAAGTCAAGCAGCATGACACATATCTAATAAAGGAAGGACAAATTTCACAAACCATGTCAGTACACAAAGGAAAAGCTTTTGACAAAATTCAGCATACATTCATCATCAGAACTCTCATGAAAGTGAGAACAATGGGAAAATTTCTCTCCATACTAAAGGCCATTTATAACAATTTATAATACTCAGGGGAAAGGCTGAAAGCCTTCTGGGTAAATTCGGGGACAAGACAAGGATTCCAACTCTCACTAATTCTGTAATATAGTAATAGAAGAAAGGAAAAGGAAAAGAAAAATAAGTAAAAGAAAGACTAAATGGAAAGAAAGAGGCAAAATTGTCACCAGTATTGAAGATATAAATATCTACAGAGAGAGTCCTAAGAGCTCCACACTGACTATTATGAACAATAAATAACTTCATCAAGGAAGCAAGGTACAAGATTAATGTAAAGACGCCTCTTGCATTTGTCAACATTAATAATGAGATATCATGAAATGGACGTTGAAAGCAATAATACTTAACACCCCATTCCCCCGAATATCTTGGAATAAATGTAACCACATATGTGAAATATCTACACAGTGAAAATTATACAACATTGACAAAGAAATAAAAATGATTCAAAGAAATTGAAAGATGTCTTGTGGTCTTGGATTGAAAGAGTTCATATTGTTAACAAGGCTGTACTACACATAGAAACCTAAAGATTTAGTGCAATTCCTGTTATGAAGCTGTAGTATTTTCCACAGAAAGAAAATAAATAACTCTAAGTTTTACATGAAACCATTAAAAATTGCTTAAATGACCTTGAGAAATAACAACAAATCTTGAGGTATAACCCTCCTGGATAGCTTACTATACTACAAACGTACAGTAATAAAAACAGTATGGCATTGGCACAGAGATATAATCAATAAAAAAGAGATAGAGAGCCTAGAAATAATTCCACACACCTATGAGCAATGAATCTATGATAAAAGAGGCAAGAGTTCACAATGGAGAAAAGACAGTCTCGTCAATGGATGGTGTTGGGAAATCAGGACATCTACATGTAAAACAGTGAAATGAGAGCGTTCCCTGACATCATATACAAAAATAAACTCCAAGTGTATTAAAGACCTAAATGTAAGACCTGATACTATAAAACTGCTAGAAGGGAATATAGGTGATACACTATTGGATACACATCATAGGAATATTTTCTTATATCAGACTCCTAAGGCAAAAGAAATAAAAGCAAAAGTAAGCAAGTGGGACCTAAACAAACTTGAAAATTTCTGCACAGATAAGGACACTATCAATGAAATTAAAACACTGCCTATGTAATTGGAGAACATATTTGCAAACAATGCAAGTGACCAGGGGTTAGTAGATGTAGGTTTATAGATGTAACATGGATTTAGGTTACACAACTCAAGGTGAAAAACCAAAACCCAATCAAAAGCAACAGCAGAGTACCTGAGTTAATATTTTTCCAAAGAAACATTCAGATGAGTAACAGGCAAGTGATAAAATTTCACAATATTTCTAATTATTAGGTAATTGCAAATCAAAAACACAATGAGGTATCAGTTCACAGTGGCCAAACGTCTATTATCAAAATCTCTACAAATAGTAAGTGTTGGAGACGATGTGGAGGTAAGAAATCTTTTGTATACTCTTGGTAGAAATGTAAATTGGTACAACTTCTAAGGAATACAGTATTCAGATTTGTTTAAAAACTAAAAAGTTAAATACCATATGACCCAGTAATAACTCTCCTAAGAAAAATCTGGGGAAAACACCCTAAATTGAGAAGAACCAATATTCACAACAGCACTGTTTATATTATGCAAGACAGGGAAGCAATCCAAGAGTCCACAGCAGACTATGGACTTAAGAAGAAATGATGTTTCTATAAATAAGCAATGGAATAATACTCAGCCATGAAAAAGTATAACACATTGCTATATCAGCATCGTGAAAGATCCTAGTAAATTTTGTGTTTAGTGAAGTAACTTAGACAAAGACAAAAGTATATAATTTAATTTATATGTGGAATCTAAAGAATAACAAATATCTGTGTACATCTTTGTATAGCTATCTATTGATAGATGACAGATAAACAGATAGAAGGATAAATACATACGTACATGATAGATAGATATATATAGATAGATAGATAGATAGATAGATCGATAATTAAATAGAGACATGATGGAGATGTAAAGAGATTAGATAGACAAGACTTAAGCATACTCAAAAATATGGGAAAAAATTTATGTTTACCAAAGTGGAAGGGAAAGAGAATTAAATGGTAGGACATTGACAGATACAAAGAAGTATACATGCAGTAGAAAAGCAACAAAGATAATCTGTATAGATAAGGGAATTAAACACAATAGCTTAAAATAATTGTATGTTACAATTATTGTAATAATTCATAATGCAATATAATCTACATAGTGGTTGGAATCACAATGCTGTACATCTGAATCTACACAATATTTTACATATACTCTACTTCAATTAAAAATAAAACATATCATGTATAATTTAGTCCTTTTTCCACTGATAGCATCTTCCTTTAATATTGTTTCATTTTACTCTTCACTTTTTATGATTACTGTTTCAAATTATTTCTTTTACTCTTGTGAACATGATACCTTATTGCCCCTGATTTACTCTTTTTCTCTCTTAATACATATAATATACCAGCATTTAACAACATAACCAAAGAAACAAATGCAACATTCTCGTGGTCTCTCCTTAGCATTTTGGTCAATGCTTTGCATATTTTTGCCATTTTATATTTCTTAGAAGACTTCTTTTCTACACCTCTTATAAAGTGTCTGGGTTTTGTATTTTCATCTCATTCATGTTTGTTTATTAAAGTCTTTACTCTCAGTTTTTATCTAAGTGATAACTGTGTAAGTAATATTGGGTGAGTGATTTCTTATTTCAGTAGTTTGAAAATACAATTTTATTTACCCTTGGTGTATGTTTTTTGCTCAGAAATCTGCTGATAGACTAATGGGTGTTCCTATGTTGATTATCATATCTTTTTTGGCTGTCTTTAAAAGTTTACTCTGTCATTGTCTTCTCAATTTGCATATGACGTATCTTCAAGGAGGTCAATTTATCTTAAAGTTATTGGTGTTTTGTTGGCTCACGGACTTGTATATCTGTTCTTTACACAGGTTCGGGAAGTTATCAACTATTACTTCTTTAAATAAACCATCAGCTGCCTTCTAACTTTCTGTTCCTTACAGGATTCCACTCTAATGTGCACTTCCTGAGGAAGTCTGATGGCTACTGTAGAATTTCCTCACTTTTTAATATCTTGAATCTCTGCCTTCTCCTATCATTTCTAGTTTTGTATTGGTGAGTTTGCAAATCTCTCTACCACAAAGACACTCTACTTCCAATGCTTTCTGTTGCATTCTTCATATCATTTACTAAGTTCTCCTGGTCCTCTTATAATGTTTGGATATTTTATAGTTTCAGTCTCTTTGGTAATGTATTCCTTATCATAGTTTCATTTCTTCCTGTGCTCACTAAACTGTTTTCTTAGTTTTGTTATTTTTATTGAGTTTCTGTATGACACTTATTTGGATCCTCTATTAGTTATATGGCAATATACCATGACTTTAAATTTGTTTGCTGCAGGGTTGACATTGTCTGTGTGCAGGTGCGTGTGCATGTGTGTCTGTGTCTATTTTTGTGTCGGTGTCTGTGTGTGTCTATCTGTGTGTTAGCATGCCATATATTGTTACTGTGATTGGTCATGATCTTGATAAATTATTGCTCTGATGGCACTTAATAACACATTGGGGGTTGGAGTCCTTGCTTTTGTCTTCTGGTAGCTTGCAATATTACACAATTTTTGGTTTACTTACCTGAGCGACCTCTGATTATATTTCAAAATGGCCGTTTACAGTCGCTACGGTCTGGACAAAAGATGTTCTTTCATTGTCACTTGTTGGAATTCTCTGGTAGTTAATGTCACTGTTGTCACTGGGATGGCGCACCCTTCCCTTTATCTGATATCCCTTGAGAATCAGTGTACACATTGAGGAAAGGTGTAAAGACAGGTGGGTATTTGGAATCAGACAATTGCCTTTCCCATGTCCAGTGTTGCAAGGTAAATTGTCTCCACCACTGTGAATGGGGAGTAGGGACAGATTCATGAATGTCTAAGTGTCTGAAGAATGGAAACTCTGTCTCCATTGTGGCTCCCTCCTAGTTAACTGTGATCATGAGTACTGGTGCAGTTGGAGGCCGAAGCTGTGTGAACCAGTGAGACCCTGTTTCTACTGGGTTCTCTGAACTTGTGGACTCAGATATCCTATTCAGGTGGCCTTGGTTGCAGACACCAACTCGGCTCTTCCCTCATTTCAGCCCCCTTTGTGTGTTTTAGTCCACTGAACTTCACCTGTTCACATTTGTTCTGGAGTATTGTTTTGTGTTGTAGTTATTTTTGGTCAGATGTGAACGTTTTACTGACTGTAGATGTAAGGTGAGAGACAAAAATAGTTTAAAATTGTGTCACTTTAAAAGTATATACCTTTTCAATTAAAAGCTTAAATTCTAATTAGAACATTATAAGAACACTAAAGAAAGTGAGCAAATCACCTCCCTTAATATCATAGTACTACAAAATATTTTGATTTTCCTGGGTTCTTTTCTTCAATGTTTTTCCCACCTACATGCACATTTTACTAAAATATATCCCTATAAACTCTCTAAAATCAATTAAAGTATTAAAATAATTCTCTGTGCTGTAAATATAGCCCTTTTGATTCTCTAATTTATTACTAGTAGCTTGCAGATTTCTATCTTATCCATCCTTCTTCCCTTTCCCTACAGGACACCACGACTTGTAACACCACATATATATGTGATTCTTTTTCTGTTTTTTTATGATTATTTCTCTTATATCTTTATTTTCCTCATTTAAGTGACAATGTAGAGTGTTTTTCTCCGTATGACTTATTTTCCTATGTGCAACACTCTCTGGGTCAAGACACATTGTTCCAAATGGCAGAATTTTACTTTTTATTATACAATGATGAAGTATTTATTATGTTATCTATATCTCACATCTATTTCAGCCAATCATCTGTTGATGGGCAGTTGAGTTGTGTTTCTACCCTTAGCTACTATAAATGATGATGTTAAGAACATTAGGGGTAATATATCTTTTAAGTTAATCTTTTCTTTTTTTTAGATTTATACTGAAAACTTGAATTGTTGCAACATATAATGCTTCTATTTCTAGTTTTCTGAGCACTGTCTACTGTTTTATAATAGTGGATGCATCAATTTATGTTTCCACCATCAGTGTACCTGGTTTCCCTCTTATCGACATTCTTATTAATGTTTGTTATTTGTAGGCTTTTTGTTAATAGCCATTTTGTTTGCTCTAAAATTATATTTCATTCTGGTTTTGATTTATGTTTTCCTAAAAAATAGCAACGTTATGTTTCTTTTTATAAGGATGAAAATCATCCACATGTCTGTTTTTGCAAAGTTTCCATGAAGATTCTTCAACTGTACTTAATTTGAGGTCTTTATTTTTCAAATATTGACTCTAATATGCTATATATATATTATGGATAATAACATCTTGTTGGTCTCATTGAAATTTTTCCTTCTATTCTGTCTGTTATCATATGTCTTGTTAAAGGTTTCCTATGCTCTGCAAAAGTTTTTGCACTTCACACTTATACAAGAAATAGGATCCCTATATCACAGAGTACATCTATTTTTTCCTTAGTAAACTAAAAACTGTAATTGTTAGTTTTCCTTTTTTTTTAATTTGGAGACAGAACAAAAATAAAGATTGCTATGATTTATCTCAAAGTCAGTTCTGCTCCTGTTCTTTGTCAGAAATTGTATAGTTTAACGCTTTACATTTAGGAAATTAATGCATTTTTATCTCATTTTTTATACTATGGAAGGAAGTGCTTTTTTATCTTCCTTTTACATGTACTGTCCTGTTTTCTCAGAACTACTTGTTGAAGAGACTGCCTTTTTTCCAATTGTATACTCTTGCCTCCTCCTTGGTAGACTAATTGACCATATGTGTGTGGGTTTATTTTCGGACTCTTTATTTTGTTCCATTGATCTATGTGTTTCTATATGTGCCATATATTGATGTATTGATTACTGTAGCTTTGTAGTATGTTCTAAACTCAGGGAAGGTAATACCAATAGCTTTGCTCATTTTTAAAAATAGTTTTAGAAAATTTGAGTCTTTCAGATGTATGTATAAATTTTATTTTTTTTCCTTGTTTTGTGAAGAAACTTATGGATTCTGTGAAAATAGAAATTTACTAAACAAAAAACCTGAGAAAAATACTAAAGTATGGAGGATAAACCAAACATTATTAACAACAAATGGATTGCTGTATAAATCGAAGAAAAAATATATAAAGAAAAATGACAACAAAAACAAAATCCATGGGGTAAAACAAAAGTGAAATTAATAGGGATTCTTATACAAATTAATCCCACTTATACCAATAAGAAATATCTTTCTCTTATAACATATACTTACCACCAAATATGTAGCAAAATAATAAAAGAAACTTGTTAGTAGAAGGAAAGACAGCTGAAAGGACAGAACATAATTAAATAAAGTAAGGATTAAAAATATAAACATTTAATCAATCTAAATAATGACTTTTGAAAGATAAATAATATTGGTAAACTTTAACCAGACACATGAGCAAAAAAGAGAGCTAAAGATTAATAAGCTCAAAAATTAATGAGATGTTACTGCTTATATCAAAAAATACAAAGCATCATAAGATGATACAACAAATTATATGCCAATAAAATGGAAACCCTAGAACAAATGGACAACTTCTTAGAAAGACTTAATCTCCAGACTGGAATGATAAATAAAATATGAACAGATTATCACTAATGAAATTGAATAAGTATTTTAAAAAATTACCCAGGAAACAAAATTTCAGGCCTAGACAGCTTCACAGGTGATTTCTGCCAAACATTTAGTGAAGAGCTATCACCTATACTTCTCAGCGTATTCCAAAAATTTCGAGAGGAAAGGAGGCTTTCTACCCCACATTTGTGTATCACACTTCTAGTAGAACTGGAATAAATACCTCAAAAAATTACAGGTTAAATACTACTGATAAGCATAGGTGCAAAAATCACCACAAAATTGTTAGCAAATCCAACAATACATTAAGAGGATTAAGCATTATGATAAAGTCCATAGTATTTCAGTGATTAAAAAGTGATTCATTACCCACAAATTAATCAGTATGATACACCACACAAACAACCTGAATTATAAAAATTATATGGTCACCTCAATAGAGTCATAAAATATTTTGACAAATTCAGTATCTATTTATGAATATATTTCTCCTGAAATTGGGCATGGGGAAACATATGTCAACACAGTTAAGGTCATATATGACAAGAACCCCACTAACATGACACTCACTGATTAAAATCTGAAAGCATCTCCAATAAGAGCAGGAAGAAGACAAGAATGCTGACTCTTACCACTTTTATTCAGCATTGTAAGGAAATTCTAGCCATAGCTATACAAAATAAAAGATAATAAAATATATCTAATTAAGAGAAGGAGTAAAAGTATCTGTTTCCAGATGACATAATTTAAACAGAAATCCTAAAGAAGTCGACCAAAAACTACTAGGGCTTATCAATGCATTTGGTAAAATTTCCGAATGTAAAAATAACATACAGAAATCTTGCATTTCTACACACTAACAACAAGCTAAAAGATAGAGAAATTGATGGAACTGTCACATTTATAGTTGCATTAGAAAAAATAAATCAAGAAATGTATCCAACCAAGGAGGTAAAATACCTGTACTCAAAAAACTGTAAAATATGTATAACAGAAATTGAAGATAATGCAAACATATGAAAGTCTATAATTTGTTCGTAGATGAGGAAATAATATTGTTTAAATGACAGTATTAGCCAACAAAATACACAAATTAAATTCAGAGCCTATCAAATTACCAAGGGCATTTTCTGACACTTACAAAAATT
Source organism: Vicugna pacos (assembly GCF_048564905.1). Classification (NCBI taxonomy): domain Eukaryota; kingdom Metazoa; phylum Chordata; class Mammalia; order Artiodactyla; family Camelidae; genus Vicugna; species Vicugna pacos. Next base: position 2,166,214 of record NW_027328737.1, read on the forward strand.
AATTCTAAAACTTACATGTAAACACAAAAGAGATGAAATCACAAAGAAAAAAAAGAAAGGAAAGAAAACAAACTAAAAACAGAAACAAATTTAACAAAGAAAAAAGAGGATGTATCACTGTCCCTGATTTTAAACTATAATACAAAGCTACAGTATTAAAAAGGATATGTTTGTGGCACAGAGCAAACAGAATAATGGAACACAACAGAATGCCTGAAAATGAATTCAGACACTTATGGTCATTTAGCCCATTACAAAAAAATGAATATACAGTGGGGGAAAGGTAACCACCAGGCACATGAAACTGATTAATATCACAAACCATCAGAAAATTTTAAGTCCAAAGCACAATGAGATTTTATGTCACTCCTGTAAGAATGACTATTATCAAAAAGATAACAAACATAACTGTTGGTTAGGATGTTAGAAAAACAACCCTGATGCACTGCTGGAGTGAATTTAAATATGTGATGCCACTGTGAAAAACAACATGGAGCTTTAAATAAAAATTAATAATGAAATATAATCCAAAATATACATATCAGGATACTTATTCCAAGAAAATAATTACACTAATTAGAAAAGATAAATTCAACCCTATATTCTCTGCAGAATTATCCACAATAGACAGGATAAAGAAGCAAATTAATTGCTCATCAATAGATGATGGAAAAGAAGATGTGTGTTTATAGTATATATATCTACCTATATTAAATACAGATTCATCTATATATATATATATACACAAACACACTTTATATATATATGCACTATATATATATATATATATATATATACATGCACATACACACATAAAAATACAATGGGTTATTACTCAGCTCTAAAAAGAATAATTTCTTGCCATTTACAACAAATGGGTTGACCAAGTGGTTAATATGCTAAGTGAAATAAGTCAGAAATTGAATGACAAATGCTGATTGATTTTACTCATATTTGAAATTTAAAACAAATGAACATAACAACACAGAAAAGGAATTATAGATATAGAAAGGAACAGGTTGTTCACAAGAAGGGGGAAATGGGGTGAAGAAAAGAAAATTTGAGGAATTGAGAAAAATTTCCAGTTGGAAATTAAATGAGTCAGGGACAAGAAATGTGTATGGGCAATATCCAATAACTATTAATATCTTTAAATACCAACATATCATAACTAGATATATTCTGGTGATATTTGAAATATATTAAAAACAGCAAACAATATCTTGTGTTGGAAAAACTTACACAGTGTTACAGATTAAAGTACACTTCAAAAACAAACAAACATACACATAGAAAAAAATTAGATTTGTAGTTAACATAGGCAGGGTTTGGGAAAGGAGGACTTGATTAATGCACTCAAAAACTATAAACATCCATGCGTAAAATAATCGTGTTCTAGGGATGCTCCGAAATAACATGGAAACTATAATAAATACTGTTTTATGTTCTATAAATAATCGTGTTCTCGGGATGCCCCATAGTAACATGAAAGTTAAAATTAATACTGTTTTACTTTCTATATCAATGTTGTGAAGAGAGTAGACTATAATGTTTCTCATTACAAACAAAAGACAAATTGAATTTCTTTACAATTTTATCTAAATAAAATAATGAATTCTCCCTAAAGTTGCTATGATATTTATTTCATGATACTTGTAAATCAAATCACTATCCTGTGCACCTAAACTTACACAATCTTTTATGCAAATTATATCTCAATAAAAGTGGAAGAAATAATGGAAAGTCAATGGTCACTTTTTCCCATGTAATTTCTCATGATTGTCTTTGCAGCAATAAACTTTAGTCATGATATACTTATCCTAGTTAAAGATACTAGTAAATAAGTGATTCTAATAAATTATACATAAAGATATGAATAAAATTAGTGTTATACCATGCCTTAAACTTTCTTCATGTTAACAGCCCACTGCTTCTGTAGGCAACATAATTTCATTTTGTGTATTCATCTGAGATTAGGGAATGGATACAAATTTAAAACTGACTGCTCTTGCTGTGAGTGATAAAGTTCACTGTCTCAGACCGAAAATCTCATTTCCACGAGAACATCTGTAAGAAATGAACATGTTGGATTCTAAAATACTCACAATGGTAAAATCTCATTAACTCCTACTATACTTAACTGTTTTGCAATGGAAATGCAATACTGTCAAAGACTTGATTTTGGATAACAATGTGCTGTTTTCTCATAGTTGCAATATGGGATGTGAGGATAATACCTGAGATCCACAACAGATATTACCGCTCAAGTGCTGGGCAAAGAAGTGTAAAGGTTCTGCATTTTTAGGACTGAGGACTGCTTTCAAAATGATGACTACACTCACTCTAATCCAGGTAGTCCACAGAAAGAAAGGTTATTGTAATTTGTATCTTAAAGGGAATAAATCAGTGGTCAGTCTCTGTAAATTAGTCAAGGTGTGTTCAAAGACAAAATAAGTGTTGTCAACAATGAAAATTAAAAGAAAAACAATTAGACATAAGCTTATATTAAAAAGGAGACACAGTCCTGTTCTGGGCACTGGGGACTGGAGAATATATATGCCTCTGTCCAATTCAAGGGTTCACTGGCTTGGCCTGAGCATTAGCTTGGGATTAAATGAACAGGTAACAATTAGTATACTTGGAGAAATATAATCTACGTCTCCCTGATCGGGAGAGAATCTGGTGGATCTATGAAACACTTAATTCACAGAGATTCTGCCAGATGCAGAGGAATAATTCACTGTTAACTCAACTAAGACAATCTTAGTTACAGCTTAACAATCCATCTTCACACACACACACAGTGGTACACATATTTGTAGTTTTTAGTGGGAAGAATTCAGTGGGCAGGGCTCAGAGAATAGATTTCAAACACCAGCCAACTTTTGTACATTTGCCAATAGTCTAGGTTTTCCCAGGTAGAAAACTACAGATGGACAAACAAATAATATTCTTCTTTAGGATTTATAATTTTAAATTAAACTGTAGCCTTTGACTTGTCAGTATAGAAACTTGTTATGATGATCACAGTAAGACCCACTGTGTGATAATAGAGCTGGAAACTAGCTGCTGAACCAGCCCATCTGAACCCCAGACTGCTAATGTAAGCAACAAAATAGTCACCATCATAGTTCAGCTGACAAAATTAAAAGCTGGATGTTTCTGTGTTAGGAAAAACCACTGCTGTCCAGACACAGATCTCCTGCAGCAAGTGGGCTCTTTTCTTCTCTTGGTAAAGGTCATATTGGTGGGATGTTGGCTAGAGCTTACCCTGGCCCATTTGCCCATTCTCCAGATTATCAAAGGCTTTTTCACAAATGGTGACACATTTTCAGGACTCAATTTTGGCATTCCAGTCTTATCAGCTTACAATGGCTGCATGATTGTGAGCAGAAGCCTTAGGCTCCCTGACTTTGCCTACAATTTTCCAGCATTTCAGGGTATTTCATATTCTGAAAATGCTTCACGTTTTATTTAAAATTATTGGGAAAAAGTCAAAGTCTTCAATGAATATTTTATATTTCCTAATATCTGTATAAATTTGGTATTCTTGCAGTTGGACAAATTTTTAATTCTACCACCCTCACCTCTTTTTTGTCCACAGGTTTTAGATTGCAATTTGGTTACTGAATATGACCACCCCAACCAAGGGTCTAGTACCACTTAGATACTACCTGTGTGAAGGCTAGAAATGGCACAATATATGTGGGGTGTATAATCCTGCATTAAATGTTTGCAATGACAGTTTCCCTTCTGGACAAAGTTCTGATTCTAAGAAGTAAATTAATTAGAAGTCAGTATACTTATTGGTAAGGGGAAGAGAATCTGCTATTTTGGGGTGGGTGGGTGATGAAGAGACAGGAAAAAATCCAGCAAATGAGAATGGAATGCTTTAGGCCTCTGGAGGCATGAATTAAGAAGAAAAAAATACATTGTCTCCTGTACCTACCTCAAATTACTGTCTTGATTGAATAGTCCTTGGGCTATGAAAAGAGCTAGATTGTGGTGAAGTGTAAAGACAATAATGAAATAGTTTGAAAACCATGAGAGTTTTGTTGTTTCAGGAAAGTAGATTTTGCTTAAAGTCAACATGTATTTTTCATTCACTAATTACTAAAATGTATCCTGTGGCATGTGCTGCGCTTTCTGTGTTGGTATCCAAGTTAGACAAGGAAAGGGGGATAGACAGAAAACATCTGGAGGAGGTGTATTCTGTGCTGAGAATGGGAAAATCTAAGTAGGTAAATGGAGGACATACTAAGTCCAAGGTTTAGCTGGAGCAAGAGTCGTGAGTTTGGAGCTAAATCTGTTGACAAGCATTTACCTGGATGTATCTCCAGAAACAGATAATCATAAAGATATGCCAAGGTAGTCAGATGCCAGACCTATAAAGAAATGACTAAACTATATTGAGTTTGTGGGCTTAGAGTTGGAAAGGCATTAAGTGCCACCCTGAGGATGTAAGATTGTCTTTGGCTGGAACATTAAAGCAACATAAAGCATTGACTCTAAAATATAGTGTAGATTCTTCAGGGCAGGAAAAAAGCACCAACTGGAATGCTTTGAGAACAGCACAAAGAAGACCATCGATAAAATTAATTATTAATTTCTACCACATGCTGTATGTGCCATCTGAGACTACATCATGTGACCGTATGATTCCAGGGATGTCATAATAGAGACCATGAACCCTGGGCTGGTTTCTGCATTTATGTTTTAATACTTTCCAGGATGAACCAGAAACCACTTAGTATTTTTCCCTCTCTCCATGTTTTAGTCTTTTCCCAAATTCTTACATTTCTCTTCTTCCTTTCAAGAAATTATTAAAATTTACACACATATTTTTCCATCAAATGACCATATCAATCAAATATCTCTTTTTTTCTTTAAATTTCAACTTAGTGTCACGTTTAACTCTTACTCTATTTTAAAAAATTATGAGGAATATACAGGTACACATCTCTGTTTGTTGTTGAAATAAGATAATTGCAGATAGTTGTCAACATTGGCCAAAATTAATATTAATCTTTGTTATCCTGCATAATCTGGTATTCCTCTGGTAGATCAGTTGTAATTAGGATAACGTTCATAAACTGAAGATGGCTGATGAGTTGGCCTTTAAAGAGAGGTAGCTGATGTATCAGCTATCACTGTCACAGGAAACCGTGGGTTGATCCCTGGTTGAAGTTTAGAGAAACGACCTTCATTGGCAGATATGTTGTGATATATTTTTGGAAAAGTAGAGGGCTCCACCATCAGTCCAAAATAATTGCTCTGTATGGGAGATACGATGCTGTTCTGAGAAGTGGAAGTTTTAGTTGAAATGAAGTTCAAAACACGGTCATTTGCTTCAGTGTAGCTGTTTGAGAGTGCCCGTGGACAGTGGTCAACTGATTTAAAATAGCACGTTGATCCACTGCAATTTGTTCTGGTGCTCTAACTGACTTTGATGATGGAGGAGAAAAATTACCTCTGATCGGGGTAGTTGTATCACCAATTATGTGGCTAGAAGAAGGCTTTCTTATTAGAGGCATGTTTAAATTTGCAGAAAGTAAAAATGCACTTTCTCCACTAGTGTCAACCACAAAATCAGAATTATGCACAGTTACCCCCTGCTTTAAAGTGCTTCTTTTTGAAATCTTCAGCCATTGAAGATAACAGAGAGGCATTTTTAATCCCAGCTCTTCTTTTTATTCTCACTAAAACCTGGGGAAAGCCTCGTTTAAGATATGGATTATGGCAGAACTGTAGCTACAACCATAGAGAAAGATTATAGTAATATTTTAAACCAAAATACAAGACTAAAATAAGCCTAACCTATAAAACCTCAGATTTCATGTTTACTATGCAAAGATAATATCATCAATATATGAACATTGCTGAGTTTATTTTGAAATCCCTTATTTGGAATATACTCATTTAAGTAGTATAGTCATCAAATTTAAGAAGTTAGCATTTGCAGTAACGGTGAAAGCCACTTTTTAAAAGCAGCTTTAATACCTTTATTTAGAATTCTGTTAAGATTCATAGTTGCTAGTAACGTTTCTCATAATCTTGAATGCTTAAGGCACAGTCTTCATTTTTAGGGAAAAAAAGAATTTTAGCCTTTGTAGTTTCATACAATTTTCAAAATCTAGCTTTACATATATATTACCATAGAGATGTACAAAACACAATTTTATATATACGTTAACAAGTCATAACTGCAATTACTGAATTCCTTGCTTAAAACAGAGACTTCTTTTCTTCTGCCAGAACGTCAGCTAGACAAGCAGATGTTTGAAAATTCTGCCGCACTCTACTAAACCCATATATGTTAAGCTGTCTAAGTAAACTTTTCATACTTCCAGTTTCATATATTCTGAAAGGGGCCTTTCTTTCCAAAACTTGCTTCTTAAAGACAATTTCATCAATCACTATAGAAGTTCCATTATCATCCCACCAGATGGATTTAAATTGGTCACTCCCAGCCATTTTCCAGAGTTTTCTTGGAAATGTCAGAAAAGGAAAATCATTATCTTCATCTGGTTCAGAGACACAATGTGTGTAACATGATGTTTTTATCAAGGATTCTTCAGACAATTTCTGAAAAGCATTTTCTTCAATCATAGACCTCAAGACAAGTCCCCAGAGAATGTTTGATCATACAGTAGAGATCTACCGGAGTTTCCTGAACCAGTTGGTCCATATTTACGAGACACATCTTGAATTTCTTAAGAAATATGTTCCATCACAAATAACTTTTTCTACAGCTAATTTTCTAATCTTCATTATTTTGAGGACTTCAGCTGCAAATGCTGCTCTGGCAGGCCTACACTGATAAACTGCTAGGCCATCACAATGGTTCTCAACTTCAGTAGATATGACTTCACAAAACGAATGGTATCCTAGCAAATCAAGTGTAACATTCATCCAGTGTTTACTTCTCATTCATCCAGTTAAAATGAAACATATAGGATACTTATTTTTATAGTGTGATCTGCAAATATTATCCCCACAAAATCTTTTAAATAATTTAATATTGGGGTCTATGAAATAAAAACAATCTCCATACTTTTGTACACAAATTTATACCAGATTTGTCAACAGAGAATAAATAATGCACAAAATATTTAAAATAATTTTAAAGTTACGGAATTTAAAGTGAAATTTGTGTAAAACCTCTACAGAAAAGGTATACGTATTTCATTATAATATGAAATTAAGGTGAAACTTAATTTGATTTGGAAATGGAAGTAGTTATCTGTTTACTTTACAATAATCAGCTCTATATTCAAAACATGAGCAGAATAATTATCAGTGTATTTGGTAGGTTTATTAATAAATGGTAAATATTTATGGAATAAAACTAGATTAAAATAATGAATCAAATTTAAGAAATCCCAAAGGGGGTAATTTTTGTTTTAAATTGTAATTCAGTGCTATAAGTAAAACAAATGTAATTTAGTATTCTACTTTAAAATTACAAATACTAAATCTAATTGTGTACTTACAAAAGTTTTCTTTTGCCATTCTTTCACTCAGAGGTTTTTCAGTCCCTAGAAGAAATAAACTTTCTTGTCATCTTTACAATCCATACTCTTGGGACTTCTGTTAAGTGTTCCAAAACGATGTTGATAAATACACTTATAAACCAGATCCTGGGTTCAATAACCATTGCCTTCATTAAGGGGCAAACAACAATCAAAAACAAAGAAATAACAGTATATTTGGGTTGGGGTGGAAAAGACAAGTTAATGCATTTTAGGAAGCAATATGTTTCTGAGACATAAAACAGTGCATTGTTAGTATAATTCGGCATTTTAAGGCAAGTGTTTTTTACACTAACTGTTAATAATAGCTAGGTTCTATATCACTAAACTGTAGTAAATCCAGCTCTACCAAAAGTTGAATTTTTATTCTGACATATATTCCATTAAACATAAGCCAAATTCAAAATGAGAGAAAAAAATTTTAAATAAATAAATGTTCACTCAAGCTACAATGTATATTTTTCCTTCAGTATGTTTATATTCCATTCTAAGTAAATATTAGCAAGCTGAATTCATTGCATATTATAAGTATTATTTAGTATAGTTAAGTTGGACTTAGTCCTGACTCATAAATTTTATTTAGCATACGCAAATCATAAAATGTGATACCATCCGTTAAATAACAAAGAATTCATAAGTAACAATCTCAAAATATGTAGGAAAATTATTCACAGAACTGATCTTAACTTATAAAAAAATTCTTAACAAATTCGCTCTAGATAGAATATTACTAAACTTAATAAAAGCCGTATATGTAAATCCCATGACTACCTTCAAGTTCAATGTTAACATACAGGGAGGTTTTCCACTGGTCCAGTAATAAGAAAAAGTACCTCCTTCTCACAAGTCCTAAATTAAAATACTAGAAGTTCTAGCCAGAACAACTAGTCAAGAAAAAATATAAAAGCATTCAACTTGTGAGCAAGCAGTAAAATTTTTACAGATGACATATTTATACATAGAAAACTCCATAGACTCCTCCAGTGACTGTTAGAAATAATGAACAAACTTAGTAAACTTGCAGAATACAAAATCAATATACAAATATCCGTTGCATTTTTATATAGTAACAACACATTATCAGAAAGAGAAATTAGGAATAGAATTGTGTGTAAATTTATACCAAAAAGAATAAAATAGGAATAAATTTGATAAGTGAAATAGAAGTTATAAACATAGATCTATAAATTACAGGTGCAAGGAATATAAGTAAACATAATAAATAAAAGAAATTCAGATCTTACTGATTGTAGACAATGTGAGGAAATACTCTAATCTATCTTTCACTTGTTCAATCTCCCCAGCACTTCTTATTGAGGAGAATCTCTTTTCTTCATTTCATACTCTTGCTTCCGTTTTCATAGGTTAATTGATCATAGGTGTGAGGGATTATATCTGCTTGCCCTCTTCTATTCTATTGATTGGTGTCAGTTTTTGAGCCAGTGTCATGTTGTTTAATTTACTAAAGATTTGTAGGACTGTTTAACATCAGAGAACTTTACCCTATTATATTTAATACTCTATTTCAAGATTATTTTGTCAACTCAAGATCTTTGTTATTACATATAAATTTTGAATTTATTTCTTCTAAATAATGGAAAAATCTCATGGGTATTTTGACATGAATCACACTAAATTAAGATTCTTTTGGGTAGTATGGTTGTTTCAACCACATTATTTCACATCATTAACATAAGAGATCTTTTCATTTCTTTGGATCAATTTTACTTTCGTTCATCAATATTTTCTATTTTTTAATGTATAGATTTTCTCCTTATTTGTTAACTTCATTTGAAGGTATTCTTTTCATATATATAATTATATACATTATATTTTTAAACACGTTTCCCACACAAATACAACAGGCAGAAGGCAGTGGCAAGACATATTCAAAGTCAAGAATGAAAGAAATCTGTTATGTAAGATAATATATCAAGCAAGGCTTTCCATTAGAATAGAAGGAGAGATAAATAATCTCCACACAAGCAAATACTAAAAGTATTTAGCAACAGAAAAAGAAATAATGAAACATCTCCTCAAAAAATAAAGAAGCAGGATGCTATAGAACGGTGAAAGGCATAATTGGAAAGGCAATAGCTAAAATGAATTACAACAGAATAAAAATGATGTTGTAAAACAGGACATCAAAATTTTTATGTGTCAGAGCTTGAAACAGGAAAATACAGAGTGTTTTCTTCTTGTTTCTGTTCTCTGTATGATGCGGTTGACTTTGTATTCATTTCAGTTAATATAAACAAATATACTAACGGGTCAATATATATACAAAACTGGGTAACCATAAGTCAAAAGCTTACAATGAAGTCACAAAGCCAGAAAACAACCAAGATAATAGAAGAAAACTTATAAAGCCACAAAAACATAATGAAATTAACAAAAAGGAAATAACAAATCAATTGGAAAATGAAGTTCAATATTAAAATAAACACCAGTTTATCAATAATTGTTACAAATGTTAATGGAATTAGTGCTTAAATCAAAAGATATATAATGTCAGATGGAATAATATAACAAGACCATACATTATGAAGCATGCAAGAGACCCAATTTAGAAAGAGGAACACACATCAATTCAACGTCAGAAGATGGGAAAATATATTCCATGCAAATGCACATGAGAAGAAAGCAGGACTAGCAGTACTGACTTCACACAAAACAGACTTTACAAGAAAGGCCATAGAGAAAGATAAACAAGGACATGATATAATTATTAGAGGAGCAATACAAAATAAGGTTATTATATTCATTAATATATATGCACTCAATATAGGAGCACCTAAATACATAAATCAAATACTAATAGATAACAAGGGAGAAAACGATGGGAGCACAATCACAGTAGGAGAATATAACTCCCCATTACCACCACTAGACTGGTCTTTCAGACAGAAAATTAATAAGGGAACAAAGATACAAAAATATACGATAAAATAATTGGATTTGGTTGATATTTTCAAAACACTACTTCTCCCCAAAAGAGAATATACATTATTTTCCAGTGCAGATGGAACATTTTCTAGGAAAGTTTATGTACTGAGGCACAGAAGAAACCTCAACAAATTTAAAAAGATAAAAATTATTTCAAGCATCTTTTCTGAGTATAATACCATGAAACTAGAAATGAATCACAGAAAAACGGGGAGAAAAATGACAGCATATAAATTAAAAAACATGGTACTATAGCAAGTGGGGGAGGTGATGAATTAAAAGAAGAAATTAAAAAATATCTTGAGAAATATGGCACAACACTACACAAAGTCTATGGAATACAGTTAAAGCAGGCTTAAGAGGGAAGTTCATAGTGAAAAGGTCCGCCTCAAAGTTGAAGAGCAATTTCAAATAACTAATCTAACTTTCTATGTAAACTAATCATAAAGAGAAGAGCAAACAAAATGAAAAGTCAGCACAAAGTGGGAAAATAAAGATCAAGGGAGAAAGAATTGAAATAAAGTTCAAAAAATAGAAAAAATCAATCACAATGTTTTTTGAAATAGTCAACAAAATTGACAAAACTCAGAACAGGCTCACCAACAAGAAAGAGAGAAGACAAATAACATAAGAAATGAAAATGGGGGAAACAACAGAGTACATCAAATTTGCAAAGGATCATAAGGGAATACCATGAGCAACAGCATGGAAACAAACTGGATAACCTAGAAGAAATGGAGAAGTTTCTGGAAACATTCAGCCCATCATTACTGCATCAAGAAGAAATTAACCATTTGAACAGTCAGATCACCAGAAATGGAAGAGAATTATCAATAAAATAAAAAATCTCTGCAAACAAAAATTCAGACCCAAATAGCTTCACTGGGGATTTTGACCAAACATTCAAAGTAATACACATACCAGTCCTCCTCAAACTCTTCCAAAAGTTTCATATGGAGAAAGTGTTCCATAACTCACACCATAAGGCCAACATCAACCTGATAACAAAACCAGAGAAAGACACTATCTAAAAAGAAAACTATAGGCCAATATCATTGATAAATATAGATGTAAATGTACTTAGGAAATTATTAACAGAATCCAACAGCATGTAAAAAAAGATCACACACCTTTCTTAAGTTAGGTTCACCCCAGGAACACAAGGATGGTGTAACATATGCAAATCAATCAATCAATTGTGATACACCTTATCAACTAAAGAGAGGACACAAAACCACATGATAATCTAAGTACCATGCAGAAAAAAACATTTGATAACTTTTAGCACCTATCTGCAAAAAATGTTCTTATCACAGTGTGTACAGAGGGACCATATCTCAACATAATAATAGCTATTTATGACAAATATGTAGCCAGCAAAATACTCAATGGTGAAAAACTGAAACCTTTCTCACAAAAACCTGAGACAAGACAAGGTTGCCCATTCTCACAATTTCAATTCAATACAGTCTTGGAAGTCCTAGCCATAACGATCAGGCCAGAAAATTTGATTACCTAGCAAATTATGCAAAACATTTCTTTTTAGGACTGAAACAAATGATCCTAAGATTTACATAGAGTCATAAAAAATCCATAGTTTCCAAAGCAATATTAAGTAAAAGAAAGAGGCTGGAGGAATAACCCATCAGGTCTCCATACACTATTGCAGAGCTACAATAATGAAAATGACATGATATTGGTACAGAAAAAGGCATATGGACCAATGGAAGAGAATAGAGAGCCTAGGAATAAATCTACAGGCCTAAGCTCAATTAATCTTTGACAAAGTAGCCAAGAATATGACAGAGAAAAGACCAACTCTACAACAACTGGTGGGAAACCTAGATAGCAGCATGCAGAGAAATGGAGTTAGAACAATCCTTCAATCCATATACAAAAATAAACTCAAAATGACTTGAAGACTTAAATATAAGCAAGAAACAGTAAATCTCCTAGAAGAAAACATAGGCAAAACACTCTGAGTTAAATCTCAGCAATGATCTCCAAGAAGACTAGACTACCCAGGGAAGGGATGTAAGAGCAAAATTAATAAATGGGACCAAGTAAAACTTACAAGATTTTGCACAGCAAAGGGAATCATAAACAAAACAAAATGACAACCTGCAGGATTAAAGAAAATATTTAGAAGTGATGCAACTGACAAAGGCTAAATTTCCAAAATATAAAGGTTTCATACAACCTAATAATAATAAAAAAAAACAAGAAACCCAATCTGAAAATGTGCAGAAACCCTAAAAAAGCAATACTCCAATAGAGACATTCAAATGCCACACAGATATGAAAAATAATTGCTCACTATCATTATCAAAGAAGGGCAATTCAAAATTATAATGATGTATCACTTCCCAGTAGTCACAATGGTCATCATTCAAAAGTCCACAATCAGTAAATGCTGGAGAAGCTGTGGAGAAATGGAAGCTTCCTACACTGCTGGTAGGAATGTATTTTGGCGCAGTCATTTTGGAAACAAGGATGAAGTTTCCTTTAATGTATAAAAATAAACTTAACGTACGAACAAGCAATCCCACTTCTGGGTATATATCAAAAGGAACCCTATTTCAAGTAGACACCTGCACCCCAATGTCCTTAGCAGTGCTGTATACAACAGCCACAACATGGAAGCAACCTAATTGTCCAACAACAGATGACAGTATACAGAAGTTATGCCGAATTTATACAATGGAATAATATTCTGCATTAAAAAGTGATAAAACAATGACATTTGCAGCAAAATGGATGTCCCCAAAAAGTGTCATTCTAATTGAAGTAAGCCAGAAAAAGAAAGAAATATAATACATGACATTATATATGAAGAAGCTTAAAAAATATTTGGATAAGAACATTATGATTTCATATTCAAAACTGAAATTCACTCGCAGATCTACTAAACAATTTTAAGATTACTGCGGAAAGGGGCTGCGAGAGGATATATTTGGGAGCTGTAGATTTATAAATGTTATACAGTATATATAAAAATAGATGTTTTCAAAATTTCTTTTCTATGACACAGGGCAGTATGCTAAATATTGTGAAGTAATATTTTATAGGCACAGAACTATATGCATGTATGGGGACACTATGCTATACAACACAGATTGACACATTGCAAATGGCGTATTTAAATGATAAATAGGTGAATAAATAAATAAATAAATAATAAATGAATGAATGAATGAATAAGTAAATAATTGAATAAATAGATAAATAAATAAATATTAACTAAATAAAAATATTTAATAATAAATGAAATACAAAGATTCACACTACTTAACCTCAAGTATCTAGGAGAAAACAGAAAGAATAAAGAAGAAATTTGAATGAATGTGAGTAAGGCAAATAACAAGAGAAACAATTGAAAAGATAAAAAAAATATACCTAAGTGTGTTTCTTTTAAACATAAACAGGACAAATGGTTAGGTTTGCTAAGAAAATAAAGACTCAAATAAAATTAGAAGTAAAAGAGAAGATATTACAACTGATGTTGTAGAGATGCAAAGCATCATAAGAAATAACCACTAGCCACCGATTTGAATGACCTAGAACAAAAGACAAATTCCCAGAAACATATGTCTTCCAATACAGAATCAAGAAGAAATGAGAAAGATAATAGAGCGAAAGTGTGTTTGAGTAAGTCAATAATGCAAACTTCCAAAACCAGAAAAATTTACAAGACGAGTTTACTGGTGAATTCTGTCAAATATTTGAAGACAATTTTTCACCAATTCTTCCCCAAATCATCCGAGAATTTGAAGGGGGTGAAAGATTCCAAACATTTTTTTTATGATATGAGCTTTATTTTCTAAACAAGCTAGAAAGGACATTATATGCAAAATACAGAATATTATCCCTGATGAACATATGTGCCAAAATTCTCAACAAATCACAAGCAAAATGAATTCAACAACACATTTAATGTATCATAAACATACATGAGTAAAGGGATTCATCCCTGGGTTTAAGGATACTTCATAATATACAAATCAATAAAGGTGACAAGCCACACTAATAGAATGAATAAAAGCACTCACATAATCATCTCAATAGGTGCAGAAAGGGCATTGTGTATAATGCAACATCCTTTTAAGATACTCCCAACAAATTAAATTGACCCTGTCAGTGTCACGATATCATTTACACACAAACACTCTGTGGAGATAAGCGAAACAGTTCTCTATTTTTTGATTCTTAGAAGAAGGGTTTATATAGGGCTTGCACAACGCATCACATATAATCTAAGTTATAACAATGTTAATAATCTTAAGCTATTTATGTTCCCATGCTCCTGCAGTAAGCGCAGGATGTTATATAATCAAGTATTATTTTAAAGTTCATCATGGAACTTCATTAAGTAGGCCATCTCTTATCCAGCTGGCTGTGCCTGCCTTAGGATGTCCTACTCTGAGGATCTTACCCGTCATAGGCTATCCATCATTCCATACTGTATACATTGAGTAGGCCACTTCTTATCCAGCCAGGTTATGTGACACTCCTCACAGCTTGTTTATCAGTTCAGCCCATGGGCTTATTCTCTAGAGCCTTCAGACAGGGGCCTACAAACACAAAATCCCGTGACAGAAAAATGGATGATGAAAATTTGATATATATATGCAATGGAATCAATACTTTGCATTCCTATCAGCAGTGTCCACGGTGTTCATTTTTCTCCACAATCTCACCAACATCTATTTCTTTTCTTTTTGATGAGAGCCTCCTGAAAAGTGTGAGGTCTTGTCTCATTTTTGGTTTATGACTCTCCAAATAATTTATAACTCTGAACACATTTTCATGTGTCATATAGCCAACTGTATGTTTTCTACAAAAAATTGATTCAGATCTATCTATTCAGTTCCTATGGACATTGTTTTAATTGGATTATTTGCTCTTTTTTGTTGTTGTTTTGGGGTAAGAGTTTGCCATATATTTTGGATATTAACACTTGATTGGAAATTATCACTTGAAAATATGTTCTACCATTGTGTTGGATGACTTTTCATTTCATTGATCATTTCTTTTGCAGTGTAAATCTGTTTAGTGTGACACAATCATATTTTATTAGAGTTACTTCTGCTTCCCTTGTCAAAGGAGACATTTGTAGAATCAAATTAAGTCCAATTTCAGAGTGTACTTCTTATGTTTTACCCTAGGATTCTTTAATTTCAGGTTATATGTTTTATATGCCCAGGAGTGGAATTGCTGTGTCATATGATAGGTCTAATTTATTATTTAAAGCACTTCCATACTGTTTCCAAAGTGGTTTCACCAATTTTGATTCCCACCAACAGCGTTGGGGAGTCCCTTTTTCTCCACAATCTCCCCTGTCTTTATTATTTGTAGACATTTGGACGACAGCCCTTCTCATTTGTGTGAGGTAAAACATTACTTTATTTTTGTCTTCCCTTTGTATAATGATTAGCAATGTGAGCACGTTTTTATTTTCCTGTTTGTCATCTGTGTGTCTTTTTTAGAGAATTGTCTTCTGCTCATTTTCTGGCTGAGTTGTTTGTAGATTTTTGAACTTGTGTTTTATGAACGATTTGTGTATTTTAGAAATTAGCCTCTTTTAGATTTCATTGTTTCCTAATGTTTTCTCCCAATTGGAAGTTCATATTTTCATTTTAATTTGCTGTGTAGAAGCTTTTAAGTTTAGTTAGGACTTATTTGCTTATTTTACCTTTATTGTTTTCTGCTTGGGAGTTGACATAAGAAAATTTTTCTACAATTTTTGTTTTGTTTTGCCTATGTTAGATTCCAGAAGTTTCATTTTGTCATGTATTAGATTCAGATATTTAAAATATTTAGAATTTATTCTTGTACAGTGTGAGGGAGTGTTCTAATTTCATTGATTTACATGTAGCTGTCTAGTTTTCTTAATATCCCTTGCTGAAGACTGTTTTAAGGCATGATATATGATTGTTTCCTTTGTCATAGTTTAGTTGACCATAGTTGTGATGTTTTATTTCTGCCTCTGTGTTCTGTTCCAGTGATATAGATGTTTGTTTACTTTCCAGTATTGTGCTGTTTTGATTACTGTAGTTTTGTAATACAGTCTGAGATCTGGGAGTGTTAAGTGTTATGCCTCCAACTTTGTCCTTTTTCCTCATTGTTTCTTTTGCAGTTCTGGTACTTTTGCAGTTCCATACAAATCATAGGGATGTTTTTAGTTCTGTGGAAAATATCATGTAGTTCGATCTGAATCAATTTATATCCTTAGACATATTTTGTAGTATGTATATTTTAACAATATAAATTCCTCTAAACTAAAACATTGAGATTTCTTTCCTTTTCTTTGCATCATCTTCAAATTTCTTTCTCAGTGTCCTATTGATTTTATTATCTTGGATTATCCATAGGTTTCTCATTTTTTGATCTGATTTCATATATATATTTTAAAATTATGGAATATTTCATTTTAAGTGTAAAGAATTGTGCCAGTTTTTGTATATTAACCATGACTCATGCTAATTTGCTAAATGTCGTAATTAGTTTTAGTTGTTCTGGTTTGGGCAATCTTTAGGGATCTCTTTATATATTATCATGTCATCTAAAATAATACCAGATTTACTTCATTCAATCCAACTTGAATAACTTTTTTTCTTGTCTTATTGCTGTTGCGAGGACTTCCCATACTGTGTTTAACAGAAATGTGGAGATTGGGCATCCTTGTCTTATTCCTTAATTTGGTTTTCAGTTATTCATTTTTGCGTATTATGTTGTCTGTGGGTTTGTAAGTAACAACTTCAATTATGTTGAGATATATTTCCTGAATCCTACTTTGGTAAGAGGTTTCTATTGTTGTTGCTATTGTTGTTCTTGTTGTTGTAGCTGTTGTTGCTGTTTTAATGAATAAATGTTGAATTTTGTGAAATACTTTTTATGGATTTATTGGGATGACCATGTTGTATTCTCTTTTCCTTTTCTTAATGTGTTGTATCAAACTGATTGTTTTGTGTATGTTGAACTACTCTTGTGACCCTGCAATGAATCCAAGTTGATCATGGTGTATGATTCATTTTTGGTATTGCTGGATTTAGTTTACTAATAATATTTTGTAGAATTTTTGCATCAAAATCTATCAATTTCATTGGCTTGAAGTTCCCTTTGCCTGTAGTTTGTTTGTTGGCTTTGCTATCAGGGTGATGAATTCTTCATAGAATTAATTAGGGAGTTTCACACATCTTCAATATTTTTGAATAATTTGAAGAGTATAAGTTCTGCTTTGTATTTTTGTACAGTTCTCCACAGGATTTGTTTAAATCTGCACTTCTATTTAACGATTTTTTTTAAATGCAGATTATTTCTTCTAGTAAACAGTTTGTTCAAATTATTTGTTTCTCCTTATTTCTGTCTCTTTCTAGACATTTGTCTATTTCTTCTAAGTTGTCCAGTTTATTTGAATGTGTTGACAAAATGATCCCTTTTTTGTATATTTGAAGAAATAATTGTTATTTCTCTTCTTTTATTTCTTACTTTATTTCTTTGGGGTATCTCTCTATTCTTCATGATGCACCTGGCTAGAGGTTTTTTGGTTTTGCTTATCTTAAAAAGAAAACAAAAAAAATCTTTGGTTTTACTGCTCTTTTGCATAGTTTTCTTTTTCTCTCTAATGTATATTTACACCTGTAATACTTAATAACATTTTTTTAAGTTTTCTTTATTGATATACAGTCATTTTACAAAGTTGTCTCCAATCCCAGCATAGAGCACAGTACTGAGTTACAATGAACAAATATATATTTGTTGTCCCATTTTTTCCACTGAGGGCTTCTGTAAGAACTTGTATATATTTCCCTGTGCTATACAGTACAATCCTGTTTATCTGTTCTACAATTTAGACCTCCCAGTCTATCTCTTCCCACCCCCCGGCCCCTTGGCTAACAAAACCTTCTATTCTATGTCTGAGAGTCTATTTCTGTTTTGTATTTGTGCTTTTTTGTCTTGTTTTATTTTGTTTTTATATTTCACTGATGAGCCATCTCATATGGTATTTTTCTTTCTCTTTCTGGCTTACTTCACTTAGACTGATTGTCTCCTGGACCATTCATGATGCTGAAAATGGCATTATGTTGTTGCTTTATATGGCTGACCAGTATCCCATTATATAAATATACCACCTCTTCTTTATCTAGTCAACTGTCGATGGACATTTAGTCTGTTTCCATGTCTTCGTTATTGTAAATAGTGCTGGCTATAAATTTTGGGGTTCAAGTGTCATCCAGAAGTAGGGTTCCTTCATGATTTATGGCCAGGAGCGGGATTCCTGGGTCATATGCTAAGTCTATTCCTAGGCTTCTGACGAATCTCCATCCTGTTTTCCACTGTGGCTGCACCAAACTGCATTGCCACCAGCAGTGAAGGACGGTTCCGTTTTCTCCAAGGCATCTCCTGCATTTGTCATTTGTAGATATTGGAATGATGGCCATTCTGAATAGTGTGAGGTGATACCTCATAGTAGTTTTGATTTGCATTTCTCAGATAATCAGTGATATTGGGTATTTTCTGATGTGCCTTTTGGTAATTTGTATGTCTTCCTTGCAGAATTTCTTGTTTAGGTCTTCTGCCAATTTTTGCATTGGGTGATTTATTTTTTCTTCTTTAGTTGGATGCGCTGCTTATACACTCTGGAGATCAATCCTTTGTCGGTTTCATATTCAGTTTTTCCCATTCAGTGGGTTGTATTTTTTTTTACTTCCAGTTTCTTTACTGTGCAGAAGCTTGTAAGTTTCATTAGGTCTCATTTGTTTATTCTTGCTTTTAATTTTTCTACAAGGAAATTTATGAAATGTATGTCAGATATGTTTTGCCTTTATTTTCCACTTGGAAGTTTATTCTATCTTATCTTATGTATAAGTCTTTGATCCATTCTGTGTTTATTTTTGTGTATGGTGTTCTAGGTTCATTGGGAGTGTTCTAGCCTCATTGATTTACATGCTGTTGTCCAGTTTTCCCAACACCAGTTGCTGAAGAGATTGTGTCTCTTCCATTGTAATTTCTTGCCTCCTTTGTCTAAGATTAATTGACCAAAAGTTTGTGGGATTATTTCTGGGCTCTCTATTCTGTTCCATTGGCCTATATGTATATTTTCCAACCAATACAGTGCTGTCATGTTGATTGTAGCTCTATAGTATTGTCTGAATAATTAGCGTTAAGGAATGCCACTGATTTTTGAACTTTAATCTTGTAACCTGCTACATTGCTGAATCCATCGATCAGCTGTAATAGTTTTTGTCTGGATCTTGTAGGGTTTTCTATATATAGTAATATTGTCTGCATATAGTGAGACTTTAAAATCTTCCTTTCCAATTTGCATCCCTTTTACTTCTTTCTCTTGTTTGATTGCTGTGGCTAGGTCTTCCAAGTCTATGTTGAGTTGGGGTGGTGATAGTGTGCGTCCTTGTCTTTTCCCAGATTTTAGTGGGAAGATTTTGACTTTCTCATTATTCAGTACTATGCTGACTGTAGATTTGTAATCTATAGCTTTTATGATGCTGAGATATGTTGCCTCTATGCCCAATTTGGTGAGAGTTTTTATCAAAAGTGTGTGTTGAATTTTATCAAATGCTTTTCCTGCATCTATTGAGATGTTCACGCAGTTTTGGTCGTTTCTCTTGTTGATGTGCTGTATTGCATTGATTGATTTGCATATGTTGAACCACCCCGTGTCTCTGGCATTATCCCCACTTGGTCATGATGTATAATCTTTTTTCTCTGTTTTGGACTCTATTCACTACTATTTTGGTGAGGATATTGGCTTCTGTGTTCATCACTGCTATTGGCTTAAAATTGTCTTGTTTGGTATTGTCTTATCCTGGTTGTGGTATCAGGGTAATTGTGGCTTCATAGAATGACTTTGGGAGTATTCCTTCCTTTTCAATCTTCTGGAAGAGTTTGAGAAAGACTGGTATGAGTTCTTCTATGCATGTGTGGTAGAAATCCGTAGTGAAACCATCCGATCCTGTACTGTTATTTGTAGGGAGGTTTTATACTGCTATTTTGATTTCATTTCTACTGCTCTGTTTGTTCAAGGGGTCAGTTTCTTCTTGATTCAGTCTTGGTAGACAGTATGTTTCCAGTAACTTGTCCATCTCCTCTAGGTTATCCAGTTTGGTTCAATGTACTTTTCATAATATTCTCATATGGTATTATGTATTTCTATTTTATCAGTTCTAAATTCTCCATTCTCCAAACTTATTTTGCTAATTTGTGCTCTCTCTCTTTTATTCTTTTTGAGTTTGGCCAGAGGTTTGTAGATTTTACTTACTTTTTCAAAAAACCAGCCTTTGGATTGGTTGATTTTTTTTCTATGGTCTTTTAAAACTCTATTTTGGTTATTTCCTCCCCAATATTTATGATTTCCTTCCTTCTGCTGCCTTTTGGGTTTTTTTTTTCTTTTTCAAGTTTATTCTCCTGATGGGTTAAATTGTTTATTTGTGGTTGTTCTTGTTTTTTGAGGAAGGCCTGTATCGCTATAAACTCCCCTCTCAACAGTGCTTTTGCTGTGTCTCATAAATGTTGTGTGGTTTTGCTTTCATTTACTATTGTCTCAAGGTACATTTTCATTTCAGCTTTGATTTCTTCTTGGACCCATAGGTGTTATAACAACATATTGTTTAATCCCCATGTTTTCCTTTTGTTCTCCTTTGTTTCTCTTTGTTGATGTCAACTTCATGGCATTGTGGTCAGTAAAGAAGCTTGAGGTAATTTTTATCTTCTTAAAATTGCTGAAGTTTCTTTTGTGCCCAAGTATATCACGAATCCTGGAAAATGTCCCATGTGCACTTGAAAAGAATGCATATACTATTTTGTGGGTGGTGCAATTCTCCGAAAATATCCACCAAGTGTAATATTTCTATTGTATTATTTAAATTGTCTGTTGCCTAATTTAATTTCTATCTCAATGATCTGTCCAGTGATGTTAATGCAGTGTTGAAATCTCCAACCATGTTTCGATTCCCATCACTATCCCCCTTTATATCTGTTAGTAATTTTTTCATGTACTTAGGTAGTCCTCTATTTGGTGCCTATGTATTAACAAGTGTGCTATCCTCATCTTGTATCACTCCTTCAATCATCATAATATGTCCTTCCTTATTTTTCTTTATGACCTTTGTTTTAAAGACTATTTTGTCTGAAGTCAGTACTGCAACACCTGCTTTTTTGGCTTTTCCCATTGTATGGAATATCCTTTTCCATCCTTTCACTCTCAATCTATTTGTTTCCTTCTCGCTGAAGTGGATCTCTTTTATGCAGCATATTGAAGGTTCTTGCTTTATTATCCAGCATGCCACTCAATGGCATTGAATGGAGCATTTAGTCCATTAACATTTACAATAATTGATGATATGTTTGTGTTTATTGTCATTTTGACCTTATCTTTGCAGTTGATCTTTTATTTCGTCTTTGTTCGTTTGATCTTCCTTTTTTGGTTTGGTCATTTTCCTTTGTATTATCATGAAATTTATTTAGTTTTATTGACTCCCTGTATATGTTTTTGTCTTGTTTTTACCCTATTATATAAGTCTATTAGACCATTACTATAACTGATTTTATTAAACTGATAGTAACATGATCTCAAATACATCCTACCGAGAACAAATTATTTTATAATGAAAGACCCCCCAAGAAAAAAATTCTCTATTTTCCTAACTCCATTTCCAATCTCAATGATTTGTATGTCTTTTTTTAAAATTTTGTGTTTATTTTATTTCTAGTTCATGAGTTATCACCTTTCCAGCTGTGAGATTCACATTTCTGTAGCATCCTGTTGCTTTTCTTTTTAGAGTGGACCTTTCAATATTTCTTTTTGCATGGGTATAGTGTTGCTAAACTCTTGTAGCTTTTTCTTGTCTGTGAAATTACTTCTGTCTCCTTCTACCATAGAAAATAGCCTTGCTGGTTAATGTATCCTAGGGTATATCATTTTTTTCATTCAGGAATTTGAATACATCTTGCCCCTCCCTTCTGTTCTGTTGTATTTGTGTTGTGAATTCAGCTGTGAGCCTTCTGGGGATTCCCTTGTAACACACTCTTTGCTACTCTCATGCTGCCTTTGGGATCATTTCCTTATCCTTGGCTCTGGCCATCTTAATTATATGTCTTGTTGTGGGTTTATTTGAGTTCTTCCTGTTTGGGACAGTCTGAGATTCCTGTACTTGGATATCTGATTTCTTCTTTCAGTTTGGGAAGTTCTCACTCATGATTTCTTCAAACACCTTTGCAATCCCCTTTTATCTTTCCTCCCATTCTGGGACTTCTATCATGCCAAGTTTGGCATGCTTTCTATTATCACAAAGGTCTCATGCTATTTTCATTTGTTTCTTGTTGTTTCTCTTGTGGCTGTTCTGATTGGGTGCTTTCTATTGTCCTGTCTTCTAGGTCACTAATTCATTCCTCTGCATTATCTAGTGAGCTTTGTGACCCCTTTAGATCATTCCTCATCTCAGTCAACAGTTTTACCTATTCTACTTGGCTCTTCTTTATAGCTTCCATTTCATTTTTAACATATTTTATGTCTCTAAACACTATCTTTTATTTCCTTCATTAATTTGATCCCACCTTTTTTGAAACCTTGATCTAGTAGGCTATTGATATCTATTTCACTGATCGTACTTTCAGAGGATTTCTCTTGTTCTTTTAATTGGGAATGGTTTGTCTGCTTCATCATCTTGCTCCTACCTCTTTGGCACTGTGATTTATGGAGTATCAGTTATCTACTGTGGTCCTAAAGGAGTTTAACTTCCTAATGCCTATGTAGTAATACAACTAAAAGAGAGAAAAAAGAGAGAGGGAGACAAAGAATTTTAAAGAACGGGAAATAAATGTTTGAAGACAATGTATAATACATAATAGAAGAGCAAGTTGAAGCAGAGTTTTGAAAAATAATAATAATAAAAATATTTTTAAAAAATTTCAATGGGCTATAAAAGGGGGTATATATAATTGCCTAAGAATTAAAAATTAAGAGGGTAATAGAAAATGGAACTGATAAAAACAGATTAAAACAAGGGGGTGGTCAGTGTGTCCTGGAGACTGTGTAATGTAATGTGAACTCTTTCTGTATTCATTCTGTTTTTGAAGCTCAGATTGCTTTTTCCAGAGGCCCTCCATTGGAGCCCTCATCTGTGCAGCTCCTAGGGCCTGTTGGCAAGCAGATCACTCCTACTCCCATCACTGGTTATGGAGCAGCTCTCTTTACTTTGTGCTGTCTTGTCACTGCCCTGACCGATGCCTCAGTCATATGTTTCAGACTCACCAGGCAGGAGTGGGCATAAAGCCTTCTCCCAGCCACATGGTCAGTGGCTGTGTTCCATCCCAAAAGTTGGTGGGCCATCAGCCCCCTCAGGGTGCCTGTCTCTCCAATGTTATGTGCCCTGTCACTGATCTGGGCCAAAACCCAGCTCCTTGTTTGCATTGGCAGAGCAAGTTCTCTGAAGAAATAGGACAGAAATATCTTATCTGCCTCAGGCTGTAAACAAGTCCCCTTCTCGCACTTAAGGCTGCTAAGTCCTTAGGAGTGAATGCAGATTTGCTCTCGCTGCTGCCAGGGTGCAAAGCACCAGAAGCTATGTTGGCTGTGTCTGAGCCCTAGGTCTCTTGTCCTAGATAATTTTGTGGATTTTCAGAAATTTAGAATGCACCTTTCCAATCCCAGGGCTTGTCTGCCCTGTTATTTAATGGAGGGCCCAGGTTGTTCTGCCCTATGAACCCACAGCAATGGTGCACAGCCCCCTCAATTCCCCCGGGGTGCCTCAGTGCAGCCATCTTCATCTTCCACCCAGCTCAGGCAGCATGGCCCTCCCCCCAGCTGCCAGGATGCCTCTTGGGCTGGTTGTCACAGGGATCCTCACTGCCTGTTTAACTTAGTACTTGTACTCTATAGAGTTCCAATTCTTGGAGGATCCCCCTCCATCCTGCTGAACTCTCAGTTGGAGAGGGGAGACCCAGTGAATAAGCACCAGGCCTTCTTTGCTGCTCCCTCCCTGTGGGATGTGTCTCAATCTGTTTTGCCTTTTCTTCTTTCTTTCTTCATTTTCTTCTACAAGATATTTTGCATTTTTATCTTTTGAAGAGGACAGTGTACTATCAGAGTTCTGTAGGTTTTCTGGTTAGCTGAGTAGGTCTGTGGATGTGAGTCTTGGTGCATTTGTGGGAAAGGGTGAGCTATGAGCATCCTTCTGCTCCATCATCTTCACTTCCCCCACAAAAGTCTCACTTAATGGTGGAATATAAACACAACCAGGAGACAGATGGAAAAGATGTTTAATGGAAACGACAAGAAAGTGCATTTTGCAATGCTCAATTCATACAAAATACGTTTTAAAATAAGGGCCACAATGCAAGATAAATATGAGATTATATTAACAGAAAGAGATCAATATAAAAATAGAGTATTACACTCATTAAATTATATATGGACCCAACACCGTAGATCCTAAGTATAAAAAGAAATATTAGTAGAAATGAAGGAATTAATTCATTATGAAACAGTTATGTAGATGAGTTGAACACCTCACTATTCTGATGGCCATATCCTCCAGAAAGAATATCTGTAAGGAAACAGAGGTCTTAATGGCATATTAGATCATTTGAACCTAACTGAGATATTGGACACTGCATCAGAAAAGGAGAACACATAAACTTCTCAAGTGTGCACAGCATGTTATCTAAGGAATTAACCACATATTATGTCATGAAATGAGCCTCAGGAACTTTTAACAAATACAGATTACAGCAAGTATTTTTCCATACACAAAATTATGAATCTATGCATCAACTCTAGAAAGAACAGGAAAAGCACAAACATGAGATTAAACCTCATCCTTTAAAAAAATAAAATAAAACAAGGTCAATTATGAAAGCAAAGAGGTAATAAAATCATACCTGGAGACAAATTACAATGAAAACACAACTTCATCAAATGTATGGGATGCAGTAAAGTCAAATCTAAGAGGGAAGCTTAGAACAATTGAGGCCTTCTATGAGGAAAAATGAAAACCTCACAGGAAGGATAAAGCTTACCAACTGAAATAACTAGATATAAGAACAAACAAAATGCAAAGGCAGTAGAATGAGTAATCTTTAATGATTAGGTTGAAAATAAATAAAATAAAAATTAAAAAATAAGTGAAAATTCATAAAATCAACAGCTATTTTTTCTTAAAAATATTAATAAATTGATAAGCATTTTTGCCAGGCTTATCAAGAAATACAGGTTCGACCCAAACAAAATAATAAATGAAATATTAGAAATAATATCTGACAGTACAGAAATGCAAAGATTATGAAAGCACCCTGAGCAGTTACGTGACAACCAACAGGACGACCTTAAAGAGACAAATTTCTTGAAACATACAGCCTGCCAACACTGAATAAAAAGATAACTGAAAACTTGAAAAGAGCAATCAGTATAATTTAAATAAAGTCTATAGTTTTAGAAACACTCCTTGAACAAAATGCCTGGATGCCTTTACTAAAACCTCTTTCCTCTCAACTATTTCAAAAAATGTATTAGGAAGGAAAATTCCCAAAGTTATTCTATGACGCCTCCAATACCATGATAACAGAACCAAAGACACTACCAAAAAAAGAAATGAAAATATAAAGCCAATATCCTTGGTTAATATACATTAAAAAATCCTCAACAGAACATCAACAAATTAATCCAGCAATACATAGAAAGGATTATACTTGATGATCAGTTGGATTCCTTCCAGAGTCACAGGGATGATTAAACATACACAAGTCAATCAGCATGACACGTATTTAATAAAGGAAGGACAAAATGAACAGGACCATGTCAATACACACAGAAAAAGCATTAGACAAAATTCAACATACATTCATGATCAGAACTCTCATGAAAGAGAGTATAATGTGAACATCCCTCAACATACTATAGGCCATTTATAACAATTTATAATACTTAGGGGAAAAGCTGAAAACATTCTGGGTAAATTCGGGAACAAGACAAGGATTCCTACTCTCAGCACTTCTGTTCTATAGTAAAAGAAGAAAGGAAAAGGAAAGAAAAAGGAAGAATAAATGCAAAATTGAAAGAAAGAGGCAAAATTGGCACCAGTAATGATGACATAACAATCTATATAGAGTCCTAAGTTCTCCACACAGACTAATAGCAACAATAAATAATTTCAACAAGGGAGCAGGGTACAAGATTAATGTAAAGTTTTCTCTTACATTTCTACATGTTATTTATGAGATACCCTAAATTGGACGTTGAGAGCAATACTATTTAAAATCCCATTACCCCGAAAACCTTGGAATAAATGTAACCACATATATGAAACATCTAAACACTGAAACTTAAAAAACATTGGCAAAGAAATTAAAAATGATTCATAAAAATGGAAAGATGTCTTGTGCTCTTGGATTGAAGGAGTTAATATTGTTAACATGGCCGAGCTACACAAAGAAACATACAAATTTAGTGCAATTCCTGTTATGAAGCTGTAATATTTCCAACAGAAGCAGAAAATAAATAACTCTAAGTTTTACATGAAACCATTAAAATTGTCAAAATGATCTTGAGAAAAAACAACAAATCTGGAGGTATAAACTTCCTGGATTCCTTACTATACTACAAACTACAGTAATAAAAACAGCATGACATTGGCACAGAGATATAATCAATAAAATCAGATAGAGAGCCTAGGAATAATTCCACACACCTATGAGCAATGAATCAATGATAAAATAGGCAAGAGTACACAATGGAGAAAAGACAGTCTTGTCAATGGATGGTTTTTGGAAAGCTGGATATCTGTATGTAAAAAAGTGAAATGAGAGCGTTCCCTGACATATATAAAAATAAACTCCAAGTTTTTTAAGGACCTAAATGTAAGTCCTGACACCATAAAACTTCTAGAAGGTGATATATGTGATACACTATTGGATATATATCATAGGAATAATTTCTTGTATCAGTCTCCTAAGGCAAAAGAAATAAAAGCAAAGATAAGCAAGTGAGACCTAAATAAACTTGAAAACTTCTGCACACCTAAGGACACTTTGAACGAAATGAAAACACTGCCTAAGTAATTGGAGAACATATTTGCAAAAAATGCAATTGACCAGGGTGAAATAGATGTAAGTTAATAGATGTAATATGGATTTAATTTACACAACTCAATGTGAAAGACAAAAACCCAATCAAAAAATAGCAGAGTACCTGAGTTAATATTTTTCCAAAGAAAACATACAGATGAGTAACAGGCAAGTGATAAAAATGCTCAACATTACTAATTATTAGTTAATAGCAGTTCAAAACCACAATAAGTCATCACTTCACACTTGTCAAATGGCTATTATCAAAAAGTCTACAAATAGAAACTGTTGGAGATGATGTGGAGGAAACGAATCACTTGTATACTCTTGGTAGAATTGTAAATTGGTAAAATTTCTATGGAAAATAGTATTCAGATTTCTTTAACACCTAAAACAGAACTACCATATGAAACAGTAACATATATCCTAGGAAAAATCTGAGGAAGAAACCCTAAATTGAGAAGAACCAATGTTCACAACAGCACTGTTTATAATATGCAAGACATGGAAGCAATCCAAGAGCCCACAGTAGACTATGGACTTAAGTAGATATGATGGTTCTATAAATATGCAATGGAATAATACTCAGCCATGAAAAATATAACACATGGCTGTTTCAGCATCATGAATGGACCTAGTAAATATTGTGCTTAGTGAAATAACTTAGAAAAAGACAAAAGTATATAATATAATCTAAATGTGAAGTCTAAAGAATAACAAATATCTGTGTACATCTACCTATAGCTATCTATTGATAGATGACAGATAAGTAGATACATAGAAGGATAGATACATAGGCACATGATAGATAGATAGATAGATTGATAGAGACATGGTAGAGAGATAGAGAGATTAGATAGACAAGACTGAAGCAGACTGAAAGATATGGGAAAAAATTTATGTTTACCAAAGGGGAAGGGAATCACGATTCAATGGTAGGAAACTGACAGGTAAAAATAGTATACATAAAGGAGATAAGCAGCAAGGATAATGTGTATAGATTAGGGAATTAGACACAATAACTTAAAATAATTGTATGTTACAATTATTGTAATAATTTATAATGCAATCTAATCTAATAATTGGTTGGAATCACTATGCTGTACATCTGAAACTACACAATATAGTACATCTACTGTACTTCAATTAAAAATAAAAAATCTCATGTATAATTTAGCCCTTTTTCCACTGATAGCATCTTCCTTTAATATTATTTTATTATTACTCATTACTTTTTATGATTACTGACCCAAATTATTTCTATTTCTGTTGTGAACAAGTTACTAGATTGAGGTACCTATATCTATTGCAACTGAATTACTATTTTTCTCTCATTAGTTCATATAGAATAGTAGCATTTAAAAACATAACCAAAGAAACAGTTGCAACTTTCTCATTGTCTCTGCTTAGTATTTTGTTCAATGTTTTGTGCATATTTGCCATTTTGTTTTTCTTAGAATAGCTCTTTTCTGAACCTCTTGTAATGTGTCTCGGTTTTCTTTTTTCCATCTCATTCATGTTTGTTTGTCTGGTATATTCTTTATTTTTACTTTACACCTAAGTGATAACTGTGCAAGGTAGAGTATCCTTGGGTGAGAGATTTCTTATTTCAGTAGTTTGAAAATGTCATTTTAATTACCCTTGGTGTATGTTTTCTGCTCAGCAATCTGCTGACAGCCTGATGGGGATTCCTATGTAGTTTAACATAACTATTTTGGCTGCCTTTAAAATTTTTCTCTGGCATTGACTTGCCAATTTGCATATGACATATCTTGTAGAAGGTCTCATTGACTTAAAATTATTGGTGTTGTGTTGGCTCATGGAATTGTATGTCAGTTCCTTACACAGGTTCAGGAAGTTATCAACTATTACAACTTTAATTAAACCATCAGCTGCCTTCTAACTTTCTCCTCCTTCCAGGATTTACTCTAATGTGAACTTCTTGAAGAAGTCCGATGGCTATTTTAGAATTTCCTCACTTTTTAATATCTTATATCTCAGCCCTCTCCTATCATTTCTTGTTTTGTATTGGTGAATTTGCTAATCTCTCTTCCACAAGACAGTCTTCTTCCAATGCTTTCTGTTGCATAAATCATATCATATATTAAGTTCATCTGGTCTTCCAATAATGTTTGGTTGTTTCATAGTTTCAGTCTATTAGATAATGTATTCCTTATCATCATTTATTTTATTCCTGAGCTCACTAATCTGCTTTCTGAGTTTTGTATTTTGTATTGAGATTCTGTATGACAACACTTTGGATTCTCTATTAGTTATACGGCAATATTCCATGACCTTTATTTGTTTGCTGCAGAGTTGATATTGTGTGTGTGTGTGTTCATCTGTGAGTGCGTTTGCCTGTGCGTGTGTGTCTGTGTCTGTGTCAGTTTCTGTGTTTGTGTATCTGTGTGTGTGCATGCCCTATATTGTTGCTGTGATTGGTCATGATCCTGGTAAATTATTGCTCTGATGACCCTAAAAAACAGATTGTGCTTTGGAGTCCTTGTTTGGTTTTACTTATCTGAGATACCTCTGATAATATTTCAAAATGACACTTTCAAGTCGCTACTGTCTGGATAAAAGATTGCTTACATTGTCACTTCTTAGACAAATCTGGTAGTTAATGCCACTGTTGTCACTGGGCCGGTGAACCCTTCCTTTTATCTGATATCCCTTAAGATTGAGTGCACACATTGAGGAAAGGTGTAAAGACAGGTGGATAGTTGGAATCAGGCAAGTGCCTTTGCCATGTCCAATGTTGCAAGGTATATTTTCTCCACCACCGTGAATGGGAAGTAGGGAGAGTGTCATGAATGTCTGAGTGTCAAAAGGATGGAAATTCTGTCTGCATTGTGACTCCCTCCTAGTTACCTGTGACCATGAGTACTGGTGCAGTTGGAGGCTGAAGCTGTGTGAACCATTGAGACCCTGTTTCTACTGGGTACTCTGAAACTCTGGGCTCAGATACCCTAGTAAGTGGGCCTTGGTTGAAGGCACCAACTGGTCTCTTCCCTCAGATCAGCCATCATTTTGTGTTTTAGCCCACCAAACTTCAGCTGTACACATGTGTTCTGGAGTATTGTTTTGTGTTGTAGTTATTTTTGCTGAGATGTGACCGTTTCACTGACTGTAGATTTAAAGGGAGAGACAGAAATAGTTTAAACATATGTCACTTTATTCAAAGTTTAAACTTTTACATTTAAAAGTTAAATTCTAATAAGGACATTATAAGAACAGTAAAGAAAGTGAACTAATCACCTCCCTTAATATCAGAGTACTACAAAATGTTTTGTTTTTCTTGGGTTCTTTTCTTCAATATTTTTCCCAAATGCATGAACATTTTAGTATAATATATGCCTCTAAATTCTTTAAAATCAATTAAATTATTAAAATCTTGCTCTGTGCTGTAAATATAGCCCTCTTGCTTCTCTAATTTATAACTAGTAGCTTGCATATTTCTGTCTTCCCCATCCTTCTTCCCTGTCCCCAGTAGAAACCACTACTTGGTACACTACACATATATATGTGATTCTGTTCCTTTTTTTTATGATTATCTCTCTTATATATTTAGTTTCCTCATGAAAGTGGTAACATAGAGTGTTTTTCTCTGTATGACTTATTTTCCTATGTGCAACAGTATCTGGGTCCCGTTACATTGTTCCAAATGGCAGAATTTTATTTTTTGATATGACAATGACTAAGTATTTATTATGTTATCTATACCTCACATCTACTTCAGCCAATCATCTGTTGATGGGCAGTTGATTTGTGCTTCTATCCTTGGCTATTATAAATGATGATGTTAAGAACTTTGGGGGTAATATATCCTTTAAAGTTAATGTTTACATTACTTATATGTTTATAAAAAAACTGGAATTGCTGCAACATATAATGTTTCTGTTTCTAGTTTACTTAGCACTGTCCACACTTTTATAATAGTGGATGCCTCAATTTATATTTCCACCAACAGTGTACTTGGGTTCCCTTTTATCGACATTCATATTAATGTTTGTCATTTGAAGACTTTTTTAATAACAATTTTGGTTGCTGTGAGATAGTATTTCATTCTGGTTTTGATTTATGATTTCCTAATGAATAGCAACATTATATTTCTTTTTATATCTATGAAAATCATCAACATGTCTGTTTTTGAAAAGTTTCCATGGAGATCCTTCTACTGTTTTTAAGTTGGGGTCTTTGTTTTTTAAATAATGAGTCTAAAATACTATATATACATTATGGATATTAACACTTTGTGAGTTTCATAGTCTGAAATTCTTCTTTCTATTCTGTGTGTTGTGATAAGTCTTACAGAATGTTTCCTTTGTTCTGCAAAAGTTTTTGCATTTCACACTTATACAAGAAGTGGAATCACTGTATCACATAGTACATCTATTTTTTCCTCAGTATAATTAAAAACTGTTATTGTTTGTTTTCCTTTTTTTAATTAGGAGATAGATCAAAAATAAATATTGTTATGATTTTCACAAAGGCAATGCTGTTCCTATTCTTGTTCATAAATTGCATAGTTTCAGGTTTTACATTTAGGAAATTAATCCATTTCTATTTTATTTTGTATACTATGTAAGGAAGTGCTCTTACATCTTCCTTTTACCTGTAATGTCCAGTTTTCCCAGAACTAATTGTTGAAGAGACTGCATTTTTTCCATTGTATACTGTTGCGTCCTTCATGTAGACAAATTGACCATATGTTTGTGTGTTTATTTAAGGACTCTTTATTTTGTTCCATTGATCTATGTGACTCTTTTAGTGAAATATTTTGATCTTTTGCTTACTGTAAATTTGTAGTATGTTCTAAATTCAGGGAGGATAATAACCACAGCTTTGTTCATTTTTCAAAGATAATTTTAGAAAATTTGGGTCTTTCAGAATTCAGTAAAAATTTTATTATTTTTCACCTTGTTTTGTGAAGAAACATATGGATTATGTGAGAATAGAAATATAATAAAAGAAGAAAACCTGAGAAAAATTGTAAAGTGTGGAGGATAATTCATACAAGATTAAACAACCAATGGGTTGCCGTATAAATCAAAGAAAAAATACATAAAGAAATATAACAACAAAAACAAATTCCATGTGTTATAGCAAAAGCAATATTAATAGGGATGCTTATAGCAAAACAATCCGACTTCTACAAATAAGAAACAACTCTCTCTTATAACATAATCTTTCAAACAAAAGATGCAGCAAAATAATAAACAAACTTGTTAGTGGAAACAAAGACAGCTGAAAGGTCGAAACATAAATATATAAAATAAAGATTTAAAATAGAAACATCTAAACAAACTACATAATGGCCTTTGAAAGATAAATAAAACTGATAAAATTTAAAGAGAATCATGAGCAAAAAAGAGAGTACAGATTAAAAAGCTCCAAAATAAATGAGAAGTTACAGCTTATATCAAAGTAACACAAAGCATCATAAGATGATACAACAAATTATTTGCCAATTAAAATGGAATCCCTAGAAGAAATGGCCAATTTCTTAGAAAGGCATAATCTACCGAATGGAATGAGAAGTAGAAAATATTAACAGATTATCACTAATGAAATTGAATAAGTAATTAAACAAATTCTCCCAAGAAATAAAATTCAAGGCATAGACAGCTTCACAGGTGACTTCTGCCAAACATTTAAAGAAGAGCTATCATCTATCCTTCTCAGAGAATTCCAAAAACTTGCAGAGGAAAGAAGGCTTCCTAACCCATCATTCTGTATCACACTACTACCAAAACAGGAACAAATACCACATAAAATTACAGTTTAAATACTACTTACAAGCATACATGAAAAAATCATCAATAAATATTAGCAAAGCAAACAATACATTAAAAGGATTATACAGTATGATTAAGTTCCTTTTATGCCAGGTATGCAAAAGTGATTCATTATCCAGAAATTAATCAATATGATACAACAAACTAACTAATTGAAAAATAAAAATTATATTGTCACTTCAAAGGGACATAAAATGTTTTGACAAATTCAGTATATATTTATGATTATATTTCTCCTCAAAATGGGTATGAGGAAACATACCTCAACACATTTAAGGTCGCATATGACAAGTATTCAGCTAACATGACACTCACTGAAAAGCTGAAAGCATCTGCTGTAAGAGCAGAAAGAAGACAAGATTGTTCACTCTTTCCACTGTTATTCAGTAACATATTGGAAATTCTAGCCATTGCTATCCAAAATAAAAGTAAATAAAATATAGCTATTTCAGAAAAGGAGTAAAAATATCTGTTTGCACATGAAATACTTTAAACAGAAATCTGAAAGAAGATGCCACAATACTATGTGGGCTTTTCAATGCATTTGGTAAAATTTCAGAATGCAAAATTAACATAAAGAAATCTTGCATTTCTGCACACTAACAACAAGCTAACAGAGAGAGAAAGTGAGGAAACTGTCTCATTTACAGTTGCATTACAAAAAAAAATCAAGAAATATATCCAACCAAGGAGGTAAAAAACTGTACTCAGAAAACTATAAAATATGTATAACAGAAATTGAAGATAATGCAAACAGGTAAAAGGATATACTGTGTTCATTGATTAGGAAAAAAATATTGTTTAATGACAGAATAAGCCAAGGAAATACACAAATTAAATTCAGTGCCTATCAAAATACCAAGGGCATTATCTGACACTTACAAAAAATAATTTTAAAATTTACATGTAAACCCAAAAGAGATGAAATCACTAAAAAAAAAAGAAAGGAAAGAAAACAAACAAACTAAAAAGAGAAACATCTTTAACAAAAACAAAGAGGATGTATCACTGTCCCTGATTTTAAACTATAATACAAAGCTGCAGTATTAGAACGAATATGGTAGTGGCACAGAACATACAGAATAATGGAAAACAACAGAATGCCTGAAAATGAAATCAGACAGTTATGGTCATTAAGCCCATTACAAAAAATGAATATACAGTGGGGGAAATGTAACCACTGGGCACATGAAACCGATCAACATCACTAAACATCAGAAAAATGCAAATCCAAAACACAGTGAGATTTTATGTCACTCCTGGCCGAATGACTATTATCAAAAAGATAACAAACATAACTGTTGGTTAGGATGTAAGAGAAACAAACCTGATGCACTGCTGGAGTAAATGTAAATATGTGATGCCACTGTGGAAAACAAAATGGAGCTTTAAATAAAAATTAATTATGAAATATAATCCAAAATATACATATCGGGATACTTATTCCAAGAAAATAAAAACACTAATTAGAAAAGATAAATTCAACCCTATATTCACTGCAGCATTATCCTCAATAGACAGGATATAGAAGCAAATTAATTGCTCATCAATAGATGATGGATAAAGAAGATGTGTGTTTATACTATATATATCTACCCATCTTAAGTACAGATTAATCTATATATATATATACACACACACACAATTTATATATATATATGCTATATATATATATGCACTATATATATATATACATATATGCACACACACATAAAAATACAATGGGTGATTACTCAGCTCTAAAAATAAGTTCTTGCCATTTGCAACAAAAGGATTGGCCAAGAGGGTAATATGCTCAGTGAAATAAGTCAGAAATTGAATGAAAAATGCTGAATGATTTTACTCATATTTGGAATTTAAAACAAATGAACATAACAACACAGAAAAGGAATTATAGATATAGAAAGAAACAGGTTGTTCACAAGAAGGAGGGAAATGGGGTGTGGAAAAGAAAATTTGAGGAAATAAAGAAAGAAAATTTTCCAGTTGCAAATTAAATGATTCAGGGTCAAGAAATGTACTCTATGGGGAATAGCCAATAACTATTAAATAACTTTAAATAGCAACATATCATAACTAGATATATTCTGGTGATCTGATTGAATTATATTGAAAACAGCAAACAGTATGTTGTGTAAGAGAAACTAACACAGTTGTATAGATTAAAGTACACTTCAAAAACAAACAAACATACACATAGAAAAAAATTAGATTTGTAGTTAACAGAGGCAGGGATTGGGAAAGGAGGATTTGGTTAATGTATTCAAAAGCTATAAACATCCAGTCGTAAAATAATCGTGTTCCAGGAATGCGCCATAATAACATGAAAATTAAAATTAATACTGCTTTATGTTCTATATCATGTTGTTAAGAGAGTAGACCATAAAGTTTCTCATCACAACCAAAAGACAAATTTAATTTCTTTACAAATTTATCTAAATGAGATAATGAATTCTCCCTAAAGTTGCTATGATATATATTTCATGATATTTGTAAATCAAATCACTATCCTGTGCACCTAGACTTACACAATGTTTTAAGCCATTTATATCTCAATAAAAGTGGAAGAAAATAGGGAAAGTCAATGGTCAGTTTTTTCCATGTCATTTCTCATGATTCTTTTTGCATCAAGTAAACTTTAGTCATGATATACTTATCCTAGGTAAAGATACTAATAAATAAGTGATTCTAATAAATTATACATAAGGATACGAATAAAATTAGTGGTTTACCATGCCTTAAACTTTCTTCATGTTAAGAACCCGCTGCTTCTGTAGGCAACAAAATTTCATTGCGTGTATTCATCTGAGATTAGGGAATGGATACAAATTTAAAACTGACTGCTCTTGCTGTAAGTGATAAAGTTCACTGTCTCAGACCAAAAGTCTCATTTCCACAAGAGCATCTGTAAGAAATGAACATGCTAGGTTGCTAAAAATCTCAGAATGTTAAAATCTCAGAACTCCTACAATTCTTAACTGTTTTGCATTGTGAATGCAATACTGACAAAGACTTGATTTTGGATAACAATGTGCTGTTTTCCCATGGTTGCATTATGGGATGTGAGGATAATAACTGTGATCCACAACATACATTATCGCTCACGTGCTGGGCAAAGAATGTAAAGGTTCTGCATTTTTAGTACTGAGTACTGCTTTCAAAATGATGACTACGCTCACTCTAATCCAGGTAGTCCAAGTAAACAAAGGTTATTGCAATTTGTAGCTTAAAGGGAATAAATCCGGGGTTCAGTCTCTATAAATTAGTCAAGGGTGTTCAAAGATAAAATAAGTTGTGTCAACAATGAGAATTAAAAGGAAAAAAATTGATATTTAGCATAAATTAAAAAGGAGACACAGTCCTGTGCTGGGCTCTGGGGACTGGAGAATGTATTTGCCTCAGTCCCATTCAAGGGTTCAGTGGCTTGGCCCTAGCATCAGCTCGGGATTCAATAAACAGGCAACAATTAGTATATTGGGTGAAATATAATCTACCTCTCCATAATCAGAAGAAAATCTGGTGGCTCAATGAAACTATTAATTCACCGAAATTCTGCCAGATGCAAAATAATAATTTACTGATGACCTAACTTAGACAAACTTAGTTACTGCTTAACAATTCATCTTCACACACACACACAGTGGTAGACAGATTTGTAGTATTTAGTGGTAAGAATTCTGTGGCCAGAGCTCAGAGGATAGATTTCAAACACCAGACAACATTTCTACTTTTGCCAATAGTCTAGCATTTCCGAGGTAGAAAACTATAGATGGAGAAACCAGCAATATTCTTCTTTAGGAATTCTAATTTTAAAAGTAAACTGTAGCTTTTGACTTATCATTATAGAACCTTGTTAAAATGATCATGGTAAGACCCACTGTCTGATAAGAGAAGTGGAAAATAGCTGCTGAACCAGTCCATCTTAACCCCAGCCTACTAATGTAAGCAATAAAATAGCCACGATCAGAGTTGTGCTGACAAATTTAAAAGCTTGATGATTCAGTTGTAGGAACAACCACTGCTGTCCAGACACAGATCTCCTGCTGCAAGTGGTCTCTTTTCTTCTCTTGGAAAAGGTCATATTGGTGGAATGCTGCAAGAGTTTACCCTGGCCCATTTGCCCTTTCTCCAGATAATCAAAGTCTTTCTTCACAACTGGTGACATATTTTCAGGACTCAATGTTGCCATTCCAGTCTTATCAGTTAACACTGGCTGCATGATTATGAGCAGAAGCCTTAGAACCTGACATTGCCTACAATTTTTCCAGCATTTCAGGGCATTTCACATTCTGAAAATCCTTCACCTTTTATTTAAAATTAATAAGAAATAGACAAATTCTTCCATGAATATTTTATATTTCCTAATATCTGCAGAAAATTGGTACTCATGCAGTTGGACAAATTTTTAAATTCACCACACTCACCTCCTTCTAGTCCACACATTTTAGGTTGCAATTTGGTTACCTAATACGACCACCTCAACCAAGGGTCTAGTACCTCTTTGATACTTCCTTTGTGAAGGTTAGAAGGGGCACAAGTTATGTGGGGTGCATAAACCTACATTAAATGTTTGCATTAGCACGGTCTCTTCTGGGCAAAGCTCTGATTCTAAGAAGTAAATAAATTAGAGGTCAGTATAGTTATTAATATGATGAAGAGAATCAGCTATTTTGGGGTGGGTGGGTGATG
This sequence comes from Vicugna pacos, assembly GCF_048564905.1. Classification (NCBI taxonomy): domain Eukaryota; kingdom Metazoa; phylum Chordata; class Mammalia; order Artiodactyla; family Camelidae; genus Vicugna; species Vicugna pacos. Next base: position 2,204,258 of record NW_027328737.1, read on the forward strand.
AAGAGTCAGGAAAAAATCCAGCAAATGAGAATGGAATGCTTTAGGCCTCAGGAGGCATGAATTAAAAAGAAAATAATACTTTATCTCCTGTAGCTACCTCCCCTTACTGTCTTGAGTGACTAGTCCATGGGCTATGGAAACTGCTAGTTTGTGGTGAAGAGTAAAGACAATAACAAAATATTGTGAAAACTATGAGAGATTTGTTGTTTCAGGAAAGTAGATTTTGCTTAAAGTCAACATGTATTTTTCATTCACTAAATACTAAAATGCATCCTGTGGCAAATGCTGTGCTTACTGTGCTAGTATCCCAGTTAGACAAGGAGAGGGTGATAGACAGAAAACTTCTGAAGAAGGTAGTTTCTGTGCTGAGACTGGCAAAGTCTAAGTAGGTAAAAGGATGACATCCAAAGTCCAAGGATGAGCTGGAGCAAAAGTGTTGAGGTTGCAGCTAACATACTTGACAAGCGTTTGCCTGGATTTATCTCCAGATACAGTGAAACATAAAGATATGCCAAGGTAGTCAGATGCCAGATTTATAAAGGAATGACTAAACTAAGTTCAGATCGTGTGCGTAGAGTTGGAAAGGCATTAAAAGCCACCCTGAGGACGTAAGCTTTTCTTTGGATGGAACATAAAAGCAAAATAAAGTATCGACTGAAAATATAGTGTAGACTCTTGAGGGCAGGGAATGAAAGCAACAATTGGAATGCTTCGAGAACAGAACAAAGAAGACAATAGATAAAATTTCTTCTCAAATTCAACCACATGCTGAATGTGCCAACTGAGACTACATCATGTGACCCTTATGATTCCAGGGATGACATATTAGAGACCATGATCCCAGGGCTGGTTTCTGAATTTCTCTCCTTCCACCCAATCCTAACTTAACACTTTTAATACATTCCAGGACGAACCAGAAACCACTTAGTACTTTTCCCTCTCTCCATGTTATAGTCTTCCTCCAAATTCTTCCATTTTCTCTTATTCCTTACAAGAAATTTTTTAAATTAACTACCATATTGTTCCATTAAATGATCATATCAATCAAGTATCTCTTTTTATCTTTAAATTGTAACTTAGTCTCCCATTTATCTCTTAACACTATTTAAAAAAATAAGGTAAATAGAGGTACACATCTATGTTTATTTTTCAAATAACAAAATTGCAGATATTTTTCCAACGTCAATTTTAATCCTTGTATCCTGCATAATCTGATAGTCCTCTGGTAGATCAGTTGTGACTAGGATGACTTTCATAAACTGAAGATGTCTGATGAGTTGGCCTTGAAGGAGAGTTAGCTGATGTATCAGTAATCAATAGCACTGGAAACCGTGGGTTGCTCCCTGGTTGAAGTTTAGTTAAAAGACCTTCATTGGCAGATATGTTGTGATATCTATTTGAAAAATAGAAGGTCCCACCATCTGTCCAAAATAATTCCTCTGTATGGGATACAAGTTGCTGTACTGAGAAGTAGAAGTTGTAGTTGTAATGAAGTTCACAACATGGCTATTTGCTTCAATGTAGCTGCTTTGAGAGTGCCCATGTACAGTGGTCAACTGATTTAAAATAGCACGTTGATTCACTGCAATTTGTTCTGGTGGTCTAACTGACATTGATGATGGAGGAGAAATATCACCTCTGATCGGGGTAGTTGTGTCCCCAATTATGTGGCTGGTAGAGGGCTTTCTTATTAGAGGCATGTTTAAATTTACAGAAGGTAAAAATGTACTGTCTCCACTAGTGTCACCCACAAAATCAGAATTATGTTTGTCCACATTTCCCACTGCTTTAGAGTGCTTCTTGTTGAAATCTTCAGCCAATGAAGATACCAGAGAGGCATTTTTAATCACAACTCTTCTTTTTATTCTCACTAAAACTGAGGAAAGCCTCGTTTAACATTTGGAATATGATAGAACTACAGCTACATCCAAAGTAGAAAGATTTCAGTAATAATTTAAACCAAAATACATCACTATTATAAGCCTAACCTATAAAACCTCAGATTTCATGTTTACTATGCAAAAATAATATCATCAAAATATGAACATTACTGACAATATTTTGAAGTTCCTTATTTGGAAAATACACATTTAAATAGTATAGTCATCAAATTTAAGAAACTACCATTTGCAGTAATGGTGAATGCCACCTTTGAAAAGCAGCTTTAATACCTTTATTTAGATTTCTGGTAAAATTCATAGTTGCAAGCAAAGTTTCTTATAATGTGAATACTTAAGTCACTGTCCTCATTTTTTAGAATAAATAAAGGATTTTAGCCTTAGTAATTTTATACAATTTTCAAAATCTAGCTTTACATTTATATTACCATAGATTGATGTACAAAATAAAATTTTATATATGTTATGAAGTGGTAACTAAAGTTTCTGAATACCTTGCTTAAAGCAGAGACTTCTTTTTCTTCTGCCAGAAAGTCTGCTAGAAATGCCGATCTTTGAAAATTCTGCCGCACTTTACTAAACCCATAAAACTTAAGCTGTCTAACTAAACTTTTCATTCTTCCAGTTTCAAATATTCTGAAAGGGGCCTTTCTTTCCAAAACTTCCTTCTTAAAGACATCTTCATCAATCACTATGGAAGTTCCATTATCATCCCTCCAGATGGGTTTATATTGGTCACTTCCAGCCATTTTCCAGAGTTTTCTTGGAAATGTCAGAGAACGAAAATCATTATCTTCATCTGGTTCAGAGACACAATGTATGTAACATGGCCTTTTAATCAAGGATTCTTCAGACAAAGTCTAAAAAGCCATTTTTTCAATCATAGACCTCAAGTCCAAATCCCCAGAGAATGTTTGATAACACAATAGAGATCTACCAGAATTTCCTTAACCAGTTGGTCCATCTTTATGAGACACCTCTTGAATTTCTGAAGAAACATGTGCCATTTCATATAACTTTTTCTACAGCTACTTTTCTAATCTGCATGATTTTGAGCACTGCAGCTTCAAATGCTGCTTTGGCAGGCCTGCACAGATAAACTGCTAGGCCATCAGAGTGGTTCTCAACCTGAGTAGCTGTGACATCACAAAATGACTGGTCTCCTAGCAAATGAAGTGTAACATTCAGCCAGTGTTTACTTCTCACTCATTCAGCTAAAATGAAACATATAAGATGCTTATTTTTATAGAGTCATCTGCAAATATTATCTCCACAAAATCTTTTTATACAATTTAATTTTGGGGTTTATTAAATAAAACCAATCTCCTTCCTTTTGTACACAAATATATAACAGATTAGTGAACAGAGTATAAATAATGAAGAAAATATATAAAATTATTTTAAAGTTTAGGAATTTTAAATGAAATTTGTCTAAAACATGTACAGAAAAGTTATAACTATTTCAATATCATTTGTAATTAAAGTGAAACTTAATTTGATTTGGTATTGGAAGCAGATATTTATGTGTGTACTTTAGAATATGTTGCTCTATATTCAAAACATGAGAAGAATAAATATGTGTTTATATGGTATGATTATGAAAAAATGGTTAATATTTATGAAATAAAATATTAAAATAATCAATGCAACTTAAGAAATCCCAAAGGGGGTAGTTTTGTTTTAAATTGTAATTCAATGCTATAATTGAAACAAAAGTAATTTAATATTCTACAATTATTTAGCAAAAGAGACAATCTTAAAAATTAAAAAAAGAGACAATCTTATTGTAAATTTACAAATGTTTATTTTTGCCATTGTTTCACTCAGAGGTTTATCAACCCTTGAAGTAATAAATTTTCTTGTCATCTTTATAATCCATACTCTTGTGGCTTCTGCTAATTGTTCCAAAATGATGTTAATAAATAGACTTATGCACAAGATCCTGGGTTCAATAAGCAATGCCTCCATTAAGGGGAAAACAAGCAAACAATCAAAAAACAAAGATATAATCGTATGTGTCGGTTGGGGTGGAAAAGACCAGGTAATTCATTTTAGGAAGCAATATGTTTCTCAGTCCTGAAACAGTTGGTACTGTTATTATTTACGGCATTTTAAGGCAATTGTCTTGTGCACTAATTGTAAATAATAGCTATATTCTGTATCAGAAAACTGTAGTAAATCCAGTTCTACCAAAATTTATATTCTTTATTTAGAAATAAATTCCATTAAACATAAGCCAAGTTCAAAATGAGAGATAACATTTTTAATAAATAAATGTACCCTCAAGCTACAATGTAAATTTTTCATTCAGTATCTGTAAATCCCATTCTAAATAAATATAAGCAACCTGAAATCATGGTATTTTATAAGTATTATAAACTATAGTTAAGTTGCAATTAGTCCTGATTTATAAGTATTATTTAACATACACAAATTTACATATGTGATACCATCCTTTTAAGAAACAAAGAATTCAAATATAACAATCTCAAAATATATAGGAAAACTATTGACAGATCTGATCTTTACATTTTTATAAAAATATTATTTAATTCGCTTTAGATAGAATGTAACTAAGCATAATAAAACCATATATGAAAAACCCATGACTTAAATCAAGTTCAATGTTAACATACAGGAATGTTTTCCTCTGGTCCAGTAATAAGAAAAATTAGCTCATTTTCACAAGTCCTAAATTACACTACTAGAAGTCCTAGGAAGTATTACTAGTCAAGAAAAATTATAAAATTCATTCATCTTGTAATAAAGGAGTGGTTTTTACACATGACATAAATATGCATACATAGAAAACTCCATAGACTCCTCCAGTGACTGTTAGAAATAATGAAGAAACTTAGTAAACTTGCAGAATACAAAATCAATATACAAATATCCATTGCATTTTTGTATAGTAACAAAACATTATCAGAAATAGAAATTAGGAAAACAATTGTGTGTAAATTTATACCAAAAAGAATAAAATAGGAATAATATCATAAGTGAAATAAAAGTTCTAAACAAATATCTATATATTACAGGTGCAAGAAATATAAGTAAACAAAATAAATAGAAGGATATTGTGTGCTCATGGATTGTATACAATGTGACGAAATATTGTAATCAATCTTTTACCTGTTCAATCTCCCCAGCAGTAATTATTGAGGAGAATGTCTTTTCTTAATTTTATACTCTTGATTCCTTTTTCATGGGTTAATTGATCATAGGTGTGAGGGATTATATCTGGTTGTTCTATTCTCTTCTATTGATTGATGTCTGTTTTTGAGCCAGTATCATTTTGCTTTAATTACTAAAGTTTTGTAGGACTGTTTAATATCAGAGTATTTTACACCATTAGATTTAATACCCTTTTTCAGGATTATTTTGGCAACTCATGATCTTTGTGGTTACATATAAATTTTAAAATTATTTGTTCAATTTACTGGAAAAATCTCATTGGTATTTTCACATGAATCACACTAAATGTAGATTCCTTTGGGTAGCATGTTTGTTTCAAACACATTGTTTCACATCATTAACATAAGAGATCATTTCATTTCTTTGGATCTGTTTTAATTTCCTTTATCAATGTTTTCTGTTTTTTAACATATAGTTTTTCACCATATTTGTTAACTTCATTTATATGTGTTCTTTACATATATATATACTTATATACATAATATTTGTAACCTCGTTTCCTACACAAATACAGCAGGCAGAAGGCTGTGGCAAGACAGATTCAAATTCCTGAATGGAAGAAAGCTGTAATCTAATATACTTTATCAAACAAGGCTTTCTTTTAGAAGAAAGAGATATAAATAACTTCCACACAAGCAAATACTTAAAGAATTTAGCAAGAGAAAAAGAAATAAAAAAGATCTACTATAAATAAAAAAGAAGCAGGATGCTATAGAAAAGAGGAAGTCATTATTAGAAAGGTAATATATATAATGACTTACAACAGAATAAATATGATGTTGTAAAAGAAGAGATCAAAATTTATAAGGGTCACAGAATGAAACAGGAAAATAAAGACTGTTTTCTTCTTGTTTCTGTTGTCTGTTGTATGGGTTTGAATTTGTATTCTTATCAGTTAAAATAAACAAATATATTACAAGTCAATATGCATACAAAACAAGGTAACCATAAGTCAAAAGCTTACAATGAAGTCACAAAGCCAAAAAGAATCCAAGATTATAAAAGAAAACTTATCAACCATAGAAACAAAAACAAATGAACAAAAAGAAAATATCAAATCAACTGGAGAATGAAGTTCAATATGGAAATAAACATGTCTATCAATATTTATCACAAATGTTAATGGACTTAGTGCCTCAATCAAAAGATATTTATTGTCAGATGGGATAATATAACAAGACCCTACATTATGAAGCATAGAGAAGACCCACTATAGTAAGAGGAACACACATGAATTGAAAGTCAGAATTTCGAAAAATATATTCCATGCAAATGTACATGACAAGAAAGCAGGACTAGCAGTACTGACTTCACACAAAGAGATTTTACAAAAAAGGCCATACAGAAAGATAAACAAGGACATGATATACTGATTAAAGGAGCAAATCAAAATGGGGATATTATACTCATTAAGGAATATGCACTCAGTATAGGAGCACCTAAATACATAAAGGAAACACTAATAGATAAAATTGAGAAATTCCTGGGAACAGAATCAATGTAGGAGACTATAACTCCACATTATCATCACTGGACTGGTCTTTCACACAGAAAATTAATAAGGGAACAAAGATACTAAAATACAAAATAAAATAATTGGAGATGCTTGATATTTTCAAAACAGTTCTTCTCCCCAAAACTGAATATATATTTTTTTCCTGTTCACAAGGAATATTTTCTATGAAAGATTACATACTCAGGCACTCAAGAAGCCTCAAAAAATTTAATTAGATAAAAATTATTTTAAGCATCTTTTCTGAGTATAAGACCATGAAACTAGAAATCAATCACAGAAAACCAGGGAGAAAAAATAACAGCATCCAGATGAAAAAACATGGTACTAAAACAAGGGGGTCAGGTGCTGAAGTAAAAGAAGAAATTAAAAAAATACCTTGAGAAATATGACATACACTACACAAAGTCTATGGAATACTGTTAAAGCAGGCTTAAGATTGAAGTTCATAGTGACAAGGCCATCCTCAAATAAGAAGAACTATTTCAAATATGTAATCTAACGTTCTATGTAAACAAATCAGGAAAAGAAGAACAAACAAAATCAAAAGTCAAAAGACAGAGGGGAAAAAATAAAGATCAAGTAAGAAATAATTGAAATAGAGATTAAAAAAAAGAAAATTCAATCAATCTCTTTTTGAAATAGTAAACAAAATTGAGAAATCTCTGGACAGACTTACCAACAAGAAAAGAGAGAGAACAGAAATAATATTAGAAATGAAAATGGATAAACTACAAAGAGAACAACAAATTTACAAAATATCATAAGGGAATACCATGAGTAACTGTGTGGAAATAAACTGGACAACCAGGAAGAAATGAAAAAGTTTTTGGAAAAATTCAGCCCACAAATATACCATCAAGGAGAAGTTAGCCATTTGAACATACAGATCACCATAAATGGAATAGAATTATCAATAATATAAAAAAATCTCTGCAAACAAAATTCAAACCCAAATAGTTTCACTGGGGAATATGACCAAACATACAAAGAAAAATCCATGCCAGTCCTCCTCAAACTCTTCCAAAAGATTGATATGGAGAGAGTACTCCCAATCTCACACCATTAGGCCAACATCAACCCGATACCAAAAGCACACAAAGACACTACCCCAAAAAGAAAACTATATGCCAATAACATTGATAAATATTGAAGTAAAAGTTCTTGAGAAATTATTAACAAACAGAAACCAAAATCATGTTAAAAAAGATCATGCACCATGGACAAGTCAGGTTCATCCCAGGAACACAAGGATGGTTGAAAATATGCAAATCAATCAATCAATAGTGATACACCATATCAACAAAAGAGAAGACAAAACGATATGATCATCTCAGTAGATGCAGAAAAAGCATTTAATAAAATTTAAAACCTACTTGCAATAAAATCTCTTATCACAGTGGGCATAGAGCGACCATATCTCAATATAATGAAAGCTATTTATAACAAACATAAATTCAGCTGAATACTCAATGGTGAAAAACTGGAACCCTTCCCACAAAAACCTGAGACAAGACAAGGAAGCCCATTGTCACAATTTGAAATCAATGTAGTCTTGGAATTCCTAGCCACAACGATCAGGCAAGAAAAAGAAATAAAAGTACTCAGACTGGAAAAGAAGATGTAAAATTGCCACGATATGCAGACATGACAGTATATATAGAAAACTGTAAAAGCTTCACAAAAAATACTTAGGCTATAAACGGAACTGGGCAATGTAGCCAGAGTAATGTACAAAAACCAATTACATTTCTTTACACTACCATTGAATCAACAGGAAAACAAAGTATAGAAACAACCCCTTTTATAACTGCACCAAAAATTACAAAATGCTTAAGAATAACTCTGACCAAGGTGGTGAATGACTTTTACGTGGAGAACAAGAAAACATTGATTGAGGAAATCAAGAAAGATTTGAAGAATTGAAAAGATACCCAATGGTCTCGTAATGGATGAAATAATATTGTTAAAATGGCCATACTACCCAAGGCAATCTACATACATTATCTGAGTTCCTATCATATTATTCAAAACATTTCTTTTTAGGACTGAAACAAATGATCATATGATTTATATAGATACAATAAAGATCCATAATTTCCAAAACAAAATTGAAGACAAAGAAAGAGGCTGGAGGAATAACCTGCCTGGTCTCCATACACTATGGCAGAGCTACAATAATCAAAACATCATGATATTGGTACAGAAACAGGCATATGGACCAATGGAACAGAAAAGGGAGCCTAGGAATAAATCTACAGGCCTATGCTCAATTAATATTTTACAGAGTAGCCAAGAATATGACACAGAAAATGCTCTCTCTTCGCCAACTGGTGTTGGGAAAACTGAATAGCAGCATCAGAGCAATGAAGTTAGAACACTCTTTCACTCCATACACAAGAATAAACTCAAAATTACTTGAAGACTTAAATGTAAGGCAATACACAGTAAATCATCTAGAAGAAAACATACGCAAAACACTCTGAGATAATTCTCAGCAATGATCTCCTAGAACAGCCTACCCAGGTAATGGATGTAAGAGCAAAATTAATAAATAGGACCTAATTAAACTTATAATCTTTTGCACAGCAAAGGAAACCATAAACAGAGCAAAATGATATCTTACAGGTTTAAAGAAAATATTTAGAAGTGATGTAACTGACAAAGGCTAAATTTCCAATTTATAAGGAGTTCATACAAACTAATAGTAATACCTAGAAAAACAAGAAACCCAATCTGAAAATGGGCAGAAGCCCTAAACAAGCAATTCTCCATTAGAGACATACAAATGCCACACAGATATTTGAAAAAAAATTGCTCACTATCATTATCAGTGAACAGCAATTCAATACTATAATGAAGTATCAAATCACAATAGTCATAATGGCCATCATTCAAATAATTCAATAAATGCTGGGGAAGCTGTGGAGAAAGGGAACCCTCCTACACTGTTGGTAGGAATGTAGATAGGTGCAGTCACTGTGGAAAACAAGATGGGGATTCCTCTAATGAATAAAAATAGACTTAACATATGATCCAGCAAACCCACTTCTGGGTATATATCAAAGAGAACCCTAATTCAAAATGTCACCTGCACCCCAATGTCCTTAGCAGTGCTATATACAACAACCACGAAATGGAAGCTACCTAATTGTTCATCAACATATAAAAGTATACAGAATTTATGCCCTATTTACACAGTGAAATAATATTCTGCCTTAAAAACGATAAAATAATGACATTTGCAGCAAAATTGATGCCCCCATAATGTGTCATTTTAATTGAAGTAAGCCAGAAAGAGAGAGAAAAATGACACATGACATGATGTATGCAGAAACTTAAAAAAAAAATTTGGATAAGAACACTATGATTTCATCTGCAAAACTGAAACACACATGCAGATCTGCTTAATAATCTTATGGTTACTGCTGAAAGGGCTTGGAGAGGATATATTTGGGAGCTGTAGATTTATAAATGTTATCCACTATATATAAAAATAGATTTTTTCAAAATGTCTTCTGTATGACACAGGGCATTATGTTAAATATTGTGAAGTATACTTTAATAGGCACACAAATGTATCCATGAAGTGTTACACTGTGCTATACACCACAGATTGACACATTGTTAATGGCAGTAATTCAAAGATAAATAAATGAATAAATAAGTAAACAAGTAAGTAAGTAAATAAATAAATAAATTAATTAAATATTTAATATTTAAAAAATACAAAGATTCACACTACTTAAGTTTACACATCAAGAACCAAGGAGAAAACAGAAACAATAAAGAAGAAAATTGAATGAATGAGAGTAAGGCAAATAACAAGAGAAACAATTGAAAAGAAAAAAACAAACTTAAGTCTGTTTGTTTTAAACATAAATTGGACAAAGTTTTAGGTTTTCTAAGAAAATAAAGACAGAAATAAAACTAGAAATAAAAGAGAAGATATTACCACTGATGTTGAAGAGATGCATAGCATCATAAGAAATTACCACTAGCCAACAATTTGAATGACCTTGAACAAAAGACAAATTCCCAGAAACATATGTCTTTCAATACTGAATCAAGAAGAAATTAAAAAGTTAAATTCAGCAAAAGTGTGTATGAGTAAATCAGTAATCCAAACCTCCCATACCAAAAAATATTTCCAAGATAACATTACTGGTGAATTCTGTGATACATTTGAAGAAAATTGCTTACCAATTCTTTCCCAAACCTTCTAAGAATTTGAAGGGGTTGAAAGTATCCAAACTTGTTTTATGATGCCAGCTTTATTTGCATAAAAATGCTTGAAAGGACATTATATGCAAAATAATGGGTATTAACCCTGATGGACATTTGTGCCAAAATTCTCAACAAAACACAAGCAAAATGAATTCAACAACACATTTAACATATCATACACATAAATGAGTAAAGGGAATTATCCCTGGGTTTAAGGATACTTCAAATTATTCAGTTCAATAAAGGTGACATGCCACACTAATAGAATGAGAGATAAAACTCACATAATCATCCCAATAGGTGCAGAAAAAGCATTGTATATAATGCAACATAATTTTAAGACACTGCCAACAAATTAAATTAACCCTGTCAGTGGCACGATATCATATACACACAAACACTGTGTGGAGAGAAGCGAAGCAGTTCTGTTTATTGATTCTAAGAGAAAGGTTTTATATAGGACATGTACAATGCCTCAAATATCATCTAAGTTATAACAATGTTAATAATCTTAAGCTCTTTATGCCCCCATGCTTCTGCAGTAAGCACAGGATGTTAAATGATCAAGGAAGGCTTTAAAGTTCATCATGGAACTTCATTAAGTAGGCCATTTCTTATCCAGCCTGGATATGTGACATTCCTCCCAGCTTGTTTATCAGTTCAGCCCATGGGCTTATTCTCTAGAGCCTTCAGACAGGGGCCTACAAACCTAACATCCCTTGACAGAAAACTGGATGAAGAAAATTTGATGTTTATATGCAATGGAATTAATACTTTGCATTCCTATCAACAGTGTCCACGGTGTTCCCTTTTCTCCACAATCTCACCAACATCTATTTTTCTCTTTTTGATGAGAGCCTTCTGACAAGTGTGAGGTCTTGTCTCTTTTTTGGTTTATGACTTTCCTAATAATTTATAACTCTGAACAGATTTTCATGTGTCATTTATCCTACTGTAAATTTTCTACAGAAAATTGATTCAGATATATGTATTCAGTTCCTATGGACTTTTTTAAATTGGATTGTTTGGTCTTTTTTGTTGTTGTTGTGTCTAGTTTGCCATATAATTTGGATATTAACACTTGATTGGAAAATATCACTTGCAAATATATTCTCCTATTGTGTTGGTTGAGTTTTCATTTTATTGATCATTTCTTCTGCAGTGTAAATCTGTTTAGCCTGATACAATCATATTTTGTTAGATTTGCTTCTGCTTCCCTTGACAGAGGAGACACATGAAGAATCAAATTAAGTCAAGTGTACTTCTTGTGTTTTAATCTAGGATTTTTTGTTTTCAGGTTTATGGTTTATATGCCCAGGAGTGGGAATGCTGGCTCATATGATAGGTCCATTTTTATTATTTAAAGGAAATTCCATACTGTCCCAAAGTGATTGCACCAATTTTCATTCCCACCAACAGAGTTGGAGTGTCCCTTTTTCTCTACAACCTCCAAAGTCTTTATAATTTGTAGACATTTGATGACAACCCTTCTCACTAGTGTGAGGTAAAATATTATTTTATTTTTGTCTTGCCTTTGTATAATGATTAGATATGTGAGCATGTTTTTATGTTCCTGTTTGTCATCTCTGTGTCTTTTTTAGAGAATTGTCTTCTGCTCATTTTCTGGCTTAGTTGTTTGTAGATTTTTGAAATGGAGTTGTATGAACTATATGTGTATTTAAGAAATTAGCCTCTTGTTGATTGCACTGTTTCCTAATATTTTCTCCCATTTGGAAGTTCATCTTTTCTTTCTGTTTATTTTGCGGTGTAGAAGCTTTTAAGATTAATTTGAACCTAATTGATTATTTTGCTTTTATTGTTTTCAGCTTGGGAGTGTGACATAGGAATATTTTAATACAATTTATCTATTGTTTTCCATATGTTAGTTTCCAGGAGATTTATTGTGTCATGTATTAGATTCAGATGTTTAAAACATTTTGAGTTTGTATTTGTACAGTGTGTGAGAGTGTTCTAATGTCATTGATTTACATGTAAATGTCTAGCTTTCTCAACATCACTTGCTGAAGACTGTCTTTTAGGCATTGTATATTTTTGTTTCCTTTGTCATAGTTTAGTTGACCATAGTTGTGATGTTCTATTTCTGCCTCAGTGTTCTGTTCCAGTGATATAGATGTTTATTTGTTTTCCAGTATTGTGCTGTTTTGATTACTGTATTTTGTAATATAGTCTGAGATCTGGGAGGGTTATGGGTTATGCATCCAACTTTGTTCTTTTTCCTGATTGTTTCTTTTGCAGTTCTGGTTCTTTTGCACTTACTTACAAATCTTAGGACTGTTTCTATTTCTGTGGAAAATATCATGAAGTTCGATCTGAATCACTTTATATCTGCAGACATCTTTTGTAGTATGTATATTTTAACAATATTAATTACTCTAAACTAAGACCTTAAAATTTTTTTTCATTTCTTTGCATCATCATCCAATTTATCAGTGAATTTTCGATTTTATTATCATGGTTTTTCATTTTTTTGATCTGATTTCATATGGATTTTTTAAAATTATGGAATATTTCATTGTTAGTGTAAAGAAATATGACAATTTTTGTATATTAATAATGAATCATGCAACTTTGTTAAATGTCTGTATTAGTTTTAGTTGTTCTGGTGTGGAGAATCTTAAGAGTTCTCTATATAGATTATCATCTCATCTAAAATAATAACAAATTTACTGCATTCAATCCAACTTGAATAAATTTTTTCTATGCCGTTTGCTGTTGCTAGGACTTCCCATACTCTGTTTAATACAAATAGTGAGACTGGGCATCCTTGTCGTATTCCATAATTTGGCTTTCAGTTGTTCACTTTTGCATATTTTGTTGTCTGTTGTTCTGTAATAAATGACTTTAGTTATGTTGAGATATATTTCCTGAATCCTAGTTTGATAAGAGGTTTCTATTGTTGTAGTTGTTGTTGTTGTTGCTGCTGTTGTTGCTGTTCCAATGAATAAATGTTGAATTTTGTGAAATGCTTTTGAAGGATTTATTGGGATAACCACATCATTTTCTCTTTTATTTTGATATTGTGGTGTATCAAACTGATTGATTTGTGTATGTTGAACCTCTCTTGTGACACTTCAATGAATCCAAGTTGATCATGGTGCATGATTCATTTTTGATATTGCTGGATTTAGTTTGTTAATTATATTTTTTAGAATATTTGCATCTAAATCAATCAAATATATTGGCTTGAAGTTGTCTTTGCCTGTACTTTCTTTCTTGGCTTTGCTATCAGGGTGATGAAAGCTTCATAGAATTAATTTGGGAGTTTCCCACATCTTCACTATTTTTGAATAGTTTGAAGAGTATAAGTCCTGCTTTGTATTTCTGTTCAGTTCTCCACGGGAGCTGTTTAAATCTGCACCAATGTTTAAAGATTTTTTTAAATGCAGATTCTAACTTTCTTCTAGAAATCAGTTTGTTCAAATGATTTGTTTCTCCTTATCTCTGTCTCTTTCTAGACATTTGTCTATTTCTTCTAATTTGTCAAGTTTATTGGCATATAATTGTAGACATAATGAACAAATTTTTGGATAACTGTGATAACAATTGTTATTTCTCTTCTTTTATTTCTGACTTTATTTCTTTGGAGCATCTTTCTTTTCTTCATGATGCACCTGGGTAGAGGTTTTTTGATTTTGCTTATCTTAAAAAGAAAACATAAAACAAAATCTTTGGTTTTACTAAAATTTTGAATAGTTTTTTTCCTCTATAATTTATATTTGCACCTGTAATATTTAGGATCATGTTTTTTATTCTGTTTTTCCTTTTTTTTATTGCTTTACAGTCATTAGACAAAGTTGTCTCCAATTCCAGCATAGAGCACAATTTTTCAGTTACAATGAATATATATACATTTGTTGTCCCATTTTTTCTTCTGTGAGCTGCTGCAGATCTTTTATATATTTCCCTGTCCTATACAGTACAGTCCTGTTAATCTATTCTACAATTTTGACCTCCCATTCTATCTCTCCCCACACTCCGCCACCTTGGCAACCAAAACATTGAATTCTATGTCTGTGAGTCTATTTCTGTATTGAATTTGGGCTTTTTTTGTTTTGTTTTGTTTTGTTTTTAGATTCCACTGATGAGCCATCTTATATGGTATTTTTCTTTCTCTTTCTGGCTTACTTCACTTAGACTGATTTTCTCCAGGAGCATCTATGTTGCTGAAAATGATGTTATGTTGCCGTTTTATATGGATGACAAGTATTTCATTGTATAAATATTCAACATCTTCTTTATCCAGTCAACGGTCGATGGCCATTTAGGCTGTTTCCATGTCTTGGCTATTGTAAATAGTGTTGGCTACGAACACTGGGGTTCAAGTGCCATCCTGGATTTGGGTTCCTTCTGGATTTATGCCCAGGAGCGGGATTCCTGGGTCATAAGGTAAGTCTATTCCTAGGCTTTTAAAGGATTTCCATCCTGTTTTCCACAGTGGCTGCACCAAACTGCATTGCCACCAGTAGTGAAGGATGGTTCCCTTTTCTCCACAGCCTCTACAGCACTTTTCATTTGTGGATTTTTGAATGATGGCCATTCTGACTAGTGTGAGGTGATACCTCACTATAGTTTTGAATTGCATTTCTCTGATCATCAGTGATATTGAACATTTTCTGATGTGTCTTTTGATCATTTGTATGTCTTCCTTGGAGAATCACTTGTTTAGGTTTTCTGCCCATTTTTGGATTGTGCTGTTTATTTTATTCTTATTCAGTTGGATGAGCTGGTTATATACTCTGAATATAAGCCTTTGTCGGTTTCATATGCAAATTATTTTCCCATTCCATAGGTTGTCTTTTTGTTTCACTTCCAGTTTCTCTACTGTGCAGAAGCTTGTAAGTTTCATTATGTCTCATTTGTTTATTCTTACTTTTATTTCTTCTACAAGAAGATTTTCGAGACTTATGTCTGATAACATTTTGCCTATGTTTTCCTCAGGGAGGTTTATTATATCTTGTCTTATGTTTAAGTCTTTGATCCATTCTGAGTTTATTTTTGTTTATGGTGTTCTAGATTCATTGGGAGTGTTCTAACTTCATTGATTTACATGCTGCTGTCCAGTTTTCCCAACATCATTTGTCTGTCTCAATTCCATTGTATTTTCTTGTCTCCTTTGTCGAAAATTAATTGACCAAAAGTTTGTCGATTCATTTCTGGGCTGTCTGTTCTGTTCCATTGGGCTATATGTTTGTTTTCCTACCAATGCAATACTGTCATGTTGACTGTAGCTCTATAGTATTATCTGAATCGTTTCTGTAAAGATATGTCACTGATTTTAAACCTTAATTTTGTAACCTGCTAACTTGCTGAATTCTTCGATCAGCTGTAGTGATTTTTGTCTGGATCTTGCAGGGTTTTCTATATATAGTAACATATTATCTGCATATAATGAGACTTTTACCCCTTCCTTTCCAATTTGCATCTCTTTAAATTCACTCTCTTGTTTGATTGCTATGGCTAGGACTTCCAAGATTATATTGAGTTGGAGTGGTGATAGTGTGCATCCTTGTCATGTCCCAGATTTTAGTTGGAAAATTTTGGCTTTCTCACCATTGAGTACTATGTTGTCTGTAGGTTTGTTTTCAATAGCTTTCATGATGCTAATATATGTTCCCTCTATGCCCACTTTTGTGAGAGTTTTTATCATACGTTGGTGTTGAATTTTACCAAATGCTTTTCCTGCATTTATTGAGATGATCATGTGGTTTTGGTTTTTTTTCTTGTTGATGTGCTGTATTAAACTGATTGATCTGCATATGCTGAACCACCCCTGTGTCTCTGGCATGATCCCAACTTAGTCATGATGTATAATCTTTTTTTCTGTGTTGTTGGATTCTCTTTGCTACTATTTTGGTGAGGATTTTGGCGTCTGTGCTCATAAGTGTTATTGGCCTATAATCCTCTTTGTTGGTAGTGTCTTTGCCTGGTTGTGGTATCAGGGTGATTTTGGCTTCATAGAATGACTTTGGGAGTATTCCTTCCATTTCAATCTTCTGGAAGACTTTGAGAAGGACTTGTATGAGTACTTCTTTGTATGTTTTGTATAATTCCACACTGAATCCATCCGGTCTTGGGCTGCTATTTTTAGGGAGATTTTATTGCTATTTTGATTTCATTTCTAGTGCTCTGCTTACTCAAGGTGTCAGTTTCTTCTTGATTCAGTCTTGGTGGACAGTATGTTTTCAGAAACTTGTCCATCTCCTCTAGGTTATCCAGTTAATGTCCATATACATTTTATAATATTTTCCTGTGGTATTCTGTATTTCTTTTTTATTTGTTATAATTTCTCCATTCTCCTTTCTTATTTTGATATTTTGTGCTCTCTCTCTTTTCTTTTATTTGAGTTTGGACAGAGGTTTGTTCATTTTACTTACTTTTTTGAAAAACCAGCTTTTGGATTCATTGAACTTTTCCCTATGGTGTTATTAATCTCTATTTAATTTATTTCCTCCCCATCATTTATGATTTCCATCCTTCTGCTGCCTTTTGGGGTTTTTTGTTCTTCTTTTTCTAGTTCATTCTGCTGGTGGGTTAAATTGTTTAATTGAGATTGTTCTTCTTTTTTGAGGAAGGCTTGTATAACTTTAAACTCCCCTCTCAGCACTGTTTTGCTGTGTCCCATAAATTTTGTGTGATTTTGCTTTCATTTTCTTTTGTCTCAAAGTACTTTTTCATTTCAGCTTTGATTTCTTCATTGAACCATTGTTTTTTTAATAAAATACTGCTTAATCTCCATGTTTTCCTTTTTTTCTCCTTCGTTTCTCTGTTGCTGATTTCTAGCTTCATGGTATTGTGTTCAGTAAAGATGCTTGATGTAATTTCTATCTTCTTAAAATTGCTGAGGTTTCTTTTGTGCCCAAGTACATCATGAAACCTGGAAAGTATTCCATGTGCACTTCAGAAGAATGTATAACCTATTTTTTGTGGAGTACAATGCTCTGAAAATATCCACCACTAGTAATATTTCTATTGTATTATTTAACTTCTCTGTTGCCTAATTTATTTTCTATCTCAGTGATCTGTCCAGTGATATTAATGCAGTGTTGAAATCTCCAAATGTGATTAGATTCCCATAACTATCCCACTTTATATCTGTTAGTAATTATTTTATGTACTTAGGTGCTCCTCTATTTGGTGCATATGTATTAACGAGTGTGTTATCCTCATTTTGTATCACTCAATGAATCATTATAAAATGTCCTTCCTTATCTTTCTTTATGGCCTTTGTTTTAAAGACTATTTTGTCAGTAGTGGGTACTGCAACACCTGCTTTTTTTGCTTTTCCATTTGTATGGAATACCCTTTTCCATCGTTTCACTCTCAATCTATATGTGTTCTTCTCTCTGAAGTGGGTCTCTTGTATGCACAATATTGAAGTTTCTTGCTTTTTTATCCAGCATGCCACTCTATTATTTTCGACTGGAACAATTAGTCCATTAACATTTACATTAATTTATGATAGGTTTGATTTTATTGCCATTTTCACCTTATTTTTCAGTTGATTTAGTATTTCCTCTTTTTTCCTTTCATCTTCATTTTATGGTCTGGTAATTTTCCTTTGTATTAACATGAATTTTATTTAGCTTTACTGACTCCCTGAAAAGGATTGTGTTCTTGTTACCTCTATTTATATGTCTTTTAGACCATTATTATAACAGCTTTTATTAAACTGATAGTAACTTGATCTCAAACCATCCTACCGAGAAAAAAAAAATTTAAAATGAAAGACCAAAAAAAAAATTCTCTGTTTTCCTGCCTCCCTCTCCCATTCTCAATGATTTGTTTGTCTTGTTTTAAAATTTTGTGTTTATTTTATTTGTAATTTATGACTTATCACCTTTCTAGCTGTGAGTTTCACATTTCTGTATCTTCCTGCTTCTTTTCTTTTTAGAGAAGAATTTTCAATATTTCTTTTAGCATGGGTCTAGTGTTGTAAACTCTTGTAGCTTTTTCTTATCTGCGAAATAATTTATGTCTCCTTCTACCATAAGGATAGCCTTGCTGGTCAAAGTATATAATTTTTTTCATTCAGGACTTTGAATATATCTTGCCACTCCCTTGTGACCTGTAGTATTTGTGTATTGAAATCAGTTGGGAGCCTTATGGGGATTCCCTTGTAACTCACTGTTTGCCCTGCTCTTATTGCCTTAAGGATTATTTCTTTATCCCTGACTCTGGCCATCTTAATTATATGTCTTTGTGTGGGTGTATTTCGGTTCTTCTTGTTTGGGACACTCTGAGCTTTCTGTACTTGGATATCTGATTCCTTCTTTAAGTGTGGGAAGTTCTCAGTCATGATTTCTTCAAACAACTTTGCAATCCCCTTTGATCTTTCCTCCCATTCTGGGACTTCTATCATGCCAAGATTGGCATGCTTTCTATTCTGCCATAGGTCCCTTATGCTTTTTTCATTTGTTTCTCATTGTTTCTCTTGTAGCTCTTCTGAATGGAAGCTTTCTATTGTCTTGCCTTCAAAGTCAGTAATTCGTTCCTCTCTGTTATCTAGTCAGCTTTGCGATGCCTTTAGATCATTCCTCATTTCAGTTAATGGGTTTACCTATTCTACTTGGCTCTTCTTTATAGCTTCCATTTCATTTTTGACATATTTTATATCTCTAAACCCTCTCTCTTTTATTTGCTTCAGTATTTTGATCACTCCTTTTTTGAAATCTTGATCTACTAAGATATCTTTGTCTATTTCACTGATCGTCCTTTCAGAGTATTTCTCCTGTTATTTTAATTGGGAATGGTTTCTCTGCTCTTTCTTCTTGCTCCTACCTCTCTGGCACTGTGGTTTCTGTTGTATCATTTATCTACTGTTGCCCTAAAGGGGTTTATCTACCTTATGCTTATGTAGTAATACAACTTACAAAACAGAATAGAGAGAGAGAGATATAAAGAATTTTAAAGAAGGGAGAAATAAATCTTTGAAGACATTGTAAAATGAATAATAGAAAAGCAGGTTGAAGCAGAGTTTTGAAAAATAATAATAATAAAATTATTTTTAAAAATTTCAAAGGGATGAAAATGGGGGTAAATATAATTGCATAAGAAGTAGAAGTTAGGAGGGTAATGGAGAATGGAACCGGTTAAAACAGATTAAAACGAGGAGGTGGTCAGTGTCCTCCTGGAGACTGTGTACTTTAAATGTGAAATCTTTCTGTATTCATCATGTTTTGGAAGCTCAGCTTGCTGTTTCCAGATGCCCTCCATTGGAGCCCTCATGTGTGCTGCTTCCAGGGCATGTCAGCAAGCAGATCGCTCCAACACCCAACACTGCTTCAGGTGCAGCTCTCTTTACCATGGGCTGGCTTGTCACTGCCCCACCCGATGCTAAAGTCAGATGTTGCAGATTGACCAGGCAGGATTGGGCATCATGCCCTCTCCCAGCACCATGGTCAGGGGCTGCATTCCAGCCCAAAACATGGGGGGCCACCCGCCCTCTATGTGTGCCGGTCACTCTGCTGCTCTGTGCCCCTGTATGCTCTGCCGCGGGCTTGCACATTGGAAGTGGGCTCGGGGAACACTGTGGAACTCCCCTGTCCATGGTCTGGGCCAAAATCCAGCTCCTTGTTGTCTTGGCGGACAAGTTCCCTGAGGAACCATTACAGTATTATCCTATGTGCCTCAGGCTGTATTCAGGTCTCTATCTGGCCCTTGAGGCTGCTAAGTCCTTAGGTGTAGATGCAGTTTTGCCCCCACTGCCACCTGGGTGCAAAGCACCAGAAGCTATGGTGGCTGGGTCTGAGCCCCAGCTCTCTTCACCTACAAACTTTCGAGGAATTTCAGAGATGGGGAATGCACCCTTCCCCCCACTGTGCACATCTGCACTGTTGTTTTATGAAGAGACCAGGTTGTTCTGCCCTGTGCACCCACTGCCATGGCACAAAATGCTCTCCATTCACCTGTGCTGCCACAGTGCAACCATCCACATCAACCACCCAGCTCGGGCAGCATGGCCCTGTCTCCAGCTTCAAACTGCATCATTTGCTGGGTCTCACAGGGATCCTCTGTACCTGTTTATCTTAGTCTGTCAGTCAACTTATACATTGTACAGGTCCAAGCCTTGGAGGCGCCCCCTCTGTCATGCCGATCTCTCAGTTGGAGAGGGGAGACACAGTGAATGAGTACCTGTACTTATTTGCTGCTCCCTACCCGTGGTACCTGTCCCACTCTGTTTTGCCTTTTCTTCTTTCTTTCTTCCTTTTCTCCTACCAGATTTTTTGCATCTTTATCTATTGAAGAGGACAATGTTCTGTCACAGTTCTGCAGGTTCTCTGGTTAGCTGAGTGGGTCTGTGGATGTGAGTCTTGGTGCATTTGTGGGAAAGGGTGTGCTACGAGCATTCTTCTGCTCCACCATCTTTGCCTCCACCCCAAAAAGTCTCACTTTATTGTGGAAGATAAACATAGTCTGGAAACAAATGGAAAAGATATTCCATGGAATTGACAGGAAAGTGCAGATTGCAATGCTCAACTCATACAAAATACGTTTTAAAATAAAAGCCAAAATGAAAGAGATATGAGATTATATAAAGAAAAATACATCAAAAAAAAAATTTGGGAATTATGCTCGTTAAATTATATATGGCCCAAAAGCATAGATCCTAAATATAAAAAGAAATGTTAGTAAACATGAGAGAATTAATTCATTATAAAACAATAATAGTAGATGAGTTTAACACCTCACTGTTCTGATGATCAGATCATTCAGAAAGAATATCTGTTAGAAAACAGAGGTCTTAATTGCATATTAAATCATTTGAACCTAACTGAGATATTGGACACTGCATTAGAAAAGCAGAACATATAAACTTTTCAAGTATGCACAGGATGTTCTCTAAGGAATTAATCAAATATTATCACATGATATAAGCCTCAGGAATTTTAAGCAAATATAGATTATAACAAGTATTTTTCCATACACAAAAGTATGAAGCTTTGCCTCAACTCTAGAAAGAAGAATAGGAAAACACAAACATGAGGTAAAACCACATCTTTTAAAAAAATACAATAAAACAAGTTCAATGATGAAATCAAAGGAGTAATAAATTCATACCTGGAGACAAATTACAATGAAAACACAGCTTCATAAAACGTATGGGATGCAACAAAGACAAATCTACGAGGTAAACTGAGAACAAATGAAGTCTTTTACAAGGAACAAGAAAGACCCCATACAAAAGTCCAAGCATACCACCCAAAATCACAAGAAAGAAGAACAAACAAAACCCAAATGCAGTAGAACGAGAAATCTTTAATGATTAGGTTGAAAATAAATAAAAAATTGAAAAATAAATTACAAATCATAAAATCAACAGCTTTAATTTTTCTTAAAATATTAACATACAGGAAAGCATTTAACCAGGCTTATCAAGAAATACAGTGACTGCACACAACCAAAATGAGAAATTAAACAGTAGAGAGAATATCTGATATTATAGAAATACAAAAAAGATTAAGAAAGCACTATAAGCTGTTACGTGACAACCAACAGGATGACCTAAAAGAAATGGACAAATTTCTAAAAACGTACAGCCTGCCAAGACTGAATAAAGTGAAAACTGAGAACTTGAATAGAGCAATCAGTATAAGTTAACTAAATTTTATAATTTTAAAAACACCCTTTAAACAAAATGCCTGGATTGCTTCACTAAAACCCGTTTCCCCCTAACTAGTTTAACAAATGAAGGAGGAAGGACAAGTCCCAAAGTTATTCCATGAGGCCACCATTACCCTTATAACAAAACCAGTCAAAGACAATCAGCCCCCAAAAAAAAAAGAAAATGAAAATCCAATACCCTTGATGAATAGAGATTCAAAAATCCTCGAAAAACTTCAACAAATTTATCCAGCAATACATAAAAAGGATTATACATGATGATTAGTTGGATTCCTTCCAGAGTCACAAGGACGGTTCAACATACACAAGTCAAGCAGCATGACACATATCTAATAAAATAAGGACAAAATTCACAAAACCATGTCAATACACAAAGAAAAAGCATTTGACAAAATTCAACATACATTCATCATCAGAACTCTCATGAAAGTAGGTACAATGGGAACATTTCTCAACATACTAAAGGACATTTATAACAATTTATATTACTCAGGGGAAAGGCAGAAAGCCTTCTGGGTAAATTCGGGAACAAGACAAGGATTCCTACTCTCACAACTTCTGTTCAATTGTAATAGAAGAAAGGAAAAGGAAAAGAAAAACGATTATAGAAACACAAAATGGAATGAAAGAGGCAAAATCATCACCAGTACTGAAGTCATAAAAATCTACACAGAGAGTCCTAAGGGCTCCACACTTACTATTATGAACAAAAAATAATTTCATCAAGGGAACAGAGTACAGGATTAATGTAAAGACGTCTCTTGCATTTGTCCACAGTAATCATGAGATACCATAAAATGGACGTTGAAAGCAATAATATTTAAAACCCCATTACTCCGAATATCTTGGAATAAATGTAACCACATTTGTGAAAAATCTACACACTGAAAATTATAAAAAAATTGACAAAGAAATTAAAAATGATTCTAAGAAATGGAAAGATGTCTTGTGCTCTTGGATTGAAAGAGTTCATATTGTTAACATGACAGTACTACACAAAGGAACCTAAGGATATAGTGCAATTACTGTTACGAAGCTGTAGTATTTTCCACAGAACGAGAAAATAAATGACTCTAAGTTTACATGAAACCATTAAAAATTGCCAAAATGATCTTGAGAAAAAACAACAAATCTTTAGGTATAACCCTCCTGGATACCTTACTATACTAAAAACCTACAGTAATAAAAACAGTATGGCATTGTCACAGAGATATAATCAATAAAAAGAGATAGAGAGCCTAGAAAAAATTCCACGCTCCTATGAGCAATGAATCAATGATTAAAGAGGCAAGAGTTCACAATGGAGAAAAGACAGTCACTTCAATGGATGGTGTTGGGAAATCTGGACATCTACATGTAAAACAGTGAAATGAAAGCTTTCCCTGAGATCCTATACAAAAATAAATTCCAAGTGTATTAAGGACCTACATGTAAGACCTGATACTATAAAAGTGCTAGAAGGGAGTATAGGTGATACACTATTAGATATACATCATAGGAATATTTTCTTATATCAGTCTCCTAAGGTAAAAGAAATAATAGCAAAAGTAAGCAAGTGTTACCTAAACAAACTTGAAAATTTCTGCACAGCTCAGGACACTATCAAGGAAATGAAAACATTGCCTATGTAATTGGAGAACATATTTGCAAACAATGCAAGTGACCAGGGGTTAATAAATGTAGGTTAATAGATATAACATGGGTTTAGGTTACACAGCTCAAGATGAAAAACAAAAACCCAATCAAAAACAAAAGAAGAGTACCTGAGTTAATATTTTTCCAAAGAAAACATTCAGATGAGTAAAAGGAAAGTGATAAAATTTCTCAATATTACTAATTATTACATAATTGCATATCAAAACAACAATGAGGTATCACTTCACACTGGTCAAACAGCTATTATCAAAGTCTACAAATAGTAAGTGTTGGAGACGATGTGGAGGTAAGAAATCTCTTGTATACTCTTGGTAGGAATGTAAATTTGTACAACTTCTAAGGAAAAAATTATTCAAATTTGTTTAAAAACTAAAAAGTTAACTACCATATGACCCAGTAATAACTCTCCTAGGAAAAATCTGGGGAAAACCCCCTAAACTGAGAAGAACCAATGTTCACAACTGCACTGTTTATAATATGAAAGACATGGAAGCAATCCAAGAGTCCACAGTAGACTATGGACTTAAGAAGATATGATGTTTCTATACATATGCGATGGAATAATTCCCAGCCATGAAAAAGTATAACACATTGCTATTTCAGCATCATGAAAGGACCTAGTAAATATTGTGCTTAGTGAATTAACTTAGACAAAGACAAAAGGATATAATTTAATTAATCTGTGGAATCTAAAGAATATCAAATATCTGTGTACATCTATCTATAGCTATTTATTGATATATGACAGATAAATAGATAGAAGTATAGATACATAGATACATGATAAATAGATATATAGACAAATGATAGATAGATAGATAGATAGATAGATAGATAGATAGATAGATAGATAGATAGATAATAGATAGATAGAGAGAGATAGAGAGATAGATAGAGACATGATGGAGAGGAAAAGAGATTAGATAGACAAGACTTAAGCAGACTCAAAGATATGGGAAAAATTTATATTTACCAAAGTGGAAGGGAAAGAGAATTTAATGGTACAACATTGACAGATACAAAGTAGTATATATTAAGTAGAGAAGCAACAAGGATAATCTGTATAGATTAGGGAATTATACACAATAGCTTAAAATAATTTTATGTTACAATTATTGTAATAATTCGTAATGCAATATAATCTACAAAGTGGTTGGAATCACTATGCTGTACATCTGAAACTATGCAATATTATACATCTACTGTACTTCAATTAAAAATAAAACATATTATGTATAATTTAGTCCTTTCTCCATTGATAGAATCTTCCTTAAATATTGTTTTGTTTTACTCTTTACTTTTTATAATTTCTGTTTCAAATTATTTCTTTTAAACTTCTGAACATGATACTAGTTTGAAGCATCTATATCTATTGCCCTTGATTTCTTATTTTTCTCTCTTTAATCCATATAGTATAGTAGCATTTAATAACATAACCAAAAAAAAAGTTGCAACTTTCTTATGGACTCTTCTTAGAATTTTGTTCAATGTTTTGCATATTTCTGCCATTTTATATTTCTTAGAAGACTTCTTTTCTACACCTCTTATAAGATGTCTCGGTTTTGATTTTTCATCTAATTCAGGTTTTGTTTGTCTGTTAAAGTCTTTACTTTCACTTTATATCTGAGTGATAACTGTATAAGTGTTATTGGGTGAGTGATTTCTTATTTCAGTAGTTTGAAAATACAATTTTATTTACCCTTGGCATATGTTTTCTGCTCAGAATTCTGCCGATAGACTAATGGTGGTTCCTTTGTAGATTATCATAACTTTTTTGGCTGCCTTTAAAATTTTACTCTTTCATTGACTTGCCAATTTGCATATAACGTATCCTGAAGGAGGTCCCTTTGTCTTAAATTTATTGGTTTTTTTTGGCTCACAGACTTGTATGTCAGTTCCTTACACAGGTTCAGGAAGTTATTGACTATTATTTCTTTAAATAAGCCATCAGCTGCCTTCTGTCTTCTCTCTCCAGGGTTACACTCTAATGTGCACTTCCTGAGGAAGTCTGATGTCTACTGTAGAATTTCCTCACTTTTTAATATCTTGAATCTCTGCCCTCTCCTATCATTTCTAGTTTTGTATTGGTGAGTTTGCTAATCTCTCTTCCACAAAGACAGTCTACTTCCAATGCTTTCTGTTGCATTCTTCATCTCATTTATTAAATTCTCCTGGTCCTCCAGTAATGTTTGGTTATTTTATAGTTTCAGTCTCTTAGGTAATGTATTCCTTATTATCATTTCATTTATTCCTGAGCTCACTAAACTGCTTTCTTAGTTATGTATTTTGTATTGAATTTCTGTATGACACCTATTTGGATTCTCTATTAGTTATATAGCAATATATCATGGCTTGAAGTTTGTTTGCTGCAGGGTTGACATTGTGTGTGTGTGTGTGTGCAGGTGCGTGTGTGTGTGCATGTGTGTCTGTGTCTGTCTCGGTGTCTGTGTGTGTCTATCTGTGAGTTAGCGTGCCCTATAATGTTACTGTGATTGGTCATGATCTTGATAAATTATTGCTCTGATGACACTTAATAACAGATTGGGAGTTGGAGTCCTTGCTTACGTTTTCTGGTAGCTTGCAATATTGCACAATTTTTCATTTTACTTACCTGAGCTACCTCTGATAATATTTCAAAATAGCACTTTCCAGTCGCTACTGTCTGGATAAAAGATGTGCTTTCATTGTCACTTCTTAGAAATTTCCGGTAATTAATGCCGCTGTTGTCACTGGGATGGAGAACCCTTCCTTTTATCTGATATCCCTTGAGAATCAGTGTACACATTGAGGAAATTTGTAAAGACAGATGGGTATTTGGAATCATACAAGTGCCTTTGCCATGTCCAGTGTTGCAAGGTAAATTGTCTCCACCACTATGAATGGGGAGTAGGGACAGTTTCATAAATGTCTGAGTGTCTGAAGGATGGAAATTCTGTCTCCATTGTGGCTCCCTCCTAGTTACCTGTGATCATGAGTACTGGTACAGTTGGAGGCTGAAGCTGTGAACCACTGAAACTCTGTTTCTACTGCGTTCTCTGAACTTGTGGACTCAGATATCCTATTCAGGTGGCCTTGGTTGCAGACACCAAATCTGCTCTTTCCTCAGTTCAGCCTCCTTTGTGTGTTTTAGTCCACCAAACTTCACCTGTTCACATGCGTTCTGGAGTATTGTTTTGTGTTGTAGTTATTTTTGTTCTGATATGAACGTTTTAATGACTGTAGATATAAGGGGAGAGACAAAAATATTTTAAACTTATGTCACTTTTAAAAGTATATACCTTTTCAATTAAAAGCTTAAATTCTAATTAGGACATATAAGAACAATAAAGAAAATGAACAAAACACCTCCCTTAATGTCATAGTACTACAAAATATTTTGATTTTCCTGGGTTATTTTTTTCAATGTTTTTCCCACCTACATGCACATTTTACTAAAATATATCCCTATAATCTCTTTAAAATCAATTAAATTATTAAAATAATTCTCCATGCTGTAAATATAGCCCTTTCAGTTCTCTAATTTCTTTTTGTACCTTGCACATTTCTGTGTTCTCCATCCTTCTTCCCTTTCCCCACAGGAAACCACTACTTGGTACACTACACATATATATGTCATTCTTTTTCTGTTTTTTAATGATTATTTCTCTTATACCTTTGTTTTCCTCATTCAGGTGACAACATAGAGTGTTTTTCCCTGTATGACTTATTTTCCTATATGCAACACCCTCTGGGTCCAGTCACATTGTTCCAAATGGCAGAATTTTACTTTTTAATGTACAATGATGAAGTATTTATTATGTTATCAATATCTCACATCTACTTCAGTCAATCATCTGTTGATGGGCAGTTGAGTTGTGCTTCTACCCTTGGCTACTATAAATGATGATGTTAAGAACATTTGGGGTAATATATCTTTTAAGATAATCTTTTCATTTTTTCTCAGATTTATACTGAAAACAGGAGTTGCTGCAACAGATAATGCTTCTATTTCCAGTTTTCTGAGCACTGTCCACAGTTTTATAATAGTGGATGCATCTATTTACGTTTTCACCATCAGTGTACCTGAGTTCCATCTTATCGACATTCTTATTAATGTTTGTCATTTGTAGACATTTTGTTAATTGCCATTTTGGTTGCTGTAAAATTATGTTTCATTCTGGTTTGGATTTATGTTTTCCTAATGAATAGCAAAGTTGTCTTTCCTTTTATGAGCATGAAAATCATCCACATGTGTGTTTTTGAAAAGTTTCCATAAAATTGTTTAACTGTTTTTAATTTGGGGTCTTTATTTTTAAATATTGAATCTAATATGCTATATATATATTATTGATATTAACATCTTGTTGGTCCCATTGTGTGAAATTCTTCCCTGTATTCTGTCAGTTATCATATGTCTTGTTGAAGGTTCCCTTTGCTCTGCAAAAGATTTTGCACTTCACACTAATACAAGAAATAGAATCCTTGTATCACATAGTACATCTATTTTTTCCTCAGTAAATAAAAATTGTAACTATTAGCTTTTTTTGTTTAATTTGGAGACAGATCAAAAATAAAGATTGCTATGATTTATCTCAAAGTCAGTTCTGCTCATGTTCTTGGTCAAAAATTGTACAGTTTCAGGCTTTACATTTAGGAAATTAATCCATTTCTATCTCATTTTTTCTACTATGAAAGGAAGTGCTCTTACATCTTCCAATTACATGTACTGTCCTGTTATCTCTGAACTACTTGTTGAAGAGACTGCCTTTTTTTTATTGTATACTCTTGCCTCGTTCTTTGTACACTAATTCACCATATGTTTGTGGTTTTATTTTCTGACACTTTATTTTGTTCAATTGATCTATGTGTTTCTTTAATTGCCATATTTTGATGTATTGATTACTGTAGCTTTGTAGTATGTTCTAAACTCAGGTAGGGTATTACACACAGCTTTGTTCATTTTTGAAAATAATTTTAGAAAATTTGTGTCTTTCAGTTGTATGTATAAATTTTATTATTTTTCTCCTTGTTTGGTGAAAAAACTTATGTATTCTGTGAGAATAGAAATTTACTTAAAGAAAAAACCTGAGAAAAATACTAAAGTGTGGAGGATAATTTATACAATATTAACAACAACTGGATTGCTGTATAAATCAAAGAAAAAATATATAAAGAAAAATGACAACAAAAACAAAATCCATGGGGTGTAACAAAAGCAGTATTAATAGGGATGCTTATAGCAAATAATCCCACTTATACAAATAAGAACCATTTCTCTCTTATAACATATTCTTACAACCAAAAGATGTCACATAATAATAAAGAAACTTGTCAGTAGAAGGAAAGACAGCTGAAAGTACAGAATATAATTAAATAAAATAAGGATTAAAAATATAAACATTTAATCAATCTAAATAATGGCTTTTGAAAGATAAATAATGTTTGTAAACTTTAACCAGACACATGAGCAAAAAAAGAGTTACAGATTAGTAAGCTCAGAAATAAATGAGAAATTACAGCTTATATCAAAGAAATACAAAGCATCGTAATTTGATACAACAAATTATATGCGAATAAAATGGAAACCCTTGAAGAAATGGACAATTTCTTAGAAAGACTTAATCTCCAGAATAGAATGATAAATAAAATATGAACAGATTATCACTAATGAAATCGAATAAATATTTAAAATAATCTCCCAAGAAATAAAATTCCAGGCCTAACATCTTCACAGGTGATTTCTGCCAAACATTTAAAGAAGAGCTATCAACTATACTTCTCAGAGAATTCCAAAAATTTCGAGAGGAAAGGAGGCTTTCTACCCCACATTTCTGTATCACATTGCTACTACAGCTGGAACAAATACCTCAAAAAATTACAGGTTACATACTACTGATAAGCATAGATGCAAAAATCACCACTAAATTGTTAGCAAATATAACAATATATTAAGAGGATTATACATTATGATTAAGTCCATTTTATTCCAGGGATGAAAAAGTGATTCAATACCCACAAATTAATCAGTATAATACACCACACAAACAACCTGAAGAATAAAAATTATATGGTCACCTCAATAGAGTCATAAAATGTTTTGACAAATTCAGTATCTATTTAAGATTATATTTCTCTTCAAAGTGGGCATGAGGAAACATACCTCAACACAGTTAAGGACTTATATGACAAGAACTCATCTAACATGACACTCACTGATTAAAAGCTGGAAGCATCTCCAGTAAGAGCAGGAAGAAGAGAAGAATGATCACTCTTACCACTTTTATTCAGTATAGTATGGAAATTCTAGCCATAGCTATCCAAAATAAAGGTAAATAAAATTTAGCTAATTAAGAAAAGGAGTAAAAGTATCTGTTTGAAAATGGCATACTGTAAACAGAAATCCTAAAAATGGTGCCACAAAACTACTAGGGCTTATCAATGTATTTGGTAAAATTTCTGAATGTAAAACTAACATACTGAAATCTTGCATTTCTACACACTAACAGCAAGCTAACAGATGGAGAAAGTGAGGGAACTGTCACATTTACAGTTGCATTACAAAAAAAATAAATCAAGAAATGTATCCAACCAAGGAGGTAAAAAACCTGTACTCAGAAAACTATAAAATATTTATAAAAGAAATTGAAGTTAATGCAAACAGATGAAAGGATATAATGGGTTCATTGATGAGGAAAAAATATTGTTTAAATGATAGTACTAGCCAACAAAATACGCAAATTAAATTCAGTGCCTATCAAAATACCATGGGCATTTTCAGACACTTAAAATAAATAATTCTAAAATTTACATGTAAACCGAAAAGAGATGAAATCACTAAGAAAAAGGAAAGGAAAGAAAACAAACAAACTAAAAACACAAACAACTTTAACAAAGAACAAAGAGGCTGCATCTATGTCCCTGATTTTAAACTTTAATACAAAGCTACAGTATTAAAAATAATATGGTAGTGGCACAGAAAAAACAGAATAATGGCACACAACAGAATGCCTTAAAATGAAATGAGACAGTTATTGTCATTAAGCCCATTACAAAAAATGAATATACAGTTGGGAAAGGTAACCACCAGGCACGTGAAACCGATCAACATCACTAAGTTTCAGAAAAATGCAAGTCCAAAACGCAATGAGATTTTATGTCACTCCTGTCATAATAACTACTATGAAAAAGATAACAAACATAATTGTTGGTTAGGATGTTAGAAAAACAACCCTGATGCACTGCTGGAGTGAATGTAAATATGTGCTTCCACTGTGGAAAACAACATGGAGCTTTATCTAAAAATTAAAAATGAAATATAATCCAACATATACATATCAGGGTACTTATTCCATGAAAATAAAAACACTAATTAGAAAAGATAAATTCAACCCTATATTCACTGCAGCATTATCCACAATAGACAGGATATAGGAGCAAATTAATTGCTCATCAATACATGATGGATAAAGAAATTGTGTTTATATAATTTTTATATCTACCCATCTTAAGTACAGATTTATCTATATGTATATTTATACACACGCACTTTATATATATATATGAGCTATATATATATATACACACACATAAAAATAAGATGGGTTTTTACTCAGCTCTAAAAAGAATAAGTTCTTGCCTTTTGCAACAAATGGGTTGATCAAGAGGGTAATATGCTAAGTCAAATAAGTCAGGAAGTGAATGACAATGCTGAATGATTTTATTCATATTTGAATTTTAAACAAATGAACATAAAAACACAGATATGGAGTTATACATATAGAAAGAAACAGGTTGTTCACAAGAAGGAGGGAAATGGGGTGAGAAAAAGAAAAGTTGAAAAAATTAAGAGAGAATATTTTCCAGTTGCAAATTAAATGAGTCAGGGACAAGAAATGAACTGTATGGGGAATAGCCAAAAACTATTAAATATCTTTAAATAGCAACATATCACAACTAGATATATTTGGTGATCTGTATGAAATATATTAAATACAGCAAACAGTATGTTGTGAAAGAGAAACTAACACAGTGTTATAGATTAATGTACACTTCAATAACAAACAAACATACACATAGAAAAAAATTAGATTTGTAGTGAACAGAGGCAGGGTTTGGGAAAGTAGGATTTGATTAATGAACTCAAAAGCTATAAATATCCAGCTGTAAAAGAATCGTGTTCTAGGGATACCCCATAGTAACATGAAAATTACAGTTAATACTGCTTTATGTTCAATATCATTGTTGTTAAGAGAGTAGACCATAATTTTTCTCATCACAACCAAAAGACAAATTGTATTTCCTTAAAATTGCATCTAAATGAGATAAAGAATTCTCCCTAAAATTGCTATGATATTTATCTCATGACACTTGTAAATCAAATCACTATCCTGTTCACCTAAACTTACACAATGTTTTATGCCTATTATATCTCAATAAAAGTGGAAGAAAAAATGGAAAGTCAATGGTCACTTTTTCCCATGTCATTTCTCATGATTCTTTTTGCAGCAAGTAATCTTTAGTCATGATATATTATCCTAGTTAAAGATACTAATAAATAAGTGATTCTAATAAATTATACATAAAGATACTAATAAAAATAGTGTTTTAAAATGCCTAAATCTTTCTTCATGTTAACAGCCCACTGCTTCTGTAGGCAACAAAATTTCACTTTGTGTATTCATCTGAGATTAGGGAATGGATACAAATATTAACCCTGGCTGCTTTTGCTGTGAGTGATAAAGTTCACTGTCTCAGAACAAAAGTCTCATCTCCACGAGAGCATCTGTAAAATATGAAAATGCTAGGTTGCTAAAAATCTAAGCATGTTTAAATCTCAGAACTCCTACAATTCTTAACTGTTTTGCAAAGGGAAAGCAATACTGACAAAGACTTGATTTTGGATAACAATGTGCTGTTTTCTCATGGTTGCATAAGGGAATGTGAGGATAATCCCTGAGATCAACAACAAACATTCTGGCTCAAGTGCTGGACAAAGAGCTGTAAAGGTTCTGCATTTTTAGGACTGAGGACTGCTTTCAAAATGATGACTATGCTCACTTTAATCCAGGTAGTCCAAGGAAAGAAATGTTATTGTAATTTGTAGCTTAAAAGAAATAAATCAGTGGTTCAGTCCATATAAATCAGTCAAGGGGTGTTCAAAGAAAAAATAAGTTGTGTCAACAATGAGAATTAAAAGAAAACAAAGTAGACACAAACTTAAATTAAGAAGGACACACAGTCCTGTGCTGGGCTCTGGGGACTGGTGAATATATATGCCTCTGTCCAATTCAAGGTTTCAGTGGCTTGGCCCTAGCATTAGCTTGGGATTCAATGAACAGGTAACAATTAGTATACTGGGAGAAATATAATCTACCTCTCCCTGATCGGAAGAAAATCTGGTGGCAAAATGAAACTCTTAATTCACAGAGATTCTGCCAGAAGCAGAGGAATAATTCACTGATGACTCAACTAAGATAAACTTAGTTACTGCTTAACAGTCCAACTTCACACACACACACACACAGTGATAGACAGATTTGTAGTATTTAGTGGGAAGAATTCAGTGGTCAGAGCTCAGAGAATAGTTTTCACACACCAGACACCTTTTGTACATTTGCCAATACTCTAGGTTTTCCCAGGTAGAGAACTACAGATGGACAAACAAACAATATTCTTCTTTAGGAATTCTAATTTTTAAAGTAAAGTGTAGCTTTTGACTTATCAGTATAGAACCTTGTTATGATGATCACAATAAGACCCACTGTGTGATAAGAGAGCTCGAAACTAGCTGTGAACCAGCCCAACTGAAACCCAGACTGCTAATGTAAGCAAAAAATAGTCACCATCATAGTTGAGCTGACAAACATAAAAGCTTGATGTTTCTGTTTTAGGAACAACCACTGCTGTCCAGACACAGATCTCCTGCTGCAAGTGGGCTCCTTTCTTCTCTTGGTAAAATCATATTGGTGGGATGTTGCTAGAGCTTAACCTGACCCATTTGCCCATTCTCCAGATTATCAAAGGCTTTCTTCACAATTGGTGACACTTTTTCAGTATTCAGTGTTGCCATTCCAGTCTTATCAGCTGACACTGGCTGCATGGTTGTGAGCAGAAGCCTTAGGCTCCCTGACCTTGCCTACAATTTTCCAGCATTTCAGGGCAATTCACATTCTGAAAATGTTCACCATTTATTTTAAATTAATGGGAAATAGTCAAAGTCTTCCATGAAAATTTTATATTTCCTAATATCTGTATAAATTTGGTATTCTTGCAGTTGGACAAATTTTTAATACTACCACCCTCATCTCTTTTTAGTCCACACATTTTAGGTTACAATTTGGTTACTGAACACAACCACTCCAACCAAGGGACTATTACCTCTTAGATACTGCCTGTGTGAAGATTAGAAGGGGCACAATTTATGTGGGATGTATAATCCTGCATTAAATGTTTGCAATGACACTGTCTCTTCTGGATAAAGCTCTGATTCTAAGAAGTAAATTAATTAGAAGGCAGTATATTTTTTGGTATGGGGAAGAGAATCAGCTACTTATGGGTGGGCAGGTGATGAAGAGACAGGAAATAATCCAGCAAATGAGAATTGAATGCTTTAGGCCACTGGAGGCATGAATTAAGAAGAAAATAATACTTTGTCTCCTTTACCTACCTCGAATTACTGTCTTGAGTGACTAGTCCTTGGGCTATGAAAAGAGCTAGTTTGTGGTGAAGAGTAAAGACAATAATGAAATAGTTTGAAAACCATGAGAGATTTGCTGTCTCAGGAAAGTAGATTATGCTTAAAGTCAACATGTATTTTTCATTCACTAAATACTAAAATGCATCCTGTGGCATGTGCTGTGCTTACTGTGTTGGTATCCAAGTTAGACAAGGAAAGGGGGATAGACAGAAAACATCTGGAGGAGGTGGTTTCTGTGCTGAGACTGGGAAAGTCTAATTAGGTAATAGGAGAACATAAGTTCAAGGATTAGCTGGAGCAAAATTTGCGAGGTTGGAGCTTACATATATGACAAGCATTTTCCTGGATGTATCTCCAGATACAGTGAAACATAAACATATGCCAAGGTATTCAGATGCCAGATTTATAAACGAATGACTTAACTAAGTTCAGTTTGTGTGCATAGAGTTGGAAAGGCATTAAGTGCCACCCTGAGGATGTAAGTTTGTCCTTGGTTGGAAATAAAAGCAACATAAGGTATTGACTAGAAATTATAGCATAGAATATTTAGGGCAGGAAATGAAAGCACCAATTGGAATGCTTTGAGAACAGCACAAAGAAGACCATAGATAAAATTACTTCTTAATTTCTTCCACATGCTAAATGTACCATCTGAGACTATATCATGTGACCTTCATGATTCCAGGGATGACATAATAGAGACCATGTTCCCTGGGCCGGTTCCTGCATTATCTTCTGTTCCAACCTATCCGAACTTAACACTTTTCATACTTTCCAGGATGAACCAGAAACCACTAATAACTTTCCCTCTCTCCACGTTTTAGTCTTTTTCCAAATTCTTCCATTTTCTCTTCCTGCTTACAAGAAATTATTTAAATTTACTCCCATATTGTTCCATCAAGGGATCATATCAATCAAATATCTCTTTTTCTTTAAATGATATCATAGACTCCCGTTTAACTCTTTATTTTAAAAAAAATATCGAAAATACAGGTAAACATGTATGTTTATCGTTCAAATAAGAAAATTGCATATAGTTGTCGGCATTTGCCACCATCAATATTAATCTTTGTTATCCTGCATAATATGGTAGTCCTCTGGTATATAAATTGTGTTTAGGATGACGTTCATAAAATGAAGATGGCTGATGAGCTGGCCTTGAAAGAGAGGTAGCTGATGTATCAGCTATCAATGTCACTGGTAACCATGGTTTGCTCCCTGGTTGAAGTTGAGAAAAACGACCGTCATTGGCAGATATGTTGTGATATCTATATGGAAAATTAGAAGGCTCCACCATTAGTCAAACATGATTGCTCAGTATGGGAGACAAGGTACTGAACTGAGAAGTAGATATTGTAAATGTAATGAAGTTCACAACACGGCCATTTGCTTCAGTGTAGCTGCTTTGAGAGTGCCTGTGGGCAGTGTTCAACTGATTTAAAAAAGCACGTTGATCCATTGCAATATTGTTCTGGTGATCTAACTGACATTGAAAATGGAGGAGAAAAATCACCTCTGATCAAGGTAGTTGTATCACCTATTATGTGGCTAGAAGAGGGCTTCCTTATTAGAGGCATGTTTAAATTTGCAGAAAGTAAAAATGCACTTTCTCCTCTAGTGTCAACCACAAAATCAAAATTATCATTATGCACGTTACCCCCTGCTTTAACGTGCTTCTTTTTGAAATCTTCAGACAATGAAGATACCAGAGAGACATTTTTAATCCCAATTCTTCTTTTTATTCTCACTAAAAGCTGGGGACAGCCTCGTTTAAGATTTGGATTATGGCAGAACTGCAGCTACAACCAAAAGAGAAAGATTTTAGTAATATTTTAAACCAAAATACAAGACTAAATTAAGCCTAACCTACAAAACCTCAGATTTCACGTTTACTATGCTAAGATAATATCATCAAAATATGCACATTGCTGACTATGTTTTGAAATTCCTTATTTGGAATATGCACATTTAAATAGTATTTAAGTATTCAAATTTAAGAAGCTAGCATTTGCAGTTACGGTGAAAGCCACTTTTTAAAAGCGGCTTTAATACCTTTATTTAGATTTCTCGTAAGATTCCTAGTTGCTAGGAAAGTTTCACACAATCTTGAATACTTAAGGCTCTGTCCTCATTTTTTGAAAAAATAAAGAATTTTAGCATTTGTAGTTTTATACAGTTTTCAAACTCTAGATTTACATTTACATTACCATAGATCGATGTACAAAATAAAATTTTATATATAAGTTACCAAGACGTAACTACAATTACTGAATACCTTGCTTAAAAGAGAGACTTCTTTTTCTTCTGCTAGAAAGTCAGCTAGACAAGCAGATCTTTAAAAATTCTGCTGCACTTTCCTAAACTTATAAATGTTAAGCTGTCTAACTAAACTTTTCATACTTCCAGTTTCAAATACTCTGAAAGGGGACTTTCTTTCCAAAACTTCCTTCTTTAAGACAACTTCATCAATCACTATGGAAGTTTCATTATCATCCCACCAGTTGGATTTAAATTGATAACTCCCAACCATTTTCCAGATTTTTCTTGGAAATGTCAGAGATCGAAAATCATTATCTTCATCTGGCTCAGAGACACAATATGTGTAACATGGACTTTTAAACAAGGATTCTTCAGACAAATTCTGAAAATCACTTACTTCAATCATAGACCTCAAGACAAGTCCCCAGAGATTGTTGGATCAAACAATACAGATCTTCCGGAGTTTCCTGAACCAGTTGGTCCATCATTATGAGACCTATCTTGAAATTCTGAAGAAATATTTGCCATCTCAAATAACTTTTTCTACAGCTACTTTTCTAATCTGAATGATTTTGAGCACTGCAGCTTCATATGCTGCTCTGGCAGGCCTGCACAGATAAACTACTAGGCCATCACAATGGTTCTCAACTTGAGTAGATGTGACATCACATAACGACTGGTCTCCTAGCAAGTCAAATGTAACATCCAGCCAGTGTTTACTTCTCATTCATCCAGTTAAAATGAAACATATAGGCTGCCTTTTTTTATAGTGTGATCTGCAATTATTACCCCAAGAAAATCTTTTTAAATAATTAATGCTGGGGTCTATGAAATAAAACAAATCTCCATACTTTTGTACACAAATTTATACAACATTGATGAACAGAGTATAAATAATGCACAAAATATATAAAATAATTTTAAAGTTATGGAATTTTAAGTGAAATTTGTGTAAAACCTCTGCAGGAAATGTATACCTATTTCATTATAATTAGTAAGGTGAAACTTAATTTGATTTGGAAATGGAAGTAGTTATTTATCTGTTTACTTTACAAGAAGTAGCTCTTTATTCAAAACATGAGCAGAATACATATCAGTGTATTTGGTATGTTTTAGAATAAATGATAAATATTTATGAAATAAAACTAGATTAAAATAATGAATCAAATTTAAGAAATCCCAAAGGGGTAATTTTTGTATGAAAATATAATTTAGTGCTGTAAGTAAAACAAATGTAATTTAGTATTCTACTTTAAAATTACAAAAGAGAAATTATTAAGGTATTCTTATAAAAGTTTACTTTTCCATTCTTTCACTCAGAGGTTTTTCAGTCCCTCGAAGTAATAAATTTTCTTCTCATCATTATAGTCCATGCTCTTGCGGTTTCTCTTAAGTGTTCCAAAATGATGTTGATATATAAACTTATACAGAAGATCATGGGTTCAAAAATCAGTGCCTCCATTAAGGGGCAAACAAACAATCAAAAACAAAGAAATAACATTATATGTGGGATGGGGTTTAAAAGACCAAATAATGCATTTTAGGAAGCAATATGTTTCTCATCCTGAAAGAGTTGGCATTGTTAGTATAATGCAGCATTTTAAGGCAAGTGTTTTGTACACTTATTGTTAATAATAGCTAGGTTCTGTATCAGTGAACTGTAGTAAAGCCAGTTCTACCAAAATTGTATTCTTTATTTAGACATAAATTCCACTAAACATAAGCCAAATTCAAAATGAGAATTAAATTTTTAAATAAATAAATGTTCACTCAAGCTACTATGTAAATTTTTCCTTCAGTATGTGTATATTCCATTCTAAGTAAATATTAGGAAGCTGAAGTCATGGCATATTATAAGTATTATAAAGTATAGTTAAGTTGAATTTAGTCCTGATTCTTAATTTTATTTAACATACGCAAATCAATAAATGTGATACCATCCGTTAAATAAAGAATTCAAAAATAAAAATCTCAAAATATGTAGGAAAATTATTCACAGATCTGATCTTAACTTTTTTATAAAAATTTTTTTAACAAATTTGCTGTAGACAGAATAGGACTAAACATAGTAAAATCCGTATATGAAAAACCAATGACTAACATCAAGTTCAATGTTAACATACAGGAAGGTTTTTCTCTGGTACAGTAATAAGAAAAAATAGCTCATACAAACAAGTCCTATATTACACTACTAGAAGTTCTAGCCAGAACAACTAGTCAAGAAAAAATATAAAAGTCATTCAACTTGTGAGCAAGCAGTAAAATTTTTATAGATGACATAATTATACATAGTTAGAAAACTGCACACACACTGCCAGTGACTGTGAGAAATAATGAACAAACTTAGTAAACTTGCTGTATACAAAATCAATATACAAATATCCATTGCATTTTTATATAGTAACAACACATTATCAGGAAGAGAAATTAGGAAATCAATTGTGTGTAAATTTATACAAAAAAGAATAAAATAGGAATACATTTGATAAGTTAAATAAAAGATCTAAACATAGATCTATAAATTACAGGTGGAAAAATATAAGTAAACATAATAAATAAAAGATATTCTGTGCTTAATGATTGTATACAATGTGAGGAAATACTCTAATCTATCTTTCAATTGTTCAGCCTCCCCAGCAATGCTTATTGAGGAGAATCTCTTTTCTTCATTTAATACTCTTGCTTCTTTTTTCATAGGTTAATTTATCATAGGTGAGAGGGATTATATCTGGTTGCTCTATTCTCTTCTATTGATTGGTGTCAGTTTTTGAGCCAGTATCATGTTGTTTAAATTACTAAAGTTTTGTAGGACTGTTTAACAACAGAGAAATTTACAATATTATATTCAATACTCTTTTTCAAGATTATTTTGGCAACTAAGATCTTTGTGGTTGCATATAAATTTTGAAATTATTTCTTCTATTTAATTTAAAAATCTCATGGTTATTTTGACATGAATCACATTAAATGTAGATTCCTTTGGGTAGTATGGTTGTTTCAACCACACTGTTTCACATCATTAACATAAGAGATCTTTTCATTTCTTTGGATCAATTTTAATTTCCTTCATCTATGTTTTCTATTTTTTAAAGTATAGGTTTTCTCTGTATTTGTTAACTTCATTTGTAGGTATTCTTTACATATATATAATTATATATATTTTATTTTTAAACATGTTCCTCACACAAATACAACAGGCAGAAGGCAGTGGCAAGACATATTCAAAGTCCAGAATGAAAGAAATCTGTTATCTAAGATAAGATATCAAGCAAGGCTAAACTTTAGAATAGAAGGAGAGAAAAATAATCTCCACACAAGCAAATACTAAAAGAATTTAGCAACAGAAAAAGACATAATGAAACATCTCCTCAAAAAATAAAGAAGCAGGATGCTATAGAAAGAGAAAGGCATAATTAGAAAGGCAAAAGCTACAATGACTTACAACAGAATAATAATGATATTGTAAAACAGGACGTCAAAATTTTTAAGTTTAAATTTAAAATTTAGATAGTGAAACAGGACAATACAGATTATTTTCTTCTTATTTCTGTTCTCTGTATGATGCATTTAAATTTATATTCCTTTCAGTTATTATAAAAATATATAGTAACGGGTCAATATACATACAAAACAGGGTAACAATAAGTCAACATCTTACAATGAAGTCACAAAGCTAGAAAAAAACCAAGATAATAAAAGAAAACTTATAAAGCCACAAAAAGAAAAAGAAATGAATAAAAAGGTAATACAAAATCAACTGGAAAATTAAGTTCAAAATGGAAATAAACACTAGTTTATCAATAATTGTTACAAATGTTAATGGACTTAGTGCTTCAATCGAAAGATGTATATTGTCAGATGGGATAATATAACAAGACCCTACATTACGAAGCATACAAGAGACCCACTTTAGAAAGAGGAACACACATCAATTGAAAGTCAGAAAATGGAAAAATACATTCCATGCAAATGTACATGACAAGAAAGGAGGACTAGCAGTACTGACTTCAAACAAAACAGACTTTACAAGAAAGGCCATAGAGAAAGATAAACAAGGACATGATATAATGATTAAAGAGCAATACAAAATGATGGTTTTATACTCATTACTATATATGCACTCAATATAAGAGCACATAAGTACATAAAGTAAATACTAATAGATAAAAAGGGAGAAATTGATGGGAACACAATCACAGTAGGACACTATAACTCCCCATTACCATCACTAGACTGGTCTTTCAGACAGAAAATTAATAAGGGAACAAAGATACAAAAAGATACGATAAAATAATTGGATTTGATTGATAGTTTCAATACACTACTTATCCCCAAAACAGAATATACATTCTTTTCCAGTGCACAAGGAACATTTTCTAGGAATGTTTGTGTACTAAGGCACAGAAGAAGCCTAATCAAATTTAAGAAGTTAAAAAAGATTTCAAGCATCTTTTCTGAGTATAATAACATGAAACTAGAAATGAATCACAGAAAAACAGGGAGATAAAATGACAGCATGTAAATTAATAAACATGGTACTAAAACAAGGGGGGTAGGTGATGAATTAAAAGAAGAAATTAAAAAATATCTTGAGAAATATGACACAACACTACACAAAGTATATGGAATATAGTTGAAGCAGGCTTAAGAGGGAAGTTCACAGTGACAAGGTCCGCCTCAAATTAGAAGAGCAATTTCAAATAACTAATCTAATATTCTATGTAAACTAATCATGAAGAGAAGAACAAACAAAATGAAAAGTCAGCAGAAAGCGGGAAAATAAAGAGCAAGGGAGAAAGATTTGAAATAAGATTAAAAATAGAAAAAATCAATCAAACTGTTTTTTGAAACAGTCAACAAAATTGACAAAACTCAGGACAGGCTCACCAACAAGAAAAGAGAGAGAACACAAATAACACACATAATGAAAATGGGGAAACTACAAAGAGTACATAAAATTTGCAAAAAACCATAAGGGTATACCATGAGCAACTGCATGGAAACAAACTGGATAATCTAGAAGAAATGGAGAAGTTTCTGGAAACATTCAGCCCACCATTATTGTATCAAAAGAAATTGACCATTTGAACAGACAAATCACCAGAAATGGAATAGAATTATCAGTAAAATAAAAAAAAAATCTCTGCAAACAAATATTCAGACCCAAATACCTTCACTGGGGAATTTGACCAAACATACAACGAAAAATCCATACCAATCCTCCTCAAACACTTCCAAAAGATTCATATG
This sequence comes from Vicugna pacos, assembly GCF_048564905.1. Classification (NCBI taxonomy): domain Eukaryota; kingdom Metazoa; phylum Chordata; class Mammalia; order Artiodactyla; family Camelidae; genus Vicugna; species Vicugna pacos. Next base: position 2,246,574 of record NW_027328737.1, read on the forward strand.
GAGAGAGTACTCCCAAACTCACACCATAAGGCCAACATCAACCTGAAAATAAAACCAGACAAACACACTACCTAAAAAGAAAACTATAGGCCAATATCATTGATAAACATAGATGTTAAAGTCCTTAGGAAATTATTAACAAACAGAATCCAACAGCATGTAAAAAAAAGATCATACACCATGATCAAGTTAGGTTCATCCCAGGAACACAAGGATGGTGTAACATATGCAAATCAATCAATCATTTGTGATACACCATATCAACAAAAGAGAGACAAAAAACCACATGATAATCACAGTAGATGCAGAAAAATCATTTGATAACATTTAACACCTATCTGCAAAAGAAGTTCTTATCACAGTGGGTAAAGAGGGACCATATCTCAACATAATAATAGCTATTTATGACAAATATATAGCCAGCAAAATATTCAATGGTGAAAAACAGAAACCCTTCTCACAAAAACCTGAGACAATACAAGGTTGCCCATTCCCACAATTTCAATTCAATATAGTCTTGGAAGTCCTAACCAGAACGATCAGTCAAGAAAATTTGATTTCCGATCAAATTATGCAAAACGTTTCTTTTTAGGACTGAAACAAATGATCCTAAGATATACATAGAGTCATAAAAAAACCATAGTTACAAAAGCAATATTGAAGTAAAAGAAAGATGCTGGAGGAATACCCCATTAGTTCTCCATACACTATGGCAGAGCTACAATAATGAAAATGACATGACATTGGTAATAAAACAGGCATATGGACCAATGGAACAGAATAGAGACCCTAGGAATAAATCTACAGGCCTATGTTCCATTAATCTTTGACAGACTAGCTAGGAATATGACAGAGAAAAGACCATCTCTTCACCAAATGGTTTTAGGAAAACTGGATAGCAGCATCAAAGCAATGGAGTTAGAACAATCATTCACTCCGTACACAAGAATAAAATCAAAATATCTAGAAGACTTAAATATAAGTAAGACACAGTAAATCTCCTAGAAGAAAACATAGGCAAAACACTCTGAGATAAATCTCAGCAATGATCTCCTAGAACAGCCTACCCAGGGAAGGGATGTAAGAGCAAAATTAATAAATTGGATCAAATAAAACTTATAGGCTTTTGCACAGCAAAAGGAACCATAAACAAAGCAAAATGACAACCTGCAGGATTAAAGAAAATATTTAGAAGTGATGCAACTGACAAAGTCTTAATTTCCAAAATATAAAGAGTTCATACAACCTAATAATAATAAAAAAAAAACCAAGAAACCCAATCTGAAAATGGGAAGAATCCCTAAACTAGCAATTCTCTAAAAGAGATGTTCAAATGCCACACAGATATATGAATAAAGAAAAAAATGGTCATTATCATTATCAGAGGAGGGCAATTCAAAACTATAATGAAGAATTACTTCCCAGTAGTCACAGTGGTTATCATTTAAAAGTCCACAAACAATAAATGCTGGGGAAGCTGTGGAGAAAGGGAAACTTCCTACACAGTTGGTAGGAATGTAGTTTGGTGCAGTCATTTTGGAAACCAGGATGGGGATTCAGCAAAAGAATAAAAATAAACTTAACATACGATCCAGCAATCCCACTTCTGGGTATATATCAAAGGGAACCCTATTTCAAAAAGACACGTGCACCCCAATGTCCTTAGCAGTGCAGTATACAAAAGCCAAAATATGGAAGCAACATAATTGCCCAACAACAGATGACAGTATACAGAATTTATGCCATATTTGCACAATGGAATAATATTCTGCAATAAAAATGATAAAACAATGACATTTGCAGCAAAAAAGATGTCCCAAACATGTGTCATTCTAATTGAAGTTAGCCAGAAATAGAAAGAAATATAATGCATGATATTACGCATGAAGAAGCTTTAAAAAATATATGGATGGGAACACTATGATTTCATCTACAAAACTGAAACATACTCGCAGATCTTCTAAACAATTTTAGATTACTGTGGAAATGGGCTTCCAGAGGATATATTTGGGAGCTGTAGATTTATAAATGTTATCCACTGTATATAAAAAATTATGTTTTCAAAGTTTCTTTTGTATGACACAGGCCATTATGTTAAATATCGTGAAGTAACGTTTTATAGGCATAGAATTATATGTGTGTATGGGCACACTATGCTATACACCACAGATTGACACATTGTAAATGACATATTTCATTGATAAATAAATTAACAAATATGTAAATATATAAATAAATAAATATATATATTATATTTAATAATAAAAGAAATACAAAGATTCACACTACTTAACTTTACACATCAAGAATCTAGGAGAAAACAGAAAGAATAAAGAAGAAAATTGAATCAATGAGAGTAAGGCAAATAATAAGAGAAACAATTAAAAATATAAAAAAAATACCAAAGTCTGTTTCTTTTAAACATAAAGTGGACAAACGTTTAGGTTGACTAAGAAAATAAAATCTCAAATAAAATTAGAAATAATAGAGAAGATATTACCACTGATGTAGAGATGCATAGCGTCATAAGAAATTAACACTAGCCAAAGATTTGAATGACCTAGAATAAAAGACAAATTCTCAGAAACATATGTCTTCCAATACTGATTCAATAAGAAATTAGAAAGTTAAATATAGCAAAAGTGTGTATGAGTAAATCAGTAATCCAAACCTCCCAAACCAGAAAACATTTACAAGATGACTTTGCTGGTGAAATCTGTGATACATTTGAAGACAATTTTTCACCAATTCTTCCAAAAATCTTCCAAGAATTTCAAGGGGGTGAAAGATTCCAAAGTTATTTTATGATGCCAGATTTATTTGCATAACAATGCAAGAAAGTACATTAGATGCAAAATATGGAATATTATCCCTGATGAACATATGTGCCAAAATTCTCATCAAAAGAGGAAAGTCAAATCAACAACACATTAATGTATCATGCACATACAATGAGTAAAGGGACTTATCCCTGGGTTTAAAGATACTTCAAAATATTCAGATCAATATAGGTGACATGCCACACTTACAGAATGAGAAATAAAACTCACATAATAATTTCAATAGGTGCAAAAAGAGCATTGTATATAATGCAACATCCTTTTAAAATACTCCCAACAAATTACATTAACACTGTCAGTGGCACGATATCATATACAGACAAACACTGTGTGGCCAGAAGAGGAGCAGTTCTCTTTTTATTGATTCCTAGGAAAAGGGTTTATGTAGGACATGCACAATGCCTCATATATCATCTAAGTTATAACAATGTTAATAATCTTAAGCTATTTATGTCCCCATGATCCTGCAGTAAGCACAGGATGTTAAATGATCAAGGATTGTTTTAAACTTCATCACGGAACTTCATTAAGTAGGCCATCTCTTATCCAGCCGGCTGTGCCTGTCATAGGTTGTCCTCCTCTGAGGATCTTACCCAGCATGGGCTATCTAGCCATCCATACTGGATACAATGTGCAGGCCACTTCTTATCCAGCCTGGATATGTGACATTCCTCACAGCTTGTTTATCAGTTCAGCCCATGGGCTTATTCTTTAGAGCCTTCAGACAGGAACCTGCAAACCCAACATCCCTTGACCGAAAAATGGATGAAGAAAATTTGATGTACATATGCAATGGAATCAATACTTTGCATTCCTATAAAAAGTGTCCATGGTGTTCCTTTTTCTCTACAATCTCACCAACATATGTTTCTTTTCTTTTTGATGAGAAATTTCTGACAATTTTGAAGTCTTGTCTCATTTTTGGTTTATGACTTTCCTAATAATTGATAACTCTGAACATATTTTCATGTGTCATTTAGGCATCTGTAAGTTTTCTACAGATAATTGATTGAGATCTATCTATTCAGTTCTTACGTACTTTTTTAATTGGATTGTTTGTTCTTTTATTGGTGTTGTGGGGTAAGAGTTTGCCATATATTTGGATATTAACAATTGATTGGAAAATATCACATGCAAACATATTCTCCCAATATGTTGGTTGACTTTTCATTTTATTGATCATTTCTTATGCAGTGTAAATCTGTTTAGAGTGATACAATCATATTTTGTTAGATTTCCCTCTGCTTCCCTTGCCAGAGGAGATATATGTAGAATCAATTTCAGTCCAATGTCAGAGTGTGCTTCTTATGTTTTACCCTAGGATACTTTGTTTTCAGGTTTTATGCTTTATATGCCCTGGAGTGGGATTGCTGCGTCATATGATAGGTCTATTTTAATTATTTAAAGGAACATCCATACTGTTTCCAAAGTGCTTGCACCAATTTTCATTCCCACCAACACCGTTGGAGAGTCCCTTTTTCTCCACAACTTCCACAGTCTTTATTATTTGTAGACATTTTGATGACAGCCCTTCTGACTAGTGTGAGGTAAAACATTATTTTATTTTTGTGTTGCATTTGTATAATGATTAGCTATGTGAGCATGTTTTTATGTTTCTGATTGTCATCTGTGTGTGTTTTTTAGAGAATTCTCTTCTGCTCATTTTCTGGCTGAGTAGATTATAGATTTTTGAAATGGAGTTTTATGAACGATTTGTGTATTTTAGAAATTAGCCTCTTGTTAATTGCATTGTTTTCTAATGTTTTCTCCCATTAGGAATTTCATCTTTTCATATTGTTTATTTTGCTATGAAGAAGGTTTTAAGTTTAATTAGGACCTATTTGTTTGTTTTGCTTTTATTGTTTTCAGCATGGGAGATTGACATATGAAAAATTCGCTACAATTTATGTCTTGTTTTGCCTATGTTAGTTTCCAGGAGTTTTATTTTGTCATGTATTATATTCAGATATTTCAAGCATTTTGAGTTTATTTTTGTACAGTGTGATGGAGTGTTCTAATTTCATTGATTTACATGTAGACGCCTTGCTTTCTCGACATCACTTGCTGAAGACTGTCTTTTCAGCATTGTATATTTTTGTTTCCTTTGTCATAGTTTAGTTGACCATGGTTGTGATGTTTTATTTCTACCTTGTATTCTGTTCCAGTGATATAGATGTTTGTTCGTTTTCCAGTATTGTGCTATTTTGATTACTGTTTTCGTAATATAGTCTGATATCTGGGAGGTTATTGGGTTATGGCTCCAAATTTGTTCTTTTTCCTCATTGTTCCTTTGGCAGTTCTGGTACATTTGCAGTTACATACAAATCTTAGGACTGTTTTAATTTCTGTGGAAAATATCATGTAGTTCGAACTGCATCAATTTATATCTGTGGACATCATTTTTTGTATGTATATTTTAACAATATTAATTCCTCTAAACTAAGACCTTGAGATTTCTTTCCATTTCTAGGCATCATCTCCAAATATATTTATCAGTCTCCTATAGATTTTACTATCTTGGTTTTTCCATAGGTTTTTCATTTTTGATATGATTTCATATGGATTTTTTAAAATTATGGAATATTTCTTTGTTAGGGTAAAGAAATGTGACAGTTTTTGTATATTAATCATGAATCATGCTACTTTGCTAAATGTCTTTATTAGTTTTATTTGTTTTCGTGTGGTGAATCTTTAGGGTTCTCTATATATATTATCATGTCATCTAAAATAATAACAGTTTTACTTCATTCAATCCAACTTGAATAACATATTTTTCTTGTCTGATTGCTGTTGCTAGGACTTCCCATACTGTGTTTAATAGAAATGGTGAGAGTGGGCATCCTTTTCTTATTCCTTAATTTGGCTTTCAGTTATTCACTTTTGCATATTATGTTGTCTGTGTGTCTGTTATTAATGACTCATTTACGTTGAGATATTTTTCCTGAATCCTGCTTTTGTTAGAAGTTTCTGTTGTTGTTCTTTCTGTTGTTTTTTGTTATTACTGTTGTTGCTGCTTTTTAATGAATAAAAGTTGAAGTTTGTGAAATGCTTTTGATGGATTTATTGGGATGATCATTTCATTTTCCCTTTTTCTTTTGTTAATGTGGTGTATCAAACTGATTGATTTCATGTATGTTCCACCTCTCTTATTACACTGCAATAAATTAAAGTTGATCATGTTGTATAATTCATTTTAATTATTGCTGGATTTAGTTTGCTAATAATATTTTTTAGAATTTTTGCATCTATGTCAATCAAAGATATTGGCTTGAAATTTTATATGCCTGTAGTTTGTTTGTTGGCTTTGCTATCAGGGTGATGAAAGTTTCATAGAAATAATTTGTGAGTTTCCCACATCTTCACTATTTTTGAATAGTGTGAAGATTATAAGTTCTGCTTTGAATTTTTGTACAGTGTTCCATGGGAGCTGTTTAAATCTGCACTAACATTTAACGATTTTTTAAATGCAGATTGTTTCTTTCTTCTAATAAACAGTTTGTTCAAATTATTTGTTTCTCCTTATCCCTGTCTCTTTCTAGACATTTGTCTATTTCTTCTAAGTTGTCCAGTTCATTGTCATATAAGTGTTGACAAAATGATCCCCTTTTTGTATATCTGAGGGAACAATTGTTATTTCTCCATATTTATTTCTGACTTTATTTCTTTGGATCAATTCTCTTTTCTTCATGATGCATCTGGATAGAGGATTTTTGATTTTGCTTATCTTAAAAAGACAACAAAAACAAAATTTAGGTTTTACTACTCTTTTGCATAGTTGTTTATCTCTCTAATTTATATTTATACATGTAATATTTAGGTTCATGTTTTTTTCTTTTTTAACTTTTTTTTATGGATTTTTAATCATTTTACAAAGGTGTCTCAAATTCCATTGTAGAGCATAAATTTTTAGTTACAATGAACTTATATACATTTCTTGTACCATTTTTTCCCCTGTGAGCTGCCTTAAGATCTTTTATATATTTCCCTGTGCTATACAGTACTGTCCTGTTTATCTATTTTAGAATTTTGAAGTCCCAGACTATCTATTCCCACACCCCACCCACTTGGCAACTAAAATTTTGTATTCTCTGCCTGCGAGTCTATTTCTGTTTTGTATTCATGAGTTTTTTGTTTGGTTTGGTTTTGTTTTTAGATACCACACATGAGCCTTCTCATATGATATTTTTCTTTCTCTTTCTGGCTTACTTCACATAGACTGATTTTCTTCAGGAGCACCCATGTTGCTGAAAATGGCATTATGTTATCAGTTTATAAGACTGACTACTATTCCATTGTATAAATATACCACCTCTTCTTTATCCAGTCAACTGTCGATGGACATTTAGGGTGTTTCCATGTCTTGGCTATTGTAAATAATGCTGGCTATGAACATTGGGGTGCAGGTATCTTCCTGAAGTCGGGTTCCTTCTGGATTTATGCCCAGGAGCGCGATTCTTGTGTTATATGGTATGACTATTCCTAGGCTTTTGAGGAATCTCCATCCTGTTTTCCACAGTGGCTGCACCAAACTTCATTGCCACCAGCAATGAAGGACGGTTAACTTTACTTCACATCCTCTCCAGCATTTATCATTTGTGGATTTTTCAATGATGGCCATTCTGACTGGTGTGAGGTGATACCTCATTGTAGTTTTGATTTGCATTTCTCTGATAATAAGTGATATTGAGCATTTTCTGATGTGTCTTTTGATCATTTGTATGTCTTCCTTGGAGAATCGCTTGTTCAGGTCTTCTGCCCAATTTTGAATTGGGTTGTTTATTTTTTCTTATTCAGTTAGATGAGCTGCTTATATACTCTGGAGATCAAGTCTTTGACGGTTTCATATGCAATTTTTTTCCCATTCCGTAGGTTGACTTTTTGTTTTACTTCCGGTTTCTTTACTGTGCAGAAGCTTGTATGTTTCATTAGGTCTCATTTGTTTATTCTTGGTTTTATTTATTCTACGAGAAAATTTTCGAGACTTATATCAGATAATATTTTCCCTATATTTTCCTCTTTGTGGTTTATTGTGTCTTGTCTTATGTTTAAGTATTTGATCCATTCTGAGTTTATTTTTGTGCATGGTGTTCTGGCTTCATTGGGAGTGTTCTAGCTTCATTGAATTATATGCTGCTGTCCAGTTCTCCAAACACCAGTTGCTGAAGAGACTATCTCTTTTCCATTGTAATTTCTTGCCTCCTTTGTCTAAGATTAATTGACCAAACGTTCTTGGGATCATTTCTAGGCTCTTTATACTGTGCCATTGGCCTATATGTATGTTTATCTACCAATACAGTGTTGTCATGTTGCCTATAGCTCTATAGTATTATCTGAATCATTAGCATAAAGAAATGCCACAGATATTTGAACCTTAATCTTGTAACCTGCTACCTTGCTGAATTCTTTGATCAGCTGTAGTAATTTCATTCTGGATCTTGTATGGTTTTCTATAAATAGTAACATATAATCTGCATATAGTTAGACTTTTATCTCTTCCTTTCAAATTTTCATCCCTTTTACTTCTCTCTCTTGTTTGATTGCTGTGGCTTGGACTTCCAAGACTATCTTGAGTAGGAGTCATGATGGTGTGCATCCATTTACTGTCCCAGATTTTAGTAGGAAGAATTTGACTCTCTCACCTTTGAGTACTATGCTGGCTGCAGGTTTGTTTGCTGAGATATATTCCTTCTATGCCCAATTTGGTCAGAATTTTTATCATACGTGGGTGTTGAATTTTTCAAATGTTTTTCCTGCATGTATTGAGATGATCATGTGGTTTTGGCCCTTCCTCTTGTTGATGTGCTGTATTACATTGATTGATTTGCATAAGTTGAACCACCCCTGTGTCCCTAGTTTGATCCCCTCTTTGTCATGATATATAATCTTTCTTCTGTGTTGTTGGATTCTATTTGCTACTCTTTTGGTGAGGATATTTGCATCTGTGTTCATCAATGTTATTGGCCTATAATCCTCTTATTTGGTAGTGTCTTTGCCTGGTTGTGGTATCAGGGTGATTGTGGCTTCATAGAATGTCTTTGGGAGTATTCCTTCATTTTCAAACTTCTGGAAGAGTTTCAGAAGGACTGGTATGTGTTTTTCTTTGTTTGTTTGGTAGAATTCCGATGTGAATCTGTCAAGTCCTGGACTGTTATTTGTAGGGAGGTTTTATGTTGCTATTTTGATTTCATTTCTAGTGCTCTATTTGTTAAAGGGGTCAGTTTCGTCTTGATTCATTCTTGGTGGACAGTATGTTTCCAGAAACTTGTCCATCTTTTCTAGGTTATACTGTTTTATTCCATATACTCTTCATAATATTCTCGTATGATATTCTGTTTTTCTATTTTTTTGTTGTAATTTCTCCATTTTCCTTTCTCATTTTGCTAATTTGTGCTCTCTCTCTTTTCTTCTTTTTGAGTTTGGCCAGAGGTCTGTTGATTTAACTTACTTTTTGGAAAAACCAGCTTTTGGATTGGTTGACTTTTTTCCTATGGTCTTTTTAATATCTATTTTATTTATTTCCTCCCCATTATTGATGATTTCTTTCCTTCCACTGCCTTTTTGGTCTTGTTTTTCTACTTCATTCTGCTGGAGGGTTAAATTGTTTATTTGTGGTTGTTCTTCTTTCTTGAGGAAGGCCTGTATCAGTATTAACTCCCCTCTCAGCACTGCTCTTGCTGTGTCCCATAAATTTTGTGTGGTTTTGCTTTCATTTTCTTTTGTCTCAAGGTAATTTGTCATTTCAGCATTGATTTCTTCATTGACCCATTGGTTTTTTAATAACATAATGTTTTATCTCCATGTTTTCCTTTGTTCTCCTTTTTTCTCTGTTGTTGATTTCTAGCTTCATGGTATTGTGTTCAGTAAAGATGCTTGAGGTAATTTTTATCTTCTTAAAATTGCTGAGATTTCTTTTGTGCCCAAGTACACCATGAATCCTGGAAAATATTCCACGTGCACTTGAAAAGCATATATATATCCTGATTTGGGGGGGTTGCAATGCTTTGAAAATATCCACCAAGTGTAATATTTCTATTTTATTGTTTAATTTTTCTGTTGCCTAATTTATTTTCTATCTCGATGATTTGTTCAGTGATGTTAATGCATTGTTCAAATCTCCAAATATGAATCCCACTTTATATCTGTTAGTAATTATTTTATGTACTTAGGTGCTCCTCTATTTGGTGCGTATGTATTAACGAGTGGGCTATTATACTGTATCACTCCTTCAATCATTATAAAATGTCCTTCTTTATCTTTCTTTATGACCTTTGTTTTAAAGACTATTTTGTCTGAAATCAGTAATGCAACAACTGTTTTTTCGCTTTTCCAATTGTATGGAATACCCTTTCCATCCTTTCATTCTCAATCTATATCTGTCCTACTCTCTGAAGTAGGTCTCTTGTATGCAACATATTGAAGGTTCTTGCTTTATTATACAGCCTGCCACTCTATGACTTTCGACTGGAGCATTTAGTCCATTAACTTTTAAAATAATTGATGATAGGCTTGTGTTTACTGCCACTTTGACCTTATCTTTACAGTTGATTTGTTATTTCCTCTTTATTCCTTTCATCTTCCTTTTATGGTTTGGTCATTTTCCTTTGTATTATCATGAAATTTATTTAGTTTTAGTGACTCCCGAATAAGTTTTTGTTTTCTTGTTACCCTTTTTTAGAAGTCCATTAGACCATTACCATAACTGCTTTTATTAAATGGATAGTTAGATTATCTCAAACCTATCCTATCTGAGAACAAAAAAATTTAAAATGAAAGACCAAAAAAAAAAAATTCTGTATTTCCCTGCCTCCCTCTTCCACTCTCAATGATTTGTATGACTTCTTTTTAAATTTTGTGTTTATTTTATTTGTCATTCATGAATTATCACCTTTCCAGCTGTGAGTATCACATTTCTGTTGCATCCTGCTGCTTTTCTTTTTAGAGAAGACTTTTCAATAATTATTTTAGCATGGGTCTAGTGTTGCTAAACTCTTGAAGATTTTTCTTATCTGTGAAGTCCTTTATTTCTACTTCTACCAAAAAGAATTGCATTGCTGGTGAAAGTATCCTACAGTATTTAATTTTTTCATTCAGGACTTTGAATATGTCTTGCCACTCCATTCTGGCCTGTAGTATTTGTGTAGAAAAATCAGCTAATAGCTTTATGGGGATTCCCTTATACCTCACACTTTACCATTCTCTTGTTGCCTTTTGGATCATTTCTTTATCTTTGACTCTGGCCACCTTAATTATATGTCTTAGTGCAGGTGTATTTGTGTTCTTCATGTTTGGGACACACTGGGCTTCCTGTATTTGGATATCTGATTCCTTCTTTAAGTTTTGGAAGTTCTCAGTCATGATTTCTAGAAAAACTTTGCAATCCCCTTTGATCTTTCTTCCCCTTCTTGGACTTCTATCTTGCCAAGATTGGCATGCTTTCTATTATCTCATAGGTCTCTTGAGCTTTTTTCAATTGTTTCTCATTGTTTCTCTTGTAGCTCTTCTGATTGGGTGCTTTCTATTGTCGTGTCTTCTAAGTCACTAATTCATTCCTCTGCATTATCTAGTCAGCTTTGCTACACCTTTAAATCATTCCTCATCTCAGTCAACATGTTTACCTATTCTACTCGGCACTTCATTAAATCTTCCATTTCATTTTTGACATATTTTATATCTGTAAACACTATCTCTTTTATTACCTTCAGTATTTGGTCACTCCGTTTTTGAAATCTTGATCAAGTTGGATATCGATGTCTATTTCACTGATCATTCTTTCAGGTGATTTCTCTTGTTCTTTTAATAGGGAATTGTTTCTATGCTTCTTCAAATTTCTACTACCTCTCTGGCACTGTGGTTTTCGGTGTATCAGTTATCTACTGTGGTCCTAAAGGAGTTTAACTACCTAAAGCCTATGTAGTTATACAACTTAGAAAAGAGATAAAAGAGAGAGAAAGATAAAGAATTTTAAAGAAGGGCTAAATAAAGTTTTGAAGGCATTGTAAAATGAATAATAGAAAAGGAATTTGAAGCAGAGGTTTGAAAAATAATAATAATAAATAAATTTAAAAAATTTCAAAGGGATTAAAATTGGGGTATATATAATTCAATAAGAAATAAAAATTAAGAGTGTAATAGAAAATGGAACTGGTAAAAACAGATTAATACAAGGGGGTGGTCAGTGTCCTCCTGGATACTATGTACATTTAATGTGAATTCTTTCTTTATTCATCCTGATTTGGAATCTCAGGTTGTTGTTTCCAGAGGCCCTCCATTGGAGCCCTCATCTGTTCTGCTCCCAGGGCAGGTCATCAAGCAGATCGATCCTACACCCAACACTGGGTCTGATGAAGCTCTCTTTACTCTGGGCTGGCTTGTCACTGCCCTGCCCGATACTGCTGTCAGATGTTGCAGACTGACAAGGCAGGATTGGGCATCACGACCTCTCCCAGCCCAATGGTCAGGGACTGTATTCCAGCCCAAAATTTGAGGGGCCATCCTCCCCCTCAGGTTGCTGATCACTCTGCTGCTCTGTGCCACTTTATGCTCTGCCTAAGGTTTGCACACCAGAAGTGGGCTGAGGGAAGACTGAGGAACAGCCCTGTACCTGGTCTGGGCCAAAATCCAGCTCCTTGTTTGTCTTGGCAGACAAGATCTCTGAGGAACCAGACAGTAGTATAATATGTGCCTCAGGCTGTAGACAAGTCTCGGTCTGGCCCTTGAGGCTGCTAATTCCTTAGGTGTAGATGCAGGTTTTACACCCTCTGCCACATGGTTGTAAAGCACCAGAAGGTATGGTGGCTGTGTCTGAGCCCCAGCTATCTTCACCAAGAAACTTTTGTGGATTTTCAGAGATGGGGAATGCACCCTTTCATCCACAGGGCACATTTGCCCTGTTGTTTTATGGAGGGCCCACATTGTTCTGCCCTGTGCACCCACAGCCATGACACAAAGCCAACTACATTCCCCCAGGCCACCACAGTGCAGCCATTCCCATCTACCACCCAGCTCGGGCAACAAGGCCCTGCCCTCAGTTTCTGGGCTGCATCTTTGGCTGAGTGTCACAGGGATCCTCTGTGCCTGTTTTACTTAGTTCTGTCAGTCAACTTATACTATGTACATGTACAAGACTTGGAGGCTCCCCCTCTGTCCTGCCAATCACTCAGTTTGAGAGGGGAGACACAGTGAATGAGCACCAGCCCTTCTTTGCTGCTCCCTCACTTTGGGAACTGCCCCACTCTGTTTTGTCTTTTCTTCTTTCTTTCCTCCTTTTCTCCTACCAGATTTTTTGCATCTTAACTATTGAAGAGGAGAATGATCTGTCAGAGTTCTGGAGGTTCTCTGGTTAGCTGGGTGGGTCTGTGTATATGAGTCTTGGTGCATTTGATTAAAAGGGTGAGCTACGAGCATCTTTCTTCTCCACCATCTTTGCCTCCCCACCGAAAAGTCTCACTTTATGGTGGAAGATAAATATAGTCTGGAAATAAATGGAAAATATATTCCATGAAAATGACAAGAGAGTGCAGATTGCAATGCTCAACTCATACAAAACACGTTTTTAAATAGGGGCCAAAATGAAACAAATATGAGACTATATAAATAAAAACTGATCAATAAAAAATAGGGTGTTACACTCATTAAATTATATATGGACCCAAAACCACAGATCCAAAGTATAAAATGAAATTTTACTAGACATGAAAGATTTAATTCATTATAAAACAATAATAATAGATGAGTTTAACACCTAACTATTCTGATAGCCAGATAATCCAGAATGAATATCAGTAAGGAAACAGAGATCTTCATAGCATATAAGATCATTTGAACCTAACTGATCTATTGGACACTGCATCAGAAAATTAGAACACATAAACATTTCAAGTGTTCACAGGATGTTATCTAAGGAATTAACCACATATTATGTCATAAAAATTGCCTCAGGAACTTTAAGCAAATTTAGATTTCAGCAAGTATTTTTCCATACACAAAAGTAAGAAACTGTGTATCAACTCTAGAAAGAAAAATAGAAAAAGCACTATCAAGAAGTCAAACCACATCCTTTAAAGAAATACAATAAAACAAGGTCAATGATGAAATCAAAGCGGTAATAAAATCATACCTGGAGACAAATTAAAATGAAAACACAGCTTCATAAAACATACGGGATGCAGCAAAGACAAATCTAAGAGGGAAGTTGAGAACAAATCAAGACTTCTACAAGGAACTAGAAAAACATCATAGAAAGGATGAAGCATACTGCCCAAAATAACAAGAAATAAGAACAAACAAAACCCAAAGGCAGTAGAATGAGAAATCTGTAATGCTTATGTTGAAAAAAAATAAAATAATAGTTGAAAAATAAATTACAAATCATAAAATCAACCCATATAATTTTTTAAAAAATATTAAAAAACAGGTAAGTATTTAGCCAGGCTTATCAAGAAACAGAGAGTGGACCCAAACAAAATAAGAAATGAAAGAGTAGAAATAATATCTGATATTTCAGAAATACAAAAAAAGATTATGAATGCACAACGAGCGGTTACTTGACAACAAACTGGACGATCTAAAAGAAATGGACAAATTTCTAGAAACGTACATCCCGCCAACACTGAATAAAGAGAAAACTGAGAACATTAAAAGAGCAATCAGTATAAGTTAAATAAATTGTATAATTTTATAAACACCCCTTGAACAAAATGCCTGGATGCCTTCACTAATAATTTTTCCCCCCAAATATTTTAAGAAATGAAGGAGGAAGGAAAATTCCCAAAGTTATTCCATGAGGCCACCATTACCCTGATAACAAAATCAGTCAAAGACACTACCAAAAAAAAAATGAAAATGAAAACGCAATATCCTTGATGAATGATGATATCAATTCAAAAATCCTAGAAAAACATCAACAAATGAATCCAGCAATACTTAGAAAGGTTTATACACGATGATCAGTTGGATTCCTTCCAGAGTCTCAAGGATGGTTTAACATACACAAGTTAATCAGCATGACACTTATCTAATAAAGGAAGGACAAAACTCACAAGACCATGTCAATACACAAAGTATAAGCATTTGACAAAATTGAACATACATTCATCATCAGAATTCTCATGAAAGTAAGTAAAATGGGATCACCTCTCAACATACTAAAGGTCATTTATGACAATTTATAATACTCAGGGGAAAGGGTGAAAGAATTCTGGGTGAATATGGGAACAAGACAAGGATTCCTACTCTCACCAATTCTGTTCAATAGTAATAGAAGAAAGGAAAAGGAAAAGAAAAAGAAGAAAAAGAAATGCAAAATGGAAAGAAAGAGGCAAAATTGTCACCAGTACTGATGGCATAACAATCTTCATAGAGAGTCCTAGGGGCTCCACACTGACTATTATACACAATAATTAATTTCATCAAGGGAGCAGGGTACAAAATTAATGTAAAGAAGTCTCTTGCATTTCTACACATTAATCATGAGATACCATAAAATGGACGTTGAAAGCAATAATATTTAAAACCCCATACCCCCGAAAATCCTCGAATAAATGTAACCACATATGTGAAAGTTCTAAACACTGAAAATTATAAAACATTGACAAAGAAATTAAAAATGATTCAAAGAAATGGAAAGATGTCTTGTGCTCTTGAATTGAAAGAGTTCATATTGTTAACATGGCCGTACTACACAAAGAAACCTACAGATTTAGTGCAATTCCTGTTACAAAGCTGTAGTATTTTCCACAGAATGAGAAAATAAATAACTCTAAATTTTACATGAAACCATTAAAAATTGCTAAAATGATCTTGAGAAAAAACAATAAATCTGGAGGTATAAACCTCCCAGATACCTTACTCTACTACACACCTACAGTAAAAAAAAACAGTATGGCATTGGCACAGAGATATAATCAATAAAAACAGAGAACCTAGAAATAATTCCACACAGCCATGAGCAATGAACCTATGATTTAAAAAAAGCAAGAGTACACAATGGAAAAAAGACAGTCATGGCAATGGATGGTGTTGGAAAGCTGGACATCTACATGTAAAACAGTGAAATGAGAGAATTTCCTGACATCATATACAAAAATAAACTCCAAGTTTATTAAGGACCTAAATGTAAGACCTGATAGTATAAAACTGCTAGAAGGGAATATAGGTGATAAACTTTTGTATATATATCATAGGATTATTTTCTTATATCATTCTCCTAAGGCAAAAGAAATAAAAGCAAAAATAAACAAGTGGGACGTAAATAAACTTGAAACTTTCGGTACAGCTCAGTACACAATCAATGAAATGAAAAGATTGTGTAATTGGAGAACATATTTGCAAACAATGCAAGTGACCAGGGGTTAATAGATGTATGTTAATAGATGTAACATGGATTTAAGTTACACAACTCAAGGTGAAAAACAAAAACCCAAACAAAAACAAGAGCATAATACCTGAGTTAATTTTTTCCCAAAGAAAACATGCAGATGCGTAACAGGCAAGTGATAAAATTGCTCAACATTACTAATTATTAGGTAATTGCAAATCAAAACCACAATGTGATATCACTTCACACTGGACAAACGGCTATTATCAAAAAGTCTACAAATAGTGTTGGAGACGATGTGTAGGTAAGAAATCTCTTGTATACCTTTAGTAGAAATGTAAATTGGTACAACTTCTTTGGAAAATATTATTCAGGTTTGTTTAAAATCTAAAAATTTAACTACCATATGACCCAGTAATACCTCTCCTAGGAAAAATCTGGGGAAAAATAACTAAATTGAGAAGAACCAATGTTCATGACAGCACTGTTTATAATATGCAAGACAAGGAAGAAATCCAAGAGTCCACAGTAGACTATGGACTTAAGAAGATATGATGTTTCTATAAATATGCAATGGAATAATACTCAGCCATGAAAATGTATAACACATTGCTATTTCAGCATCCTGAATGGACTTGGTAAATAATGTGCTTAGTGATGTAACTTAGACAAAGACAAAAGTATATAATATAATTTATATGTGGAATCTAAAGAATAACAAATATCTGTGTACATCTACCTATAGCTGTCTATTGATAGATGACAGATAGATAGAAAGAAGGATAATAAATGATAGATAGGTAGATAGAGAGATAGAGAGAGAGAGAGAGAGAGATAGATAGATAGATAGATAGATAGATAGATAGATAGATAGATAGATAGAAGGATAATACATGATAGATTGGTAGAGAGACAGATAGACAGATAGATAGATAGGTAGATAGAGACATGTTGGAGAGGTAAAGAGATTAGTTAGACAAGACTTAAGCAGACTCAAAGATACGTGAAATAATATATGTTTACCATAGTGGAAGGGAAAGAGTTTTTAATGGTTAAATATTGACAGATAGAAAGTAGTATTCATAAAGGAGAAAAGCAACAAGGAAAATCTGTATAGATTATGGAGTTATACACAATAGTTTAAAATAATTGTAGGTTAAAATTATTGTCGTAATTCATAATGCAATATAATCTACAAAATGATTAGAAAAGCTATGCTGTACATCTGAAACTACACAATATAGTACATCTACAGTACTTCAATGAAAATAAAATATCTGATGTATAATTTAGTCCTGTTTTCTGCTGATAGAATCTTCCTTTAATATTGTTTTGTTTTTACTCTTTACCTTCTATAATTACTGTTTCATATTATTTCTTTTGCTGTTGTGAACATGTTACCAGTTTGAATTATCTATATTTATTGTCCCTGATTTCCTATTTTTCTCTCTTTAAAACATATGGTACAGTAGCATTTAAAAACATACCGAAAGAAACAGATGCAAATTTCTCATGGTCTCTCCTTAGCATTTTGGTCAATGTTTTGCCCATTTTTGCCATTTTATATTTCTTGGAAGACTTCTATTCTGCACCTCTTTTAAGGTGTCTCGGTTTTGTTTTTCTCATCACATTCATGTTTGTTTGTCTGGTAAAGCCTTTATTTTCACTTTATATCTAAGTGATAACTGTGTAAGTATTATTGGGTGAGTGATTTCTTATTTCAGTAGTTTGAAATGTAATTTTATTTACCCGTGGACTATGTTTTCTGCTCAGAAATCTGCTGATAACCTAATGGGGGTTCCTTTGTAGATTATCATAACTATTTTTGGCTGCCTTTAAAATATTACTCTGTCATTGACTTGCCAATTTGCATATGACATATCTTGAAGGAGGTCCCTTTCTCTTAAAGTTATTGGGTTTCGTTGGCTCACGGAATTTTATATCAGTTCCTTACACATGTTCTGGAAGTTATCAACTATTATTTCTTTAAATAAACCATCAGCTGCCTTCTAAATTTTTACTCCCTCCAGGATTCCTCTCTAATGTGCACTTCCAGAGGAAGTCTGATGGCTACTGTTGAATTTCCTCACTTTTTATTATCTTGTATCTCTGCCCTCTCCTATCATTTCTAGTTTTGTTTTGGTGAGTTTGCTTATCCCTCTTCCACAAAGACAATCTTCATCCAATGCTTCCTGTTGCATTCTTCATCTCATTTATTAAGTTCTCCTTGCCTCCAATAATTTTTAGTAATTTTATAGTTTCAGTCTCTTTGGCACTGTATTCCTTATCATCATTTCATTTATTCCTGAGCTCACTAAACTGCTTTCATAGTTTTGTTTTTTGTATTGAGTTTCTGAATGACACCTATATGGATTCTCTATTAGTTATATGGCAATATACCATGACTTTAAGTTTGTTTGCTGCATGGTTGACATTGTGCGTGTGTTTGTGTGTGTGTGTGCGCAGGTGCGTGTGCGTGTGTGTCTGTGTCGGTGTCTGTGTCTGTGTATCTGTGTGTGCGCGTGCCCTATAAAGTTAGTGTGATTGGTAATGATCTTGATAAATTATTGCTCTGATGACACTATATAACAGATTGGTAGTTGGAGTCCTTGCTTTTATTTTCTGGTAGTTTGCAAAATTGCACAAATTTTGGTTTTACTTACCTGAGCTACCTCTGATAGTATTTCAAAATGGCACTTTCCAGTCGCTACTGTCTGGATAAAAGATGTGGTTTCATTGTCACTTCTTAGACTTCTCGGGTAGTTAATGCCACTCTTGTCACTGGGCCGGTGAACCCTTCCTTTTATCTGATATCCCATGAGACTCAGTGTACACATTGAGGAAAGGTGTAAAACAGGTGGGTATTTAGAATCAGGCAAGTGCCTTTCCTATGTCCAGTGTTGCAATGTATCTTGTCTCCACCACTGTGAATGGGGTGTAGGGACAGTTTCATTAATGTCTGAGTGTCTGAAGGATGGAATTTCTGTCTCCATTGTCGCTCCCTCCTAGTTACATTTGACCATGAGTACTGGTGTAGTTGGAGGCCGAAGCTGTGTGAACCGCTGAGACCCTGTTTCTACTAGGTTCTCTGAAATTGAGGACTCATATATCCTAGTCAGGGGGCCTTGGTTGCATACACCAGATCTGCTCTTCCCACAGTTTAGCCTCTTTTGTGTGTTTTAGTCCACCAAACTACCTATTCACATGCATTCCAGAGTATTCTTTTGTGTTGTATTTATTTTTGTTGTGATGTGTACTTTTTATTGACTGTAGATATAAGGGGAGAGACAAAAATTGTTTAAACTTATGTCACATTTAAAAGTGTATACTTTTTCAATTAAAACCTTAAATTCTACCAAGGACATTATGAAAACAGTATAGAAAGTGAATAAATCAGTTACCTTAATATCATAGTACTACAAAATATTTTGATTTCCCTGGTTTTTTTTTAACGTGTTTCCCACCTACATGCACATTTTACTGTAATATAACCCTATAATCCCTTTAAAATCAGTTAAATTATTAAAATATTTCTCTGTGCTGTAAATATAGCCCTGTTGGTTATCTAATTTATTACTAGTAGCTTGCACATATCTGTCTTCTCCATCCTTCTGCTCTGTCCCCACAGGAAACCACTACTTGGTACACTACACATATATAAGTCATCCTGTTCCTTTATTTTGATTATTTTTCTTATATCTTTTTTCCTCATTTAAGTGACAACGTAGAGTGTTTTTCTCCGTATGACTTATTTTCCTATGTGCAACACTCTCGGGGTCCAGTCACATTGTTCCAAACGGCAGAATTTTATTTTTTAATATGACAATGACTAAGAATTTATTATGTTATCTATATCTCACATCTACTTCAGCCAATAATCTGTTAATGGGCAGTTGAGTTGTGCTTCTATCCTTGGCTACTATAAATGATGATGTAAAGAACATTGGGGTAATATATACTTTAAGTAAATGTTTTCATTTTTTTCAGATTTATACCAAAAACTGGAATTGCTGCAACATATAATGCTTCTATTTCTCATTTTCTGAGCATTGTCCACACGTTTATAATAGTGGATGCATCAATTTATATTTCCACCAAGAGTGTACATAGTTTACCTCTTCTCAAAATTCTTATTGAAGTTTGTCATTTGTAGACATTTTATTAATAGCCATTTTGGTTGCTGTGAGATTATATTCCATTCAGGTTTTGATTTATGTTTCTTAATGAATAGCAATGTTATGTTTCTATATTTGAGCATGAAAATCATCCACAAGTCTCATTTTGAAAATTTTCCATGAAGATATTTCAATTGTTTTCAAGTTGGTGTTTTGTTTTTTTAAATATTGAGTCTATTTTGACATATATATATTATGGATATTAACATCTTGTTGGTTTCATTCTCTGAAATTTTTCCTTCTATTCTGTCTGTTATCATATCTCTTGTTGAAGATTTCTTTGCTCTGCAAAAGGTTTTGCACTTCACACTTATACAAGAATTAGAATCCCTGTAACGCATAATACAATATTTTTTCCTTAGTAACCTAAAAACTGTAATTGTTACCTTTCTTTTTTTTTTATTTGGAGACAGATCAAAAATAAGCATTGCCATGATTTATCTCAAAGTCATTTCTGCTCCTGTTCTTTGTCAGAAATTGTATAGTTTCAGGCTTTACATTTAGGAAATCAATCCATTTTTATCTTATGTTGTATACTATGGAAGGAAGTGCTCTTACATCTTCCTTTTACATGTATTGTACAGCTTTCCCAGATCTACTTATTGAAGAGAATAACTTTTTTCCATTGTATACTCTTGCATTCTTCATTGTAGACTAATTGACCATATGTGTGTGGGTTTATTTTAGGACTCTTTATTTTGTTCCATTGATCTATGTGTTTTTAAAGTGCCATATATTGATGCATTTATTACTGTAGCTTTGTAGTACATTATAAATTCAAAGAGGATAACACCCACAGCTTTGCTCATTTTAAATATAATTTTAGAAAATTTGGATCTTTCAAATTTTTGTATAAATTTTATTATTTTTTCTCCTTGTTTTGTGAAGAAACATGAATTATGTAAGAAAAGAAATTTACTAAAAGAAAAAACCTGAGAAAAATTGTAAAGTGTAGAGGATAAATCATACAATATTAACAACAACTGGATTGCTGTATAAATCAAAGAAAAAATATATAAAGAAAAATGACAATGAAAACAAAATCCATGGGGTATAAAAAAAGCAGTATTAATAGGGATGCTTATAGCAATATAATCCCAGTTTTTCAAATAAGAAAAATGTCTCACTTACAACATATTCTTTAAAACAAAATTTGTAGGAAAATAATAAACAGTTTTGTTAGTAGAAGGAAAGACAGCTGAAAGGTCAGAACATAATTTAATAAAATAAAGATTAAAGACAGAAACATTTAATCAAAATAAATAATGGCTTTTCAAAGGTAAATAATGTTGATAAACTTTAACCAGACACATGAACAAAAAAGGGAGTACAGATTAATAAGCTCTGAAATAAATGAGAAGTTACAGCTTATATCAAAGAAATACAAAGCATCATATGAAGTTACAACAAATAATATGCCAACAAAATGGAAACCCTAGAAGAAATGGACAATTTCTATGAAAGAACTAATCTCCAGAATGGAATGAGAAAGAAAATATGAACAGATTATCACTAATGAAATTGAATCAGTAATTAAACAAAATCTCCCAAGAAACAAAATTCCAGGCCTAGACAGCTTCACAGGTGATTTCTGCCAAACATTTAAAGAAGAGCTATCACCTATACTTCTCAGCATATTCCAAAATTTTCGAGAGGAATGGAGGCTTCCAACCCCAAATTTCTGTATCACACTACTACTAAAACTGGAACAAATACCTCAAAAAATTACAGGTTACATACTACTGATAAGCATAGATGCAAAAATCATCACTAAATTATCAGCAAATCAAACAATACATTAAGAGGATTATACATTATGATTAAGTCCATTTTATTCCAGGGATGCAAAATTGATTCAATGCCCACAAATTTTTCAGTATGATACACCACACTAACAACCTGAAGAATAAAATTTATATGGGCACCTCAATAGAGTCAAAAAATATATTGACAATTTGAGTATCTATTTATGAATATATTCCTCCTCAAAGTGAGCATGAGGAAACATAACTCAACACAGTTAAGGTCTTATATCACAAGAACTCAGCTAACATGACACTCACTGATTAAAAGCTTAAAGCATCTCCAATAAGAGCAGGAAGAAGAGAAGAATGCTCACTCTTACCACTTTTATTAGTTATAGTATTGGAAATTCTAGCCATAGTTATCCAAAATAAAAGTAAGTAAAATATAGCTAATTAAGAAAAGGAGTAAAAGTATCTGCTTGCAGATGACATAATTTAAACAGAAATCCGATAAATGGTGCCACAATACTACTAGGGCTTATCAATGCATTTGGTAAAATTTCCAAATGTAAAATTAACATAGAGAAATCTTGCATTTCTACACACTAACAAGAAGCTAAATTATACAGAAATTGAGGGAACTGTCTCATTTACAGTTGCATTACAAAAAAAATCAAAAAATATATCCAACCAAGGAGGTAAAAGACCTGTATTCAGAAAAGTATAAAATATTTATAACAGAAATTGAAGATAATGCAAACAGATGAAAGGATAAATTGTGTTCATAGATGAGGAAAAATATATTTTTTAAATGACAGCATAAGCCAAGAAAATGCACAAATTAAATTCAGTGCCTATCAAAATACCAAGGGCATTTTCAGACACTTACAATAAATCATTCAAAAATTTGCATGTAAAGACAAAAGAATTGAAATCACTAAAAAAAAAGAAAGAAAAGAATACAAACAGACTGAAAACACAAACAACTTTGACAAAGAACAAAGAGGATATATCACTGTCCCTCATTTTAAACTATAATACAAAGCTACAGTAATAAAAAGAATACAGTAGTGACACAGAACAAGCAGAATATTAGAACACAAAGAATGCCTGAAAATGAAATCAGACACTTATGGTCATTTAGCCCATTACAAAAATGAATATACAGTGGGGGAAAGGTAACCAACAGGCACATGAAACCGATCAACATCACTGACCATCAGAAAAATGCAAGTCCAAAACACAATGAGATTTTATGTCACGCCTGACAGAATGACTATTATCAAAAAGTTAACAAACATAAGTCTTGGTGAGGATGTAAGAAAAACAACCCTGATGCACTGCTGGAGTGAATGGAAATATGTGCAGCCACTGTGGAAAACAACATGGAAATTTATTTAAAAATAAAAATGAAATATAATTCTACATTTCCATATCTGGATACTAATTCCAAGAAAATAAAGACACTAATTAGAAGAGATAAATTCAACCACATATTCACTGCAGCATTATTCACAATAGACAGGATATACAAGCAAATTAATTGCTCAAAAGATGATGGATAAAGAAGATATGTGTTTATAAAATATATATCTACCCATTTAACTACAGATTTACCTATATTTATATATATATATACATACACACAGAAACTATATATATATGCAGTATATATATATATATATATATGTATATGTATACACACTCACATAAAAATACAATGGGTTATTATTCAAGTCTAAATAGATCAAGTTTTTGTCTTTTGCAACAAATGGGTAGACCAAGAGTGTAATATGCTAACTGAAATAAGTCAGAAAGGGAATGACAATTGCTGAATGATTTTATTCACATTTGAAATTTTAAACAAATGAGCTTAACAACATAGAAAATGAGATATACATATAGAAAGAAACAGGTTGTTCACAAGAAGGAGGGAAATGGGGTAAGGAAAAGACAAATTTGAGGAAAATTAAGAGAGAAATTTTTCCAGTTGCAAATTAAATGAATCACGGACAAGAAATATACTCTATGGGGAATAGTCAATAACTATGAAATATCTTTAAATAGCAACATATCATAACTAGATATATTCTGGAGAACAGTTTGAAATGTATTAAAAATAGTGAACAGTATGTTGTGTAGGAGAAACTAACGCAGAGTTATAGATTAAAGTACACTTCAAAAACAAACAAACATGCTTATAGTAAATGAAAATAGATTTGTAATTTACAAAGGCAGGGGTTGGAAAAGGAGGATTTGTTTAATTCACTCAAATGCTACAAACCTCCAGCCTTAAAATAATCGTGTTCTAGGGATGCCCCATATTAACTTCAAAATTACAAGTAATACTGCTTTAT
Source organism: Vicugna pacos (assembly GCF_048564905.1). Taxonomy (NCBI): domain Eukaryota; kingdom Metazoa; phylum Chordata; class Mammalia; order Artiodactyla; family Camelidae; genus Vicugna; species Vicugna pacos. The sequence goes on from NW_027328737.1 coordinate 2,271,006, forward strand.
GTTCTATATGAATGTTGTTAAGAGATTAGACAATAAGATTTCTCATCACAACCAGATACAAATTGTATTTCTTTAAAATTTTATCTAAATGAAGTAATGAATTCTCCCTAAATTTGCTATGATATATATTACATGATAGGTTTATATCAAATCGCTATCCTGTGCACCTAAACTTACACAATGTTTTATGCCAATTATATCTCAATAAAAGCAGGAGAAATGGAAACTCAAAGGTCGTTTTTCCCATGTCATTTCTCATGATTGTATTTGCAGCAAGTAAACTTGAGTTATGATATACTTATCCTAGGTAAAGATACTAATAAATAAGTGATTCTAATAAGTTATACATAAAGATAGTAATAAAATAAGAGTTTTGCCATGCCTTAAACATTCTTCATCTTAACAGCCCACTGCTTCTGTAGGCATCAAAATTTCAATCTGTGTATTCATCTGAGATTAGGGAATGGATTCAAATTTAAAACTGGCTGCTCTTGCTGTGAGTGATAAAGTTCACTGTCTCTGACCGATGGTCTCATCTCCCCGACAGCATCTGTAAGAAATGAACATGCTAGGTTGCTAAAAATCTAAGCATGGTTAAATCTCAGAACTCCTACAATTCTTAACTGTTTTGCAATGGGAATGCAATACTGACAAACACTTGATTTTGGATAACAATGTTGTGTTTTCTCATGGCTGCATTATGGAATGTGAGGGTAATCCCTGAGATCCACAACATTCTTGCTCAAGTGCTGGGCAAAGTAGTGTAAAGCTTCTGCATTATTAGGACTGGGGACTGATTTCAAAATGATGACTATGCTCACTCTATTTCAGGTAGTCCAAGGGAAGAAAAGTTATTGCAATTTCTAGGTGAATGGGAATACTTCAGTGGTTCAGACCCTACAAATTAGTCAACGTGTGTTCCAAGCCAAAATATGTTGTGTCAACAGTGAGAATTAAAAGAGAAAAACTTAGACATAAGCTTAAATTAAAAAGGTGATACAGTCCTGTGCTGGGCTCTGGGGACTGGAGAATGTGTATGCCTCAGTCCCATTCAAGGGTTTAGAGGCATGGCCCTAACATCAGCTTGGGATTCAATGAGCAGGTAGCAATTATTATACTGGGAGAAATATAATCTACCTCTCCCTGATCAGAAGAAAATCTGGTGGCTCAATGAAACTCTTAATTCAGAGAGATTCTAACAGATGCAGAGGAATAATTCACTGATGACTCAACTAAGACAAATTTAGTTACTGCTTAACAATCCATCTTCACACACACACACAGTTGTAGAGAGACTTGTAGTATTTTGTGGGAAGAATTCAGTGGGCAGAGCTCAGAGAATAGATTTCAATGCACCAGCCAACTTTTGTACTTTGGTCAAAAGTCTAGTTTTTCCCAGGTAGAAAACTACAGATGGACAAACAAAGAATATTCTTCTTTACGATTCCTAATTTTGAAAGTAAACTGTAGCTTTTGACTTACCAGTATAGAATCTTGTTAAGATGATCACGGTAAGACCCACTGTCTGATAAGCAAGCTGGAAACTAGCTGCTGAACCAGCCCATCTGAACCCCAGACTGCTAATGTAAGCAACAACATAGCCACCATCAGATTTCAGCTGACAAACTTAAAAGCTTGATGTTTCTGTTGTAGGAAGAACCACAGCTGTCCAGACACAGTTCTCCAGCTGCAAGTGGTCTCTTTTCTTCTCTTGGTATAGGTCATTTTGGTGAGATGTTGCTAGAGTTAACCCTGGACCATTTGCCCATTCTCCACAATATCAAAGACTTTCTTCACAACAGGTGACAAATTTTCAGGACTCAATTTTACCATTCCAGTCTTATCAGCTGACACTGGCTGCATCATTGTAAGCAGAAGCCTTAGGGTCCCTGACCTAGCCTACAATTTTCCAGCAATTCAGGGCATTTCACATTCTGAAAATGCTTCGCTTTTTATTTTAAATTAATGGGAAATAGTCAAAGACTTCCATGAATATTTTATATTTCTTAATATCTGCAGAAATTTGGTATTCTTGCACTTGGACAAATTTTTAATTCTATCACCCTCACCTCCTTCTAGTCCACACATTTTAGATTGCAATTTGATTACTGAATACCACCACCCCATCCAAGGGAATAGTACATCTTAGAAATTTCCTGTGTGAAGGTTAGAAGGGGCACAAGTTATGTGGGGTATATAAACCTACATTAAATGTTTGCAATGGCAGTGTCTCTTCTGGAAAAGCTCTGATTCTACGAAGTAAATTAATTAGAAGGCAATATAGTTATTGGTATGGGGAAGAGAATCAAATTTTTTGGGATGGGTGGGTGATGAAGAGACAGGAATATATCCCACAAATGAGAAAGGAATGATTTAGGCCTATGGAGGTATGACTTGAGAAGAAAATAATACATAGTCTTCTGTACCTACCTCCAATTACTGTCTTGAGTGACTAGTCCTTGCACTATGAAAAGAGCTAGTTTGTGGTGTAAAGACCATAATGAAATAGTTTGAAAACCAAGAGTTTTGTTGTTTCAGGAAAGTAGATATTGCTTAAAGTCAACATGTATTTTTCAATGACTAAATACTAAAATGCATACTGTGGCATGTGCTGTGCTTACTGTGGTGGTATCCAAGATAGACAAGGAAAGTGGGATAGACAGAAAACATCTGGAGGAGGTGGTTTCTGTGCTGAGAGGAGGATAGTCTAAGTAGGTAAAATGAGGACACCCAACGTCCAAGTATGAGCTGGAGTAAAACTGTTGAGGTTTGAGCTAACATGGTTGAGAAGCATTTGCCTGGATATATATCCAGATACACTGAAACATAAAGGTATGTCAAGGTAGTCAGATGCCAGATTTATAAAGTAATGACTAAGCTAAGTTGAGTTAATTTTGTGTGATTAGATTTGGAAAGGCATTAAGTTTCACCCTGAGGATGTAACCTTCTTTGGATGGAACATAAAAGCAACATAAATTAATAACTAGAAAATATAGTGTAGACTCTTGAGGGCAGGAAATGAAAGCACCAATTGGAATGCTTTGAGAACATCACAAAGAAGACCATAGATAAATTACTTCTTAAATTCTACCACATGCTGAATGTGCCATCTGAGAATACATCATGTGACCTTTTTGATTCCAGGGATGACATAACAGAGACCATGATCCCTGGGCCGGTTCCTGAATGTATCTCCTGTTCCAAACTATCCTAACTTAACACATTTAATACTTTCCAGGATGAACCAGAAACCACTTGGTACTTTTCCCTCTCTCCATGTTTTATTATTTTTCCAAATTCTTCCATTTTTTCTTTTTCCTTACATGAAAATATTTAAATTTACTCCCATACTGTTCCATCTAAGATCATATCAAACAAATATCTCTTTTTTTCTTTGAATGGCAAGTTAGTCTCCCATTTAATTCTTAATTCTTTTAAAAAATACTAAGGAAAATACAGGTACACATCTATGTTTAATGTTCAAACAAGAAAATAGCAGATAGTTGTCGACATTTGCCAATATCAGTTATAATCTTTGTTCCCTGCATAATCTGGTAGTTCTCTGGTAGATCAGTTGTTATTAGGATGACGTTCATAAACTGAAGATGGCTGATGAGTTGGCCTTGAAAGGGAAGTAGCTGATGTATCAGCTATCACTGGCACTGGAAAGCGTGGGTTGCACCCTGGTTGAAGTTTAGGAAAATGACCTTCATTTGCAGATATGTTCTGATATGTATTTGGAAAAGTAGAAGGCTCCAACATCAGTCCAAAATAATTGCTCTGTTTGGGAGATAAGATACTCTACTGAGAAGTAGAAATTCTACTTCAAATGGAGTTCACAACACGGCCATTTATTTCATTGTAACTGCTTTGAGAGTGCCCATGGACAGTGGTCAACTGATTGAAAATAGCTCGTTGATCCACTGCAATTTGTTCTGTTGGTCTGACATTGATGATGGAGGAGAAAAATCACCTCTGATCGGGGTAGTTGTATCACCAATTATGTGGCTAGTAGAGGGCTTTCTCATTAGAGGCATGTTTAAATTTGCAGAAGGTAAAAATGCACTTTCTTCAATAGTGTCAGCCACAAATTCAGAATTATTATTATCCACATTATACCCTGCTTTAAAGTGCTGCTCTTTGAAGTCTTCAGGCAATGAAGATACCAGAGAGGAATTTTTAATCCCAACTCTTCTTTTTATTCTCACTAAAACCTGGGGACAGCCTCGTTTAAAATTTGGATTATGATAAAAGTGCAGCTATAAACAAAGGAGAAACATTTTAGTAATATTTATACCAAAATACAAGACTACAATAAGCCTAACGTATAAAACCTGATTCCACGTTTACTATACAAGGATAATATCATCAAAATATGAACATTGCTAACAATATTTTGAAGTTCCTTATTTGGAAAATACACATTTAATTATTATAGTCATCAAATTTAAATGTTAGCATTTACAGAAACGGTGAATGCCACTTTTGAAAAGCAGCTTTAATACCTTTATATGAATTTCTGGAAAGATTCATAGTTGTAAGCAAAGTTTCTCATAATCTTGAATAATTAAGGCCCTGTCCTCATTTTTTAGAGTAAAGTATTTTAGCCTTAATAGTTTTATACAATTTTCAAAATCTAGCTTTACATTTATATTACCATAGATTGATGTACAAAATAAAATTTTATACATAAGTTACCAATTCGTAACTAAAATTTGTGTATACCTTGCTTGAAACAGAGGCTTCTTTTTCTTCTGCTAGAAAGTCAACTAGACAAGCAGATCTTTGAAATTTCTGCCGCACTTTCCTAAACCCATAAAAGTTAATGGGTCTAAGTAAACTTTTCATACTTCCAGTTTCAAATATTCTGAAAGGGGCCTTTTTTTCCAAAACTTCCTTCTTCAAGACAACTTCATCAATCACTATGGAAGATCCATTATCACCCCACCAGATGGATTTAAATTGGTCACTCCCAGACATTTTCCAGAGCTTTCTTGGAAATGTCAGAGAACCAAAATCATTATCTTCATCTGGTTCAGAGACACAATGTGTGTAGCATGGTCTTTTTATCAAGGATTCTTCAGACAAATTCTGAAAAGCATTTTCTTCAATCATAGAACTCAAGTCCAAGTCCTCAGAGAATGTTTGATCACACAATAGAGATCTACCGGAGTTTCCTGAGCCAGTTGGTCCATCTTTATGAGACATATCTTGAATTTCTGAAGAAATATGTGCCATCTCAAATAACTTTTTCTACAGCTACATTTCTAATCTGCATGATTTTGAGCACTGCAGCTTCAAATGCTGCTTTGGCAGGCCTGAACAGATAAACTGCTAGGCCTTCACAATGGTTCTCAACTTGAGAAGCTGTGACATCACAAAACGACTGGTATCCCAGCAACTCAAGTGTAACATTCAGCCAGTGTTTACTTGTCATTCATCCAGTTAAAATGAAACATATAGGATGATTTTTTTACAGTGTGATCTGCAAATATTATCCCAACACATTTTTATAAATAATTTAGTTTTGGGGTGTATGAAATAAAATCAATCTCCATACTTTTGTATTGAAATTTATGCCAGATTTGTGAACAGAGTATAAATATAGCACAAATTATATAAAATAACTTTAAAGTTTTGGAATTTAAAGTGAAATTCGTGTAAAACTTGTACAGAAAATATATATCTATTTCAATATCATTTGTAATTAAATTGAAACATAATTTGATTAGGAAATGGAAGTAGGTATTTATCTGTGTACTATATAATAAGTAGTTCAATATTCAAAACATGAGCAGATTAAATGTCAGTTTATTTGTTTTGTATATAAATAAATGGTAAATAATTATGAAATAAAATTAGATAAAAATAATGCATCAAATTTAAGAAATCCCAAAAGGCGGAATTTTTGATTTAAATTGTAGTTCATTTCTATAAGTAAAACAAATGTAATTTAATATTCTACTCTAAAATTACAAAAGAGAGAAACTTATTGTATATTTACGAATGTTTATTTTTGCCATTCATTCAATCAGAGGTTTTTCAGTCCCTAGAAACAATAAATTTTCTTTCCATCTTTATAATCCATTCAATTGTGGCTTCTGTTAAGTGTTCTAAAATGATGTTTATAAGTACACTTATGCACAAGATCCTGGGTTCAATCAGCAGTGCCTCCATTAAGGGGTAAACAAACAATCAAAAAACAAATAAATAACACTATATGTGATTTGGGGTGGAAAAGACCAGGTAATGCATTTTTGGAAGGAATATGTATCTCAGTCCTGAAACATTTGACATTGTTAGTAAAATATGGCATTTCAAGGCAAGTGTTTTGTTCACTAAATGTATATAATAGCTATGTTCTGTATCAGTAAACTGTAGAAAATCCAGTTCTATCAAAAGTTATATTCTTTATTTAGAAATAAATTCCTTTAAACATAAGCCAAATTAAAAATGAGGGATAAAATTTTTCAATAAATAAATGTAAACTCAATCTGTAATGTAAATTTTTCTTTCAGTATGTGAACATTCCATTCTAAATAAATATTAGCAACCTGAATTCATTACATATTATAAGTATTATAAACTATAGTTAAGAGGGATTTAGTCCTGATTCATAAATATTACTTATCAAATTCAAATCAATATATGTGATACAATCCCTGAAAAAGCAGAGAATTCAAAAACATCAATCTCAAAAAATGTAGGAAAATTTTTCACAAATCTGATCTTTACTTTTTTATAAAAATATTCTTAACAAATTCACTTTTAATACAATTTAATTAAACATAATAAAAACCATATATGAAAAACCCATGACAATCATCAAGTTCAATTTTAACATACAGGAAGGTTTCCTCTGGTCCAGTAATAAGAAAAGGTAGTTCATTCTCACAAGTACTAAATTACACTATTTGAAGACCTAGCCAGAACAACTAGTCAAGAAAAAATATAAAAGGCATCCAACTTGTAAAAAAGCAGTAAAATTTTTAGAGATGACATAATTAAGCATAGATAGAAAACTCCATAGACTCCTCCAGTGACTGTTAGAAATAATGAACAAACTTAGTAAACTTGCAGAATACAAAATCAATATACAAATATCCATTGCATTTTTATATAGTAACAACAAACTATCAGCAAGAGAAATTAGGAAAACAATTGTGTGTATATTTATACCAAAAAGAATAAACTAGGAATACATTTGATAAGTGAAATAAAAGATCTAAATATAGATCTATAAATTACAGGTGCAAGAAATAAAATAAACTAATAAATAGAAAGATATTCTCTGCTTATGGATTGTATACAATGTGAGGATCTATTCTAATCTATCGTTTACATGATCAATCTCCCCTGCACTACTTATTCAGGAGAATGTCTATTCTTCATTTTATACTCTTGCTTCCTTTTTCATGGGTTAATTGATCATAGGTGTGAGGGATTATATCTGGTTGCTCTATCCTCTTCTATTGATTGGTGTCTGTTTTTGATCCAGTTTCATGTTGTTTAAATTACTAAAGCTTTGTTGGACTGTTTAATTCAGAGAACTATACACTATTAGATTTAATACTCTTTTTCAAGGTTATATTGGCAACTAATGGTCTATGTGGTTACATATAAATTTTGAAATTAACTGTTCTATTAACTGGAAAAATCTCATGGGTACTTTGACATGAATAACACAAAATGTAGATTGCATTGGGTAGTATGTTTGTTTCAACCACATTGTATCACATCATTAACATAAGAGGAATTTTCATTTCTTTGGGTCAGTTTTAATTTCCTTCACCAATGTTTTCTATTTTTTAACGTATAGGTTTTCTCCTTATTTGTTAACTTCATTTCTATGTATTCTATTCATATATATGTAATTATATATATTATATTTGTAAACACGTTTACTACACAAATACAACAGGCAGAAGACAGTGGTAAGACATATTTAAAGTCCTGAATGAAAGAAAGCTGTAATCTAAGATAATTTATCAAGCAAGGCTATCCTTTAGAATAGAAGGAGAGATAAATAACTTCCACTAAAGCAAGTACTAAAAGAATTTAGCAACAGAAAAAGAAATATTGAAAGATCGACTCTAAAAAAAAAAAATGAAGCAGGCTTCTATAGAAAGGAGAAAGGCATAATTAGAAAGGCAATAGCTACAATGTCTTACAATAGAATAAATATGATGTTGCAGAACAGGACATCAAAAATTTTAAGGATCAGAGAGTGAAACAGGACAATAAAGAGTATTTCCTTATTGTTTCTGTTCTCTATAGAATGGGTTAGAATTTGTATTCCTATCAGTTAAAATAAAAAGATAAATAAAGGGTCAATATACATACAAAACAGGATGGCCATAAGTCAAAACTTACAATGAAGTCACAAAGCCAAAAGGAAACCAAGATAATAGAAGAAAACTTATCAAGCCACAAAAAGAAAATGAAATGAACAAAAAGGAAATACCAAATCAACTGGAAAATGAAGTACAAAATGGAAATGAACACCAGTCTATCAATAATTATCACAAATGTTAATGGACTCAGTGCTTGAATCAAAAGATATATATTGTCAGATGGGATAATATAACGAGACTCTACATTATGAAGCATACAAGAGTCCCACTTTTGTAAGAGGAACAAAAATTAATTGAAAGTCAGAAGATGGAAAAGTATATTGAATGCAAATGGACATGACAAGAAAGCAGGACTAGCAGTACAGACTTCACACAAAATAGACTTTACAAAAAATGTCATAGAGAAAGATAAACAAGGACATGAAATAATGATTAAAGGAGAAATAAAAAATGAGGGTATTAAACTCATTAAGATATATGCACTCAATATAGGAGCACCTAAATACATTTAGCAAATACTAATAGATGAAAAGGGAGAAATGGATGGGAACACAATCCCATTCGGAGAATATATCTCCCCATTACCATCACTAGACTGGTCTTTCAGACAGAAATTAAATAAGGGAAAAAAGATACAAACAGATACGATAAAATAATTGGAGTTGGTTCATATTTTCAACACAGTACTCCTCCCCAAAACAGAATATACATTCTTTTCAAGTTCACATGGAATATTTTCTAGAAAAGATTATGTACTCATGCACAGAAGAATCCTCAACGAATTTAAGAAAATAAAACAAATTTGAAGCATCTTTTCTGAGTATAATACCATGAAACTAGAAATCCTTCACAGAAAAACAGTGTGAAAAAATGACAGCATGTAAATTAAACACCATGTTACTATAACAAGTAGGGGAGGTGAAGAAGTAAAAGAAGAAATTAAAAAATATCTTGAGAAATATGTCAAAATACTACACAAAGTGAATGGAATACATTTAAAGCAGGCTTAAGAGGTAAGTTTATAGTGACAACCGTCCTCAAATTAAAAGAGCAATTTCAAATAAATAATCAAATGTTCTATGTATACTAATCATGAAAAGAAGAGCAAACAAAACCAAAACTCAGCAGAGAGAAATAAGAAAGAACAATGAAGAAAGAATTGAAATACACATTAAAAAATAGAAAAAATCAATTAAAGTCTTTTTTGAAACAGTAAGCATAATTCACCAAATTCTGGACAGGCTCACCAACAAGAAAAGAGAGAGAACACAAATAACATAAGAAATGAAAATGCAGAAACTACAAAGAGTACAACAAATTTGCATAATATCATAAGTGAAAAACATGAGCAACAGTATGGAAACAAAATGGATAACCAGGAATAAATGGAGAAGTTTTTGAAAACATTCAGCCCACCAATATTGCATCAAGAAGAAATTAACCATTTGAACTGTCAGATCACCAGAAATTGAATAGAATTATCAATAAAATAAAAAATCTCTGCAAGCAAAATTCAAACCAAACTAGATTCACTGGGGAATTTGACCAAACATACAGAGAAAAATACATACCAGTCCTCCTCAAACTATTCCAAAAATTGATATGGAGAGAGTACACCCAAACTCACACCATCAGGCCAACATCAACCTGATAAAAAACAGGACAAAGACACCACCCCAAGAGAAAACTATAGGCCAATAACACTGATAAACATTGATGTAAATGTCCTTAAGAAAGTATTAACAAACAGAATCCAACAGCATGTAAAAAAGATTATACACCATGGTAATGTTACTTCATCCCAGGAAAACTAGGATGGTTTAATTTATGCAAATAAATCAATCAATTTTAATACACCATATCAATAACCGAGAGGACAAAAAACCACATGATCATCTCAGTAGATGCAGAAATAACATTTGAGAAAAATTAACACCTATTTGCAGTAAAAGTTCTTGTAACAGTGTGCTAGAGGGACCATATCTCAACATAATGAAAGCTATTTATGACAAACATATAGCCAGCAAAATACTCAATGGTGAAAAACTGAAACACTTCCAACAAAAACCTGAGACAAGACAAGGTTGCCCATTCTCACAATTTCAATTCAATACAGTCTTGGAATTCCTAGCCACAATGATCAGGCAAGGAAAAGAAATGAAAGGATTCAGACTGGAAAAGAAGATGTAAAATTGTCATGATATGCAGACATGACACTATATATTGAAAACTGTAAAAGCTTCACAAAAAATTACTAAGGCTAAAAAAGGAACTGGGCAAGGTACCCAGAGTAATGTACAAAAAGGTGGTGAATGAAATATACATGGAGAAGTAGAAAATATTGATTGAGGAAATCAAAAAAGATTTGAAGAATTGAAATCATACCCAATGGTCTCGTAATGGAAGAAACAAAATGGTTAAAATGGTCATATTGTCCAAGGCAATCCACAGACTTAATGTGATTTCCTATCAAATTATGCCAAACTTCTCTTTTTGGGACTGAAACAAATGATTCTAAGATTTACATAGAGTCATAAAAGATCCATAATTTCCAAAGCAATATTAATGAAAAACAAAGAGGTTGGAGGAATAAACCACCAGTTCTCCATACACTATTGCAGAGCTACAAAATGAACAAAATGACAAGATATTCATACAGAAAGAGGCTTATGGACCAAAAGAACAGAATAGAGGGCCTAGGAATAAATCTACAGGCCTACGTTCTATTAATTTTTGACAAAGTATCCAGGAATATGACAGAGAAAAGACCATCTCTTCACCAAATGATGTTGGGAATCTGGATAGCAACATGCAGAGCAATGGAGTTAGAACTCTCCTTCACTCCATACACAAGAATAAACTCAAAATGGCTTGAAGACTTAAATGTAAGGAAAAACACAGTAAATCACCTAGAAGAAAATATTGGCAAAACACTCTGAGATAAATCTCAGCAATGATCTCCTAGAATAGCCTACCCAGGGAAGGGATGTAAGAGCAAAATTAATAAATGGGACCTAATTAAACTTATAAGCTTTTGCACAGCAAAGGGAACCATAAACAAAGCAAAATGACAACCTGCAGGATTAAAGAAAATATGTAGAAATGTGCAACTGACAAAGGCTTAATTTCCAAATTACAAAGATTTCATACAAACTATTAATAATACTTAAAAAAAACAAGAAACCCAATTTGAAAATGGGCAGAAGCCCTAAACAAGCAATTCTCCAATAGAGACATACAAATGCCACATAGATATATACAAAAAAATTGCTCACTACCATTATCAGAGAAGGGTAAATTAAAACTATAATAAGTATCACCTCACAACAGTCACAATGGTCATCATTCAAAATTCCACAAACATTAAATCCTGGGGTATCTGTGGAGAAAGATGACCCTCTTACACTGTTGGAAAAAATGTAGTTTGGTGCAGTCATTGTGGAAACCAGGGTGGGGTTTCCTCAAAAGAATAAAAATAGACTTAACTTACGATCCAGCAATCCCACTTCTGGGTATAAATCAAAGGGAACCCTAATTCAAAAAGACATCTATACCCCAATGTTCTTTGCAGTGCTATATACAAGAGCCACGACATGGAAGCAACCTAATTGTCCAACAACACATAACAGTATTCAGAAGTTATCCTGTATTTACACAATGGAATAATATTCTGCATTAAAAAATGATGAAACAATGACATTTGCAGCAAAATGGATGTCCACAAAAAGTGTCATTCTAATTGAAGTAAGCCAGAAAAAGAAAGAAAAATAATCCATGACATGATATATGCGGAACCTTAAAAATAAATTTGGATGAGGAGACTATGATTTCATCTACAAAACTGAAACACACTCACAGATTTACTAAACAATTTTAAGATTACAGCGGAAAGGGGATGTGAGAGGATATATTTGGGAGCTGTAGATTCATAAATTTTTTCCACTATATATAAAAGTAAATTTTTTCAAAATTTCTCTTGTATAACACAGGGCAGTAAGTCAAATATTGTGAAGTAATGTTTAATAGGCACATAAATATATGCATGTATTGGGACACTGTGCTATACACCACAGATTGACACATTGTAAATGGCAGTACTTCAATGATAAATAAATGAATAAACACGCAAATAAATATATAAATAATAACTAAATAAAAATATTTAATAATAAATGAAATAAAAAGATTCACACTACTTAAATTTACACCTCATGGATCTAGGAGAAAACAGAAAGAATAAAGAAGAAAATTGAATGAATGAGAGTATGGCAAATAACAAGAGATGCAATTGGAAAGGTAGAAAAAATATACCTAAGTCTGTTTCTTTTAAACATAAACTAGGCATATGTTTAGGTTGGCTAAGAAAATATAGACTCAAATAAAATTAGAAATAAAAGATAAGATATTACCACTGATGTTGTAGAGATGCAAAACATCATAAGAAATTACCACTAGCCAACGATTTGAATGACCTAGAACTAAAGACAAATTCCCAGAAACATATGTTTTCCAATACTGAATCAAGAAGTAATTAGAAAGATAATAGAGCAAAAGTGTGTTTGAGTAAGTCAATAATCCAAACTTCCAATACCAGAAAAAATTTACAAAACGCCTTTACTGGTGAATTCTGTCATACAATTGAAGACAATTTTTCACCAATTCTTCCCCAAATCTTCCAAGAGTTTGAAGGGGGTGAAAGATTCCAAACATATTTTATGATGTGAGCTTTATTTGCTTAACAAAGCTAGAAAGGACATTATACGCAAAAAATAGAATATTATCCCTGATGAACATATGTGCCAAAATTCTCAACAAAACACAAGCAAAATGAATTCAACAAAACATTTAATGTATCATAAACATACATGAGTAAAGGTATATATCCCTGGGTTTAAGTATACTTCAAAATATTCAAATCAATAAAGGTGACATGCCACACTAATGGAATGAGAAATAAAACTCACACAATCATCTCAATAAGTGCGGAAAGAGCATTGTATATAATACAACATCCTTTTAAAATACTCCCAACAAATTAAATTTGCCCTGTCAGTGGCACGATATAATTTACACACAAACACTGTGTGGAGATAAGCGAAACAGTTCTCTGTTTTTTGATTCTTAGAAGAAGGGTTTATATAGGACATGCACAATGCCTCACATATAATCTAGGTTATAACAATGTTAATAATCTTAAGCTATTTATGTTCCCATGCTCCTGCAGTAAGCGCAGGATGTTAAATGATCAAGAATTGTTTTAAAGTTCATCACGGAACTTCATTAATTAGGCCATCTCTTATCCAGCCGGCTTTGCCTGTCTTGGGATGTCCTCCTCTGACGATCTTACCCAGCATAGGCTATCCAGCCATCCATACTGGATATATTAAGTAGACCATTTGTTATCCAGCCTGGATATGTGACATTCCTCACAGATTGTTTATCAGTTCAGCCCATGGGCTTATTCTCTAGAACCTTCAGACAGGGGCCTACAAACCAAACATCCCTTGACAGAAAACTGGATGAAGAAAATTTGATGTATATATGCAATGGAATCAATATTTTGCATTCCTATCAACAGTGTCCACGCTGTTTCTTTTTCTCCACAATCTCACCAACATCTATTTGTTTTCTTTTTGATGAGAGCCTTCTAACAAGTGTGAGGTCTTGTCTCATTTTAGGTTTATGACTTTCCTAATAATTTATAACTCTGAACACATTTTCATGTATTTTATAGCCAACTGTATGTGTTCTGAAGAAAATTGATTCAGATCTATCTATTCAGTTCCTATGGACATTTTTTTAAATTGGATTGTTTGCTCTTTTTTATGTTGTTTTGGGGTAAGAGTTTGCCATATATTTTGGATATTAACACTTGATTGAAAATTATCACTTAAAAATATGTTCTACCATTGTGTTGGTTGACTGTTCAGTTTATTGATCATTTCTTCTGCATTGTAAATCTGTTTAGTGTGACACAATCATATTTTGTTAGTTTTACTTCTGCTTTCCTTGACAGAGGAGGCATATGTAGAATCAAATTAAATCCAATATCAGAGTGTACTTCTTATATTTTACCCTAGGATTCTTTAATTTCAGGTTTTATGGTTCATATGCCCATGAGTGGGATTGCTGTGTCATATGATAGGTCTATTTTTATTATTTAAATGAACTTCCATAATGTTTCCAAAGTTGTTTCACAAATTTTATTTCCCACCAACAGCATTGGAGAGTCCCTGTTTCTCCACAACTTCCCCAGTCTTTATTACTTGTAGACATTTGGATGACAGCCCTTCTCACTAGTGTGAGGTAAAACATTATTTTATTTTTGTCTTGCCTTTGTATAATGATTTGCAATGTGAGCACGTTTTTATATTCCTGTTTGTCATCTGTGTGTCCCTTTTAGAGAATTGTCTTCTGCTCATTTTCTGGCTGAGTTGTTTGTAGATTTTTGAAATGGTGTTGCATGAACATTCTGTGTATTTTAGAAATTAGCCTCTTATTGATAACATTGTTTCCTAATGTATTCTCCCATTTGAACTCCATCTTTTCATTTTGTATATTTTGCTGTTTAGAAGCTTTTAAGTTTAATTAGGACCTACTTGTTTATTTTAACTTTATTGTTTTCAGCTTGGGAGTGTGACATAAGAAAATTTTGCTAAAATTTTTGTTTTGTTTAGCCTATGTTAGATTCCAGAAGTTTTATTGTGTCATGTATTAGATTCAGATATTTAAAACATTTTGAATTTATTCTTGTATATTGTGAGGGATTGTTCTAATTTTATTGGTTTACATGTAACTGTTTAGCTTTCTCAACATCACTTGCTGGAGACTGTCTTTAAGGCATTGTATATTTTTGTTTCCTTTGTCATAGTTTAGTTGACCATAGGTGTGATGTTTTATTCCTACTTCTATGTTCTGTTCCAGTGATATAGATGTTTGTTTCTTTTCCAGTATTGTGCTGTTTTGATTGCTGAATTTTTGTAATATAATCTGAGATGAGGAAGGGTTATGGTTATGCCTCCAACTTTGTTCTTTTAACTCATTGTTTCTTTAGCAGTTCTGGTCCTTTTGAAGATCCATTCAAATCATAGGACTGTTTTTAGTTCTGTGGAAAATATCATGTAGTTCGATCTGAATAAATTTATATCTGTAGACATATTTTGTAGTATGTATATTTTAACAATATTAATTCCTCTAAACGAAGACCTTGAGATTTCTTTCCATTTCCTTGCATCATCTTCAAATTTCTTTATAAGTGTCCTATAGATTTTATTATGTTGGATTTTCCTTAGGTTTTTCATGTTTTGATCTGATTTCATATGGATTTTTTAAAATAATGGAATATATTATTGTTAGTGTAAAGAAATGTGACAGTTTTTTATATTAATCATGAATCATGATACTTTGCTAAATGCCTTTATTAGTTTTAGTTGTTCTGGTGTGGAGAATCTTTAGGGATCTCTATATAGATTATCATGTCATCCAAAATAATAACAGTTTTACTTCATTCAATCCAACTTGACTAACTTTATTTCTTGTCCAATTGCTGTTACTAGGACTTCCCATACTGTGTTTAAGAGAAATGGTGAGATCGGGCATCCTTGTCTTATTCCTTAATTTGGCTTTCAGTTTTCACTTTTGTATATTACATTGTCTGGGGTTTGTAAGTAATGACTTTAGTTATGTTGAGATATGTTTCCTGAATCCTACTTTGGAAAGAGTTTTCTGTTGTTGTTGCTGTTGTTGTTGTTGTTGTTGCTGTTGTTGTTTTAATAAATAAATGTTGAATTTTCTGAAATAATTTTTATGGATTTATTGAGATGACCACGTCATTTTCTCTTTTCCTTTTGTTAATGTAGTGTATCAAACTGATTGATTTCTTCATGTTGAACAATTCTTGTGACCCTGCCATGAATCCAAGTGATCATGGTGGATGATTCATTTTTGCTATTACTGGATTTAGTTTGCTAATAATATTTTGTAGAATTTTTGCATCTAAATCTGTCAAATTTATTGGCTTGAAGTTCCCTTTGCCTGTAGTATGTTTGTTTGCTTTGCTATCAGGGTGATGAATTTTTCATAGGATTAATTTGGGAGTTTCCCACATCTTCACTATTTGTGAATAGTTTGAAGAGTATAAGTTCTGCTTTGTATTTTTATTCTCCACATGATTTGTTTAAATCTGCACTTACAAATGATCAAAAAGCACATGAAAAAATGTTCAATATCACTAATTATCAGAGAAATGCAAGTCAAAACTACAATGAGGTATCACCTCACACCAGTCAGAATGGCCGTCATTCAAAAATCCAAAAATGACAAATGCTGGAGAGGCTGTGGAGAAAGGGGAACCCTCCTCCACTGTTGGTGGGAATGCAGTTTGGTGCAGCCATTATGGAAAACAGTGTGGAGATTCCTCAAAAGACTAGGAATAGACTTACCATATGACCCAGGAATCCCACTCCTGGGCTTGTACCCAGAAGGAAATCTACTTCAGGATGACACCTGCACCCCAATGTCCATAGCAGCACTGTTTACAATAGCCAAGACACGGAAACAGCCTAAATGTCCATCAACAGGTGACTGGATAAAGAAGAGGTGATATATTTATACAATGGAATACTACTCAGCCATAAAAACCGACAACATAATGCCATTTGCAGCAACATGGATGCTCCTAGAGAATATCATTCTAAGTGAAGTAAGCCAGAAATAGAAAGAAAAATACCATATGAGATTGCTCATATGTGGAATCTAAAAAACAAAAACAAACAAACAAACAAAAACAAAGAATAAATACAGGACAGAAATAGACTCATGGACAGAGAATACATATTTGTGGTTACCGGGGGGGGGTAGAGGGTGGGAAGGGATAGACTGGGATTTCAAAATTGTAGAATAGATAAACAAGATTACACTGTATAGCACAGGGAAATATACACAAAATGTTATGATAAATCACAGAGAAAAAAACTGACAATGAGTGTGTATATGTCCATGAATGACTGAAAAATTGTGCTGAACACTTCAATTTGACACAACACTGTAAAATGATTATGAATCCATAAAAAATGTAAAAAAAATCTGCCCTTCTATTTAACGATTTTTTTAAATGCAGATTCTTTCATCTAGAAAGCAGTTTGTTCAAATTATTTGTTTCTCCTTATTTCTGTCTCTTTCTAGACATTTGTCTATTTCTTCAAATTTGTCAAGATTATTCGAATGTAAGTGTTGACAAAATGATCCCTTTTTTGTATATCTGAGGTAACAATTGTTATTTCTCATCTTTTATATCTTACTTAATTTCTTTGGGGCATCTCTCTATTCTTCATGATGCACGTACCTAGAGGCTTTTTTATTTTGTTTATCTTAAAAAAAACAAAAATTCTTCGGTTTTACTGCACTTTTTTCATAGTTTTCTTTTTCTCTGTAATGTATATTTACACCTGTAATATTTAGGAACATGTTTTTTAATTTTTTTAAATTTTCTTTATTGATTTACTGTCATTTTACAAACTGCCTCCAATCCCAGTGTAGAGCACAGTTTTGCAGTTACAATGAACAAATATACATTTTTTGTCCCATTTTTTCCACTGTGGGCTTCCGTAAGAACTTTTATATATTTCCCTGTGCTATAAAGTACATTCCTGTTTATCTATTCTACAATTTAGACCTCCCAGTCTATCCCTTCCCACACCCCGCCCCCTTGGCTAACAAAAGCTAGTATTCTATGTCTGCGAGTCTATTGCTGTTCTGTATTTGTCCTTTTTTTGTCTTGTTTTGTTTTGTTTTTTTGATTCCACTGATGAGCCATCTAATATGGTATATTTTTTTCTCTTTCTGGCTTACTTCACTTAGACTGATTTTCTCCTGGACCATCCATGTTGCTGAAAATGGCGTTATGTTTTCGCTTTATATGGCTGACCAGTATCCCGTTGTATAAATATACCACCTCTTCTTTATCTAGTCAAATGTCGATGGATATTTAGGCTGTTTCCATGTCTTGGCTATTGTAAATAGTGCTGGCTATGAACATTGATGTGCAGGTGTCATCCTGAACTAGGGTTCCTTCATGATTTATGGCCAGGAGTGGGTTTCCTGGGTCATATGGTAAGTCTATTCCTAGGTTTTTGAGTAATCTTCATCCTGTTTTCCACCCTTGCCAGACCAATCTGCATTGCCGCCAGCAGTGAAGGAGGATTCCCTTTTCTCCACAGCCTCTCCAGCATTTGTCATTGTGGATTTATGAATGGTGGCCATTCTGACTGGTGTGAGGTGATACCTCATTGTAGTTTTGATTTGCATTTCTCTGACAATCAGTGATATTGAGCATTTTCTGATGTGCCTTTTGATCATTTGTATGTCTTCCTTGGAAAATTTCTTGTTTAGGTCTTCTGCCAATTTTTGCATTGGGTGATTTATTTTTTCTTATTCAGTTGGATGAGCTGCTTATATACTCTGGAGATCAAGTCTTTGTCGGTTTCATATTCAGAATTTTTTCCATTCTGTAAGTTTTTTTTTGTTTTACTTCCAGTTTCTTTGCTGTGCAGAAGCTTGTAAGCTTCATTAAGTCTCATTTGTTTATCCTTGCTTTTATTTTTTCTTCAAGAAAATTTATGAGACGTATGTCAGATACTCTTTTGCCTATATTTTCCATTAGGAAGTTTATTGTATCTTGTATTATGTATAAGTCTTTGTTCCATTCTGAGTTTATTTTGTGTATGGTGTTCTACCTTCATTGGGAGTGTTCTAGCTTCATTGATTTACATGCTGCTGTCCAGTTTTCCCAACACCAGTTGCTGAAGGGACAGTCTCTCTTCCATTGTATTTTCTTTCCTCCTTTGTCAAAGATTAATTGACCAAAAGTTGGTGGGATTATTTCTGGGCTCTCAATTCAGTTCCATTGGCCTATATGTATAATTTCCTACCAATACAATGCTGTCATGTTGACTGCAGTTCTATAGTATTATCTGAATTGTTAGCGTTAAGAAATGCCACTGATTTTTTAAACTTAATCTTGTAACCTGCTACATTGCTGAATTCTTCGATCAGCTGTAGTAGTTTTTGTCTGGATTTTGTACGGTTTTCTATATATAGTAACATATTTTCTGCATATAGTGAGACTTTTATCACTTACTTTCAAATTTGCAATCATTTTACCTCTTTCTCTTGTTTGATTACCGTGGCTAGGTCTTCCCAGACTATTTGAGTCAGAATGGTGATAGTGTGCATCCTTTTACTGTCCCAGATTTTAGTGTGAAGATTTTGACTTTCTCACCATTCAGTACAATGCTGGCTGTAGGTTTGTAATCTACAGCTCTTATGATGCTGAGATATGTTGCCTCTATGCCCAATTTGTGACATTTTTTATCATAAGTGTGTGTTGAATTATATCAAATGCTTTTCCTGCATCTATTGAGATTATCATGTGGTTTTGGTCCTTTCTCTTGTTGATGTGCTGTATTACATTGATTAATTTGCATATGTTGGACCACCCCTGTGTCTCTGGCATGATCCCCACTTGGTCATGATGCATAATATTTTTTCTGTGTTTTTGGGTTCTTTTCGCTACTATTTTGGTGAGGATATTGGCGTCTGTGTTCATCAGTGATATTGGCTTATAATTGTTTTGTTTTGTATTGTCTTTGCCTGATTGTGGTATCAGGGTGATTGTGGCTTCATAGAATGACTTTGAGAGTATTCCTTCTTTTTCAATTTTCTGGAAGACTTTGAGAAGGACTGGTATGAGTTCTTCTATGCATGTTTGGTAGAATTCTGTAGTGAAGCCGTCCGGTCCTGGACTGTTATTTGTAGGGAGGTTTTATATTGTTATTTTGATTTCATTTCTAGTGCTCAGTTTGTTGAAGTGGTCAGTTACTTCTTGATTCAGTCTTGATGGACAGTATGTTTCCAGAAACTTGTCCATCTCCTCTAGGTTATCCAGTTTGGTTTAATATAGTTTTCATAATATTCTCATATGATATTCTGTATTTATTAATTGTAAATTCTACCTTCTCCTTTCATATTTTGGCAATTTGTGCTTTCTCTCTTTTCTTGTTTTTGAGTTTGGCCGGAGGTTTGTCGATTTTACTTACTTTTTCAAAAAGCCAGCCTTTGGATTGGTTGAATTTTTCCTATGGTCTTTTTAAACTCTATTTTATTTATTTCCTCCCCAATATTTATGATTTCCTTCCTTCTGCTGCCTTTAGGTTTTTTTTTTCTCCTTTTTCTAGTTCATTCTCCTGATGGGTTAAATTGTTTATTTGTGGTTGTTCTTCTTTTCTGAGAAAGGCCTGTATTGCTATAACCTCACCTCTCAACACTGCTTTTGCTGTGTCCCATAAATTTTGTGTGGTTTTGCTTTCATTTTCTTTTGTCTCAAGGTATATTTTCATTTCAGCGTTGATTTCTTTTTTGACCCATATTTTTTTAATAACATATTGTTTAATACCCATGTTTTCCTTTTGTTCTCCTTTGTTTCTCTGTTGTTGATTTCTAGCTTCATGACATTGTGGTCAGTAAAGATGCTTGAGGTAATTTTTATCTTCTTAAAGTTGCTGAGGTTTCTTTTGTGCCCAAGTATATCATGAATCCTGGAAAATGTCCACGTGCACTTGAAAAGATTGTATGTACTATTTTGTGGGGGGTGCAATGCTCTGAAAATATCCACCAATTGTAATATTTCTATTGTATCATTTAATTTCTCTGTTGTTTAATTTATTTTCTATCTCGATGATCTGTCCAGTGATGTTACTGTAGTTTTGAAATCTCCAACAATGATTAGATTCCCATCACTATCCCCCTTTATATCTGTCATTAATTATTTCATGTACTTAGGTAGTCCTCTATTTGTTGCCTGTGTATTAAAGGGTGTGATATCCTCATCTGTATCACTCCATCAATCATTATAAAATATCCTTCTTTATCTTTCTTTGTGGCCTTTGTTTTAGTGTCTTTTGTCTGAAGTCAGTACTGCAACAACTGCTTTTTTGGCTTTTCCATTTGTATGGAATACCCTTTTCCATCCTTTCACTTTCAATCTATATTTTTCCTTCTCGCTGAGGTGGGTCTCTTGTATGCAGCATATTGAAGGTTCTTGCTATACTATCCAGCCTGCCACTCAATGACATTGACTAGAACATTTAGTCCATTAACATTTAATATATCGATGATATGTTTGTGTTTATTGCCATTTTCGCCTTATCTTTGAAGTTGATTTGGTATTTCCTCTTTGTTCATTTGATCTTCCTTTTTTGGTTTGGTCATTTTTCTTTATATTATCATGAAAATTATTTAATTTTAGTGACTCCCTGAATATGTTTTTGTCTTGTTTTTGCACTTTTATATAGTCTATTAGAACATTAGTATAATTGATTTTATTAAACTGATAGTAACATGATCTCAAATACATCCTACTGAGAACAAAATATTTTAAAAGGAAAGACCCCCCCAAAGAAATTTTCTATTTTCCTGCCTCCCTCTCCCACTGTCAATGATTTCTATGTCTTGTTTTAAAATTTTGTGTTTATTTTATTTGTAGTTTATGAGTTATCACCTTTCCAGCTGTGAGTTTCACATTTCTGTAGCATCCTGCTGCTTTTCTTTTTAGAGTAGGCTTTCAATATTTCTTTTAGCATGGGTCTAGTGTTGCTACACTCTTGTAGCTTTTTCTTGTCTGTGAAATTTTTTATGTCTCCTTTTACCATAGAGGATAGCCTTGCTGGTTAAAGTATCCATGGGTATATCATTTTTTTTCATTCAGGAGTTTGAATATATCTTGCCACTCCCTTCTGTTCTGTAGTATTTGTGTTGTGAAATCAGCTGTGAGCCTTATGGGGATTCCCTTGTAACTCTCTGTTTGAGATTCACTTGCTGCCTTTAGGATAATTTCTTTATCCTTGACTCTGGCCATCTTAATTATATGTCTTGCTGTGAGTTTATTTGAGTTCTTCCTGTTTGGGACCCACTGAGCTTCCTGTACTTGGATATCTGATCCCTTCTTTAAGTTTGGGAAGTTCTCAGTCATGATTTTTCAAACACCTTTGCAATGCACTTTGATCATCTCTCCCCTTCTGGGACTTCTACCACACCAAGTTTGGCATGCTTTCTATTAACCCATATGTATCTTGTGCTTTTTTAATCTGATTCTTGATGTTTCTCTTGTAGCTATTCTGATTGGGTGCTTTCTATTGTCCTGTCTTCTAGGTCACTAATTCATTCCTCTGCATTATCTAGTCAGCTTTGCGACCCCTTTAGATCATTCCTCATCTCAGTCAATGGATTTACTTATTCTACTCGGCTCTTCTTTATAGCTTCCATTTCATTTTTAACATATTTTACATCTCTAAACACTATCTTTTATTTCCTCCAGTAATTTGATCACACCTCTTTTGAAATCTTGATCTAGTAGGCTATTGATGTCTATTTCACTGATCACTCTTTCAGGGGATTTCTCTTGTTCTTTTAATTGGGAATGGTTTGTCTGCTTCTTTATCTTGCTCCTACCTCTCTGACACTGTGATGGAGTATATGTTATCTACTGTGGTCCTAATGGAGTTTATCTACCTAATGCCTATGTAGTAATACAACTAAAAAAGAGAAAAAAGAAAGAGGGAGACAAAGAATTTTAAAGAAGTGGTAATAAATGTTTGAAAACTTTGTATAATACATAATAGAAGAGCAAGTTGAAGCAGAGTTTTGAAAAATAATAATAATAAAAATATTTTTATAAATTTCAATGGGATTTAAAAGGGGGTATATATAATTGTCTAAGAAATAAATATTAATATGGTAATAGGAAATGAAACAGGTAAAAACAGATTAAAACAAGGGGATGGTCAGAGTGTCCTGGATACTGTGTACTGTTAATGTGAACTCTTTCTGTATTCATCCTGGTTTGGAAGCTCAGCTTGCTTTTTCCAGAAACCCTCCATTGGAGTCCACATCTGTGCAGCTCCCAGGTCCTGTCAGCAAGCAGATCACTCCTACTCCCAAAACTGGTTCCAGAGCAGCTCTCTTTACTGTGAGCTGTCTTGTCATTGCCCTGACTGATACCTCAGTCACATGTTTCAGACTGAACAGGCAGTAGTGTTCATCAACCCTCTCCCAGCCACATGGTCAGGGACTGCATTACAGCCCAAAATTTGGCAGGCCATCAGCCCCCTCAGGGTGATGGTCTCTCCTCTGCTATGTGCCCTGTCACTGGTCTGGGCCAAAACCCAGCTCCTTGATTGCCTTGGCAGAGCAAGTTCTCTGAGGAAATAAGACAGAAAGATCTTATATGTCTCAGGCTGTAGACAAGTCCCCATCTGGCGCTTAAGGCTGCTAAGTCCTTAGGAGTGAATGGAGGTTTTGCTCTCACTGCTGCCAGGGTGCAAAGCATCAGAGGCATTGGTGGCTGTGTCTGAGCCCCAGGTCTCTTGTCCTAGATAATTTGTGTATTTTCAGAGATTCGGAATGCACCTTTCCCCTCACAGGGCTAGTCTGCCCTGTTGTTTAATGGAGGGCCCAGGTTGTTTTGCCCTGTGCAACCACAGCAATGGCACACAGCCCCCTCCGTTCCCCCTGGCTGCCTCAGTGCAGCCATCATCATTTTCCACCCAGGTCGGGAAGCATGGCCCTGACCCCAGCTGCCAGGTTGCCTCTTGGGCTTGGTGTCATAGGGATCCTCTGTCCCTGTTTATCTTAGTACTGTCAGTCAACTTATAATCTATAGAGGTTCAATTCTTGGAGGCTCCTCCTTCATCCTGCCGACCTCTCAGTTGGAGAGGGGAAACTCAGTGAATGAGCACCAGTCCTTCTTTGCTGCTCCCTCACTGTGGGACCTGTCCCAATCTGTTTTGCCTTTTCTTCTTTCTTTCTTCATTGTCTTCTTCCAGATTTTTTGCATCTTTATCTTTTGGGACCTGTCCCAATCTGTTTTGCCTTTTCTTCTTAATTCATTTTCTTCTACCAGATTTTTTGCATCTTTATCTTTTGGGACCTGCCCCAATCTGTTTTGCCTTTTCTTCTTAATTCATTTTCTTTTACCAGATTTTTTGCAACTTTATCTTTTGAAGAGGACAATATTCTATCAGAGTACTGCAGGTTCTCTGGTTAATTGAGTAGGTCTGTGAATGTGAGTCTTGATGCATTTGTGGGAAAGGGTGAGCTACGAGCATCCTTCTGCTCCACCATTTTCACATCCCCCACAAAAAGTCTCACTTTATGGTGGAAGTTAAACACACCCAGTAAATAGATGGAAAAGATGTTTCATGGAAATGACAAGAAAGTGCAGTTTGCAGTGATCAACTCATACAAAATACATTTTAAAATAAGGGCCACAGTGAAAGTTAAATATGAGTTTATAAATAAAAAAGAGATCAATATAAAAGTACAGTATTACACTCATTAAATTATATATGGACCCAACACAGTAGATCCTAAGAATAAAAAGAAATATTAGACATGAAGGAATTAATTCATTATAAAACTATAATAGTAGATGTGTTGAACACCTCACTATTCTGATGACCAATTCATCTCAAAAGAATATCTGTAAGGAAACAGAGGTCTTAATGGCATATTAGATCATTTGAACCTAACTCATTTATTGGACACTGCATCAGAAAAGGAGAACACATAAAATTCTCAAGTGTGCACAGGATGTTATCTAAGGAATTAACTGCACATTATGTCATAAAATGAGCCTCAGGAGCTTTAAGCAAATACAGATTACAGCGAATATTTTTCCATATATAAAATTATAGAAATATGCATCAACTCTAGAAAGAAGAAGAGGGTAAGCACAAATATGAGATTAAACCTCATCCTTTAAAAAATAAAATCAAACAAGTTCAATGATGAAATCAAAGAGGTAATAAAATCATACATGGAGACAAATTACATTGAAAACAGAGCTTCATCAAATATATGGGATGCAGCAAAGGCAAATCTAACAAGGAAGTTTAGAACAATTGAGGCCTTCTACAAGGAAAAAGAAAAAACTCACACAAAGGATAATGTTAACCACCCAAAATAAATGGATATAATAATAAACAAAACGCAAAGGCAGTAGAGTGAGTAATCTTTAATGATTAGGTCGAAAATAAATAAATTAAAAATTAAATAAAAATTCATAAAATCAACAGTTATTTTTCTTAAAAATATTAACAAATTGATAAACATTTAACCAGGTTTATAAAGAAATACAGAGTCGACCCAAGCAAAATAAGAAATGAAATATTAGAAATAATTTCTGATAGTACAGAAATGCAAACAAAGATTATGAAATCACTCTGAGCAGTTACGTGACAACAAACTGGACGACCTTAAAGAAATGGACAAATTTCTTTAAACTCTACAGCCTGTCAACACTGAATAAAAAGAAAACTGAAAACTTGAAAAGAGCAATCAGCATAATTTAAATAAAATCTATAGTTTTAAAATCATCCTTTGAACAAAATGCCTGGATGCCTTCACTAAAACCTCTTTCCTCTCAACTATTTCAAAAAATGTATTAGGAAGGAAAATTCCCAAAGTTATTCTATGAGGCCACAAATAACATGATAACAAAACCAGTCAAAGACACTACCAGAAAAAGAAATGAAAATGTAAAGCCAATATCCTTGAGGAATATACATTAAAAAATTCTCAACAGAACATCAACAAATTAATCCAGCAATACATAGAAAGGATTATACACGATGATCAGTTGGTTTCCGTCCAGAGTCACAGGGATGGTTCAACATACACAAGTAAATCAGCATGACACATATTTTATAAAGGAAGTACAAAATTCACAGGACCATGTCAATACACACAGAAAAAGCATTAGACAAAATTCAACATACATTCATGATCAGAACTCTCATGAAAGAGAGTAAAATGGGAACATCTCTCAACATAATATAGGCCACTTATAACAATTTATAATACTTAGGGGAAAAGCTGAAAACATTCTGGGTAAATTCTGGAATAAGACAAGGATTTTTACTCTCAGCACTGCTATTCCATAGTAAAAGAAGAAAGGAAAAGGAAAGAAAAAGAAGAAAAAGAAATGCAAAATGGAAAGAAAGAGCAAAATTGGCACCAGTACTGATGACATAACAATCTACATAGAGTCCTAAGTTCTCCACACAGACTAACATCAACAATAAATTATTTCAACAAGGGAGCAGGGTACAAGATTAATGTAAATTTGTCTCTTGCATTTCTACACGTTAATCATGAGATACCCTAAAATGGACGTTGAAAGCAATACTATTTAAAATCCCATTCCCCCGAATACCTTGGAATAAATATAACCACATATATGAAAGATCTAAACACTGAAAATTAAAAAACATTGACAAAGAAATTAAAAATGATTCAAAGAAATGGAAAGATGTCTTGTGCTCTTGGATTGAAGGAGTTAATATTGTTAACATGGCCGAAATGCACAAAGAAGCCTACAGATTTAGTGCAATTCCTGTTATGAAGCTGTAGTATTTCCCACAGAACCAGAAAATAAATAACTCTAAGTTTTACATGAAGCCATTAAAAATTGTCAAAATGATCTTGAGTAAAGACAACAAATCTGGAGGAATAAACCTCCCAGAGTCCTTACTATAGTACAAAGCTACAGTAATAAAATCAGCATGGCATTGGCACAGAGATATAATCAATAAAATCAGATAGAGAGCCTAGAAATAATTTCACACACCTATGAGCACTGAATCAATGATAAATGAGGCAAGACTACACAATGGAGGAAAGACAGTCTTGTCAATGGATGGTGTTTGGAAAGCTGGACATCTACATGTAAAACAGTGAAATGAGAGCATTCCCTGACATCGTATACAAAAATAAACTCCAAGTGTATTAAGGACCTAAATGTAAGACCTGATACTGTATAACTTCTAGAAGGGGATATAGGTGATACACTATTGGATATATATCATAGGAATATTTTCTTGTATCAGTCTCCTAAGGCAAAAGAAATAAAAGCAAAAAAAAGCAAGTGAGACCTAAATAAACTTGAAAACTTCTGCACAGCTAAGGACAATTTGAATGAAATGAGAACACTGCCTGTGTAATTGGAGAACATATTTGCAAATAATGCAAGTGATCAGGGGATAATAGATGCAAGTTAATAGATGTAACATGGATTTAGATTACACAACTTAATGTGAAAAACAAAAACGCAATCAAAAAAAGAGCAGAGTACTTGAGTTAATATTTTTCCAAAGAAAACCTACAGATGAGTAACATGCTAGTGATAAAATTGCTCAACATTACTAATTATTAGTTAATAGCAGGTCAAAACCACAATGAGGTATCACTTCACACTGGTCAAATGGCTATTATCAAAATGTCAAAAAATAGAAACTGTTGGAGATGATTTGGAAGAAACAAATCACTTGTATACTCTTGGTAGGAATGTAAATTGGTAGAACTCCTTTGGAAAACAATATTCAGATTTTTTTAACACCTAAAACAGAACTACCATATGAAACAGTAACACCTCTCCTAGGAAATATCTGGAGAAGAAACCCTAAATTGAGTAAAACCAATCTTCACAACTGCACTGTTTATAATATGCAAGACAGGGAAGCAATCCAAGTGTGCACTGTAGACTATGGACTTAAGAAGAAATGATGATTCTAGAAATATGCAATGGAATATTATTAGCCATGAAAAAGTATAACACATGGCTATTTCAGCATCATGAATGGACCTAGTAAATATTGTTTTTAGTGAAGTAACTTAGACAAAGACAAAAGTATATAATATGATCAATATGTGGAATCTAAAGAATACCAAATATATGTGTACATCTATATATAGCTATCTGTTGATAGATGACAGATAAGTAGATACATAGAAGGATAGATAAATAGACACATGATAGATAGACAGATAGATACACAGTTAGATAGATAGATAGATAGATAGATAGATAGATAGATAGATAGAGGGTAGAGGGATAGAGAGATTAGTTAGACAAGACTGAAGGAGACTGAAAGATATGGGAAATAATTTATGTTTACAAAAGGAGAAGGGAAAGACAATTTAATGGTAGGACACTGAAAGATAAAAAGTAGTATACAAAAAGGAGATAAGCATCAAGGATAATCTGTATAGATCAGGGAATTACAAGCAATAACTTAAAATAATTGTATGTTACAATTATTGTAATAATTTATAATGCAATCTAATCTAAAAAGTGGTTGGAGTCACTATGCTGTACATCTGAAACTACACAATATAGTACATCTACTGTACTTCAATTAAAAATAAAACATCTCATGTATAATTTAGTCCTTTTTCTGCTGATAGCATCTTCCTTTAATATTGTTTCAATTTTACTCTTTACCTTTTGTGAATACTGACTCAAATTATTTCTATTTCTGTTGTGAACATGTTACCAGATTGATGTACCTATATTTATTGCAAGTGAATTACTATTTTTCTCTCTTTATATCATATAAAATAGAAGCATTTAAAAACACACCGAAAGAAACTGTTGCAACTTTCTCATGGTCTCTGCTTAGTATTTTGTTCAATATTATGCATATATTTGCATTTTATTTTTCTTAGAATAGCTCTTTCCTGAACCTCTTGTAAGGTGTCTCGGTTTTGTTTTTTACATCTCATTCATGTTTCTTTGTCTGATAAAGTCTTTATTTTCACTTTACATATAAGTGATAACTGTGCAAGTTAGAGTGTACTTGGGTGGGAGATTTCTTATTTCAGTAGTTTGAAAATGTCTTTTTAATTACCCTCGGCGTATGTTTTCTGCTCAGCAATCTGCTGATAGCCTGATGGGGGTTTCTATGTAGATTAACATAACTTTTCTTGGCTGATTTTAAAATTTTACTCTGTCATTAACTTGCCAATTTGCATATGACGTATCTTGAAGAAGGTCTCATTGTCTTAAAGTTATTGGTGTTTTGTTGTCTCACGGAATTGTATATCAGTTCCTTACCCAGGTTCAGAAAGTTATCAACTATAACAACTTTAAATATACCATCAGCTGCCTTCTAACTTTCTTCTCCCCCCAGGATTTCACTCTAATGTGCACTTCCTGAAGAAGTCTGATGGCTATAGTAGAATTTCCTCACATTTTAATATCTTGAATCTCTGCCCTCTCCTATCATTTCTTGTTTTGTATTGGTGACTTTGCTAATATCTCTTCCACAAAGCAGTCTTCTTCCAATGCTTTCTGTTGCATTCTTCATATCACTTATTAAGTTCATCTGGTCCTCTAATAATGTTTGGTTGTTTCATAGTTTCGGTCCCTTAGGTAATGTATACCTTATCAACATTTATTTTATTCCTGAGCTCACTAAACTGCTTTCTGAGTTTTGTTTTTTATATTCAGTTTTTGTATGGCATCTCTTCGGATTCTCTATTAGTTATACGGCAATATTCCATGACTTTAAATTTGTTTGCTGCAGTGTTGATGTTTGAGTGTGTGTGTGTATGTGTGTGTGCATTTGCCTGTGCATGTGTGTCTTTGTCTGTGTCAGTGTCTGTGTGTGTGTATCTGTGTGTGTGTGTGCCCTATAATGTTACTGTGATTGATCATGGACCTGGTAAATTATTGCTCTGATGACACTAAAAAACAGATTGGGTTTTGGAGTCCTTGCTTTTGTTTTCTGGTAGTTTGCAATATTGCACAATTTTTGGTTTTGCTTATCTTAGCTACCTCTGAAAATATTTCAAAGTGGCACATTCCAGTCGCTACTGTCTGGATAAAAGATTGCTTACATTGTCACTTCTTTCACTTCTTTGGTAGTTAATGCCACTTTTGTCACTTGGCCGGTGAACCCTTCCTTTTATCTGATATCCCTTAAGAATCAGTGCACACATTGAGGAAAGGTGTAAAGACAGGTGGGTATTTGGAATCAGGCAACTGCCTTTGCCATGTAGAATGTTGTAAGGTACATTGTCTCCACCACTGTGAATGGGAAGTAGGGAGAGTGTCATGAATGTCTGAGTGTCAAAAGGTTGGAAATTCTGTCTCCAATTTGGCTCCCTCCAAGTTACCTGTAACCATTAGTACTGGTGCAGTTGGAGGCTGATGCTGTGTGAAACAATGAGACCCTGTTTCTACTGGGAACTCTGAAACTCTGGGCTCAGATACCCTAGTAAGTTGTCCATGGTCGCAGGCACAAACTCTGCTCTTCCCTCAGTTCAGCCACCTTTATGTGTTTTAGCCCACCAAACGTCAGCTGTACACATGTGTTCTGGAGTATTGTTTTGTGTTGTAGTTATTTTTCTTGAGATGTGATCGTTTCACTGAGTGTAGATTAAAGGGGAGAGACAGAAATACTTGAAACATGTCACTCTTTTCAAAGAATATACTTTAACGTTTAAAACCTTAAATTCTAATAAGGACATTATGAGAACAGTAAAGAAAGTGAACAAATCACCTCCCTTAATATCAGAGTACTACAAAATATTTTGTTATTCCTGGGATTTTTCTTCAATTTTTTCCCACATGCATGCACATTTTAGTATAATATATGTCTATAATCTCTTTAAAATCATTTAAATTATTAAAATATTTCTCTGTGCTGTAAATATAGCCCTGTTGGTTCTCTAGTTTATAACTAGTACCTTGCATATTTCTGTCTTCCACATCCTCCTTCCCTGTCCCCAGTGGAAACCACTACTTGGTACACTACACATATATATGTGAGTCTGTTTCTATTTTTTTATGATTATTTCTCTTATATCTTTAGTTTCCTCACGAAAGTGGTAACATAGAGTGTTTTTCTCTGTATGACTTATTTTGCTATGTGCAACACTATCTGGCTCCAGTCACATTGTTCCAAATGGCAGAATTTTATTTTTTGATATGACAATGACTAAGTATTTATTATGTTATCTATATCTCACATCTACTTCAGCCAATCATCTGTTGATGGGCAGTTGATTTGTGCTTCTATCCTTGGCTATTATAAATGATGATGTTAAGAACTTTGGGGGTAATATAGCCTTTAAAGTTAATGTTTACATTTTTTTCAGATTTATAACAAAAACTGGAATTGTGGCTACATATAATGTTTCTATTTCTAGTTTTCTTAGCACTGTCCACACTTTTATAATAGTGGATGCATCAATTTATATTTCCACCAACAGTGTACCTGGGTTCCCTTTTATTGACATTCATACTAATGTTTGTCATTTGAAGACTTTTTTTAATAGCCATTTTGGTTGCTGTGACATTATATTTCATTCTGATATTGATTTATGGTTTCCTAATGAATAGCAACGTTATGTTTCTTTTTATGTCATGAAAATCATCCACATGTATGTTTTTGAAAAGTTTCCATGAAGATCTTACAACTGTTTTTAAGTTGTGGTCTTTGTTTTTTAAATAATGAGTTTAATATGCTATATATACATTATGGATATTAACACCTTGTTGGTTTCATAGTCTGAAACTATTCCTTCTATTCTATGTGTTGTCATAAGTCCTGCTGAAGATTTCCTTTGCTCTGCAAAAGATTTTGCATTTCACAATTATACAAGAAGTGGAATCACTGTATCATATATTACATCTATTTTTTCCTCAGTATAATTAAAAACAGTTATTGTTAGTTTTCCTTTTTTTGTTGCTTAGTAGACAAATAAAAATACATATTGCAAAGATTTATCACAAAGGCACTTCTGCTCTTGTTCTTCTTCAGAGATTGTATAGTTTCAGGTTTTACATTTAGGAAATTAATCCATTTCTATTTTATTTTTTATTCTATGGAAGGAATTGCTCTTACATCTAACTTTTACATGTAATTTCCAGTTTTCCCAAAACTACTTGTTGAAGAGACTGCCTTTTTTCCATTGTATACCCTTGTCACCTTCATTATAGACTAATTGACCATATGTGTGTGTGTTTATTTTTGGACCCTTTATTTTCTTCCATTGATTATGTGACTCTATTGGTGATATATTTTGATGTTTTGATTACTGTAGCTTTGTAGTATGTTCTAAAGTCAGGGAGGATAATACTCACAGCATTGTTAATTTTTCAAGGATAATTTTTGAAAATTTGTGCCTTTCAGAATTTAGTGTAAATTTTATTATTATTCTCCTTGTTTTGTGAAGAAACATATGGATTCTGTGAGAACAGAAATTTACTAAAAAGAAAAACATGAGAAAAATTGTAAAGTATGGAGGATAAATCATACAACATTAAACAACCAATGGATTGCTGCATAAATCAAAGAAAAAATACAAAAAGAAATATAACAACAAAAACAAAGTTCATGTGATATAGCAAAAGCAGTATTAATAGGGATGCTTAGAGCAAAACAATGCCACTTATACAAATAAGAAATATCTCTCTCTTATAACATAATCTTACAAAGGATGTAGCAAAATAATAAACAAACTTGTTAGTAGAAAGAAAGATAGCTGAAAGATCAGAACATAAATACATAAAATAAAGATTAAAAGTAGAAATATCTGAAGAAACTACGTAGTGGCCTTTGAAAGATAAATAAAACTGATAAAATTTAATGAGACTCATGAGCAAAAAAGAGAGTGTAGGTTAAAATGCTGCAAAATAAATGAGAAGTTACAGCTTATGTCAAAATAACAGAAAGCATCATAAGATGATACAACAAACTATATGCCAATTAAAATGGAATCCCTCGAAGAAATGGACAATTTCCTAGAAAGATCTAATCTCCAAAATGGAATGAGAAATAGAAAATATTAACTGATTATCACTAATGAAATTGAATAAGTAATTAAAAAAAATCTCCCAAGAAACAAAATTCCAGGCCTTGACAGTTTCACAGGTGATTTCTGCCAAACATATAGAGAAGAGCTATCACCTATACTTCTCAGAGAATTCCAAAAATTTGCAAAGGAAAGAAGGCTTCCTACCCCACCTTTCTGTATAACACTATTATTAAAACAGGAACAAATATTTCATAAAATTACAGTTTAAATACAACTGAGAAGCATACATGCAAAAATGATCAATAAATATTAGCAAAGCAAACAAAACATTAAAGGGATTATACAGTATGATTAAGTCCCTTTTATCCCAGGGATGCAAAAGTGATTCATCACCCAGAAACTTATCAATATGATACACCAAACTAACAAATTGAAAAATAAAAATTATATGGTAACCTCAAAAGTGTCATAAAATGTTTTGACAAATTCAGTATCTACTTATGATTATATTTCTCCTCAAAATGGATATGAGGAAACATACCTCAACACATTTAAGGTTGCATATGACAAGAACTCAGCTATCATGACACTCACTGATTAAAAGCTGAAAGCATCTGCTGTTAGAGCAGGAAGAAGTCAAGAATGTTCACACTTGCCACTGTTATTCAGTATATTATTGGAAATTCTAGCCATAGCTATCCAAAATAAAAGTAAATAAAATATAGGTATTTCTGAAAAGGAGTACAAGAGTCTGCTTGCAGATGAAATACTTAAACAGAAATCCTAAAAAGACACCACAATGCTATGAGTGCTTTTCAATGCATTTGGTAAAATTTCAGAATGTAAAATTAACATACAGAAATCTTGCATTTCTACACACTAACAACAAGCTAACAGATACAGAAAGTGAGGGAACTGTCTCATTTACAGTTGCATTACAAAAAAAAAACTCAAGAAATGTGTACAACCAAGGAGGTTAAAAAACCTGTACTCAGAAAACTATAAAATATTTATAACAGAAATTGAAGATAATGAAAACAGATGAAAGGATATACTGTGCTCATAGATTAGAAGAAAAATATTGTTTAAATGACAGTACTAGCCAAGAAAATACACAAATTAAATTCAGTGCTTTTCAAAATAAAAATGGCATTTTCAGACACATAAAAAATAATTATTACATTTACATGTAAACACAAAAGAGTTGAAGTCACAAAGAAAAACAAAAGAAAAGATAATGAACAAACTTAAAACACAAACAACTTTGACAAAGAACATAGAGGATGTAACACTGTCCCTGATTTTAAATTATAATACAAATCTACAGTAATGAATATGGTAGAGGCACAAAACAAACAGAATAATGGAACACAACAGAATGCCTAAAAGTGAAATCAGACAGTTATGGTCATTTAGCCCATTACAAAAAAATGAATATACAGTGGGGGAAAGGTAATCAACAGGCACATGAAAATGGTCAACATGACTAACCATGAGAAAAAAGCAAGACCATAACTCAATGAGATATTATGCCACTCCTGTCAGAAAGACTATGATCAAAAAGGTAACAAATATAAATATTGGTGAGGATGTAAGAAAAATCACCCTGCTGCACTGCTTGAGTGAATTTAAATTTGTGCTGCTTCTGTGGAAAACAGTATGGAGTTTTATCTAAAAATTAAAAATAAAATATGAACCAACATTTCCATAACTAGATACTTATTCCAAGAAAATGAAAACACAAATCAGAAAAGATAAATTCAACCCTATATTCACTGTGGCATTATTTACAATAGCCAGGCTATAAAAGAAAATTAATTGCTTTTCAATAGATGATGGATAAAGAAAATGTGTGTTTATAGTATATATATCTACCCAACTATTAACTGCAGATTTATCTATATTTATATATATACGCACACTAAACTTATATATATATATATGCACTCATACCCATAAAAATACAATGGGTTATTACTCAGCTATAAAAAGAATAAGTTCTTGTCATTTGCAACAAATGTGTAGACCAAGAGTGTAATATGTTAGGTGAAAGAAGTCAGACACAGGAGGACAAATGCAGAAAAGTTTTACTCATATTTGGAATTTAAAGAAATGAACATAACAAAACAGAAAAGAATTTATATATATAGAAAGCAACAGGTTGCTCAAATGAAGGAGGGAAATGTGGTGAAGAAAAACAAATAGTTGAGAAAAATTAAGAGAGAAATTTTTCCAGTTGCAAATTAAAATATCAGGGACAAGAAATTTACTGTGTGGGGAATAGTCAATAACTATGAAATATCTTTAAATGGCAACTATCAAAACTAGATTTATCTTTTGATCAGTTTGAAATGTATTAAAAATAGCAAAAATTATGTTATGTAAGAGAAACTCCACAGAGTTATAGATTAAAGTGCACTTCAAAAACAAACAAACACACTTATAGAAAAAACAATTTGATTTGTAGTTAACAAAGGCAGTATTTGGGAAAGGAGAAATTGATTAATGCACTCAAAAGCTAAAAAACTCTAGCCGTAAAATAAACCTGTTCTAGGGATGCCCCGCAATAACATGAAAATTACAATTAATACTGCTTTATGTTCTATATTAATGTTGTTAAGTGGGTAGACCATAAGATTTCTCATCACAACCAAAAGACAAATTGTATTTCTTTAAAATTGTATCTAAATAAGATAATGAATTCTCCCTAAACTTGCTATGATATTTATTTCTTAATACTTATAAATCAAATCAATATCCTGTGCACCTAAACTTACACAATGTTTTATGCCAATTATATGTCAAAGCGGAAGTAAAAATGGAAATTCAAAGGTCATGATTTCCCATGACATTTTTCATGATTCGTTTTGCAGCAAGTAAACTTGAGTCATGATATACTTATCCTAGGTAAAGATACTAATAAATAAGTGATTCAAATAAATTATACATAAAGATACTAATAAAATTAGGATTTTACCATGCTTTAAGCTTTCTTCATGTTAACAGCCCACTGCTTCTTTAGGTATCAAAATTTCACTCTGTGTATTCATCTGATATTAGGGAATGGATACAAATTTAAAACTGGCTGCTCCTGCTCTGAGTGATAAAGTTCAATGTCTGTGACCAATGGTCTCATCTCCCCGACAGCATCTGTAAGAAATGATTATGCTAGGTTGCTAAAAATCTCAGCATGGTAAAATCTAAGGACTCCTACAATTCTTAACTGTTTTGCAATGGGAATGCAATACTGACAAAGACTTGATTTTGGATAACAATGTGGTGTTTTCTCATGGTTGCATTAGGGTATGTGAGGATAACCCCTCAGATCCACAACAAATATTCTTGCTCAAGTGCTGGTCCAAGAAGTGCAAATTTCTGCATTACTAGGACTGAGGACTGCTCTCAAAATGATGACCATGCTCACTGCATTCCAGGTAGTACAAGGAAAAAAGTTTATTGCAATTTCAAGGTGAACGGGAATAAGTCAGTGATTCAGTCCCTATAAATTAGTCAACGGGTGTTCAAAGCCAAAGTAAGTTGTGTCAACAATGAGAATTAAAAGAAAAAAAAAACTTAAACATAAGTTTAAATTAAAAAGAAGACACAGTCCAGTGCTGGGCTCTGGGGGCTGCAGAATATATATGCCTCAGTCCAATTCAAGGATTCAGTGGCTTGGCCCTAGCATCAGCTCTGGATTCAATGAACAGGTAACAATTAGTATACAGGGAAAAATATAATCTACCTCTCCCTAATCTGAAGAAAATCTGGTGGTTCAATGAAACTCTTATCTCACAGACATTCTGACAGGTGCAGAGGAATAACTCACTGATGACTCAACTAAGACATACTTAGTTACTGCTTAACAATCCATCTTCACACACACACACTGGTAGAGAGATTTGTAGTATTTAATGGGAAGAATTCATTGGGCAGAGCTCAGAGTATAATTTTCAAAGCACGAGCCAACTTTTGACATTGGCCAATATTCTAGCTTTTCTCAGATAGAAAACTACAGATGGACAAACAAATAATATTCTTCCTTAGAATTTCTAATTTTGAAAGTAAACTGTAGCCTTTGACTTATCAGTATAGAACCTTGTTAAGATGATCACGCTAAGACCCACTGTCTGATAAGAGAGCTGGAAATTAGCTGCTGAACCAGCCCATCTGAACCCCAGACTGCTAATGTAAGCAACAACATAGCCACCATCAGAGTTGAGCTGAAAAATTTAAAACCGTGATGTTTCTGTTGTAGGAAACACCACTGCTCTCCAGACACAGTTCTCCTGCTGCAAGTGGGCTCTTTTATTCTCTTGGTGAAGGTCATATTTACAGGATGTTGTTAGAGATTACCCTGGCCAATTTGCCCATTCTCCAGATTATCAAAGGCTTTCTTCACAAATGGAGACACATTTTCGGACACAATGTTACCATTTCAGTCTTATCAGATGACACTAGCTGCATCATTGTGAGTAAAGGCCTTAGGATCCCTGAACTTGCCTACAATTTTTCCAGCATTTCAGGGCATTTCACATTCTGAATATGCTTCACCTTTTATTTAAAATTAGTGGGAAATAGTCAAAGTCTTCCATGAATATTTTATATTTCCTAATATCTGCAGAAATTTGGTATTCTTGCAGTTGGAAAATTTTTAATTCCACCACCCTCACCTCCTTCTAGTCCACATAATTTAGATTGCAATTTGGTTACTGAATACGAGAACCACAACCAAGGGGATATTACCACTTAGATACTTATTTTGTGAAGGTTAGAAAGGGCACAATTTATTTGGTGTGTATAAACCTACATTAAATGTTTGCAAAGGCACTGTCTCTTCTGGACAAAGCTCTGATTCTAAGAAGTATATTAATAATAAGTCAGTATAGTTATTG
This sequence comes from Vicugna pacos, assembly GCF_048564905.1. Classification (NCBI taxonomy): domain Eukaryota; kingdom Metazoa; phylum Chordata; class Mammalia; order Artiodactyla; family Camelidae; genus Vicugna; species Vicugna pacos. The sequence continues at coordinate 2,308,909 of NW_027328737.1, forward strand.
GTATGGGGAAGAGATTCAGCTGTTTTGTGGTGGGTGGGTGATGAAGAGACAGGAACAAATCCAGCAAATGTGAATGGATTGCTTTATGCCTCTGCAGGCATGAATTAAGAAGTAAATATTACTTTGTCTCCTGTACCTAACTCCACTTACTGTCTTGATTGACTTGTCCTTGGGCTATGAAAGATCTAGTTTGCGGTGAAGACCATAACGAAATAGTTTGAAAACCATGAGAGTTTTCTTGTTTCAGGAAAGTAGATATTGCTTAAAGTCAACATGTGTTTTTCATTCACTTAATACAAAAATGCATCCTGTGACATGTGTTGTGCTTACTGTGCTGGTATCCAAGTTAAACAAGGAAAGGGGGATAGACTGAAAACATCTGGAGGAGGTGGTTTCTGTGCTGAGACAGGGAAAGTCTAAGTAGATAAAAGGAGGACACCCAAAATCCAAGGATGAGCTGGAGTAAAAGTGGTGAGGTTGCAGCTAACATAGTTGACAATCGTTTGCCTGGATATATTTCCAGATACAGTGAAACATAAAGCTATACCAAGGTAGTGAGATGCCAGATTTATAAAGAAATGACTAAACCAAGATGAGTTTGTGTGCTTAGAGTTGGAAAGGCATTAAATGCCACCCTGAGGACGTAAGCTTGTCTTTGGCTTGAATATAAAAGCAACATAAAGTATTGAATTGAAAATATAATGTAGACTCTTGAGGGCAGGAAATGAAAGCACCAATTTTAATGCTTTGAAAACAGCACAAAGAAGACCATAGATAAAATTACTTCTTAAATTCTACCACATGCTGAATGTGCCATCTGAGACTACATCATGTGACCTTTATGATTCCAGGGATGACATAATAGAGACCATGATCCCTGGGCCGGTTCCTGCATTTATCTCCTGTTCCAGCCTATCCTATAAACCCTTTTAATACTTTCCAGGATGAACAAGAAACCACTTAGTAATTTTCCCTCTCTCCATGTTTTAGTCTTTTTCCAAATTCTTCCATTTTCTCTTCCTCCTTACAAGAAAGTATTTAAATTTACTCCCATATTTTTCCATCAAATGATCATATCAATCAAATATCTCTTTTTAACTTAAATGTTAATTTAGTCTCCCATTTAATCTTAACCTAATTTAAAAAAATAAGGTTAATACAGGTACACATCTATGCTTCTTGTTCAAATAAGAAAATTGCAGATATCTGTCAACATTTGCCAACATCAATTTTAATCTTTGTTATCCTGCATAAACTGGTAGTCCTCTGGTAGATCCTTTGTAATTAGGATGACGTTCATAAAGTGAAGTTGGCTGATGAGTTGGCCTTGAAAGAGAGGTAGCTGATGTATAAGCTGTCATTGTCACTGGAAACCGTGCATTGCTCCCTGGTTGAAGTTTAGAAAAACGACCTTCTTTGGCAGATATGTTGTGATATCCATTTGGAAAAGCAGAAGTCTCCACCATCAGCCCAAAATAATTACTCTGCATTGGAGACAAGATGGTGTTCTGAGAAGTAGAATTTTTGGTTTTAATGAACTTCATAATAAGGTCATTTGCTTCAGTGTATCTGCTTTGAGTGTGCCAGTGGACAATGTTCAACTGATTTAAAATAGCATGCTGATCTACTGCAATTTGTTCTGGTGGTCTGATGGACCAGAAAAATCACCGCTGATCGGGGTAGTTTTATCACCAATTATGTGGCTAGTAGAGGGCTTTCTAATTAGAGGCATTTTTAATTTTGCAAAAGGTAAAAATGCACTTTCTCCACTATTGTCAGCCACAAAACCAGAATTATGAGTATCCACATTACCCCCTGCAATAAAGTGCTTCTTATTGAAATCTTAAGACAATGAAGATACCAGAGAGGCATTTTTAATCCCAACTCTTCTTTTTATTCTGATTAAAACCTGGGGAAAGACTCGTTTAAAATTTGAATTATGGTAGATCTGCAGCTACAATCAAAGTGAAAAATTTTAGTAATATTTTAAACCAAAATACAAGACTACAATAAGCCTAACGTATAAAACATCAGATTTCACATTTACAATGCACAGATAATATCATGAAAATATGAACATTGCTATTTTTTAAATTTCCTTATTTGTAAAATACACATATAAGTAGTATAGTCATCAAATTAAAGAAGTTAGCATTTGCAGTAACTGTGAATGCCACTTTTCACAAGCAGCTTTAATACCTTTATATAGATTTCTGATAAGATTCATAGTTGCAAGCAAAGTTTCTCTGAATCTTGAATACATATGGCACTGTCCTCATTTTTAGAAAAAATAAAGAATTTAAGACTTGGTAATTTTATACAGTTTTCAAAATCTAGCTTTAAATATATATTACCATAGACTGATGTACAACATAAATTTTCATATATAAGTTACCAAGTGGTTACTAAAATTTCTGAATACCTTGCTTAAAACAGAGACTTCTTTTCCTTGTGCCAGAAAGTCAGCTAGACAAGCAGATCTTTGAAAATTCTGCCTCACTTTACTAAACCTATAAAGGTTAAGCTGTCTAACTAAACTTTTCATACTTCCAGTTTAAATATTCTGAAAGGGGCCTTTCTTTCCAAAACTACCTTCTTAAAGACAACTTCATCAATCACTATGGAAGATCCATTATCATCCCACCAGATGGATTGATATTGGTCACTCCTAGCCATTTTCCAGAGTTTTCTTGGAAATCTCAGAGAACGAAAATCATTATCTTCATCTGGTTCTGAGACACAATGTGTGTAACATGGTCTTCTTATCAAAGATTCTTCAGACAAAGTCTGAAAAGCATTTTCTTCAATCATAGACCTTAAGTCCAAGTCCCCAGAGAATGTTTGATCACACAATAGAGATCTACCAGAGTTACCTGAAACAGTTGGTCCATCTTTATGAGACACATCTTGAATTTCTGAAGAAACATGTGTCATCTCAAATAACTTTTTCTACAGCTACTTTTATAATCTGCATGATTTTGAGCACTGCAACTTCAAATGCTGCTTTGGCAAGCCTGCACAGATAAACTGCTAGGCAATCACAATGGTTCTCAACCTGAGTAGCTGTGTCATCACAATACGACTGGTATCCCAGCAACCCAAGTGTAAAATTCCGCCAGTGTTTACTTCTCATTCATCCAGTTAAAATGAAACATAAATGTTGCTTATTTTTATAGTGTGATCTGCAAATATTATCCCCACAAAATCTTTTTAAATAATATAATTTTGGGGTCTATGAAATAAAACCAATCTCCATACTTTTGTACACAAATTTATACTAGATTGGTGAACAGAGAATAAATAATGCAAAAAAAATAATTTTAAAGTTTTGGAAGTTAAAGTGAAATTTGTGTAAAACCTCTACAGAAAATGTGTAACAATTTCAATATCATTTGTTATTAAAATTAAATATAATTTGATTTGGAAATGGAAGTATGTATTTATCTGTGTTCTTTAAAATAAGTAGCTGTATATTCAAAATATGAGAAAAATAAATATCAGTTTATTTGGAATGTTAATAAATAAATTGTAAATATTTATAAAATAAAATTTTATTTATATAATCAATCAAATTTAAGAAATCCCAAAGGGGGAAATTTTTGTTTTAAATTGTAATTCAGTGGTATAAGTAAAACAAATATAATTTAATATTCTGGTATAAAAAGTACAAAAGAGACAATCTTATTGTATATTTGCAAAAGTTTATTTTTGCCATTCTTTCAGTCAGAGGTTTTTCAGTCCCTAGAAGGAATAAATTTTCATGTCATCTGTATAATCCATACTCTTGTGGCTTCTGTTATGTGTTCCAAAATGCTGTTGATAAATACTCTTATGTACAAGATCCTGGGTTCAATAAGCAGTGCCTCCATTAAGGGGCAAACAAACAAACAATCAAAAAACAAAGAAATAACAGTATATGTGGTTTGGGGTGGAAAATACCAGGTAATGCATTTTAGGAAGCAATATGTTTCTCAGTCTTCAAATAGTTGGCATTGTTTATATAATACAGCATTTTAAGGCAAGTGTTCTGTTCACTAATTGTAAATGATAGCTATGTTCTGTATCAGTAAACTGATATAACTGGTATTATATATTATATATAAATCCAGTATAACTGGATTTATACCAAAATTTATATTATTTATTTCAAAATAAATTCCATTAAGGATAAGCCAAATTCAAAATGACAGATATAATTTTAAGTAAATAAATGTAAAATCAAGCTGTAATGTAAATTCTTACTTCAGTATCTGTAAATTCCATTCTAAATAAATATTAGCAACCTGAATTCATGGCATATTATATGTATTATAAACTATAGTTAAGTTGGATTTAGTCTTGATTCATAAATATTATTTAACATACGCAGATTATTATATGTGGTAACATCCTATAAAAAACAAAGAATTGAAAAATTACAACTTCAAGAAATGTAGGAAATTTATTGACAGAACTGATCTTAACTATTTTATTTAAATATTTTTTACAAATTCGCTCTATATAGAAGTTAACTAAACAAAATAAAAGCCATATATGAAAAACCCATGAGTAACATCAAGTTCAATGTTAACATACAGGAAGGTTTTCCTCTGGTACAGTAATAAGAAAAAGAAGCTCATTTTCACACGTCCTAAATTACACTACTAGAAGTCCTAGCCAGAACATCTTGTCAAGAAAAAATATAAAAGGTATCCAACTTGTAAAATTCAGTAAAGTATTTTCAGATGACATAATTATACATTGATAGAAAACTCCATAGACTCCTCCAGTGACTCTAAGAAATAATGAACAAACTTAGTATACTTGCAGAATACAAAATCAATATACAAATATCCGTTGCATTTTTATATAGTAACGACACATTATCAGAAAGAGAAATTAGGAAAACACTTGTGTGTAAATCTATACCAAAAAGAATAAAATAGGAATACATTTGTTAAGTGAAATAAAAGATCTAAACATAGATCTATAAATTTCAGGTGTAAGAAATATAAGTAAATTAATTAAATAGAAAGATATTCTGTGCTCATGGATTGTATACAATGTGAGGAAATATTGTAATCTATCTTTTCAATATTCAATCTCCACAGCACTAATTATTGAGGAGAATATGTTTTCTTCATTTTATACTCTAGCTTTCTTTTTCATGGGTTAATTCATCATAGGTGTGAGGGATTATATCTGGTTGCTCTACACTCTTCTATTGATTGGTGTCTGTTTCTGAGCCAGTATCATGTTGTTTTATTTACTAAAGCTTTGTAAGAGTGTTTAACATCAGAGAATTTTACACCATGACATTTAATACACTTTTTCAAGATTATTTTGGCAACTCATGATCTTTGTGGTTACATATAAATTTTGATATTATTTGTTCTATATAATGGAAAAATCTCATAGGTATTTTGACATGAATCAAACTAAATGTAGATTCCCTTGGGTAGAAGGGTTGTTTCAACCACATAGATTCACATCATTAACATAAGAGATCTTTTCATTTCTTTGGATCAGTTTTAATTTCCTTCACTAATGTTTTCTGTTTTTTAACGTATACGCTTTCACCTTATTTGTTAAATTCATTTCGAGGTGTTCTTTTCATATATATATAATTATATGCATAATATATGTAAACTCGTTTCCTACACAAATACAGCCGGCAGAAGGCAGTGGCAAGACCTATTCAAATTACTGAATGAAAGAAAGCTGTAATCAAAGATACTTTATCAAGCAAGGCTATCTTTGAGAATAGAAGGAGAGGTAAATAACTTCCACACAAGCAAATACTTAAAGAATTTGGCAAGAGAAAATGAAATAATGAAAGATCTACTCTAAATACAAAAGAAGCAGGATGCTATAGAAAAGAGAAAGGCATAATTATAAAGGCAATATCTTCAGTGACTTACAACAGAATATATAAGATGTTCTAAAAGAGAACATCAGAATTTTTAAGGGTCACAGAATGAAACAGGACAATACAGCGTTTTTATTTCTTGTTTCTCTTCTCTGTAGGATGGGTAAGAGTTTGTATTCTTATCAGTTAAAATAAACAGATACATTATGGGTAAATATAAATACACAACAAGGTAAACATAAGTCAAAATCTTACAATGAAATCACAAAGCCATAAAGAAACCAAGATAATAAAAGAAAACTATCAAGCCATAAAAAGAAAAAGAAATGAACAAAAAGGAAATACCACATCAACTGGAAAATGAAGTTCAAAATGGAAATAAACACCAGTCTATCAATAATTATCACAAATGAAAATGGAATTAATGCTTCATTCAAAAGATATATAGTCAGATGGGATAATATAACAAGACCCTACATAATGAAGCATACAAGAGACCCTATTTAGTAAGTGGAAAACACAATTGGAAGTGAGAAGATGGAAGAATATATTGCATGCAAATACACATGACCAGAAAGCAGGACTAGCAGTTCTTACTTCACAAAAATAGACTTTACAAGAAAGGTCGTAGAGAAAGATAAACAAGGACATGATATAATGATTAAAAGAGCAATAGAAAATGAGTGTTTTATACTCATTAATACATATGCACTCAATATAGGAGCACCTAAATAAATAAAGCAAATACTAATAGATAAAAAGAGAGAAATCGCTGGGAACACAATCACAATAGGATACTATAACACCCCGTTACCATCACTGGACGGGTCTTTCACACAGATAATTAATATGGGAACAAAGATACTAAAAGACATGATAAAATAATTGGAGATGGTTGATACTTCCAAAAGAGTACTTCTCCCAAAAACAGAATATACATTCTTTTCCAATACACATGGAACATTTTCAAGGAAAGATTATTAACTCAGGCACAGAAGAAGCCTCAAAAAATTTAAAAAGATAAATATTATTTCAAGCATCTTTTCTGAGTATAATACTATGAAACTAGAAATAAATCATAGAAAAACAGGGAGAAAAAATGACAGCATCCAGATTAAAAAACATGGTACTATAACAAAGGAGGGAGTTGATGAAATAAAAGAAGAAATTAAAAAATATCTTGAGAAATATGACAAAACACTTCACAAAGTCTATGGAATACAGTTAAAGCAGGTTTAAGAGGGAAGTTCTTAGTGACAAAGCCCTCCTCAAAAAGAAGTACAGTTTCAAATAAATAATCTGAAGTTCTATGTAAACTAATCATGAAGAGTAGAGCAAACAAAACCAAAAGTCAGCAGAAAGGGGGAAAAAGTAAAGCTCAAGGAGGAAAGAATTGAAATAGGGATTAAAAAATAGAAAAAAAATCAATCAAATTCTTTTTTGAAACTTTAAACAAAATTGACAAATCTCTCGGCAGGATCACCAACAAGAAAAGAAAGAGAACCCAAATAATATAAGAAATGAAAATGGAGAAAATACAAAGAGTACAACAAATTTACAAAATATCATAAGGAAATATCAAGAGCAACAGTATGGAAACAAACTGGATAACCAGGAAGTAATGGAGAAGTTTTTGGCAACATTCAGTCCACCAATATTGCATCAAGAAGAAATTAACCATTTGAACAGACAGATTACTAGAAATGGAATACAATTATCAATACAATAAAAAATATCTGCAAACAAAATTCAGACCCAAAGAGCTTCACTGGGGAATTTGACCAAACATACAAAGAAAAATCCATATAAGTCCTCCTCAAACTCTTCCAAAACATTGATATGGAGAGAGTACTCCCAAACCCACACCATAAGGCCAACATCAACCTGATACCAAACCAGACAAAGACACTACCCCAAAAAGAAAACTATAGGCCAATATCATTGAGAAACATAGATGTGAATGTCCTTAAGAAAGTATTAACAAACAGAATCCAACAGCATGTGAAAAAAAGATCATGCACCATGGTCAAGTTAGGTTCATCCCAGGAACACAAGGATGGTTGAACATATGCAAATCAATCAGTCAATTGTGATACACCATATCAACAAAAGACAAAAACGATATGATCATCTCAGCAGATGCAGAAAAAGCATTTGATAAAATTTAACATCTATTTGCCATAAAAGCTCTTATCACAGTGGGCATAGAGGGACCATATCTCAACATAATGAAAGCTATTTATGACAAATATATAGCCAGCAAAATACCCAATGGTGAAAAACTGAAACCCTTTCCACCAAAACCTGAGACAAGACAAGGATGCCCATTCCCACAATTTCAATTCAATATAGTCTTGGAATTCCTAGCCACAACAATCAGGCAAGGAAAATAAACAAAACTATTCAGACTGGGAAAGAAGAGGTAAAGTTGTCAATTTATGCAGACATGACACTGTGTATAGAAAACTGTAAAAGCTTCACAAAAAATTACTTAGGCTAAAAAAGGAACTGGGCTAGGTAGCCAGATTAATCTACAAAAAAAAATTACATTTCTTTACACTACCATTGAATCATCAGGAAAACAAAGTATGGAAACAATCACTTTAATAACTGCACCCAAAACTATAAAATGCTTAAGAATAACTCTGACCAAGGTGGCAAATGACTTATACATGGAGAACAAGGAAATATTGATTGAGGAAATCAAGAAAGATTTTAAGAATTGAAGAGATACCCAATGGTCTCGTAATGGAAGCAATAATACTGTTAAAATGGCCATAATGTCCAAGGTAATCCACAAACTTAAACTGGTTTCCTATCAAATTATGCAAAACATTTATTTTGAGGACTGAAACAAATGATCAGAAGATTTATATAGAATCCAAAATGATCCATAATTTCCATAACAATATTAAAGACAAAGAAAGAGGCTGGAGCAATAACCCGACTGGTCTCCATACACTATTGCAGAGCTACAATAGTTAAAACGACATGATATTGGTACAGAAACAGGCATATGGATCAATGGAAGAGAATAGAGAGCCTAGGAATAAATCTAAAGGCCTATGTTCAATTAATATTTGACATAGTAGCCAAGAATATGACAGAGAAAAGCCCATCTCTTCACCAACTGGTGTTGGGAAAACTGGATAGCAGCATGCAGAGCAATGGAGTTAGAACAATCCTTCAATCCATACACAAGAATATGCTCAAAATGGCTTGAAGACTGAAATGTAAGGCAAGACACACTATATCTCCTAGAAGAAAATATAGGCAAAACACTCTGAGATAAATCTCAGCAATGATCTCCTAGAACAGCCTATCCAGTTAATGGGTGTAAGAGCAAAATTAATAAATGGGACCTAATTAAACTTCTAAGCTTTTACACAGAAAATGGAACCATAAACAAAGCAAAATGACAACCTACAGGATTAAAGAAAATATTTAGAAATAATGCAACTGACAAAGGCTAAATTTCCAAAATATAATGACTTCATACAATCTAATAATAATAAAAAAAACAAACAAGAAACCCAATCTGAAAATGGGCAGAAGCCCTAAACAAGCAATTCTCCAAAAGAGACATACAAATGACACATAGATTTATGAAAAACAATTGCTCACTATCATTATCAGAGAAGGACAATTCAAAACGATAATGAAGTATCACCTCACAATAGTCACAATGGCCATCATTCAAAAGTCCACAAACAATAAATGCTGGGGAAGCTGTGGAGAATGGGAACCCTCCTAAACTGTTGGTAGGAATGAAGTTGGTGCAGTCACTGTGGAAAACAGGATGGGGATTCCTCTAAAGTATAAAAATAGACTTAACATATGATCCAGCAATCCCACTTCTGGGTAGACATCAATCGGAACCATATTTCAAAAAGACAACTGCACCCCAAATTTCTTAGCAGTAGCCTTCAGACAGGGGCCTACAAACACAATATTCCTTGACAGAAAAATGGATGAAGAAAATTTGATGTACATATGCAATGCAATCAATACTTTGCATTCCTATCAACACTGTCCACAGTGTTCCTTTTCCTACACAATCTCACCAACATCTATTTCTTTTCTTTTTGATGAGAGCCTTCTGACAATTGTGAGGTCTTGTCTCATTTTTGGTTTATGACTTTCCCAATAATTTATAGCTCTGAACATATTTTCATGTGTCATTTTGCCAACTGTATGTTTTCTACAGAAAATTGATTCAGATCTATCTATTCAGTTCCTATGGACACTTTTTTAACTGGATTGTTTGGTCTTTTTTTGTTTTTGTGGTGTATGAGTTTCCCATATAGTTGCATATTAACTCTTGTTTGGAAAATTTCACTTGCAAATATATTCTCCCATTGTGTTCGTTGACTTTTCACTTTATTGATCATTTCTTCTGCAGTGTAAATCTGTTTAGAGTGATACAATCATATTTTGTTTGTTTTCCATCTGCTTCCCTTGGCAGAGGAGACATATTGAGAATCAAATTAAATCCAATGTCAGAGTTTACTTCTTATATTTTACACTACGATTCTTTGTTTTCAGATTTTAGGCTTTATATGCCCAGGAGTGGGATTGCTGGGTCATATGATAGGTCTATAGAAAATTGCCTTCTGCTCATTTTCTGGCTGAGTTGTCTGTAGATTTTTGAAATGGAGTTGTATGAACGATGTGTGTATTTTAGAAATTAGCCTCTTGTTGATTGCATTGTTTCCAAATGTTTTCTCCCATTTGGAAGTTCATCTTTTCATTCTGTTTATTTTGCTGTATAGAAGCTTTCAAGTTTAATTTGGATCTATTTGATTATTTTGCCTTTATTGTTTTCAGCTTGGGAGAGTGACATAAGAAAATTTCGTTACAATTTATGTTTTGACTATGTTAGTTTCCAGGAGTTTATTGTGTCATGTATTAGATTCAGATATTTAAAACATTTAGAGTTTATATTTGTACAGTGTGATGGAGTGTTCTAATTTCATTGATTTACATGTAGATGTCTAACTTTCTCAACATCACATGCTGAAGACTGTCTTTTAGGCATTATATAATTTTGATTCCTTTGTCATAGTTTAGTTGACCATAGGTGTGATGTTTAATTCAGCCTCTGTGTTCTGTTCCAGTGATATAGATGTTTGTTTGTTTTCCAGCATTGTGCTGTTTTGATTACAGTTTTTGTAATATAGTCTGAGATCTGGGAGGGATATGCGTTATGCAACCAACTTTGTACTTTTCCCTCATTGTTTCTTTTGCAGTTCTAGTTCTTTTGCTTTTCCATACAAATCTTAGGACTGTTTTAAGTTCTGTGGAAAATATCATGTAATTCGATCTGAATCACTTTATATTTGTAGACATTTTTTGTAGTATACATATTTTAACACTATTAATTCCTCTAAACTAAGATCTTGAAATTTCTTTCCATTTCTTTGCATCAAATTCAAATTTCTTTATCAGTGTCCTATTGATTTTATTATCTTGGATTTTTCATAGATTTTTCATTTTTGATCTGTTTTCATATGGATTTTTTTTAAATAATGGAATATTTCACTGTTAGTATAAAGAAATGTGACATTTTTTGTATATTAATCATGAATCATCCTACTTTGCTAAATGTCTTTAATAGTTTTAGTTGTTTTCATGTGGAGAATCTTTAGGGTTCTCTATATAGATTATCCTGTCATCTAAAATAATAACAGTATTACTTTATTCAATCCAACTTGAGTAACGTTTTTTCTTGTCCGATTGCTGTTGCTATGACTTCCCATACTGTGTTTAATAGAAATGGTGAGAGTGTGCATCCTTGTTTTATTCCTTAATTTGGCTTTCAGTTATTCACTTTTGCATATTATGTTGTCTGTGTGTCTGTAATTAATGACTTTAGTTATGTTGAGATATATTTCCTGAATCCTACTTTGGTAAGAAGTTTCTGTTTTTGTTGATTCTACTGTTCTTGTTGTTGTTGCTGCTGCTGTTTTAATGAATGAAAGTTGAAGTTTGTGAAATGTTGTTTATCGATTTATTGGGATGACCAAGTCATTTTCCCTTTTTCTTTTGTTAATGTGGTGTATCAAACTGATTGATTTCATGTAATTTCAACCTCTCTTATGACCCTGCAATGAATTAAAGTTGATCATGTTGTATGATTCATTTTAGGTATTGCTGGATTTAGTTTATTAATAATACTTTTTTGAATTTTTGCATCTATTTCAATCAAAGTTATTGGCTTGAAATTCTCTTTGCTTGTACTTTGTTTGTTGGCTTTGCTATCAGGGTAATGAAAGCTTCATAGAATTAATATGGGAGTTCCCTACATCTTCACTATTTTTGAATAGTTTGAAGAGTATAAGTCCTGCTTTGTATTTTTCTGCAATTCTCCACGGGAGCTGTTTAAATCTGCACCAATGTTTAATGTTTTTTTAAATGCAGATTCTATCTTTCTTCTAGTAAACAGTTTGTTCAAATTAATGTTTCTCCTTATCTCTGTCTATTTCTAGACATTTGTCTATTTCTTCTAAGTTTTCCAGTTTATTAGCATATAATTGTGACAAAATGTTCCCTTTTTTGTATATCTGAGAGAACAATTGTTATTTCTTCACTTTTATTTCTGAATTTATTTCTTTGGAGCATCTCTCTTTTCTTCATGATGCACCTGGATAGAGGTTTTTTGATTTTGCTTATCTTAAAAAGAAAACAAAAAACAAAATCATTGGTTTTACTACTTTTTGAATAGTTGTTTTTGCTCTCTAATTTACATTAACACCTGTAATATTTAGGATCATGTTTTTTTCTTTTTTTAACTTTTTTAAATTGATTTTCAATCATTTTACAAAGTTGTCTCAAAGTCCATTTTAGAGCACACTTTTTTAGGTACAATTAACATATATACATTTTTTCTCCCATTTTTTCACCTGTGAGCTGCCGTTAACGTCTTTTATATATTTCCCTGTGCTATAGAGTACAATCCTGTTTATCTATTTTACAATTTTGACCTCCCAGCCTATCTCTTCCCACACCCCACCCCTTGGCAAACAACACTTTGTATTCTCTGCCTGCGAGTATATTTCTGTTTTCTATTTATGCATTTTTTGCTAAGTTTGGTTTTGTTTTTTGATTCCACACATGAGCCATCTCATATGGTATTTTTCTTTCTATTTCTGGCTTACTTCACTTAGACTGATTTTCTCCTGGACCATCCATGTTGCTGAAAATGGCATTATATTGTCAGTTTATAAGAATGACTACTATTCCATTGTATAAATATACCACCTCTTCTTTATCCAGTCAACTGTCGATGGACATTTAGGCTGTTTCCATGTCTTGGCTATTATAAATAGTGCTGGCTATGAGCATTGGAATGCAGGTGTCTTCCTGAAGTAGGGTTCCTTCTGGATTTATGCCCATGAGCGGGATTCTTGGGTCATATAGTAAGTCTATTCCAAAGCTTTTGAGGAATCTCCATCCTGTTTTCCACAGTGGCTTCACCAACCTGCATGGCCCCCAGCAGTGAAGGACAGTTCCCTTTATTCCACAGCCTCTCCAGCATTTGTCATTTGCGGATTTTTGAATGATGGCCATTCTGACTGGTGTGAGGTGATATCTAATTGCAGTTTTGATTGGCATTTCTCTGATCATCAGTGATATTGAGCATTTTCTGATGTTCCTTTTGATCATTTGTATGTCTTCCTTGGAGAATTGCTTGTTTATGTCTTCTGCCCAATTTTGGATTGGGTTGTTTATTTTTTCTTATTCAGTTGGATGAGCTGCTTATATACTCTGGAGATCAATCCTTTGACGGTTTCATATGCAAATTTTTTCCCATTCCGTAAGTTGTCTTGTTGTTTTACTTCCGGCGTCTTTACTGTGCAGAAGCTTGTAAGTTTCATTAGGTCTCATTTGTTTATTCTTGGTTTTAATTTTTATACAAGGAAATTTATGCAATATATATTTTCTATATATTGTAACATATTTCTATATATTGTAACATATTCTCTGCATATAGTGAGACTTTTACCTCTTCCTTTCCAATTTGCATCCACTTTACTTCTCTCTCTTGTTTGATTGCTGTGGCTAGGACTTCCAAGTCTATCTTGAGTAGGAGTCGTGATAGTGTGCATTCTTTTACTTTCCCAGATTTTAGTGGGAAGAATTTGACTTTCTCACCATTGAGTACTATGCTGGCTGTAGGTTTGTTATCTATAGCTTTCATGATGTTGAGATATATTCCCTCTATGCCCACTTTGGTGAGAATTTTTATCATACGTGGGTGTTGAATTTTATCAAATGCTTTCCTGCATCTATTGAGATGATCATGTGGTTTTGGTTCCTTCTCTGGTTGATGTGCTGTATTACATTGATTGATTTGCATATGTTGAACCACCCCTGTGTCCCTGGCATGATCCCCACTTGGTCATGATGTATAATCTTTTTTCTGTGTTGTTGGATTCTATTTGCTACTATTTGGTGAGGATTTTGGTGTCTGTCTTCATCAATGATATTGGCATATGATACTCTTTTTTGGTAGTGTCTTTGCCTGGTTGTGGTATCAGGGTGATTGTGGTTTCATAGAATGACTTTGGGAATATTCCTTTCTTTTCAAACATCTGGAAGAGTTTGAGAAGGACTAGTATGAGTTCTTCTGTTATGTTTGGTAGAATTCCTCGGTGAATCCATCCAGTCATGGCTGCTATTTTTAGGGAAGTTTTATATTGCTATTTTAATTTCATTTCTGGTGCTCTGCTTTTTCAAGGGGTCAGTTACGTCTTGATTCAGTCTTGGTGGACAGTATGATCACAGAAACTTGTCCAGCTATTGTAGGTAACACAGTTTGGTTTAATATATTTTCATACTATTCTCATATGATATTCTGTTTTTCTCAATTTTGTGGTAATTTCTGCATTCTCATTTCTTATTTGGTGATTTGTACTCTCTCTCTTTTCTTCTTTTTGACTTTGGCCACAGGTTTGTCGATTTTACTTACTTTTTGGAAAAACCAGCTTTTGAATTGGTTGATTTTTTTCCTGTGTTCTTTTTCATCTCTGTGTTATTTATTTCCTCCCCTATATTTATGATTTTCTTCCTTTCCCTGTCTTTTGGGTATTTTTGTTCTTCTATTTCTAGTTCATTCTGCTGGTGGGTTAAACTGTTTATTTGTGGTTGTTCTTTTTTGAGGAAGGCCTGTATCACAATAAACTCCCCTCTCAGCACTGCTTTCGCTGTGTCCCATAAATATTGTGTGGTTTTGCTTTCATTTTCTTTTGTCTCAAGGTACATTTTCATTTCACCTTTGATTTCTTCATTGACCCATTTGTTTATTAATAACATATTATTTAATCCCTATGTTTTCATTTTTCCCCTTTGTTTCTCTGTTGTTGATTTCTAGCTTCATGGCATTGTGGTCAGTAAAGATACTTGAGGTAATTTCTAACTTCTTAAAATTGCAGAGGTTTCTTTTATGCCCAAGTACATCATGAATCCTGGAAAATGTTCCACGTGCACTTGAAAAGAATGTATATCCTATTTTGTGGGGGGTGCAATGCTCTGAAAATATTCACCAAGGGTTATATTTCTATTGTATTATATAAATTCTCAGTTGCCTAATTTATTTTCTGTCTCGGTGATCTGTCTAGTTATGTTAATGCAGTGTTGAAATCTCCAAATATGAATCCCCCTTTATATCTGTTAGTAATTATTTTATGTACTTAGGTGCTCCTATATTTGGTGCATATGTATTAACGAGTGTGCTGCCTTCATATTGTATCACTCCTTTAATCATTATAAAATGTCCTTCTTTTTCTTTCTTTATGGCCTTTGTTTTAAAGACTATTTTGTCTGAAGTCAGTACTGCAACACCTGCTTTTTTGGTTTTTCCAATTATATGAAATGCCCTTTTTCCATTCTTTCACTATCAATCTATTTGTGTCCTTCTCTCTGATGTGGGTCTCTTGTATGCAGCATTTTAAAGGTTCTTGCTTTATCATCCAGCCGACCACTCTATGACTTTCGACTGGAGCATTTAGTCAAATAACATTTACAATAATTGATGATAGGCTTGTGTTTATTGACAATTTGAACTTTCCTTTGCAGTTGATTTGGTATTTACTCTTTGTTCCTTTCATCTTCCTTTTATGGTTTGGTAAATTTGCTTTGTATTATCATGAATTTTTTTTTGTTTTAGTGACACCCTGATAAGTTTTTGTCTTCTAGTTACCCTTTTTTATAATTCCCTTAGACCATTAATGTAACTGTTTTTATTAAATGGGTAGTAACATGATCTCAAACCCATCCTACCGAGAATAAACAATTTTAAAAGGAAAGACCAAAAAATAAATTCTCTATTTTCCTGTCTCCCTTTCCCACTCTCAATGATTTGTATGTGTTGTTTTAAAATTTTGTGTTTATTTTATTTGTAATTCATGAGTTATCACCTTTCCAGCTGTGAGTTTCAAATTTCTCTTGCATCCTGCTACTTTTCTTTTTAGAGAAGGCCTTTCAATAATTCTTTTAGCTTGGGTCTAGATTTGCTGAACTTTTGAAGCTTTTTCAAGTCTTAGAAATTCTTTATGTCTCCTTCTACCAAAAAGGATAGCCTTGCTGGTTAAAGTATCCTAGGATATAACTTTTTTTTCATTCAGGACTTTGAATATATCTTGCCACTCCCTTCTGGCCTGTAGTATTTTTGTAGTGAAATCACATGGGAGCCTAATGGGGATTCCCTTATAACTCACTCTTTGCTCTTCTCTTGCTGTCTTTAGGATCATTTTTTATCCATGACTCTGGCCATCTTAATTATATGTCTTGGTTTGGGTGTATTTGGGTTCTTCCTGTTTGGGACACTCTGATCTTCCAGTATTGGATATCTGATTCCTTCTTTAAGTTTGGGAAGTTCTCAGTCATGATTTCTACAAAAACCTTTGTAATCCCCTTTGATCTTCTTCCCCTTCTGGGACATTTATCATGCCAAATTTGGCATGCTTTCTATTTTCCCATAGGTCCCTTATGCTTTATTCATTACTTTCTCATTGTTTCTCTTGTAGCTCTACTGTTTGGGTGCTTTCTATTGTCCTGTCTTCTCAGTCACTAATTCGTTCCTCTGCGTTATATAGTCAGCTTTGCTACGCCTTTAAATCATTCCTCATCTCAGTCAACAGGTTTACCTATTCTACTCGGTTCTTCTTTATAGCTTCCATTTCATTTTTGACATATTTATTATGTCTAAACACTATCTCTTTTATTTCTTTCAGTACTTAGATCACTCCATTTTTGAAATCTTCATCTAGTAGGTATCGATGTCTATTTCACTGATCATTCTTTCAGGGGATTTCTCTTGTTCTTTTAATTGGGAATGGTTTCTCTGCTTCTTCATCTTTCTACTACCTCTCTGGCACTGATTTTTATGAAGTATCAGTTATATACTGTGGTCCTAAAGGAGTATGTCTACCTAATGACAATGTAATAATACAACTTAGAAAACAGAAAAAAGAGAGAGAGAGATAAGGAATTTTAAAGATGGGAGAAATAAAGCTTTGAAGACATTGTATAATGAATAATATTAAAGCAATTTGAAGCAGAGTTTGAAAAGTAATAATAATAAAAATATTTTAAAAAATTTCAAAGGGATTAAAATGGTGGTATATATAATTGAATAAGAAGTAAAAATTAAGAGGATAATAGAAAATGGAACAGGTAAAAACAGATTAAAACAAGGGGGTGGTCTGTGTACTCCTGAGGACTGTGTACTTTTAATGTGAAATCTTTCTGTATTCATCCTGATTTGGAAGTTCATCTTGCTGTTTCCAGAGGCCCTCCATTGGAGCCCTCATCTGTGCTGCTCCCAGAGCATTTTGGCAAGCAGATCGCTTCTACACTAAACACTGGTTCAGATGCAGCTCTCTTTACTTTGGGCTGGCTTGTCACTGCCCTGCCCGATGCTGCAGTCAGATGTTGCAGACTGACTAGGAAGGATTGGGCATCATGTCCTTTCCCAGCACCATGGTCAGGGGCTGCATTCCAGCTCAAAATTTGAGGGACCACCCGCCCTCTCAGGTTGCCGATCACTCTGCTGCTCTGTGCCACTGTACTCTCTGCCTCAGGTTTGCACACCGGATGTGGGCTCAGTGAAGACTGAGGAATAGGCCTGTCTCTGGTCTGGGCCAAGATCCAGCTCCTTGTTTGTCTTGGCAGACAACTTCTCTGAGGAATGAGACTGTAGTATCATATTTGCCTCATGCTGTCGGCAAGTCTCAGTCTGGCCCTTGATGCTGCTAAGTCCCTAGGTGTAGATGCAGGTTTTGCCCCCACTGCCACCTGGGGGCAAAGCACCAGAGTCTATGGTGGCTGTGTCTGAGCCCCAGCTCTCTTCACCTAGAAACTTTTGTGGATTTTCATAGATGGGAATTGCACCCTTCCCACAATTGGGCACATCTGCCCTGTTGTTTTAGGGAGGGCCCAGGTTGTTCTGCCCTGTGCACCCATAGCAATGGCTCAAGCCCACTCCATTCCCCCAGGCCACCACAGTGCACCCATTCCCATCTACCACCCAGCTCGGGCAGCATGGCCCTGCCCCCAGCTTCTGGGCTGCATCTTCGGCTGGGTGCCACAGGGATTCTCTGTGCCTGTTTAACTTAGTTCTGTCATTCAACTTATACTATGTACAAGGCCAAGCCTTGGAGGCTCCCCCACCATCCTGCTGAACTCTCAGTTGGAGAGGGGAGACACAGTGAATGAGCAACAATCCTTCTTTGTTGCTCCCTCCCAATGGGGCCTGTCCCACTCTGTTTTGCCTTTTATTCTTTCTTTCTTTCTTTTCCCTACTGATTTTTCACATCTTTATCTACTGAAGAGGACAATGATCTGTCAGATTTCTGCAGGTTATTTGGTTAGTTGAGTGGGTCTGTGGATATGAGTGCATTTGTGGAAAGGGTGAGCTATGAGCATCTTTCTACTCCTCCATCTTTGCCTCCCCCAAAGAAAGTCTCACTTTATGGTGGAAGATAAACATAGTCTGGAAAAAATGGAAAAGATATTCCTTGGAAATGACAAGAAAGTGCAGATTGCAATGCTTAACTCACACAAAATACGTTTTAAAACAAGGGCCAAAATGAAAAAAAATATGAGATTATATAAAGAAAAAGAGATCAATTAAAAAATAGGGTATTACACTCATTAAATTATATATGGACCAAACACCGTAGATCCTAGATATAAAAAGAAATTTTAGTAGACAAGAAAAATTTAATTCATTATAAAGCAATAATAGTAAATGACTTTAACTCCTCACTATTCTGATGGCCAGATCATCCAGAAAGAACATTTGTAAGGAAACAGAGGTCTTAATAGCATATTAGATCATTTGAACCTAAGTGAGCTATTGGACACTGCATCAGAAAAGCAGAACACATAAACTTTTCAAGTGTGCACAGGATGCTGTCTAAGGAATTAACCACATATTATGTCATGAAATGAGCCTCAGGGACTTTAAGCAAACATAGATTACAGCAAGTAGTTTTCCATACACAAAAGTATGATACTGTGCATCAACACTAGAAAGAATAGGAAAAGCACAAACATAAAGCCAAACCATATCCTTTAAAAAAAATAAAGAAAGGTCAATGATGAAATCAAAGATGCAGTGAAATCAAAGAGGTTATAAAATCATACCTGGAGACAAATTACAATGAAAACACAGCTTCATAAAATGTATGGGATGCAGCAAAAACAAATGTAAGAGGGATGTTGAGAACATATTAGGATTTCCACAAGGAACAAGAAAAACCTCATAGAAAGTATGAAGCATACTGCACAAAATAGGAAGAAATAAGAACAAACAAAACACAAAGGCAGTAGAAAGAGAAATCTTTAATGATTATGTTGAAAATAAATTTAAAAAAGTTGAAAATTAAATTACAAATCATAAAATCAACAGCTTTAAGTTTTCTTAAAATTATTAACAAACAGTTAAACATTTAGCCAGCCTTATCAAGAAATACAGAGACTGTACCCTAACAAAATAAGAAGTGAAACAATAGAAATAATATCTGATATTACAGAAATACAAAAAATGATTATGAAATCACTATGAGCTGTTACATGACAACCAATGGGACGACCGAAAAGAAATGGACAAATTTCTAGAAATGTACAGCCTGACAACACTGAATAAAAAGAAAACTGAGAACTTGAAAAGAGTAATCAGTATAAGTTAAATTAAATCTACAATTTAAAATCACCCCTTGAAAAAAATGCCGAGATGCTTTCAGTAAAACCTCTTTCCCCCCAGCTATTTTAAAAAATGAAGGAGGAAGGAAAATTCCCAAAGTTATTCTATGAGGCCACCATTAACCTGATAACAAGACCAGTCAAAGACACTAACAAAAAAAAATAAAATGAAAATCCAATATCCTTGATGAATATACATTCAAAAATCCTCAAAAAACATCAACAAATGAGTCCAGCAATACATAGAAAAGATTATACACGATGACCATTTGGACTCCTTCCAGAGTCACAAGGATGGTTCAACATACACAAGTCGATCAGCCTGACATATCTCTAATAAAGGAAGGACAAAATACACAATACCATGTCAATACACAAATAAAAGCATTTGACAAATTTTAAAATACGTTCATCATCAGAACCCTCATGAAAGTGAGTACAATGGAAACATCTCTCAACATACTAAAGGCCATTTATAACCATTTATAATAGTCAGGGAAAAGGCTGAAAGCCTTATGGGTAAATTCAGGACCAAAACAAAGATTCCTACTCTCACCACATCTGTTCAACAATAATAGAAGAAAGGAAAAGAAAAAGAAGTAAAAGAAATGCAAAATGGAAAGAAAGAGGCAAAATTGTCACTAGAACTAATGGCATAACAATCTACATAGAGAGTCCTAAGGGCTCCACACTGACTATTATGAACAACAAATAATTTCATCAAGGGAGCAGGGTTCAAGGTTAATGTGAAGAAGTCTCTTGCATTTCTACACATTAATGATGAGATACCATAAAATGGACATTGAAAGCAATAATATTTAAAACCCCATACCCCCGAATACCTTGGAATAAATGTAACCACATATGTGAAAGATCTAAACACTGAAAATAATAAAACATTGACAAAGAAATTAAAAATGATTCAAACAAATGGAAAGATGTGGTCTTGGATTGAAAGAGTTCATATTGCAAACATGGCTGTACTACACAAAGAATCCTAATGATTTAGTGCAATTCCTGTTATGAAGCTGTAATATTTTCCACAGAATCAGAAAATAAATAACTCTAAGTTTTACATGAAACCATTAGAAATTGTCAAAATGACTTTGAGAAAAAACAACAAATCTGGAGGTATAACCCTCCCAGAAACCTTACTATACTACAAAGCTAAAGTAATACAAACAGCATGGCATTGGCACAGAGATATAATAAAAAAAAAAAATATATAGCCTAGAAATAATTCCACACACCTATGAGAAATGAAAATATGATAAAAGAGGCAAGAGTACACAATGGAGAAAAGACAGTCTCATCAATGGATGGTGTACTAAAAGCTGGACATCTACATGTAAAAGAGTGAAATGAGAGCATTCCCTGACATCAGATACAAAAATAAACTCCAAGTTTATTAAGGACCTAAATGAAAGGCCTGATACTATAAAACCGCTAGAATGGAATATAGGTGATACACTTTTGGATGTATATCATAGGAATATTTTCTTATATCAGTCTCCTAAGGCAAAAGAAATAAAAGGAAAAAAGCAAGTGGGACCTAAACAAACTTGAAAATTTCTGCACAGCTAAGGACACTATAAATGAAATGAAAACACTTCCTGTGTAATTGGAGAACATAATTGCAAACAATACAAGTGACCAGGGGTTAATAGATATAGGTTAATAGATGTAACACGGACTTAGGTTACACAACTCAAGGTGAAAAAGAAAAACCAATCAAAAACTAGAGCAGAGTACCTGAGTTAATATTTTTCCAAAGAAAACTTACAGATGAGTAACAGGCAAGTGATAAAATTGCTCAACATTACTAATTATTATATAATTGCAAATCAAAATCAAAATGAGGTATCACTGAAAACTGGTCAAATGGCTATTATCAAAAATTCCACAAATACAAAGTGTTGGAGACGATGTGGAGGAAACAAATATCTTGTTTTCTCTTTGTAGGAATGTAAATTGTTGGAACTTGTATGGAAAACAGTATTTAGATTTGTTTAAAAACTAAAAAGTTTACTACCATAAGACACAGTAATAACTCTCCAAGAAAAAATCAGGAGAAATAAACCTAAATTGAGAAGAAACAATGTTCACAACAGCACTATTTATAATATGCAAAATATGGAAGCAATCCAAATGTCCACAGTAGACTATGGACTTAAGAATATATGATGTTTCTATAAATATACAATGGAATAATACTCAGCCATGAAAAGTATAATAGAATGCTATTTCAGCATCATGAAAGGACCTACTAAATTTTGTGCTTAGTGAAGTAACTTAGACTAAAACCAAACTATATAATATAATTTATATGTGGAATCTAAAGTATAACAAATATCTGTGTATATCTATTGATAGATGACAGATAAATAGATAGAAGGATAATACATGATAGATAAATAGATAAACAGATAGATAGATAGATAGATAGATAGATAGATAGATAGATAGATAGATAGATAGATAGAGACATGATGGACAGGTAAAGAGATTAGATAGACAAGGCTTAAGCAGACTCAAAGATATGGGAAAAAATTTATGTTTAACAAAGTGAAGGGAAAGAGAATTTAATGGTAGAACATTGACAGAGAGAAAGTAGTATAAATAAACAGAGAAGAAACATTGATAATCTGTATAGATCATGGAATTAAACACAATAGCTTAAAATAATTGTAAGTTACAATAATTGTAATAATACATAATGCAATATGATCTACAAAGTGGTTAGAATAACTATGCTGTAGATCTGAAACAACACAATATAGTACATCTACTGTACTTCAATTAAAATATAACGTCTCATGTATAATTAAGTCCTTTTTCCGTTGATAAAAGCTTCCTTTAATATTGTTTTATTTTTACTCTATTCTTTTTATGATTACTGACTCAAATTATTTCTTTTACTGTTGTAAACAAGTTACCAGTTTGAAGTATGTATATTTATTGCCCCTGTTTTCCTATTTTTCCCTCTTTTTATCCATATAGTATAGTAGCATTTAAAAACATACCAAAGAAACAGTTGCAACTTTCTCATGGTATCTCCTTAGCATTTTGTTCAATGTTTTGCATATATTTGCCATTTTATATTTCTTAGAAGATTTCTTTTCTACACCTCTTATTTGGTGTCTCGGTTTTGTTTTTTTCATCACATTCAGGTTTTGCTTGTCTGGTAAAGTCTTTATTTTCACTTTATATCTAAGTGATAATGGTGTAAGTATTATTGGGTTAGTTATTTCGTATTTCAGTAATATGAAATGTAATTTTATTTAACATTTGCCAATGTTTCCTTCTCAGAAATCTGCTGATAGCCTAATGGGGTTCCTTTGTAGATTATCAAACTATATTTGTCTGTGTTTAAAATTTTTTCTCTGTCATTGACTTTCCAAATTGCATATGACGTATCTTGAAGGAGGTCCCTTTCTCTTAAAGTTACTGGTGTTTTGTTGGCTCACAAATTGTATATCAGTTCCTTACACAGGTTCAGGAATTTATCAACCATTACTTCTTTAAATAAACCATCAGCTGCCTTCTAACTTTCTTCTCCCTCCAGGATTCCATTCTAATGTGCACTTTCTGGGGAAGTCTGATGGCTACTGTTGAATTTCCTCACTTTTTAATATCTTGTATCTCAGCCCTCTCTTATCATTTATAGTTTTGTATTGGTGAGTTTGCTAATCTCTATTCCACAAAGACAGTCTACTTCCACGGCTTTCTGTTGCATTTTTCAACTCATTTATTAAGTTCTACTGGTCCTCAAACAATAATTGGTTATTTTATACTTTTAATCTCTTTGGTAATATATTCCTTATCATCATTTCATTTATTCTTGAGCTCACTAAACTACTTTCTTAGTATTTTTTTTTGTATTGAGTTTCTGTATGACACCTATTCGGATTCTCTATTAGTTATATGGCAATATACTATGACTTTAAGTTTGTTTGCTGCAAGGTTGACATTGTGTGTGTGTGTGTGTGTTCACAGGTGCATGTGCGTGTGTGACTGTGTTTGTGTCAGTGTCTGTGTCTGTGTATCTGTGTGTGTGCATGCCCTATAATTTTACTGTGATTGGTCATGATCTTGAAAATTTATTGCTCTAATGACACTAAATAACAGATTGGGAGTTGGAGTCCTTGCTTTTGTATTCTGGTAGTTTGCATTATTGCACAATTTTTGGTTTTACTTACCTGAGTTACCTCTGATAATATTTCAAATTGGCACTTTCCAGTCGCTACTGTCTGCATAAAAGATGTGCTTTCATTGTCACTTCTTAGACTTCTCGGGTAGTTAATGCCACTGTTCTCACTGGGACGGCAAACCCTTCCTTTTATCTGATATCCCTTGAGACTCAGTTTACACATTGAAGAAAGGTGTAAAGACTGGTGGGTATTTGAAATCAGGCAAGTGCCTTTGCTATGTCCAGTGTTGCAAGGTATCTTGTCTCCACCACTATGAATGGGGAGTAGGGACAGTGTCATGGATGTCTGAGTGTCTGAAAGATGGAATTTCTGTCTCCATTGTGGCTCCCTCCCAGTAACATGTGACCATGAGTACTAGTGCAGTTGGGGGTGGAAGCTATGTGAACTACTGAGACCCTGATTCCACTGGGTTCTCTGAACTTGTGGACTCATTTATCCTAGTCAGGGGGCCATGGTTGCAGACACCAAATCTGCTCTTCCCTCACTCCAGCCACCTTTGTGTGTTTTAGTCCACCAAACTTCACCTGTTCACATGTATTCTGGAGTATTGTTTTGTGTGTGTTTTTTTTTGTTGAGATGTGAACGCTCTACTGACGGTAGATTTAAGGGGAGAGACAAAAATAGTTTAAACTTATGTCACTTTTAAAGTATATACTTTTTCAATTAAAAGCTTAAATTCTTCTAAAGGCAGCAAGAGAAAAGTAAAGAGTGAACTACATGGGAACCCCCATAAGGCTCTCAGCTGATTTCTCTACACAAACACTACAGGCCAGAAGGGAGTGGCAAGATATACTCAAGGCCCTGAATGAAAAAAAGATGCAGCCTAGGATACTTTATCCAGCAAGGCTATCCTTTAGGATAGAAGGAGAAATAAAGAGTTTCACACACAAAAAAAAGCTGCAGGAGTTTAGCAACACTAAAGCCATGCTAAAAGAAATATTGAAATGGCTATTCTAAATAGAAAAGCAGCAGGATGCTACAGAAATGAGAAACATACAGCTGGAAAGGTGATAACTCATGAATTCCAAATAAAGAAAACACTTAATTATAAAAGAAGACATACAAATCACTGAGAGTGGGAGAGG
Organism: Vicugna pacos; assembly: GCF_048564905.1. Taxonomy (NCBI): domain Eukaryota; kingdom Metazoa; phylum Chordata; class Mammalia; order Artiodactyla; family Camelidae; genus Vicugna; species Vicugna pacos. The sequence continues at coordinate 2,334,261 of NW_027328737.1, forward strand.
GAGGCAGGGAAATATAGAATTTTTTTCTTTCTTTTTTTAAATTTTTTTAACAGTAGGATGGGTTTGAGATCATGTTATTATCAGTTTATTAAAAACGGGTATAGGTTAATAGATTTACAAAAAAGGGTAACCACAAGTCAAAAATTTACAAGGGAGTCACAAAAATTAAATAAAATCCATGATAATACAAAGGAAATTTACCAAACCACAAAAGGAAGAAGAAAGGAACAAAGAGGATATACCAATTCAACTGCAAAGATAAGTTCAAAATGTCAATAAACACACATCTATCATTAATTACTGTAAATGTTAATGGACTAAATGCTCCAGTCAAAAGACATAGAGTGGCAGAGTGGATAATAAAGCAAGAACCTTCAATATGCTGCATACAAGAGACCCACTTTAGGGAGAAAGACACATATAGATTGACAGTGAAAGGATGGAAAAGAATATTCCATGCAAATGGAAAAGCCAAAAAAGCAGGTGTTGCAGTACTGATTTCAGACAAAATAGACTTTAAAACAAAGGCCATAAAGAAAGATAAAGAAGGACATTTTATAATGATTAAAGGAGTGATACAAGATGAAGACATTACACTCGTTAATATATATGCACCCAATATAGGAGCACCTAAGTACATACAAGAATTACTAACAGAGATAAAGGGGGATATTGATGGGAATACAATCATAGTTGGAGATATTAACACTGCATTAACATCACTAGACTGATCTTCCAGACAGAAAATAAACAAGACAACAGAGAAATTAAATACTACACTAGAAAAACTAGTTTTGGTGGATATTTTCAGAGCTTTACACCCCCAAAAAATAGAATATACATTCTTTTCAAGTGCACATGGAACATTTTCCAGGATCGATCATGTACTTGGACACAAAAGAAACCTCAACAAATTTAAGAAGTTAGAAATAATCTCAAGCATCTTTACTGACCACAATGCCGTGAAACTGGAAATCAACAACAAAGAAACAAAGGAGAAAAAAAGAAAAGCATGGAGATTAAACAATATGTTATTGAAAAAACAATGGATCAATGAGGAAATCAAAGCTGAAATTAAAAAATACCTTGAGACAAATGATAATGAAAGCACAACCACTCAAAACCTATGGGACACAGCAAAGGCAGTGCTAAGAGGGAAGTTTATAGCAATACAGACCTTCCTCAAAAAAGAAGAACAATCTCAAATAAACAAGTTAGCCCACCACCTGAATCAATTAGAAGAAGAAGAACAAAAAGCCCCGAAAAGCAGCAGAAGGAAGGAAATAACAAAGATCAGAGAGGAATTAAATACAATAGAGATTAACAAGACCATAGAAAAATTCAACCAAACCAAAAGCTGGTTTTTTAAAAAGTAAATAAAATCGACAAACCTCTGGCCAAACTCAGAAAGAAGAAAAAAGAGAGAGCACAAATTAGCAAAATATGAAAGGAAAATGGAGAAACTACAACAAACAAAATAGAAATACAGAATATCATACGAGAATATTATGAAAACCTATATGGAACCAAACTGGATAACCTAGAGGACATGGACAAGTTTCTGGAAACATACTGTCCACCACAGCTGAATCAAGAAGAAACTGAACACTTGAACAATCCGATCACTAGAAAGGAAATAGAAATAGCAATTAAAAACCTCCCTACAAATAAAAGTCCAGGATGGATGGCTTCACCGGGGAATTCTACCAAACATACAAAGAAGAACTCATACCAGTCCTTCTCAAATTCTTCCAGACGATTGAAAAGGAGGGAATACTCCCAAACCCATTCTATGAAGCCACCATCACCCTGATACCAAAACCAGGCAAAGACACTACAAAAAAGAGAATTATAGGCCAATATCACTGATGAACATAGACGCCATAATCCTCACCAAAATTTTAGCAAATAGAATCCAACAACACATAAAAAAGATTATACATCATGACCAAGTGGGGTTCATCCCAGGGACACAAAGCTGGTTCAACATACGCAAATCAATCAATGTAATATATCACATCAACAAGAGAAAGGACAAAAACCACATGATCATCTCAATCGATGAAGAAAAAGCATTTGATAAAATTCAACACCCATTTATGATAAAAACTCTCGCCAAAGTGGGTATAGAGGGAACATATCTCAACATAATAAAAGCTATATATGACAAACCTATAGCCAGCATAGTTCTCAACAGTGAAAAACTCAAAGCTTCCCAATAAAATCTGGGACAAGACAAGGATGCCCACTATCACCACTCCTATTCTATATAGTCCTGGAAGTCCTAGCCACAGCAATCAGGCAAGAGAAAGAAATAAAATGGATCCAAATTGGAAAAGAAGAGGTAAAAGTGTCATTATATGCTGACGACAAGTTACTATATAAAGAAAACCCTAAAAGGTCCACAAAAAAGCTACTAGAGCTGATTGAAGAATTCAGCAAGGTAGCAGGTTACAAAATTAATGTTCAAAAATCAGTTGCCTTTCTTTACACTAACGATAAATCAACAGAAAAAGAAAGTAAAGAAACAATCCCCTTTAAAATAGCACCCAAAGTAATAAAATATCTGGGAATAAATCTAACCAAGGAGGCGAAAGAATTATACAAAGAAAACTATAAACCATTGATGAAGGAAATTACAGAAGACTTTAAAAAATGGAAAGATATTCCATGCTCTTGGATTGGAAGAATCAATATTGTTAAAATGGTCACACTGCCCAAGGCAATCTACAGATTTAATGAAATCCCTATCCAATTACCCAGGACATATTTCACAGAACTAGAACAAATCATAATAAAATTTATATGGAACCATCAAAGACCTAGAATTGCTAAAGCATTACTGAAGAGAAAGAAAGAGGCTGGAGGAATAACTCTCCCAGACTTCAGACAATACTATAGAGCTACAGTCATCAAGACAGCATGGTATTGGTACCAAAACAGACATATAGACCAATGGAACAGAATAGAGAGCCCAGAAATGAACCCACAAACTTTTGGTCAACTCATCTTCGACAAAGGAGGCAAGAATATACAATGGAATAAAAACAGTCTCTTCAGCAAATGGTGTTGGGAAAACTGGACAGCAGCATGTAAAACAATGAAGCTAGAACACACCCTTACACCATATGCAAAAATCAACTCAAAATGGATTAAAGACTTAAACATAAGACAAGATACAATAAACCTCCTAGAGGAAAACATAGGCAAAACATTATCTGACATACATTTCAAAAATTTTCTCCTAGAAGAAATAAAAGCAAGAATAAACAAATTGGACCTAATGAAACTTACAAGCTTCTGCAGAGCAAAGGAAACCAGAAATAAAACAAGAAGAAAACCTACGGAATGGGAGAAAACTTTTGCAAGTGAAACCGACAAAGGCTTGATCTCCTAAATATATAAGCAGCTCATATGACTCAATAAGGAAAAAGTAAACAACACAATCCAAAAATGGGCAGAAGACCTAAGCAAGCAACTCTCCACGGAAGACATACAAATGATCAAAAGGCACATGAAAAAGTGTTGAATATCACTAATTATCAGAGAAATGCAAATCAAAACTACAATGAGGTATCACCTCACACCAGTCAGAATGGCCGTCATTCAAAAATCCAAAAATGACAAATGCTGGAGAGGCTGTGGAGAAAGGGGTACCCTCCTACACTGCTGGTGGCAATGCAGTTTAATGCAGCCACTATGGAAAACAGTGTGGAGATTCCTCAAAAGACTAGGAATAGACTTACCATATGACCCAGGAATCCCACTCCTGGGCTTGTACCCAGAAGGAAATCTACTTCAGGATGACACCTGCACCCCAATGTTCATAGCAGCACTATTTACAATAGCCAAAACATGGAAACAACCTAAATGTCCATCAACAGGTGACTGGATAAAGAAGAGGTGATATATTTATACAATGGAATACTACTCAGCCATAAAAACCGACAACATAATGCCATTTGCAGCAACATGGATGCTCCTAGAGAATGTCATTCTAAGTGAAGTAAGCCAGAAATAGAAAGAAAAATACCATATGAGATCGTTCATTTGTGGAATCTAAAAAACAAAAACAAACAAAAACAAAGCATAAATACAGGACAGAAATAGACTCATGGACAGAGATTACAGACTTTTGGTTACCGGAGGGGGGTAGAGGGTGGGAAGGGATAGACTGGGATTTCAAAATTGTAGAATAGATAAACAAGATTACACTGTATAGCACAGGGAAATATACAAAAATGTTATGATAAATCACAGAGAATAAAATGTGACAACGAGTGTGTATATGTCCATGAATGACTGAAAAATTGTGCTGAACACTGGAATTTGACACAACACTTTAAAATGATTATGAATCAATAAAAAAATCTAAAAAAAAAAGCTTAAATTCTACAAAGGTCAATATAAGAACAGTAAAGAAAGTGAACAAAACACCTCCCCTAATATCATAGTACTACAAAATATTTTTATTTTCCTGGGTTCTTTTCTTCAATGTTTTTCCCACCTACATGCACATTTTACTATTATATATCCCTATAATCTCTTTAATATTAATTAAATTATTTAAATATTTCTCTGTGCTGTAAATATAGCCCTGTTGGTTCTCTAATTTACTACTAGTAGCTTACAAATTTCTGTCTTCTCCATCCTTCTTCTCTTTCCCCACAGGAAACCACTACTTGGAACAGTACACATATCTATGTGATTCTTTTCGTGTTTTTTTATGATTATTTCTCTTATATCTTAATTTTCCCCATTTAAGTGACAACATAGAGTGTTTTCCTCTCTATGGCTTATTTTCCTATGTGCAACGCTCTCTTGGTCCAGTCACATTTTTCCAAATGGCAGACGTTTATTTTTTAATTTGACAATGATGAAGTATTTATTATTTTATCTATATCTCAGATCTACTTCTGCAAATCATCTGTTGATGGCAGTTGAGATGTTCATATATCCTTGGGTAATATAAATGATGATGTTAAGAATATTGGGGGTAATGTATCCTTTAAAGTTAATGTTTTCATTTTTTTTGAGGTTTATAGATAAAACTGGAATTCCTGCAGCATACAATGCTTCTATTTCTAGTTTTCTGAGCACTGTCCACACTTTTATAATAGTGGATTCATCAATTTATATTTTCACCAACAGTGTACCTGGTTTCCCTTTGATCGACATTCTTATCAATGTTGGTCATTTGCAGACTTTTTGTTAATAGCCATTTTGATTGCTGTGAGATTATATTTCATTCTGGTTTTGATTAATGATTTCATAATGAGTAGCAAAGTTATGTTTCTTTTTATGTGCATGAAAATCATCCACATATCTGTTTTTGAAAAGTTTCAATAAAGATCATTCAACTGTTTTTATGTTGGGGGTCTTTGTTTTTTAAATATTGATTCTAATATGCTATATATACATTATGGATATTAATAGCTTGTTGGTTTCATTGTCTGAAACTCTTCCTTCTATTCTGTGTGTTGTCATAAGTCTTGCTGAATATTTCCTTTGCTATGCAAAATGTTTTGCTCTTCACACTTATACAAGAAGTGGAATCCCTATATCACATATTATACCTATTATTTCCTCAGTAAAATTAAAAACTGTTATTGTTAATTTTCCTATTATTTTTACTTAGGAGTTAGATCAAAATTAAAAATTGCAATGATTTATCTCAAAGGCAGTTCTGCTCTTGTTGTTGGTCAGAAATTTTATAATTTCATGTTTACTTAGGAAATTAATCCATTTTTATCTTACTTTGTATAACATGGGAGCAAGTGCTCTTACATTTTCCTTTTACATGTACTGTCCAGTGTTCCCAGAACTACTTCTTGAAGAGACTGCCCGTTTTCATTGCATACTCTTGCCTCCTTCATTGTAGACTAACTGACCATATGAGTGTGTGTTTATTTTAGGACTATTTATTTTGTTCCATTAATCTATGTGACTCTTTTAGTGATATATTTTGATGTTTTGATTACTGTAACTTTGTAGTATATTCTTAACTCAGGGAGGATAATAACCAAAGCTTGGTTCACTACTCAAAGATAATTTTATAAATTTGGGTCTTTCACAATTTTGTATAAATTTTATCATTTTTCTCCTTGTTTTGTGAAGAATCATATGGATTCTGTCAGAATAGAAATTTACTACAAGGAAAAACCTGAGAAAAATTGAAAATTGTGGAGGATAAATCATAGAATATTAAACAACCAATGGATTGCTGCATAAATCAAAGAAAAAATAAATAAAGAAATGTGACCACAAAAACAAAGTCCATAGGGTATAGCAAATGCAGTATTTATAGGGATGTTTATAGCAAAATAATCCCACTTATACAAATAAGTCACATCTCACTCTTATAAAATAATCTTACAAACAAAAGATGTAGAAAAATAATAAACTTGTTAGTAGATGGAAAGACAGCTGGAAGGTCAGAACAGAAATAAAAAATAAAGATGAAAAATAGAAATATCTAATCAAACTACATTATGGCTTTTGAAAGATAAATATAACTGATAAACTTTAACGAGACTCATGAGCAAAAAAGAGAGTACAGATTAAAAAGCTCCAAAATAAATGAGAATTTACAGCTTAATATCAAAGTAACAGAAAGCATCATAAGATGATACAACAAATTATATGCCAATTAAAATGGAATCCCTAGAAGAAATGGACAATTTCTTAGAAAGACATAATCTCCAGGATGGAATGTGAAATGGAAAATATTAACAGATTATCACTAATGAAATTGAATAAGTAATTAAACAAAATCTCCCAAGAAACAAAATTTCAGGCCTAGGCAAATTCACAGGTGATTTCTTCCAAACATTTAGAGAAGAGCTATTACCTATACTTCACAGAGAATTCCAAAAATTTGTAGAGGAAGTAAGGCTTCCTACCCCACATTTGTGTATCACATTACTATTAAAAGAGGAAAAAATATCTCATATAATTACAGGTTATATACTACTGATAAGCATAGATGCAAAAATCATCACTAAATTGTTAGCAAAGCAAACAAAACATTGAAGGATTATACAGTATTATTAAGCCCCTTTTATTCCATGGATGCAAAAGTGTTTCATTACCCACAAATTAATCAATATGTTACACCAAACTAACAAATTGAAAAATAAAAATTATATGGTCACCTCAAAAGAGTCATAAAATGGTTTGACAAATTCAGTAACTATTTATGATTAAATTTCTCCTCAAATTGGGCATGAGGAAACATACCTCAACACAGTTAAGGTCATATATGAGAAAAATTCAGCTAACATGACACTCATTGATTGAAACCTGAAAGCATCTCCTGTAAGAGAAGGAAGAAGAGAAGAATGATCACTCTTACCACTGTTATTCAGTATCGTATTGGAAATTCTAGCCATAGCTATCCAAAATAAAAGTAAATAAAATATAGCTATTTCAGAAAAGGAGTAAAAGTATCTGTTTGCAGATGAAATACTTTAAAAAGAAATCCTAAAGGAGACGCCACAAAACTACTAGGGCTTATCAATGCATTTGGTAAAATTTCAGAATGTAAAATTAACATACAGAAATCTTGCATTTCTACACACTAACAACAAGCTAACAGATAGAGGAAGTGAGGTAACTGTCTCACTTAGAGTTGCATTACAAAAAACAAAAAAATCAAGAAATGTATCCAAACAATGAGGTAAAATACCTGTACTCAGAAAACTATAAAATATTTATAACAGAAATTGAAGATAACTCAAACAGATGAAAGGATATACTGTGTTCATATATTAGGAAACAAATATTGTTTAAATGACAGTACTAGCCAAGAAAATACACAAATTACATTCAGTGCCTATCAAAATACAAAGTGCATTTTCAGACACTTACAAAAAATAAATCTTAAATTTACATGTAAACACAAAATAGTTGAAATCAGTAAAAAGGAAAACAAAACAAAACAAAACAAAACAAGCAAACTAAAAATACAATCAACTTTGACAAAGAACAAAGAGGAAGTATCACTGTCCCTGATTTTAAACTATAATACAAAGCTGCAGTAATGAATATAGAAGTGGCACAGAACAAACAGAATTTTGGAACACAACAGAATGCCTAAAAATGAAATGAAACAGTTATGGTCATAAAGCCCATTTCAAAAAATGAACATACATTGAGGGAAAGGTAATCAAAAGGCACATGAAAATGGTCAACATCACAAACCATCAGAAAAATGCAAGTCCAAAACACAATGAGATTTTATGTCACTCCTGTCAGAATGACAATGATCAAACTGGTAACAAATATAAATATTGGTGAGGATGTAAGGAAAAGAACCTTGATCCATGGCTTGAGTGAATGTAAATTTGTACTGCCACTGTGGAAACACTGTAGAGTTTTATCCAAAAATTAAAAATGAAATATGATCCAACATTTCCATATCTGGATACTTATTCCAAGAGAATAAAAACACTAATCAGAAAAGATATATTCAACCCTATACTCACTGCCGCATTATTTACAATAGCGAGGACATAGAAGAAAACTAATTGCTCATCAAAAAATGATGGATAAAGAAAATGTCTGTTGAATATGACACAACACTGTAAAATGATTATGAGTCAATAAAAATGTAAAAAAAAAAAAGAAAAGAAAATGTCTGTTAATAGTGTATATATCTAACCATCTGTTAACTAAAGATTTATCTATATTTGTATATCTATATATGCATACACTCTAAATATGTATATATATATGCTCACTGTATATATATATATGCACACACACACATAAAATTTTAATGGGTCATAACTCAGCTCTAAAATGTATAAGTTCTTGCCATTTGCAACAAATGGGTAGACCAAGAGTGTAATATGCTAAGTGAAACAAGTCAGATAGATAATGACAAATGCTGAATTATTTTACTCATATTTGGAATTTAAAACAAATTAACATAACAAAACAGAAAACGAGTTATAGATACAGAAAGAAATAGGTTGTTCACAAGAAGGAGGGAAATGTGGTGAAGAAAAAGAAAGAGTTGAGGAAAACTAAGAGAGAAAATTTTCCAGTTGCAAATTAAATGAGTCAGGGACAAGAAAATTCCTGTACGGGGAATAGTCAATAACTATGAAATATCTTTAAATAGCAACATATAATAATTAGATTTATTGTGATCAGTTTGAAATGTATTAAAATTTGCAAACATTTTGTTATGTAAGAGAAACTAACACAGTGTTATACATTAAAGTACACTTCAAAAACAAACAAACATACTTATAGAAAAAAAGCAGATTTGTAGTTAACAGAGGCAGGGGTTGGGAAAGCAGAATTACATTAATGCCCTTCGAAAGATACATATCTCCAGCAGTTAAATAAACGTGTTCAAGGGATGCTACGTATTAACATGGTAAATACAATTAATACTGTTTTATGTTATATATGAATGTTGTTAAGAGAGCAGACACTAAGGATTCTCATCACAACCAAAAGACAAATTGTATTTCTTTAATACTGTATCTAAAGGAGATAATGTGTTCTCCCTAAATTTGCTATAATATTTACTTTATGATACATGTAACTCAAATATCTACCCTGTGAACCAAACCTTACACAATGTGTTATGTCAAATATATCTCAATAAAAGCAGAAGGAAAAATGGAAAAACAATGATCATTGTTTCCCATGTCATTTCTCATGATTGTTTTTGCAGCAAGTAATCTTGAGTCATGATAGACTTATCCTAGATAAAGATACTAATAAATAAGTGATTCTGATAAATTATACATAAAGATACTAATATAAATAGTGTTTTACCATGCATTAAACTTTCTTCATGTTAACAGCCCACTGATTCTGTAGGCATCAAAATTTCACTCTGTGTATTCATCTGAGATTAGGGAATGGCTACAAATTTAACCATGGCTGCGTTTGCTGTGAGTGATAATGTTCACTGTCTCTGACCAAAGGTCTCATCTCCCCAACAACATCAGTAAGAAAGGAACATGCTAGGTTGCTAAAAATCTCAGCATGGTAAAATCTCAGAACTCCTACAATTCTTAACTGTTTTGCAATGGGAATGCAATACTGACAAAAACTTGATTTTGGATAACAATATGGTGTTTTCTCATGGTTGCATTAGGGGATGTGAAGATAATCCCTGGGATCCACAAGAAACACCCTCGCTCAAGTGCTGGCAAAGAACTGTAAATGTTCTGCATTATCAGGACTGAGGACTGCTTTCAAAATAATGACTATGCTCACTGTATTCCAGGTAGTCCAACGAAAGAAAGGTTATTGGTATTTGTAGTTGAACGGGAATATATCAGCAGTTCAAACTCTATAAACTTGTCAACGGGTGTTCAAAGCCAAAATAAGTCATGTCAACAATGAGAATTAAAAGAAAAAATTCTTGGACATAAGCTTAAATTAAAAAGGAGACACAGTCCTGTAATGGGCTCTGGGGATTGGAGAATGTATATGCCTCAGTCCAATTCAAGGGTTTAGTGGCTTGGCCCTAGCATTAGCTCGGGATTCAATGAACAGTTAACAGTGTACTGGGAGAAATATAATCTACCTTTCCCTGATCGGAAGAGAATCTGGTGGCTCAATGAAACTCTTAATTCACAGACATTCTGAAAGGTACAAAGGAATGATTCACTGATGACTCAACTAAGACAAACTTAGTTACTGCTTAACAATCCATCTTCACACACACACAGAGTGGTAGACAGATTTGTAGTATTTAGTGGGAAGAATTCAGTGGGCAGAGCTCAGACAATAGTTTTCAAAGCACCAGCCAACTTTTGTACTTTTGCCAATAGTCTAGATTTCTCAGGTAGAAAACTAGAGATGGACAAACAATAAACTTCTTTAGGATTTCTAATTTTGAAAGTAAACTGTAGCTTTTGACTAATCAGTGTAGAACCTTGTTATGATGATCACTATAAGACCCACTGTGTAATAAGAGAGTTTGAAACAAGCTGCTGAACCAGCCCATCTTAACCCCAGACTGCTAATTTAAGCAACAACATAGCCACCATTAGATTTGAGCTGACAAACATTAAAGCTTGATGTTTCTGTTATAGGAAAAACCACTGCTGTCCAGACACTGATCTCCTGCTGCAAGTGGGCTCTTTTCTTCTCTTGGTAAAGGTCATATTGGTGGGATGTTGCTAGAGCTTACCCTGGCCAATTTGACCATTCTCCAGATTTTCACAGTCTTTCTTCACAACTGGTGACACATTTTCAGGACTCAATGTTGTCATTCCAGTCTTATCAGCTGACACTGGCTGCATGATTGTGAGCAGAAGACTTAGGCTCCCTCTCCTTGCCTACACTTTTTCCAGAATTTCAGCTCATTTCAAATTCTGAAAATGCTTCACCTTTTATTTTAAATTAATGGGAAATAGACAAAGTCTTCCATGAATATATTATATTTCCTAATATCTGCAAAAATTTGGTATTCTTGCAGTTGCACAAATTTCTAATTCTACCACCCTCACCTCTTTTTAGTCCACACAGTTTAGATTGCAATTTAGTTACTGAATATGACCACCCCAACCAAGGGGCTAGTACCTTTTAGATAGTTCTTGTGTGAATGTTAGAAGGGGCACAAGTTATTTGGGGTGTATAAATCTACATTAAATGTTTGCAATGGCAGGGTCTCTTCTGGACAAAGCTCTGATTCTAAGAAGTCAATTAATTAGAAGGCAGTATAATTATTAGAATGGGGAAGAATATCAGCTATTTTGAGGTGGATGGATGATGAAGTGACAGGAAAAAATCCAGCAAATGAGAATGGAATGCTTTATGCCTCTGGAGGCATGAATTAAGAAGAAAATAATACTTTGTCTTCTGTACCTACCTCCAATTACTGTGTTGAGTGACTAGTCCTTGGGCTACGAAAAGAGCAAGATTGTGGTGAAGAGTAAAGACCATAACGAAACAGTTTGAAAACCATGAGAGTTTTATTGTTTCAGGAAAGTAGATTTTGCTTAAAGTAAACATGTACTTTTCATTCACTAAATACTAAAATGCATCCTGTGGCATGTGCTGTGCTTACAGTGCTGGTATGCAAGTTAGACAAGGAAAGGGGGATAGACAGAAAATATATGGAGGAGGTGATTTCTGTGCTGAGACTGGAAAAATCTAAATAGGTAAAAGGAGGACATCCTTTGCCCAAGGATGAGCTTGAGTAAAAGTTCTGAGGTTGGATTTAATATGGTTGATAAGCATTTGCCTGGATGTATCTCCAGAAACAGTGAAACATAAGGATATGTCAAATTAGTCAGATGCCAGATGTATAATGAAATGACTAAACTCTGTTGAGTTTGTGGGCTTAGAGTTGGAAAGGCATTATGTGCCACCCTGAGGATGTAAGCATGTCTTTGGCTGGAACAAAAAAGAAACATAAAATATTCACTTGAAAATATAGTGTAGACTCTTGAGGGGAGGAAAAGAAACCACCAATTTGAATGCTTTGAAAACAGCACAAAGAAGACAATAGATAAAATTACTTCTTAAGTTCTACCACATTCTGAATGTGCCATCTGAGAATACATCATGTGACTTTTATGATACCAGAGATGACATAATAGAGACCATGATTCCTGGGCCGGTTCCTGCATTTATATCCTGTTCCAACATATCCTAACTAAACACATTTAATACTTTCCAGGATGAACCAGAAACAACTTAGTAATTTTCCCTCTCTCCATGTTTTGGTCTTTTTACAAATTCTTCCATTTTCCTCTTTTCCTTACAGAAATTATTTAAATTTACACCCATATTGTTCCATCGAATGATCATATCAATCAAATATCTCTTTTTTTCTTTAAATGGTAACTTAGTCTCCCGTTTAACTCATTAATCCATTTTTTTTTAAAAAAAAGGATAATAAATGTACACAACTATGTTTATTTTTCAAATAAGAAAATTGCAGATATTTGTCGACATTTGCCAACATCAATTTTAATCTTTGTTATCCTGCATAATCTGGTAGTCCTCTGATAGATCAGTTGTAATTAGGATGACATTCATAACCTGAAGATGTCTGATGAGTTGGCCTTGAAAGAGATGTAGCTGATGTATCAGCTATCAATGGCACTAGAAACCGTGGTGTTCTCCCTTGTTGAAATTTAGAAAAACGACCTTCATTGGCAGATATGTTGTGATATCTTTTTGGAAAAGTACAAGGCTCCACAATCAGTCCAAAATAATTGCTCTGTATGGGAGAAAAGATGCTGTACTTAGAGTAGAATTTGTAGTTGTAATGAAGTTCAAAACACGGCCATTTGCTTCAGTGTAGCTGCTTTGAGAGTGCTCATAGACAGTGGTCAACTGATTGAAAATAGCACTTTGATCCACTGCAATTTGTTCTGGTGGTCTAACTGACATTGATGATAGAGGAGAAAAATCACCTTGATTGGGGTAGTTGTATCACCAATTATGTGGCTAGTAGAGGGCTTCCTTATTAGAGCCATGTTTAAATTTGGAGAAGGTAAAAATGCACTTTCTCCACTAGTGTCATACACAAAATCAGAATTATGTTTACCAACATTACCTCCTCCTTTAAAGAGCTTCTTGTTGAAATCTTGAAACGATGAAGATACCAGAGAGGCATTTTTAATCCCAATTCTTCTTTTAATTCTCACTAAAAGCTTGTGACAGGCTCTTTTAAAATTTGGATTATGGTAGAACTGCAGCTACAACAAAAAAAGAAAGATTTTTAATAATATATTAGAACAAAATACAACACTACAATAAGCCTAACCTATAAAAGCTCAGATTTCACGTTTACAATGCAAAGATAATATCATCAAAATATGAACATTGCTGACGATATTTTGAAGTTCCTTGTTTGGAAAATACACATTTAAATAGTACAGTCATCAAATTTAAGACGTTAGCATTTGCAGTAACAGAGAATGCCACTTTTTAAAAGCAGCTTTAATAGCTTTATTTAGATTTCTGATAAGATTCATAGTTGCAAGCAAAGTTTCTCATAATCTTGAATAGTTAATGCACTGTCATCATTTTTAGAAAAATAAGGATTTTAACCTTTGTAGTTTTATACAATTTTCAAAATCAAGCTTTACATTTATATTGCCATTGATTGATGTACAAAATAAAATTTTATGCATAAGTTACCAAATCGGAACTAAAATTTCTGAATACCTTGCTTAAAACAGAGACTTCTTTTCCTTGTGCCAGAAAGTCAGCTAGATAAGCAGATCTTTGAAAATTCTGCGTCACTTTACTAAACCCATAAAGGTTAAGCCATCTAACTAAACTTTTCATACTTCCAGTTTCAAATATTCTGAAAGGGGCCTTTCTTTTCAAAACTTACTTCTTAAAGACATCTTCATCAATCACTATGGAAGTTACATTATCATCCCACCAGATGGATTTAAATTGGTCACTCCCAGCCATTTTCCAGAGTTTTCTTGGGAATGTCAGAGGACAAAAATCATTATCTTCATTTGGTTCCGAGACACAATGTGTGTAACATGGCCTTTTTATCAAGGATTCTTCAGACAAAGTCTGAAAAGCATTTTCTTCAATCACAGACCACAAGTCCAAGTGCGCAGAGAATGTTTGATCACACAATAGAGATCTACCAGAGTTTCCTGAACCCAGTTGGTCCAACTTAAGGAGACACATCTTGAATTTCTGAAGAAATATGCTCCATCTCAAAAAATTTTTCTACAGCTTCATTTCTAATCTGCATGATTTTGAGCACTGCAGCTTCAAATGCTGCTTTAGCAGGCCTGTAAGTTAAACTGTTAGGCCATCAAAGTGGTTCTCAACCTGAGAGGCTGTGACATCACAAAATGGCAGGTCTTCTAGCAACTCAAGTGGAACATTCAGCCAGTGTTTCCTTCTCATTCATCCAGTTAAAATGAAACATATAGGATGTTTAATTTTATAGTGTGATGTGGAAATAATTTCCCCACAAAATCTTTTTAAATAATTTAATTTGGGGTCTATGAAATGAAACCAATCTCCTTCCTTTTGTACACAAATTTACACCAGATTGGTGAACAGAGTATAAATATGAAAAAAATAAGTAAAATAATTTTAAAGTTTTGGTATTTAACTTGAAATTTGTCTAAAACCTGTGCAGAAAAGGTATAACTATTTTATTATCATTTGTAATTGAAGTGAAACAAAATTTGATTTGGAAACGGAAGTATTTATTTATCTGTGTACTTTACAATAAGTAACTCTATATTTAAAACTTCAGCAGAAAAAATATCAATTTATTTGTTATGTTTATAAATAAATGGTAAATATATATGAATTAAAATTAGATTAAAATAATCAATCAAATTTAAGAAATCCCAAAGGGGAGAATTTTTGTTTTAATTTGTAATTCAGCGCTATAACTAAAACAAATGAAATTTAATATTCTACTTTAAAATAACACAAGAGAAAATCTTACGGTACCTTACAAATGTTTATTTTTACCATTCTTTCACTCAGAGGTTTTTCAGTCCCTAGAAGGAATAAATTTTCCTTTCATTTTTATAATCCATATATTTGTTGCTTCTGTTAAGTGTTTGAAAATGTCTTTGATAAATACAGTTATGCACAAAGTCCTGGTTTCTATAAGCAGTGACTCCATTAAGGGGCAAACAATCAAAAAACAAGGAAATAACAGTATATGTGGGTTGGGGTGCAAAAGAACTGGTAATGCATTTTAGGAAGCAATATGTTTCCCATTCCTGAAACATTTGTCATTGTTAGTATAATACGGCATTTTAAGGCATCTCTTTTGTGCACTAAATGTAAATAATAGCTATGAGCTGTATCAGTAAACTGTAGTAAATCCAGTTCTACCAAAAGTTATACTTTTTTTAGAAATAAATTCCATTAAACATAAGCCAAATTCAAAACGAGGGAAAAACTTTTTAAATAAATAAATATACACTAAAGCTACAATGTAAATTTTTCCTTCTGTATGTGTATATTCCATTATAAATAAATTTAAGCAACCAGAATTCATTACATTTTATAAGTATTATAAACTACAGTTAACTGTGATTTATTCCAGACCCATAAATATTATTTTACATACACAAATCAAAAAGTGTGATACCATCCCTTACAAAACAGAGAATTCAAAAGTAACAATCTCAAAAAATGTAAGAAAATTATTGACAGAACTGATCTTAACTTTTGTATACAATAAATTCTTAACAAATTCTCTCTGGATAGAATATAACTAAAAATAATAAAAGCCATATATGAAACACCCATGACTAACATCAAGTTCAATGTGAACATACAGGAAGGTTTTCCTCTGGTCCAGTACTACAGAAAAGTAGCTCATTCTCACAAGTCCTAAATTACACTACTAGAAGTCCTAGCCAGAAAAACTAGTCAAGAAAAAAGATAAAAGGCATCCAACTTGTAAACAAGTAGTACAAATTTTACAGATGACATAATTATACATAGATGGAAAATACCATATACTCCTCCAGTGACTGTTAGAAATAGTCAAAAAACTTAGTAAACTTGCAGAATACAAAATCAACATACAAATATATGTTGCATTTTTATATGCTAACAACAAATTATCAGAAAGA
Organism: Vicugna pacos; assembly: GCF_048564905.1. Taxonomy (NCBI): domain Eukaryota; kingdom Metazoa; phylum Chordata; class Mammalia; order Artiodactyla; family Camelidae; genus Vicugna; species Vicugna pacos. Next base: position 2,350,832 of record NW_027328737.1, read on the forward strand.
GAAATGAGGAAAATAATTGTGTGTATATTTATACCAAAAAGAATAAAAAAGGAATAAAATTGATAAGTGAAATAAAAGGTCTAAACATAGATCTATATATTACACGTGTAAGAAAAATAAGTAAACAAAATAAATAAAAGATATTCTGTGCTCATAGATTGTATACAATGTAAGGAAATACTCTAATCTATCTTTCACATGTTCAATCTCCCCTGCACTACGTATTCAGGAGAATGTCTATTCTTCATTTTATGCTCTTGCTTTTTCATGTATTTTTTCATGGGTTAATTGATCATAGGTGTGAGGGATTATATCTGGTTGCTCTATTCTCTTCTATTGATGGGTGTCTGTTTTTGATCCAGTATCTTGTTTTTTAAATTACTAAAGCTTTAGAGGACACTTTAACATCAGAGTATTTTACACTATTAGATTTAATACACTTTTTAAAAATTATTTTGTCAATTCATGATCTTTGTGGTTACATATAAATTTTGAAATTATTTCTTCTATTAAATGGAAAAATCTCATGAGTATTTTGAAATGAATCACACTAAATGTAGATTGCTTTGTGTTGTATGTTTGTTTCAACCACATAGTTTCACATCATTAACATTAGACATCTTTTCATTTCTTTGGATCAGATTTAATTTCTTTCATCAATGTTTTCTATTTTTTAATGTATAGGTTTTCATCTTATTTGTTACCTTGATTTTAGGTATTCTTTACATATATATATATAATTATATACATTATATCTGTAAACACATTTCCTACACAAATACAACAGCCAGAAAGCAGTGGCAAGACATATTCAAAGTCCTGAATGAAAGGAAGCTATAATCTAAAGTAATTCATCAAGCAAGGCTATACTTTAGAATAGAATGAGAGATAAATAACTTTCATAAAAGTAAATACTAAAAGAAATTAGCAACAGAAAAAGAAAAATGAAAGATCTACCCTAAAGAAAAGAAGCAGGATGCTATAGAAAGGAGAAAGGCATAATTAGAAAGTCAAAAGCTACAATGACATACAATAGAATATACATGATATTTTAAAACTGGACATCAAAATTTCTAAGGTACAGAGTGTGAAACAGGACAATTCAGATTATTTTCTTCTTGTTTCTCTTCTCTGTAGGAGGGGTTAGAATTTGTATTCCTATCAGTCAAAATAAATATATATAGTAAAGGGTCAATATACATATAAAACAGAATAACCATAAGTCAAAAACTTACAATGAAGTCAAAAAGCCAAAAAGAAACCAAGATTATAAAAGAAAACTAATCAAGCCACAAAAAGAAAATGAAATGAACAAAAAGTAAATACAAAATCATCTGGGAAATGAAGATCAAAATGGAAATAAACAACAGTGTATCAATAATTATCACAATTGTTAATAGACTACGTGCTTCAATCAAAAGATATATATTGTCAGATGGGATAATATAACAAAACCCTACATTATGAAGCATACAAGAGACCCACTTTAGTAAGAGGAACACACATCAATTGACACTCAGAAGATGGAAAAATATATACCATGCAAATGGACATGACAAGAAAGCAAGACTATCAGTACTGACTTCACACAAAATAGACTTTACAAGAAAGGCCATAGAGAAAGATAAACAAGGACATGATATAATTATTAAAGGAGCAATACAAAATGAGGGTATTATACTCATTAATATATATGCACTCAATGTAGGAGCAACTAAATACGTAAAGCAAATACTAATAAATAAAAAGGGAGAAATTGGAGGGAACACAATCACAGTAGGAGACTATAACTCCCCATTACCATAACTAGACTGGTATTTCAGACAGAAAATTAATAAGGGAACAAAGATACTAAAAGTTACGATGAAATAATTGGAGTTGGTTGATATTTTCAAAACAATAATTCTCCCCAAAGCAGAATATACATTCTTTTCCAGTGCACATGGAACATTTTCTAGGAAAGATTATGTACTCATGCACAGAAGAAGCCTCAACAAATTTAAGAAGATAAAATTATTTCAAGCATCTTTTCTGAGTATAAAACCATGAAAGTAGAAATGAATCATAGAAAAACAGGGACAAAAAATGACACCATGTAGATTAAACAACATGGTACCAAAACAAGTATGGGAGGTGAAGAATTAATATAAGAAATTAAAAAATATTGAGAAATATTACAAAACCCTATGTAAAATATATTGTATACAGATAAAGCATGCTTAAGAGGAAAGTTCATAGTGACAATGCCCTCCTTAAAGAAGAAGAACAATTTCAGATAAATAATCAAACGTTCTATGTACACTAATCATGAAAAGAAGAGCAAACAAAACCAAAAGTCAGCAGAAAGAAGGAAATAATCAAGATCAAGTAAGAAAGAATTGAATTAGACTTTAAAATATAGAAAAAATCAAACATTTTTTAAATAGTAAACAAAATTGACAAAACTCTGGACAGACTCATCAACAAGAATAGAGAGAGAACACAAATAACATAAGAAATGACAATGTAGAAACTACAAAAAGTACAACAAATTTGCAAAATATCATAAGGGACTACCATGAGCAACTATATGGAAACAAACTGGAAAACCAGGAAGAAATGCAGAAGTTTCTGGAAACATTCAGCCCACCATTTTTGCATTAAGAAAATATTGACCATTTGAACACACAGATCACCAGAAATGTAATATAATTATTAATAAAATAAAAAATCTCTGCAAACAAAATTCAGACCCCAATAGCTTCACTGGGAAATTTGACCAAACATTCAAAGAAAAATCCATACCACTCCTCCTCAAACTTTTCCAAAAGCTTGATATGGAGAGAGTACTCCCAATCTCACACCATAAGGCCAACATCAACCTGACACCAAAACCTGACAAAGACACTACCCCAAAAGACAACAATAGGCCAATATCATTGATAAAAATAGATGTAAAATTATTTAAGAAATTATTAACAAACAGAATCCAACAGTATGTAAAAAAACATTATAAACCATGGCCAAGTTAGGTTCATACTAGGAACACAAGGATGGTTGAACATATGCAAATCAATCAGTCAATTGTGATACACCATATCAACAAAAGAGAGGGCAAAAAACCACATGATCATCTCAGTAGATACAGAAAAAGCATTTGAAAATATTTAACACTTATTTGCAATAAAAGTTCTTACCACAGTGGGCATAGAGGGACCATATCTCAACATAATGGAAGCTATTTATGACCAACATATAGCCAACAAAATACTCAATGGTGAAACCCTGAAAACCTTCCCACAAAACCTGAGACAAGACAAGGTTGCCCATTCTCATAATTTCAATTCAATATAGTCTCGGAAGTCCTAGCCACAATGATCAGGCAAGAAAAAGAAATAAAATGATTCAGACTAGAAAAGAAGAGGTAAAATTTTTATGATATGCAGACATGACAGTATATAGAGAAACTGTAAAATCTTCACAAAAAATACTTGGGTTAAAAAAGGAACTGGGCAATGTACCCAGTGTAATGTACAAAAACCAATTACATTTCTTTACACTACCATTGAATCAACAGGAAAGAAAGTATAGAAACAACCGATTTTATAACTGCACCCAAAAGTATTAAGTGCTTAAGAATATATCTGCCCAAGGAGGTGAATATCTTAAACGTGGACAACTAGAAAACATTGATTGAGGAAATCAAGGAAGATTTGAAGAATTGGAAAGATACCCAATGGACTTGTAATGGAAGAAACAAAATTGTAAAAATGGCCATACTGCCCAAGGCAATCAACAAACTTAATGTGATTTCCTATAAAATTATGCAAAATATTTCTTTTTAGGACTGAAACAAATGATCCTAAGATTTACACAGAGTGATAAAAGATCCATAATTTCCAAAGCAATATTCAAAAAAATGAAAGAGGCTGGAGGAATAAACCACCAGGTCTCCATACACTATTGCAGAGCTACAATAATCAAAATGACAGATATTGGTACAGAAACAGGCATATGGACCAATGGAACAGAATAGAGGGCCTAGGAATAAATTTACAGGCCTATGTTGAATTAATCTATCACAGAGAAGCCAAGAATATGACAGAGAAAAGATCATCTCTTCACCAAATGTTGTTGGGAAATCTGGATAGCAGCATACAGTGTAGTTAGAACACTCCTTCACTCCATGCAAAAGAATAAACTCAAAATATCTTGTAGACATAAATGTAAGGTAAGACACAGTAAATCTCCTAGAAGAAAACATAGGCAAAACACTCTGAGATAAATCGCAGCAATGATCTCCTAGAACAGCCTACCCAGGTAATGGATGTAAGAGCAAAATTAATAAATTGGACCTAATTAAACTTATAAGCTTTAGCACAGCAAAGGGGATCATAAACAAAGCAAAATGACAAGTTACAGGATTAAAGAAAATATTTTAATGTGATGCAACTGACAAAGTCTTAATTTCCAAAATGTAAAGACTTCATACAATCTTATAATAATTAAAAAAAAAGAAACCCCATCTGAAAATGGGCAGAAGCCCTAAACAAGCAATTCTCCAATAGAGACATACAAATGCCACACAGATATATGAAAAAAAAATTGCTCACTATCATTATCAGAGAAGGGCATTTTAAAACTATAATTAAATATCACCTCACAATATTCACAATGGCCATCATTCAAAAATCCACAAACAACAAATGCTGGGGAAGATGTGGAGAAAGTGAACCCTCCTACACTGATGGAAGGAATGTAGATTCGTGCAGTCATTGTGGAATACAGGATGGGGATACCTCAAAAGAATAAAAGTAGACTTAACTTACAAGCCAGCAATCCCACTTCTGGGTATATATCAAAGAGAACTCTAATTCAAAAAGACACCTGCACCCCAATGTAATTAGCAGTGCTATATACAACAGCCATGACATGGAAGCAACCTAATTGTCCAACAACTAATGACAGTATTCAGAAATTATGCCGTACTTACAAAATGGAATAATATTCAGCAATATGAAATGATAAAACAATGACATTTACACCAAAATGGATGTCCCCATAAAGTGACATTCTAATTCAAGTAAGACAGAAAGAGAAAGAAAAATAATACATGACATGACATATGTGGAATCTTAAAAAAATATTTGGATGAGAACACAATGATTTCATCTACAAAACTTAAGCACACTCACAGACCTACTAAAAATTTTATGATTACTGCGGAAAGGGGCTTTGAGAGGATTTATTTGGGAGCTTAAGTTTTATAAATGTTATCCACTATATATAAAAATAGATTTTTTCAAAATTTATTTTGTATGACACTGGGCAGTAAGTTAAATATTGTGAAGTAACCTTTAAAAGGTACACAAATGTATGCATGTACGGGAACACTGTGCAATACACCACAGATTGACACATAGTAAATGGAAGTACTTCAATGATAAATAAATGAATAAATGTGTAAATAAATAAATAAATAAATAAATAAATAAATAAATAAATAAAAATAAAAAATAAATAAATAAAATCTAAATAAAAATATTTAGTAATAAATGTAATACAAAGATTCACACTATATAACTTTCACCTCAAAATCTAAGAGAAAACAGAAAGAAAAAAGAAGAAAATTGAATGAATGAGAGTACGGCAAATAACAAGAGAAACAACTGAAAATATAAAAAAAAAATACCTAAGTCTGTTTCTTTTAAACATTAAGTGGACAAACGTTTATGTTGGCTAAGAAAATGAAGACTCAAATAAAATTAGAAAAAAAAAGAGAAGATATTACCACTGATGTTGTAGAGATGCAAAAAATCATAAGAAATTACCACTAGACAACGATTTGAATGACAGAACAAAAGACAAATTCCCAGTAACGTATGTCTTCCAATACTGAATCAAGAAGGAATAAGAAAGTTAAATAGAGCAAAAGTGCGTATGAGTAAATCAATAATCCAAACTTCCCAAATCAGAAAAACTTTACAAGACGACATTACTGGTGAATTCTGTCACACATTTGAAGGCAATTTTTCACCAATTCTTCCCCAAATCTTCCAAGAATTTGAAGGGGTAAAAGATTCCAAACATGTTTTATGATGACAGCTTTATTTGCATAAAAATGATAGAAAGGACATTATATGTAAAATATAGAATATTATTCCTGAAGAACATATATGCCAAAATTCTCAACAAAACTCAAGCAAAATGAATTCAACAACGCATTTAATGTATAATACACATACATGAGTAAAGGGATAATCCCTGGGTTTAAGGATACTTCAAAATACTCAAATCAATAAAGGTGACATACCACACTAATAGAATGAGAAATAAAACTCATATAATCATCTCAATACGTGTGGAAAGAGCATTGTATATAATGCATCATACATTTAAGTTACTCCCAACAAATTTAATTAACCCTGTCAGTGCCACGATATAATATACACACAAACAGTGTGTGAAGAGAAACGAAGCAGTTCTCTGTTTTTTTGATTTTTAGAAGAAAGGTTTATATAGGATATGCAAAATGCCTCGCATATCATCTAAGTTATAACAATGTTAATAATCTTAAGCTATTTATGTTCCCATGCTCCTGCAGTAAGCACAGGATGTTAAATAATCAAAAATTGTATTAAAGATCATCACAGAACTTCATTAAGTAGGCCATCTCTTATCCAGCCAGCTGTGCTTGTCTTAGGTTGTCCTCCTCTGAGGATCTTACCCATCATAGGCTATCCAGCCATCCATACTGGATACATTGATTAGGCCATTTCTTATCCAGCCTGGATATGTGACATTCCTCACAGATTGTTTATCAGTTCAGCCCAAGGGCTTATTCTCTAGAGCCTTCAGACAGGGGCCTACAAACCCAACATCCCTTGACAGAAAAATGGATGAAGAAAATTTGATATATATATGAATGGTATCAATACTATGCATTCCTATCAACAGTGTCCATGGTGTTCCTTTATCTCCACAATCTCATCAGTATCTATTTGTTTTCTTTTTGATGAGAGCCTTCTGACAAGTGTGAGGTCTTTTCTCATTTTTGGTTTATGACTTTCGTAATAATTTATAACTCTGAACATACTTTAATGTGTCATTTAGCCAACTCTATGTTTTCTAAAGAAAATTGATTCAGATCTATGTATTCACTTCTTATGAACATTTATTTAATTGGATTTTTTTGTCTTTTTCGTTGTTGATGTGGCATAAAAGTTTGCCATATATTTTGGATATTAACACTAGATTGGAAAATATAATTTGAAAATATATCCTCCCATTATGTTTGTTAATTTTTCATTTTATTCATCATTTCTTCTGCAGTGTAAATCTGTTTAGAGTGATACAATCTTATTTTGTTAGTTTTGCTTCTGCTTCCCTTGCCAGAGGAGACATATGTAGAATCATATTAAGTCCAATGTCAGACTGTACTTCTTATTTTTTACTCTAGGATTCTTTGTTTTCAGGATTTATGTTTTATATGCCCACGAGTGGGATTGTTGTGTCATATGAAAGGTCTAATTTTATTATTTAAAGAAACTTCCATACTGGTTCCAAAGTGGTTTCGCCAATTTTCATTCCCACCAACAGCGTTGGAGAGTTCCATTTTCTCCCCAACCACCCCATTCTTTACTATTTGTAGACATTTGAATGACAGACTTTCTGAATAGTGTGAGGTAAAACATTATTTTATTTTTGTCTTGCATTTGTATAATGATTAGCAAGGTGAGCATGTTTTCTTTTTCCTGTTTGTCATCTGTGTGTCTGCTTTAGAGAATTGTTTACTGCTCATTTTCTGGCTGAGTTGTTTGTAGACTTTTGAAATGGAGTTGTATGAACAATGTGTGTATTTTAGAAATTAGCCTCTTGTTGATTGCATTGTATACTAATGTTTTCTCCCATTTGGAAGTTAATCTTTCATTTTGTTTATTTTGCTGTGTAGAAGATTTTCAATTTAATTAGGACCTTTTTGTTTATTTTGTTTTTATTGTTTTCAGCTTGGGAGTGTGAAATAAGAAAATTTTGCTACAATTTATGTCTTGTTTTCCTTATGTTAGTTTCCAGGATTTTTATTGTGTAATATATTATATTCAGAAATTTAAAGCATTTTGAGTTTATTTTTGTACAGTGTGAGGGAGTGTTCTAATTTCATTGATTTACTTGTAGCTGTCTAGCTTTCTCAACATCACTTGCTGAAGACTGTCTTTAAGGCATTGTATATTTTTGTTTCCTTTGTCATCATTTAGTTGACCATAGGTGTGATATTTTATTTCTGTCTCTGTGTTACTTTCCAGTGATATAGATATTTGGTTGTTTTCCAGCATTGTGGTGTTTTGATTACGGTATTGTTGCAATATAGTCTGAGATCTGGGATGGTTATAGGTTATGCCTCCAACTTTGTTCTTTTAACTCATTGTTTCTTTTGCAGTTCTGGTTCTTTTGCAGTTCCATACAAATCATAGGACTGTCTTTAGTTCTGTGGAAAATATCATGTAGTTCGATCTGAATCAATTTATATCTGTAGACATCTTTTGTAGTATGTATATTTTAACAATATTAATTCCTCAAAACTGTGACCTTGAGATTTCTTTCCATTTCTTTGCATCATCTTCAAATTTCTTTATCAGTGTCCTATTTATTTTATTATGTTGGATTTTTCATTGGTTTTACATTTTTTGATCTGATTTCATATGGATTTTTTAAAATTATGCAATATTTCATTTTTTGTGTAAATAATGTGGCAGTGTTTGTATATTAATCATGAATCATGCTACTTTGCTAAATGTCTTTGTTAGTTTTTGTTGTTTTGGTTTGGAGAATCTTTAGAGATGCCTATATAGATTATCATGTCATCTAAAATAATAACAGTTTTACTTCATTCAATCCAACTTGAATAACTTTTTTTCTTGTCTGATTACTGTTGCTAGAACTTCCCATAATGTGTTTAATAAAAATGGTGAAAGTGGGCATCCTTGTCTTTTCCTTAATTTGGCTTTCAGGTTTTCACTTTTGCATATTATGTTTTCTGTGGATCTGTAATTAATGACTTTATATATGTTGAGATATATTTCCTGAATCCTATTTTGGTAAGAGTTTTCTATTTTTGTTGTTGCTATTGTTTTTGTTGTTGTTTTTGCTGTTGTTGCTGTCTTAATAAATAAATGTTGAATTTTATGAAATGCTTTTAATGGATTTATTGGGATGACCATGTCGTTTTCTTTTTTCTTTTGTTAATGTGGTGTATCAAACTGATTGATTTGTGTATGTTGAAACTTTCTTGTGAAACTGCAATAAATCCAAGTTGATCATGGTGTATGATTCATTTTAGGTATTGCTGGATTTAGTTTGCTAATAATATTTTGTCGAATTTTTCATTTAAATCTATCAAATATATTGGCTTGAATTTCCCTTTGCCCGTGCTTTTTTAGTTGGTTTTGCTATCAGGTTGATGAAAGCTTCATAGAATTTATTTGGGAGTTTCCCACATCTTCACTATGTTTGAATAGTTTGAAGAGTATTAGTTCTGCTTTGTATTTTTGTACAGTTCTCCAACGGAGCTCTTTAAATCTGTACTTCTATTCAACAATTTTTTTAAATGCGGATTCTATCTTTCTTCTTGTAAACAGTTTCTTCAAATTATTTGTTTCTCCTTATCTCTGTCTCTTTCTAGACATTTGTCCATTTCTTCTAATTTGGCCAGTTTATTGGCATGTAAGTGTTGACAAAATGATCCCTATTTTGTATATCTGAGATAACAATTGTTATTTCCCTACTTTTATTTCTTAATTTATTCCTTTGGAGCATCTACCTTTTATTCATGATGCACCTGGCTAGAAGTTTTTTGAATTGCTTATCTCAAAAAGAAAACATAAAACAAAATCTTTGGTTTTACTACCTTTTAGCATATTTTTTCTCTATAATATATATTTACACATGTAATATTTAGGATAATGCTTCTTCTATTTTTCACTTTTTTTATTGATTTACAGTCAGTTACAAATTTGTCTCCAATTCCAGCGTAGAGCACAATTTTTCAGTTACAATGAACATATATACATTTTTTGTCCCACTTTTTCATCTTTGAGCTGCCGTAAGATCTTTTATAAAATTCCCTATGCTATACAGTAGAATCCTGTTTATGTATTCTACAATTTGGGCCTCCCAGTCTATCTCTTCCAACCCCCAGCCCCATGGCAACCAAATCTTTGTATTCTATGTCTGCGAGTCTATTTCTGTTTTGTATTTGTGCTCTTTTTGTTTTGTTTTGCTTTGCTTTTAGATACCACAGATGAGCCATCGCATATGCTATATTTCTTTCTCGTTCCGGCTTACTTCACTTAGACTTATTTTCTCCAGGAGCATACATGTTGCTGAAAATGGTGTTATGTTGTTGGTTTATATGGCTGACTAGTATTCCATTGTATAAATATACCACCTCTTCTTTATCCAGTCAACTGTCGATGGATATTTAGGCTGTTTCCATGTCTTGGCTATTGTAAATAGTGCTGGCTATGAACATTGATGTGCAGGTGTCATTCTGAAGTAGGGTTCTTTCTGGATATATGCCCAGGAACGGGATTCCTGGTTCACATGGTAAGTCTCTTCCTAGGCTTTTGAGGAATCTCCATCCTGTTTTCCACAGTGGCTGCACCAAACTGCATTGCCACCAGCAGTGAAGGATTGTTCCCTTTTCTCCACAGCCTCTCCAGCATTTTTCATTTGTGGATTTTTGAATGATGGCCATTCTGACTGGTGTAAGGTGATACCTCACTGTAGTTTTGATTTGCATTTCTTTGATAATCAGTGATATTGAGCATTTTCTGATGTGCCTTTTGATCATTTATTTGTGTGCTTTCCTTGGAGAATCGTTTGTTTAGGTTTTCTACCCATTTTTGGATTCCGTTGTTTATTTTATCTTATTCAGTTGGATGATCTGCTTATATACTTTGAAGATCAAGCCTTTGTCGGTTTCTTATTCAAATTTTTTTCCCATTCTGTAGGTTGTCTTTTTGTTTTATTTCCGGCTTCTTTATGTGCAGAAGCTTGTAAGTTTCACTAGGTGTCATTTGGTTTTCTTGTTTTTATTTCTTCTATGAGAAAATTTTCGAGAATTATGTCAGATAATATTTTCCCTATATTTTCCTCAAGGAGGTTTATTGTATCTTGACTTATGTTTAAGTCTTTGATCCATTCTGATTATATTGTTGTGTGTGGTGTTCTAGCTTCATTGGGAGTGCTCTAACTTCATTGAATTACATGCTGCTGTCCAATTTTACCAACACAAGTTGCTGAAGGTTCTGTCTCAATTCCATTGTATTTTCTTGCCTCCTTTGTTGAAGATTAACTGACCAAGATTTTGTGGGTTCATTTCTGGGCTCTCTATTCTGTTCCATTGGCCTATATGTATGTTTTCCTGCCTATTTATTGCTGTCATGTTGACTGTAGCTCTATAGTATTATCTGAATCGTTAGCGTAAAGAAATGTCACTGATTTTTGTATCTTAATCTTATAACCTGCTATCTTGCTGTATTCTTTGATCAGTCTTAGTAGTTTTTGTCTGGATCTTGCAGGGTTTTCTATATATAGTAACATATTACCTGTATATAGTAAGACTTTTACCTCTTCCTTTCCAATTTGCATCCCTTTTACATCACTCTCTTGTTTGATTGCTGTGGCTAGGACTTCTAAGCCTATCTTGAGTTGGAGTGGAGATAGTGTGCATCCTTGTCTTGTCCCAGATTTTAGTGGGAAGGTTTTAACTTTCTCACCTTTGAGTACTATGCTAGCTGTAGGTTAGTTATCTATAGCTTTCATGATGCTAAGTTATGTTCCCTCTATGCCCACTTTGGTGAGAGAATTTATCACATGTTTGTGTTGAATTTTATCAAATGCTTTTCCTGCATCTATTGAGATGATCATGTAGTTTTGGTCCTTTCTCTTGTTGATGTGCTGTATTATATTGATTGACTTGTATATGTTGAACCACCCCTGTGTCCCTGGCATGATCTCCACTTGGTCATGAAATATAATCTTTTTTCTGTGTTTGGATTCTATTTGCTACTATTTTGGTGAGGATTTTGGCATCTGTGTTCATCAGTGATATTGGCCTATGATACTCTTGTTTGGTAGTGTCTTTGCCTGGTTGTGGTATCAGGGTGATTGTGGCTTCATAGAATGACTTTGGGAGTATTCCTTCCTATTCAATCTTCTGGAAGAGTTTGAGAAGCACTGGTAAGAGTTCCTCTTTGTATGTTTTGTAGAATTCTACATTGAATCCTTCTGGTTCTAGACTGTTATTTGTAGGGAGGTTTTATATTGTTGTTTTGATTTAATTTCTGGTGCTCTGATTGTTCAAGGAGTCAGTGTCTTCTTGATTTATTCTTGGTGGACAGTATGTTTCCAGAAACTTGTCCGTCTCCTCTAGGTTATCCAGTTTGTTTCCATAAACTTTCATAATATTCTCATATGATATTCTTTATTTCTATTTTATTTGTTGTAATTTCTTCATTCTCCTTTCTTATTTTGCTAATTTGTGCTCTCTCTCTTTCTTCTTTTTGAGTTTGGCCAGAGGATTTTCTGTTTTAATTATTTTTTTAAAAAACCAGCTTTTAGTTTGGTAATTTTTTCCTATGGTTTTTTCAATCTCTATTATATTTATTTCCTCCCATTATTTATGATTTCCTTCCTTCTGCTGCCTTTTGGGGTTTTTTGTTCTTCTTTTTCTAGTTCATTCTGCTGGTGGGTTAAATTGTTTATTTGTGATTGTTCTTCTTTTTAGAGGAAGGCCTGTATCGCTATAAACTCCCCTCTCAGCACTGCTTTTGATGTGTCCCATAAATTTTGTGTGGTTTTGCTTTCATTTTGTTTTCTCTCAAGGTATTTTTCCATTTCAGCTTTGATTTCTTCATTGACCCATTAGTTTTTTAATAACATATTGTTTAATCCCCATCTTTTCCTCTTGTTCTCCTTTATTTCTCTGTTGTTGATTTCTAGCTTCATGGTACAGTGGTCAGTAAAGATGCTTGAGGTAATTTCTATCTTCTTAAAATTGCTGAGGTTTCTTCTGTGCCCAAATATATCATGAAACCTGGTAAATGTCCCATGTGCACTTGGAAAGAATGTATATACTATTTTGTGGGGGGTGCATTGCTCTGAAAATATCCACCAAGTGTAATATTTCTATTGCATTATTTAACTTCTCTTTTGCCTAATTCAGTTTCTGTCTAGATGATCTTTCCAGTTATGTTAATGCTGTGATGAAATCTCCAACTATGATTAGATTCCCATCACTATCCCGCTTTATATCTGTTAGTAATTATTTTATGTACTTAGGGTCTCCTCTATTTGCTGCATATGTATTAATGAGTGTTCTATCCTCATCTTGTATCACTCCTTCAATCATTATAAAATTGCCTTCTTTATCTTTCTTTATGGTCTTTGTTTTAAAGACTCTTTTGTCAGATAACAGTACTGCAACACCTGCCTCTTTGGCTTTTCCATTTCTATGGAATAACTTTCCCATCCTTTCTCTCTCAATCTATATATGTCCTTCTCCCTGAAGTGGTTCTCTTGTATGCAGCATATTGAAGGTTCTTGTTTTATTATCCAGCCTGCCACTCTGTGACTTTTCACTGGAGCTTTTAGTCCATTAACATTTACAATAATAGATGATATGTTTGGGTTTATTGCCGTTTTGTCCTTATCTTTGCAGTTGATTTGGTATTTCCTCTTTGTTCATTTCATCTTCCCTTTATGGTTTGGTCATTTTCCTTTGAAATATGAAATTTATTTAGTTTTAGGGACAACCTGGTAAGTTACTGTCTTGTTGTTACCCTTTTATATAAGTCTTTTAGACCATTATTATAACTGCTTTTATTAAACTGATAGTAACACGATCTCAAAACCATCCTATTGAGAACAAAAATTTTTAAAAGGAAAGACCAAAAAAAAAAAATTCTCTATTTTCCTGCCTTCCTCTCCCTCTCTCAATGATTTGTATGTCTTATCTTAAAATTTTGTGTTTATTTTATTTATAATTCATGAGTTATCACCTTTCCAACTGTGAGATTCTCATTTCTGTAACATCCTGCTACTTCTCTTTTTAGAGTATACCTTTCAATATTTCTTTTATCATGGGTATAGTGTTGCTAAACTCTTGTAGCATTTTATTGTCTGTGAAATCCTTTATGTCTCCTTCTACCATAAATATAGCCTTTCTGGTTAAATTATCCTAGTGTATATCATTTTTTTCATTCAAGACTCTGAATATATCTTGCCACTTCCTTATGTCCTGTAGTATTTGTGTAGTGAAATCAGCTGGGAGCCTTATGGGGATTCCCTTGTAACACACTCTTTGCCTTTCTCTTGCTTCCTTTTGGACCATTTCTTTATCCTTGACTGTGGCCATCTTAATTATATGTCTTGGTGTGGTTGTATTAGGGTTCTCCCTGTTTGGGACACTCTGAGCTTCCTGTACTTGGATATTTGATTCCTTATTTATGTTTGGAGTTTTCAGTCATGATTTCTTCAAACACCTTTGCAATCCCCTTTGAACTTTCCTCCCCTTCTGGAACTTCTATCGTGCCAATTTTGGCATGCTTTCTATTATCAGATAGGTCCCTTATGCTTTTTTTCATTTGTTTCTCTTGTAGCTCTTCTGATTGGGTGCTTTCTATTGTACTGTATTCTAAGTCACTAATTCATTCCTCTGCATTATCTAGTCAGCTTTGTGACACCTTTATATTTTTCCTTATCTCAGTCAACTAGTTTACCTATTCTACTCGGCATTTCTTTATAGCTTTCATTTCATTTTTGACATATTTTAAATCTCAAAACACTATCTTTTATTTCCTTCAGTAATTTGATAACATCTTTTTTTAAAATCTTGATCTAGTAGGCTATCAATGTCTGTTTCACTGATCATTTTTCAGGGGATTTCTCTTGTTCTTTTAATTGTGAATGGTTTCTCTTCCTCTTCATCTTGCTCCTACCTCTCGGGCACTGTGGTTTTTGGCGTATTAGTTATCTACTGTGGTCCTAAGGGAGTTTCTCTACCTAGTGTCTATGTAGTAATACAACTTAGAAAAGAGAAAAAAGAGAGAGAGAGACAAGGAATTTTAAAGAAGGGGAAAATAAATTTTTGAAGACATTGTATTATGCATAATAGAAGAGCAAGTTGAAGCAGAGTGTTGAAAAATAATAATAATAAAAATATTTTTAAATATTTCAAAGGGATGAAAATAGGGGTATGTATAATTGCCTAAGAAGTGAAAATTTTAGGGTAACAGAAAATGGAACAGGTTAAAACAGATTAAAACAATGGGGCGGTCTATGTCTTCCTGGAAACTGTGTATATTTAATGTGAATCTTTCTGTATTCATCCTTATTTGGAAGCTCATCTTCCTATTTTCGGAGGCCCTCCACTGGAGACCTCATCTGTGCCACTCCCATTGCCTGTCAGCAAGCAGATCACTCCTACCCCAAACACAGAGTCCAGGGCCGATCTCTTTACTTAGGGCTGGCTTGTCACTGCCCTGCCCGATGTTGCAGTGAGATGTTGCAGGCTGACCAGGCAGGAGTGGACATCATGCCCTCTCCTAGCACCATGGTCAGGGGCTGCATTTCAGCAGAAAAGCTGGGGGCCACACGCCCCCTCAGGGTGCCAGTCACTACGCTGCTCTGTGCCACTATATGGTCTGCCTCGGGTTTGCACACCAGAAGTGGGCTCAGGGAAGACTGAGGAACAGCCCTGTCCCTGATCTGGCCCAAAATCCAGCTCCTTGTTTGTCTTGGTGAAGCAAGTTCTCCGAGGAACCAGGACAGAAGTATCCTATCTGTCTCAGGCTGTAAAGTCTCCATCAGACCCATAAGGCTGCTAAGTACTTAAACATGAATGCAGATTTTGCCCCCGCTACTGCCTGAGTGCAAAGAATCAGAGGGTATGGTGGCTGTGTCTGACCACAGTTCTCTTCACCTAGAAACTTTTGTGGATATTCAGACATGGGTATGCACCCTTCCACCCACAGGGAAAATCTGCTCTGTGGTTTGATAGAGGGCCCAGGTTGTTCTGCCCTGTGCACCCACAGAAATGACACACAGCAGCCTCCATTCCCCTGGACTGCCTCAGTGCAGATATTCCTAACTTCAACCCAGCTCGTGCAGCTTGGCCCTGCCCCCAGCCTCTGGGCTGCATCTTGGGCTGGTTGTCTGTGCCTGTTTAACTTAGCTCTGTCAGTCAACTTATTCTCTGTACAGATCCAAGCCTTGGACGCTCCCCATCCATCCTGCCGAACTCTCAGTTGGAGAGGGGAGACCCAGTAAATGAGCGCCAGTCCATCTTTGCAGCTCCCTCCTTGTGGGACCTGGTCCACTCTGTTTTGCCATTTCTTCTTTCTTTCTTCCTTTTCTCCTTCCAAATTTTACGTATCTTTACCTATTGAAGAGGACAATGTTCTGCCAGTGTTCTGCAGGTTCTCTGTTTAGCTGAGTGGGTCTGTGGATGTGAGTCTTGGTGCATTTGTGGGAAAGGGTGAGTATCGAGCATCCTTCAACTCCACCATCTTGGTCTCCACCCCCAAAAATCTCACTTTATAGTGGAAGATAAACACAGACTTGAAATAAATGGAAGAGATATTTCATGGAAATGATAAGAAAGTACATATTGCAATGCTCAACTCATACAAAATACATATCAAAATAAGGGCCACAATGAAACATATATATGAAATTATATAATGAAAAAGAGATCAATATTCAAATAGGGTATTACACTCATTAAATTTTATATGGACCGAAAACCATAGATCTTAATTATATTAAGAAATATTAGTAGACATGAAGGAATTAACTGATTATAAAACAATAATTGTAGATGAATTTAACACCTAATTATTCTGATAGCCATATCATCCAGAAAGAATATCTGTAAGGAAATAGAGGTCTTAATAGTATATTAGATTATTTGAGCATAACTGGGTTACTGGACACTGCATCAGAAAAGCAGAACACATTAACTTTTGAAGTGTGCACTGGATGTTATGTAAGGAATAAACCACAAATTATGTAATGAAAAATGCTCAGGAACTTTAAGCAAATATAGATTACAGCAATTATTTTTCCATACACATAAGTATGAAACAATGCATCAACTCTAGAAAGAAGAATCGGAAAAGCACAAACATGAGTTCAAACCACATCCTTATAAAGAATAAAATAAAACAAGGTCGATGATGAAATCAAAGAAGTAATAAAATCATACCTAGAGACAAATTACAATGAAAACACAGCTTCATAAAATGTATGGGATGCAGCAAAGACCAATCTATGAGGGAAGTTATGAACAATTAAGGCCTTCTACAAAGAACAAGAAAACCTCACACATAGGACCAAGCATACCACACAAAATAACTTGAAATAAGAACAAACAAAACCCAAAGGCATTAGAATGAGGAATCTTTAATTAGTAGTTTGAAAATAAATGAAAAAATTCAAAAAATAAGTTTAAAGTCCTAAAATCATGAGCTATATTTTCTCTTAAAAATATTAACAAACTAGTAAGCATTTAGCCAGGCTTGTCAAGAAATACACAGAGTGGACCCAAACAAAATAAGAAATGAAAGAGTATAAATAATATCTGATATTACAGAAATACAAAAAAAAAGATTATGAAAGGACTATGAGCAGTTACGTGACAACCAATTGGATGACCTAAAAATAATGGACACATTTCTAGATACGTGCAGCCTGCCAACACTGAAAAAAGAGAAAACAGAAAACTTGAACAGGGCAATCAATATAAGCTAAATACAATGTATAATTTTAAAAACATCCCTTGAACAAAATGTCTGGATGCCTTCAATAAAAGCTCTTTCCCATCAACTATTGTGAAAAATGAAAAAGGAACGACAATTCCCAAAGTTATTTCATGAGGCCACCATTAACCTGATAACAAACCAACCACTAACAAAAAAAGAAAAGAAAATGAAAAACCATTATCCTTGATGAATATTCATTCAAAAATCCTCAAAAAAAATCAACAAATTAATCCAGCAATACATAGAAATGATTACACATGATGATCGGTTGGAGTCCTTCCAGAGTCACAAGGATGGTTCAACATGCACAATCAGCATGCCACATATCTAATAAAGGAAAGACAAAATTCACAGCACCATGTTAATACACACAGAAAAAGGATTTGACAAAATTCAGCATACATTCATGACCAGAACTCTCATGAAAGTGAGTATAATGGGAATATCTCTCAGCACAGTAAAGGCCATTTATAACAAATTATAATAATCAGGGGAAAAAGCTGAAAGCCTTCTGGGTAAATTTGGGAAGAAGACAGGGACTCCTACTCTCACCAAATCTGTTCCATAGTAATACAAGAAGGAAAAGGAAAAGAAAAAGAAGTAAAAGAAATACAAAATGGAAAGAAAGAAGCAAAATTGTCACCAGTACTAATGGCATAACAATCTACACAGAGAGTCCTAAAGTCTCCACACTGACTGTAATGAACAATAAATAATTTCATCAAGGGAGCAGGGTACAAGTTTAATGTAAAGAAGTCTGATGCATTTCAACACATTAATCATGAGATATCCTAAAATGGACGTTGAAAGCAATTCTATTTATAATCACATTCCCTGGAATATATTGGAATAAATGTAACCACATATGTGAAAGATCTACACACTGAAAATTATAAAACATTGACAAAGTATATAAAAATGATTCAAAGAAATGGAAAGATGTCTTGTGCTCTTGGATTGAAAGAGTTCATATTGTGAATATGGCCATACTACACAAAGAAACCGACAGATTTAATGTAATTAATGTTACAAAGGTGTAGAATTTTCCAAAGAAGCAGAAAAAGTGACTCTAAGTTTTACATAAAACCATTAAAAATTGCCAAAATGATCATGAGAAAAACAACAAATATGGAGATATAACCCTCCCAGATACCTTACTCTACTACAAACTTATAGTAATAAAAACAACATGGCATTGGCACAGAGATATAACTAATAAAAATAGAGAGCCTAGAAACAATTCCACACACCTATGAGCAATGTATCTTTGATAAAAGAGGCAAAAGTACCCAATGGAGAAACGACAGTCTCATCAAAGTTTTGTGTTGGGAAAGCTGGACATCTACATGTAAAACAGTGAAGTGAGAGCATTCCCTGACATCATTTACACAAATAAACTACAAGTTTATTAAGGACCTAAATGTAAGACCTGATAGTATAAAACTGCTAGAAGGGAATATATGTGATACCCTATATATATACATATCATAGGAATATTTTCTTAAATCAGTCTCCAAATGCAAAAGAAATAAAAGCAATAATAAGCAGGTGAGACCTAAACAAACTTGAAAACTTCTGCACAGTTAAGGACACAATCAATGACATGAAAACACTGCCTGTGTAATTGGAGAACATATTGGCAAACAATGCAAGTGACCAGGGTTTAATAGATGTAGGTTAGTAGATGTAACATGGATTTAGGTTATACAACTCAATGTGAAAAGCAAAAACCCAATTAAAAACAAGAGCAGAGTAACTGAGATAGTATTTTTCCAAAGAAAATTTACAGATGAGTAACGGGTAGATGATAAAATTGCTCAACATTACTAATTATTAGGTAATTGCAAATCAAAACCACAATGAGGTATCACTTCACACTCTTCAAATTGATATTATAAAAATGTCTACTAATGGAAAGTGTTGGAGATGATGTGGAGGTAGAAAATCTGTTTTTACACTTGGTAGGAATGTAAATTGGTACAGCTTCTATGGAAAACAGTATTCAGATTCCTTTAAAACCTAAAACATAACTACCATATGAAACAATAATACCTCTCCTAGGAAAAATCTGGGGAAAAAACCCTAAATTGTGAAGAACAATAGTTCACAACAGCATTGTTTATAACATGCAAGCCTGGGAAGCAATCTAAGAGTCCACAGTAGAGTATGGACTTAAAAAGAAATGATGATTCTATAAATATGCAATGGAATATTAGTCAGCCTTGAAAAAGTATAACACATTGCTATTTCAGCATCCTGAATGGACCTAGTAAATATTGTGCTTAGTCAAGTAACTTAGACAAAGACAAAAGTATATAACAAAATTTATATGTGGAGTCTAAAGAATA
The DNA here is from genome assembly GCF_048564905.1 of Vicugna pacos. Lineage (NCBI taxonomy): Eukaryota > Metazoa > Chordata > Mammalia > Artiodactyla > Camelidae > Vicugna > Vicugna pacos. The sequence continues at coordinate 2,370,981 of NW_027328737.1, forward strand.
ACAAATATCTATGTACATCTATCTATCGATATCTATTGATAGATGACAGATAAATAGGATAGATACATAGATACATGGTAGATAGATTGATAGATAGATAGATAGATAGATAGATAGATAGATAGATAGATAGATTGATTGATAGAGACATGGTAGAGAGATAGAGAGATTAGATAGAAAAGACTGAAACAGACTGAAAGATATGGGAAAAAATTTATGTTTACCAAAGTGGAAGGGAAGGACAATTTTATGTTACGATATTGAGAGATATAATGTAGTATGCATAAAGGATAGAAGCAACAAGGATAATTTGTATAGATCAGGGAATTATACACAATAACTTATAATAATTGAATGTTAAAAGTATTGTAATAATTTATAATGCAATATAATCCACAAAGTGGTTGGAATCTCGATGCTGTACATCTGAAACTACACAATATAGTACATCTACTGTACTACAATTAAAAATAAAACATCTCATGTATAATTTAGTAATTTTTCTGCTGATAGAAGCTTTCTTTAATATTGATTTATTTTTGCTCTTTACCTTTTATGATTACTGTCTCAAATAATTTCTTTTACTCTTGTGAACATGTTACCAGATTGATGTATATATATTTATTACCCCTGATTTCATATTTTTCCCTTTTAAATCCATATAGTATAGTAGCATTTAAGAACATATCCAAAGAAACATTTGCAAATTTCTCATGGTGTCTGCTAAGCATTTTATTCAATGTTTTGCATATTTTTGCCATTTTATATTTCTTAGAAGAGTTCTTTTCTGTACCCCGTGTAAGGTGTCTCAGGTTTGTTTTTTTCATCTCATTCAGGTTTTGTTTGTCTGGTAAAGTCTTTATTTTCACTTTATAGCTAAGTTATAACTGTGCAAGGTAGAGTATTCTTGGGTGAGAGATTTCTTTTCTCATTAGTTTAAAAATGCCATCTAATTTACCCTTGGCCTATGTTTTCTGCTGAGAAATCTGCTGAAAGTCTAATGGGGGTTCCTTTGTAGATTATCATAATATTTTTTGGGTGCCTTTAAAATTTTACTCTGTCATTGACTAGCCAATTTGCATATGACATATCTTGAAGGAGGTCTCTTTGCCTTAAAGTTAATGGTGTTTTGTTGGCACACGGACTTGAATATCAGTTCCTTACATAGGTTCAGGAAGTTATCAACTATTATTTCTTTAAATAAACCATCAGCTACCTTCTAAATTTCTTCTCCCTCCTGCATTTCACTCTAAAGTGCACTTCCTGAAGAAGTCTGAATGCTGTTGTAGAATTTCCTCACTTTTTAATATCTTGCATCTCTGCACTCCTCTATCATTTCTAGTTTTGTATTGGTGAGTTTGCTAAATACTCTTCCACAAAGGCAGTCTGCTCCCAATGCTTTATGTTGCATTCTTCATCTCAGTTATTAAGTTCATATGGTTCTCCAATAATGTTTGGTTATTTTATAGTTTCAGTCTCTTTGGTAATGTATTCCTTATCAGCATTTAATTTATTCCTAAGCTCACTAAACTGCTATCTGAGTTTTGTTTTTTGTTTTGAATTTCTGTATGACACTTATTTGTATTCTCTGTTAATTATATAGCAATATACCATGACTTTAGGTTTGTTTGCTGCAGGGTAAACATTTTGTGTGTGTGTGTGCGTGTGCGTATTCGTGTGTGTCTGTGTCTGTTTCGGTGTCTGTTTCTTGGCAACTGTGTGTGTGCGTGCACTATAATGTTACTGTGATTGGTCATGATCTTGGTAAATTATTGTTGTGAGGACACTAAATAACAGATGTGGAGTAGGAGCCCTTGCTTTTCTTTTCTGGTAGGTTGCAATATTGCAGAATTTTTGGTTTTACTTACCGGAGCTACCTCTGATAGTATTTCAAAATGGCACTTTCCAGTCGCTACTGTCTGCATAAAAGATGTGCTTTCATTGTCACTTCTTAGACTTCTCGGGTAGTTAATGCCACTGTTGTTACTGGGACGGCAATCCCTTCCTTTTATCTGATATCGCTTGAGACTCAGTTTGCACATTGAGGAAAGGTGTAAAGATAGGTGGGTATTTGGAATCAGGCAAGTGCCTTTCCCATGTCCAGTTTTGCAAGGTAACTTTTCTCCACCAATGTGAATGGGGAGTTAGGACAGTGTCATGAATGTCTGAGTGTCTGAAGGATGGAATTTCTGTCTCCATTGTGGCTCCCTCCTAGTTACCTGTGACCATAAGTGCTGGTGCAGTTGGAGGCCGAAGCTGTGTGAACCACTGTGACCCTGTTTCTACTGGGTTCTCTGAGCCTGTGGGCTCAGATACCCTAGTAACTGGGCCTTGGTTGCAGGCACCAAATCTGCTCTTCCCTCAGTTGAGCCTCCTTTATGTGTTTTAGCCCAACAACCTCAGCTTTACACATGTGTTCTGGAGTATTGTTTTGAATTTTAGTTATACTTGTTGAGATGTGAACGTTTTAAAGACCGAAGATTTTAGGGGAGAGACAAAAATAGTTTAAACTTATGTCACTTTTTTCAAAGTATATACTTTTTCATTTTAAATCTTAAATTCTAATTAGGACATTATAAGAACACTAAAGAAAGTGAACAAATCACCTCCCTTAATGTCATAGTACTACAAAATATTTTGATTTTCCTGGGTTTTTTCTTCATTGTTTTCCCACATACATGCACGTTTTACTAAAATATATGCCTATAATCTCTTTAAAATCATTTAAATTATTAAAATATTTCTCTGTGCTGTAAATGTAGCCCTGTTTCTTCTCTAATTAATAACTGGTAGCTTGCATATTTCTGTCTTCACCCTCCTTCTTGTCTGTCCCCAAAGGAAACCACTACTTGGTACACTACACATATATATGTGATTCTGTTCCTGTTTCTTTATGATTATTTCTCTTATATTTTTAGTTTCCTCATATAAGTGATAACTTAGAGTGTTTTTCTCACTATGACTTATTTTCATATGTACAACCCTCTCTGGGTCCAGTCACATTTTTCCAAATGGAAGAAATTTATTTTTTGATATGACAATGACTAAGTATTTATTATGTTATCTATATCTCACATCTACTTCAGCCAATCATCTGTTGATGGGCAGTTGAGTTGTGCATCTATCCTTGGCTATTTTAAATGATGATGTTAAGAACATTGTGGGTAATATATCCTTGAAAGTTAATGTTTTCATGTTTTTAAAGATTTATATCAAAAACTGGAATTGCTGTAATATATAATGCTTCTATTTCTAGTTTTCTGTACACTGTTTACACTTTTATAATAGTGGATACATCAATATATGTTTCCACCACGAGTGTACCTTGGTTCCCTTTTATTAACATTCTTATTAATGTTTGTCATTAGAAGCATTTTTTAATAGCCCTTTTGGTTGCTGTGAGATTATATTTCATTCTGGTTTTGATTTAAGATTTCCTAATGTATAGGAACATTATGTTTCTTTTTATGTGAATGAAATTCATCCACATGTCTGTTTTTGAAAACTTTCCATGAAGATCCTTAAACTGTTTTAAAGTTGGTGCCTGTGTTTTAAAATATTGAGTCTAATATGCTACATATATATTATGGATATTATCACCTTGTTGGTCTCATTGTCTGAAATTTTTCCTTCTATTCTGTGTGTTGTCATATGTGTTGTATAAGGTTTCCTTTGCTCTGCAAAAGGTTTTACACTTCACACTTATACAAGAAGTAGAATCCCTGTATCATGTAGTACATCTAAATTTTTCTACATAAACTTAAAACTATTGTTGATAATTTTCCTTTATTTTTAATTAGGAGACAGATCACCAATAAATATTGCTACAATTTATCTCAAAGAAAGTTCTCCTCATGTTTTTGTCAGAAATTGTACATTTTCAGGTTTTACATTTAGGAAATTAATCATTTTTTATCTTATTTTGTATTCTATGGAAGGAAGTGATCATACATCTTACTTTTACATGTACTGTCCAGTTTTCCCAGAACTATTGTTGAAGAGACTGCCTTATTTCCATTGTATACTTTTGCCTCCTTCATTGTAGACTAATTGACCATATGTTTGTGGGTTTATTTTCGGACTCTTTATTTTGTTCCATTGATCTATGTGTCTCTTTTAGTGATAAATTATGATGCTTTGATTACTGTAGCTTTCTAGTACTTTATAAATTCAGGGAGGATAATATCCACAGTTTTATTTTTCAAAGATAATTTTAGAAAATTTGGTTCTTTCCTATTTTTGTATAAATTTTATTACTTTTTCCCTGTTTGGGAAGAAACATATGGATTCTGTGAGAATAGAAATTTATTAAATGTAAAACCATAAGAAAAATAGTAAAATGCAGAGGATAAATCATACAATATTAGACAAACAATGGATTGCTGTAAAAATCAAAGGAAACATGTATAGAGAATATGACAACAAATACAAAGTCCATGGGGTATAGCAAAAGCAGTATTAATAGGGATGCTTATAAAAAATAACCCCACTTATACAAATATGAAACATCTCTCTCTTATAACATAATCTTACAACAACAGTTATAGCAAAATAAGAAAAAATTTGTTAGTAGAAAGAAAGACAGCTGAAAGGTCAGAACATAAATAAATAAAATAATGATTAAAAATAGAAACATTCAATCAAACTAAATAATGGTTTTTGAAAGATAAATAAAGTTGATAAAATTTAACCAGACTTATGAGAAAAAAGAGTACAGATTAATAAGCTCAGAAATAAATGAGAAGTTACAGTTTATATCAAAGAAATACAAAGCATCATAAGAAGATGCAACAAATTACATGTAAATAAAATGGAAACCCTAGAAGAAATATACAATGTCTGAGAAAGACATAATCTCCATGATGGAATGATAAATAGAAAATATGAACAGATAACCACTAATGAATTTGAATAACTCATTAAACAAAATTTCCCAAGAAATACAATTCCAGGCCTAGACAGCTTCACATGTGAATTCTGCCAAATATTTAGAGAAGAGCTATCACCTATAATTCTCAGAGATTTCCAAAAATTTCAAGAGGATGGAAGGCTTCCTCCCCCAACTTTCTTTATCACACTACTACTAAAACTGGAACAAATACCTCAAAAAATTGCAGGTTAAATACTACTGATAAGCATTGATGTAAAAATCATCACTGAAATGTTAGCAAAGCAAAAAATACATTAACAGGATTATATATTATGATTAAGTCCATTTTAATCCAGGGATGTAAAAGTGATTCATTACCTACAAATTAATCAATATGATACACCACACTAACAAATTAAAGAATAAAAATAATATAGTCACATCAAAAGAGTCATAAAATGTTTTGAAAAATCATTAACTATTTAAGATTATATTTCTCCTCAAATTGGGCATGAGGAAACATACCTCAACACAGTTAAGGTCATATATGACAAGAACTCAACTAACATGACACTCACTGATTAAAAGCTGAAAGCATCTCCTGTAAGAGCAGGAAGAAGGCAAGAATGCTAACTTTTACCACTGATATTCAGTATAGTATTGGAAATTCTAGCCATAGCTATCCAAAATAAATGGAAATATAATACAGCTAATTAAGAATAGGAGTAAAAGTATCTGTTTGCAGATGACATACTTTAAACAGAAATCCTATAGATGGCACCTCAAAACTGCTAGGACTTTTCAGTGCATTTGTTAAAATTTCAGAATGTAATATTAACATACACAAATCTTGCATTTCTGCACACTAACAACAAGCTAACAGATAGAGAAAGTGAAGGAACTGTCTCATTTACAGTTACATTGCAAAACAAAAATCTTCAAATATATCCAAACAAGGAGGTAAAAAACTGTACACAGAAAACTATAAAATATTTATAACAGAAATTGAAGATAATGCAAACAGATGAAAGGATATACTGTGTTCATTGATGAGGAAAGTAATATTGTTTAAATGACAGTACTAGCCATGAAAATACATTAATTATATTCAGTGCATATCAAAATACCAAGGGCATTTTCAGAATTTACAATAAATAATAATAAAATTTACATGTAAACACAAAAGTGTTGAAATCACTAAAAAAAGAAAAGAAAAGAAAACAAACAATAAACACAAATATATCTGACAAAGAACAAAGAGGACGTATCACTTTCCCTGATTTAAAACTATAATACAAAGCTACAGTAATAAAAAGAATATGGTAGTGGCACAGAACAAAGAAAATAATGGAACACAAAGAAAGCCTGAAAATGAAATCAGACAGTTATGGACATTTAGCCCATTACAAAAAATGAATATACAGTAGGGAAAAGTAATCATCAGGCATATGAAACAAGTCAACATCACTAACCATCAGAAAAATGCAAGTCCAAAACACAATAAGAGTTTCTGTCAGTCCTGTCAGAATGAATATTACCAAAAAGATATCTAATATAACAGTTGGTGAGGATGTAAGAAAAACAACCCTTAGGCACTGCTGGAGTGAATGTAAATTTGTGCTGCCACTGTGGAAAACAGAATGCAGTTTTATCTAAAAATTAAAAATGAAATATAATCCAACATTTCCATATCTGGATACTTATTCCAAGAAAATAAAAACACAAACGAGAAAGGATAAATTCAAACATATATTCACTGCAGCATTATATATATGTACACACACACAGATAAAAATAAAATGAGTTATTACTCAGCAATAAAAAGAATAAGTTCTTCATTTGCAACAATTGGGTATAGACCAAGACGGTAATATGCTAAGTGATATAAGTCAAAAAGAGATCGACAAATGCTGTATGATTTTATTCACATTTGGAATTTAAAAGAAATGAACATACCACAACAGAAAAGGAGATATAGATATACAAAGAAACAGGTTGTTCACAAGAAGGAGGGAAACGGTGTGAGGAAAAAGAAATATTTGACGAAAATTAAGAGAAAATTTTCCAGTTGCAAATTAAATGAGTCAGGGGCTAGAAATGTGCTGTATGGGGAATAGTAAATAACTGTGAAATATCTTTAAATAGCAACATATCATAACTAGATATATTCTGGTGATCAGTTTGAAATGTACTAAAAATAGCAAACAGTACGTTGTGTAAGAGGAACTAACACAGTTTATAGATAAAAGTACACTTCAAAGACAAACATACTTATAGAAAAAAAATTAGACTTGTAGTTAACAGAGGCAGGGGTTGGGAAAGGAGGATTTCATTAATGCACTCAAAACCTACAAATCTCCAGCCGTAAAATAAATGTGTCTTCGGGATGCCCCATAAGAACATGAAAACTACAATTAATAATGCTTTATGTTATATATGAATGTTGTTAAGAGAGTAGACCCTTAGTTTTCTCATCACAACAAAAAGGCAAATTGTATCTCTTTAATATTGTATCTAAATGAGATAATGAATTCTCCTTAAAGTTGCTATGATATTTCTTTCATGATACTTGTAAAGCAAATCACTATCCTGTGCACCTAAACTTACACAATATTCCTCACCAATTATATCTCAATTGAAGTGGAAATAAAAATGGAATGTCAATATTCAATTTTTCTCATGTCATTTCATATAATTGTTTCTGCAGCAAGTAAACCTGAGTCATGATATACTTATCCTAGGTAAAGATACTAATAAATAAGTGATTCTAATAAATAATACATAAAGATACTAATAAAATTAGTGTTTTACCATGCCTTAAACTTTCTTCATGTTAACAGCCCACTGCTTCTGCAGGTATCAAAATTTCACTCAGTGTATTCATCTGAGATTAGGGAATGGATACAAATTTAAAACTGGCTGCTCTTGCTGTGAGTGATATAGTTCACTGCCTCTTACCGATGGTCTCATCTCCCGACAGCACCTGTAAGAAATGAACATGCTAGATTGCTAAAAATCTCAGCATGGTAAAATCTCAGAACTCCTACAATTCTTAACTGTTTTACAATTGGAATGCAATACTGACAAAGCCTTGATTTTGGATAACAATGTGGTGTTTTCTCATGGTTGCATTAGGGGATGAGAGGATAATCCCTGAGATCCACAACAAATATTCTTGCTCAAGTTCTGGGCAAAGAAGTGTAAAGGTTCTGCATTATTAGGACTGAGGACTGCTTTCAAAATGATGACTACGCTCACTTTATTCCAGGTAGTCCAAGGAAAGAAAGGTTATTACAAATTCTAGGTGAACGGGTATAAGTCAGTGGTTCAGTCTCTATAAATTATTCAAGGGGTGATCAAAGCCAAAACAAGTTGTGTCAACAATGAGAATTAGAAGAACAAAGAAATTAGACATAAGCATAAATTTAAAAGGAGACACAGTCCTGTGCTGGGCTCTGGGGACTGGAGAATATATTTGCCTCAGTCCCATTCAAGGGTTCAGTGGCTTGGCCCTAGCATCAGCTCGGTATTCAATAAACAGTTAACAATTAGTATATTGAGTGAAATATCATCTACCTCTCCCTGATCAGAAGAAAATCTGGTGGCTCAATGAAACTATTAATTCACAGAAATTCTGCAAGCTGCAGAATAATAATTTACTGATGACCTAACTAAGACAAACTCAGTTACTGATTAACAATCCATCTTCACACACACACACAGTGGCAGACAGATTTGTAGTATTTAGTGGTAAGAATTCTGTGGGCAGAGCTCAGAGGATAGATTTCAAACACCAGACAACATTTCTACTTTTGCCAATAGTCTAGCTTTTCCAAGGTAGAAAACTATAGATGGAGAAACCAACAATATTCTTCTTTAGGACTTCTAATTTTAAAAGTAAACTGTAGCTTTTGACTTATCAGTATAGAACCTTGTTAAGATGATCATTGTAAGACCCACTGTCTGATAAGAGAGGTGGAAAATAGTTGCTGAACCAGTCCAACTGAACCCCAGCCGTTTAATGTAAGCAACAACATAGCCACGGTCAGAGTTGTGCTGACAAATTTAAAAGCTTGATGATTCTGTTGTAGGAACAACCACTGCTGTACAGACACAGATCTTCTGCTGCAAGTGGTCTCTTTTCTTCTCTTGGAAACGGTCATATTGGTGGGATGTTGCAAGAGGTTACCCTGGCAAATTTGCCTTTTCTCCAGATTATCAAAGGCTTTCTTCACAACTGGTGACATATTTTCAGGACTCAGTATTGCCATTCCAGTCATCAGTTGACACTGGCTGCATGATTATGAGTAGAAGACTTAGACACTCAGACACTGCCTACAATTTTTCCAGCATTTCAGGGCATTTCACATTCTATAAATCCTTCACCTTTTATTTTAAATTAATAGGAAATAGACAAATTCTTCCATGAATATTTTATATTTCCTAATATCTACAGAAAATTGGTACTCATGCAGTTGGACAAATTTTTAAATCCACCACCCTCACCTCCTTCTAGTCCACACATTTTAGGTTGCAATTTGGTTACTGAATACGACCACCTCAACCAAGGGTCTAGTACCTCTTTGATACTTCCTGTGTGAATGTTGGAAGGGGCACAATTTATGTGGGGTGCATAAACCTACATTAAATGTTTGCATTAGCACTGTCTCTTCTGGGCAAAGCTCTGATTCTAAGAAGTAAATTAATTAGAAGTCAGTATAGTTATTAAAATGATGAAGAGAATCAGCTATTATGGGTTGGGTGGGTGATGAAGAGTCAGGAAAAAATCCAGCAAATGGGAATGGAATGCTTTAGGCCTCAGGAGGCATGAATTAAGAAGAAAATAATACTTTGTTTCCTGTAGCTACCTCCACTTACTGTCTTGAGTGACTAGTTCATGGTCTATGGAAAGAGCTAGTTTGTGGTGAAGAGTAAAGACCATAACGAAATATTGTGGAAACCATGAGAGATTTGTTGTTTCAGGAAAGTAGATTTTGCTTAAACTCAACATGTATTTTTCATTCACTAAATACTAAAATGCATCCTGTGGCAAATGCTGTGCTTACTGTGCTGGTATCCCAGTTAGACAAGGAAAGGGGGCTAGACAGAAATCTTCTGAAGAAGGTAGTTTCTGTACTGAGACTGGCAAAGTCTAAGTAGGTTAAAGGAGGACATCCAAATTCCAAGGATGAGCTGCAGCAAAAGTGGTGAGGTTGCAGCTAACATACTTGACAAGCGTTTGCCTGGATTTATCTCCATATACAGTGAAACATAAAGATATGCCAAGGTAGTCAGATGCTAGATTTATAAAGGAATGACTAAACTAAGTTCAGTTTATGTGCGTAGAGTTGGAAAGGCATTAAGAGCCACCCTGAGGACGTAAGCTTGTCTTTGGATGGAACATAAAAACAAAATAAAGTATCGACTGAAAATATAGTGTAGACTCTTGAGGGCAGGGAATGAAAGCAACAATTGGAATGCTTTGAGAACAGAACAAAGAAGACAATAGATAAAATTTCATCTTAAATTCAACCACATGATGAATGTGCCAACTGAGACTACATCATGTGACATTAATGATTCCAGGGATGACATAATAGACACCATGATCCCTGGGCTGGTTTCTGAATTTATCTCCTTCCACCCAATCCTAACTTAACACTTTTAATACATTCCAGGACGAACCAGAAACCACTTAGTACTTTTCCCTCTCTCCATGTTATAGTCTTCCTCCAAATTCTTACATTTTCTCTTCTTCCTTACAAGAATTTTTTTAAATTAACTACCATATTGTTCCATTAAATGATCATATCAATCAAGTATCTCTTTTTATCTTTAAATTGTAGCTTAGTCTCCCATTTATCTCTTAACACTATTTAAAAAAATAAGATAATTAGAGGCAGACATCTATGTATATTGTTGAAATAATAAAATTGCAGATATTTGTTCAACATCAATTTTAATCTTTTTTATCCTTAATAATCTGATAGTCCTTTGGTAGATCAGTTGTGACTAGGATGACGTTCATAAACTGAATATGTCTGATGAGTTGGCCTTGAAAGAGAGTTTGTTGATGTATCAGCAATCAATGGCACTGGAAACAGTGGGTTGCTCCCTGGATGAAGTTTAGAAAAACGACCTTCATTGGCAGATATGTTGTAATATCTATTTGAAAAAATAGAAGGTTCCATCATCTGTCCAATATAATTCCTTTGTATGGGATAAAAGATGCTGTACTGAGAAGTAGTAGTTGTAGTTATAATGAAGTTCACAACACGGCTATTTGCTTCAATGTAGCTTCTTTGAGAGTGCCTGTGGACAGTGGTCAACTGATTTAAAATAGCACGTTGATTCACTGCAATTTGTTCTGGTGGTCTAACTGACATTGATGATGGAGGAGAAAAATCACCTCTGATCGGGGTAGTTGTGTCACCAATTATGTGGCTGGTAGAGGGCTTTCTTATTAGAGGCATGTTTAAATTTACAGAAGGTAAAAATTTACTGTCTCCAGTAGTGTCACCCACAAAATCAGAACTATGTTTATCCACATTACCCACTGCTTTATAGTGTTTCTTGTTGAAATCTTCAGCCAATGAAGATATCAGAGAGGCATTTTTAATCACAACTCTTCTTTTTATTCTCACTAAAACCTGGGGACAGCCTCGTTTAACATTTGGATTATGATAGAACTGCAGCTACAACCAAAGTAGAAAGATTTCAGTAATAATTTATACCAAAATACATAAGTATAATAAGCCTAACCTATAAAACCTCAGATTTCACATTTACTATGCAAAGATAATATCATCAAAATATGAACATTACTGACAATATTTTGAAGTTCCTTATTTGGAAAATACACATTTAAATAGTATAGTCATCAAATTTAAGAAACAAGCTTTTGCAGTAATGGTGAATGCCACTTTTGAAAAGCATCTTTAATACCTTTATTTAGATTTCTGATAAAATTCATAGTTGCAAGCAAAGTTTCTTATAATGTGAATGCTTAAGTCACTGTCCTCATTTTTTAGAATAAATAAAGAATTTTAGCCTTAGTAGTTTTATACAATTTTCAAAATCTAGCTTTACATTTATATTACCATAGATTGATGTATAAAATAAAATTTTATATATAAGTTATGAAGTGGTAACTAAAGTTTCTGAACACCTTGCTTAAAACAGAGACTTCTTTTTCTTCTGCCAGAAAGTCTGCTAGAAATACCGATCTTTGTAAATTCTGCCGCAATGTACTAAACCCATAAAGGTTAAGCTGTCTAAGTAAACTTTTCATTCTTCCAGTTTCAAATGTTCTGAAAGGGGCCTTTATTTCCAAAACTTCCTTCTTAAAGACATCTTCATCAATCACTATGGAAGTTCCATTATCATCCCTTCAGATGGGTTTATATTGGTCACTCCCAGCCATTTTCCAGAGTTTTCTTGGAAATGTCAGAGAACGAAAATCATTATCTTCATCTGGTTCAGAGACACAATGTATGTAACATGGCCTTTAAATCAAGGATTCTTCAGACAAAGTCTAAAAAGCATTTTTTTCAATCATAGACCTCAAGTCCAAATCCCCAGAGAATGTTTGATAACAAAATAAAGATCTACCGGAGTTTCCTTGACCAGTTGGTCCATCTTTATGAGACACCTCTTGAATTTCTGAAGAAACATGTGCCATTTCATATAACTTTTTCTACAGGTACTTTTCTAATCTGAATGATTTTGAGCACTGCAGCTTCAAATGCTGCTTTGGCAGGCCTGCATAGATAAACTGCTAGTCTATAACAATGGTTCTCAACCTTAGTAGATGTGACATCACAAAACGAGTTGTCTCCTAGCAACTCAAGTGTAACATTCAGCCAGTGTTTACTTCTCACTCATCCAGTTAAAATGAAACATATAAGACGCTTATTTTTATAGAGTAATCTGCAAATATTATCTCAAAAAAATCTTTTTATAAAATTTAATTTTGGGGTTTATTAAATAAAACCAATCTCCTTCCTTTTGTACACAAATTTATAACAGATTAGTGAACAGAGTATAAATAATGCAGAAAATAAATAAACTAATTTTAAAGTTTAGGAATTTTAACTGAAATTTGCCTAAAACATGTACAGAAAATGTATAACGATTTCAATATCATTTGTAATTAAAGTGAAACATAATTTGATTTGGTATTGGAAGCAGGTATTTATCTGTGTACTTTAGAATATGTACCTCTATATTCAAAACATCAGAAGAATAAATATGTGTTTATATGGTATGTATATAAAAATGGTTAATATTTATGAAATAAAATATTAAAATAATCAATCTAATTTAAGAAATCCCAAAGGGGGAACTTTTGTTTTAAATTGTAATTCAATGGTTTAATTGAAGCAAAAGTAATTTAATATTCTACAATATTATTTCAAAAGAGAGAATCTTATTGTAAATTTACAAATGTTTATTTTTGCCATTCTGTCACTCTGAGGTTTATCAGTCCCTAGAAGTAATAAATTTTCTTGTCTTCTTTATAATCCATACTCTTGTGGCTTCTGTTAATTGTTCCAAAATGATGTTGATAAATAAACTTATGCACAAGATCCTGGGTTCAATAAGCATTGCCTCCATTAAGGGGCAAACAAACAAACAATCAAAAAACAAAGATATAATCCTATGTGTCATTTGGGGTGTAAAAGACCAGGTAATTCATTTTAGGAAGCAATATGTTTCTCAGTCCTGAAACGGTTGGCATTTTTATTATTTTACGGCATTTTAAGGCAAGTGTCTTTTGCACTAATTGTAAATAATAGCTATGTTCTGTATCAAAAAACTGTAGTAAATCCAGTTCTACCAAAAGTTATATTCTTTATTTAGAAATAAATTCCATTAAACATAAGCCCAGTTCAAAATGAGAAATAAAATATTTAAATAAATAAATGTACCCTAAAGCTACAATGTAAATTTTTCATTCAGTGTCTGTAAATCCCATTCTATATATATATTAGCAACCTGAATACATGGCATATAATAAGTATTATAAACTATAGTTAAGTTGGATTTTGACCAGATCCATAAATATTATTTAATATACATGAATTTACATATGTGATACTATCCTTTTAAAAAAAAAGAATTCAAATATAACAATCACCAAATATATAGGAAAATTATTGACAGATCTGATCTTTAAATTTTTATAAAAATATTATTTAATTCGATTTAGATAGAATGTAACAAAGCATAATAAAAGCCATACATGAAATACCCATGACTTAAATCAAATTCAATGTTACCATACAGGAAACTTTTCCTCTGGTCCAGTAATAAGAAAAAGTAGCTCATTTTCACAAGTCCTAAATTACACTACTAGAAGTCCTCGGAAGACTTGCTAGTCAAGAAAAAATATAAAATTAACTCAACTTGTAATAAAAGAGTGAAGTTTTTACAGATGACATAATTATGCATACATAGAAAACTCCGTAGACTCCTCTAGTGACTGTTAGAAATAATGAACAAACTTAGTAAACTTGCAGAATACAAAATCAATATACAAATATTCATTGCATATTTGTATAGTAACAAAACATTATCAGAAATAGAAATTAGGAAAACTATTGTGTGTAAATTAATACCAAAAAGAATAAAATAGGAATAAATTTGATAAGTGAAATAAAAGTTCTAAACAAAGATCTATATATTACAGGTGCAAGAAATATAAGTAAACAAAATAAATAGAAAGATATTGTGTGCTCATGGATTGTATACAATGTGAGGAAATATTCTAATCAATCTTTTACATGTTCAATCTCCCCATCAGTAATTATTGAGGAGAATGTCATTTCTTAATTTTATACTCTTGCTTCCTTTTTCATGGGTTAATTGATCATAGGTGTGAGGGATTATATCTGGTTGCTCGATTCTCTTCTATTGATTGGTGTCTGTTTTTGAGCCAGTATCATTTTGTTTTAATTACTAAAGTTTTGTAGGACTGCTTAACATCAGAGAATTTTACACCATTAGATTTAATAAACTTTTTCAGGATTATTTTGGCAACTCAAGATCTTTGTGGTTACATATAAATTTTAAAATTATTTGTTCAATTTATTGGAAAAATCTCATTGGTATTTTCACATGAATCACACAAAATGTAGATTCCTTTGGGTAGCATGGTTGTTTCAAACACATTGTTTCACATCATTAACATAAGAGATCATTTCATTTCTTTGGATCTGTTTTAATTTCCTTTATCAATGTTTTCTGTTTTTTAACGTATAGGTTTTCACCATATTTGTTAACTTCATTTATATGTGTTCTTTACATATATATATTATTATATACATAATATTTGTAACCTCGTTTCCTACACAAACACAGCAGGCAGAAGGTAGTGGCAAGACAGATTCAAAATCCTGAATGAAAGAAATCTGTAATCTAAGATACTTTATCAAGCAAGGCTATCTTTTAGAAGAAGGAGAGATAAATAACTTCCACACAAGCAAATACTTAAAGAATTTAGCAAGAGAAAAAGAAATAAGAAAGATCTACTATAAATAAAAAAGAAGCAGTATGCTATACAAAAGAGGACGTCATAATTATATAGGCAATATCTATAATGACTTACAACAGAATAAATATGGTGTTGTAAAAGAAGAGATCAAAATTTTTAAGGGTCACAGAATGAAACAGGAAAATAAAGAGTGTTTTCTTCTTGTTTCTGTTTTCTGTTGTATGGGTTTGTATTTGTATTCTTATCAGTTAAATTAAACAAATATATTACAAGTCAATATGCATACAAAACAAGGTAACTATAAGTCAAAAGCATACAATGAAGTCACAAAGCCAAAAAGAACCCAAGATTATAAAAGAAAACTTATCAAGCCACAAAAACAAAAACAAATGAACAAAAAGAAAATACCAAATCAACTAGAGAATGAAGTTCAGTATGGAAATAAACATGTCTATCAATAATTATCACAAATGTTAATGGACTTAGTGCTTCAATCAAAAGATATTTATTGTCAGATGGGATAATATAACAAGACCCTACATTATGAAGCATAGAGGAGACCCACTATAGTAAGAGGAACACACATCAATTGAAAGTCAGAAGGTAGAAAAATATATTCCATGCAAATGCACATGACAAGAAACAGGACAAGCAGTACTGACTTCACACAATGAGACTTTACAAAAAAGGCCATAGAGAAAGATAAAAAAGGACATGATATAATGATTAAAGGAGCAAATCAAAATGGGGATATTATAATCATTAAGATATATGCACTCTGTATAGGAGCAGCTAAATACATAAAAGAAACACTAATATATAAAATCGAGAAATCTCTGGGAACAGAATCAATGTAGGAGTTTATAACTCCCCATTATCATCACTGGACTGGCCTTTCACACAGAAAATTAATAAGGGGACAAAGATACTAAAATACATAATAAAATATTTGGAGATGATTGATATTTTCAAAACAGTTCTTCTCCCCAAAACTGAATATACATTTTTTTCCTGTTCACAAGGAATATTTTCTATGAAAGATTACATACTCAGGCACTCAAGAAGCCTCAAAAAATTTAATTAGATAAAAATTAATTTAAGCATCTTTTCTGAGTATAATACCATGAAACTAGAAAACAATCACAGAAAAGCAGGGAGAAAAAATAACAGAATCCAGATGAAAAAACATGGTACTTAAACAAGGGGGTCAGGTGCTGAAGTAAAAGAAGAAATTAAAAAATATCTTGAGAGATATGACATACACTACACAAAGTCTATGGAATACTGTTAAAGCAGGCTTAAGAGTGAAGTTCATAGTGGCAAGGCCATCCTCAAATTAGAAGAACAATTTCAAATATATAATCAAACGTTCTATGTAAACAAATCAGGAAAAGAAGAACAAACAAAATCAAAAGTCAAAAGAAAGAAGGAAAAAGTAAAGATCAAGGAAGAAATAATTGAAATAGAGATTAAAAAATAGAAAAATCAATCAATCTTTTTTTGAAATAGTAAACAAAATTGACAAATCTCTGGACAGACTCACCAACAAGAAAAGAGAGAGAACACAAACAATATAATAAATGAAAAAGGAGAAACTATGATACTATAAAACTGCTAGATGGGAATATAGGTGATACACTTTTGTATATACATCATAGGAATATTTTCTTGTATCAGTCTCCTAAGGCAAAAGAAATAAAAGCAAATGTAAGCAAGTGGGACCTAAAGAATCTTGAAAAATTCTGCACAGATAAGGACACTATCAATGAAATGAAAACACTGCCTGTGTAATTGGAGAACATATTTGCAAACAATGCAAGTGACCATGGGTTAGTAGATGTAGGTTAATAGATGTAACATTGATTTATGTTACATAACTCAAGGTGAAAAACAAAAACCCAATCAAAAAGAGCAGAGTACCTGAGTTAATATTTTTCCAAAGAAAACATTCAGATGAGTAACAGGCAAGTGATAAAATTTCACAACATTACTAATTATTACATAATTGCAAATCAAACCACAATGAGGTATAACTTCACACTGGTCAAACGGCTATTATCAAAAAGTCTACAAATAGTAAGTGTTGGAGATGATGTGGAGGTAAGAAATCTCTTGTATACTCTTGGTAGTAATGTAAATTGGTACAACTTCTAAGGTAAACAGTATTCAGATTTGTTTAAAAACTAAGAAGTTAACTACCATATGACCCAGTAATACCTCTCCTAGGAAATATCTGGGAAAAAAACACCCTAAATTTAGAAAAACCAATTTTCAAAGCAGTACTGTTTATAATATGCAAGACAGGGAAGAAATCCAAGAGTCCACAGCAGACTATGGACTTAAGAAGAAATGATGTTTCTGTAAATATGCAATAAATATTTCTCAGCCATGAAAAACTATAACACATAGCTATTTCAGCATCATGAGAGGACTTAGTAAATGTTGTGCTTAGTGAAGTAACTTAGACGAAGACAAAACTATATATTTTAATTTATACGTGGAGTCTAAAGTATAACAAATATCTGTGTACATCTTTGTATAGCTATCTATTGACAGATGACAGAAAAATAGAAGTATAGATACATACGTACATGATAGATAGATAGATAGATAGATAGATAGATAGATAGATAGATAGATAGATAGAGACATGATCGAGTGGTAAAGAGATTAGATAGACAAGACTTAAGCAGACTCAAAGATATGGGAAAAATTTTATGTTTACCAAAGTGGAAGGGAAAGAGAATTCAATGGTAGGACATTGACAGATACAAAGAAGTATACATTAATAGAGAAGCAAGAAGGATAATCTGTATAGAATATGGAATTATATACAATAGCTTAAAATAATTGTAAGTTACAATTACTGTAATAATTCATAGTGCAATATAATCTACAAAGTGGTTGGGATCACCACACTGTACATCTGAAACTACACAATATTTTACATCTACTGTAATTCAAATAAAAATAAAACATATCCTGTATAATTTAGTCCTTTTTCCGCTGATAGCATCTTCCTTTAATATTGTTTTATTTTACACTTTAATTTTTATGACTACTGTTTCAAATTATTTCTTTTACTCTTGTGAACATGCTACCAGTTTGAAGTATCTATATTTATTGCCCCTGATTACCTCTTTTTCACTCTTTAATCCATATAGTATAGTAGCATTTAAGAACATACCCAAAGAAAGTGTTGAAAGTTTCTCGTGGTCTCTCCTTAGCATTTGGTCAATGTTTTGCATATTTTTGCCATTTTATATTTCTTAGAAGACTTCTATTCTACACCTCTTATAAGGTGTCTCGGTTTTGCTTTTTCATCTCATTCAGGTTTGTTAGTTAAAGTCTTTACTTTCACTTTATATGTAAGTGATAACAGTGTAAGTATTATTGGGTGAGTGATTTCTTATTCCAGTAGTTTGAAAATACAATCTTATTTACGCTTGGCGTATGTTTTTTGCTCAGAAATCTGCTGATAGCCTAATGGGGGTTCCTTAGTAGATTATCATAACTTTTTTTGGCTGCCTTTAAAATTTCACTCTGACATTGTCTTGTCAATTTGCATATGACGTATCTTGAAGGAGGTCCCTTTGTCTTAAAGTTATTGGTGTTTTGTTGGTTCATGGACTTGTATATCAGTTCCTTGCACAGGTTCGGGAAGTTATCAATTTTACTTCTTTCAATAAACCATCAGCTGCCTTCTAACTTTCTACCCCCTCCAGGATTCCACACTAATGTGCACTTCCTGAGGAAGACAATGGCTACTGTAGAATTTCCCCACTTTTAAATATCTTGAATCTCTGCCCTCTCCTATCATTTCTAGTTTTTCATTGGTGAGTTTGCTAATCTCTCTTCCACAAAGACATTCTACCTCGAATGCTTTCTGTTGCATCCTTCATCTCATTTATTAAGTTCTCCAGGTCCTCCAATAATGTTTGATTATTTTATATTTTCAGTCTCTTTGGTAATGTATTTCTTTTCATCATTTCATTTATTCCTGAGCTCACTAAACTGCTTTCTCAGTTTTGTTTGTTGTATTGAGATTCTGTATGACAGCTATTTGGATTCTCTATTGATTATATGGCAATAGACAATTACTTTAACTTTGTTTCCTGCAGGGTTGACATTGTGTGTGTGTGTGTGTGTGTGTGTGTGTGCAGGTGTGTGTGCTTGTGCTTCTGTGTCTGTGTCTCTGACGGTGTCTGTGTGTGTCTATCTGTGTTAGCGTGCCCTATAAAGTTACTGTGATTGGTCTTGATCTTGATAGATTATTGCTCTGATGACACTAAATAACAGATTGGGAGTTGGAGTCCTTGTTTTTGTTTTCTGGTAGCTTGCAATATTGTACAATTATTGGTTTTACTAACCTGAGCTACCTCTGATAACATTTTAAAATAGCACTTTCCTGACGCTACTGTGTGGATAAAAGATGTGCTTTCATTGTCACTTCTTAGAATTCTCTGATAGTTAATGCCACTGTTGTCACTGGGAAGGAGAACCCTTCCTTTTATCTGATATCCCTTGAGAATCAGTGTACACATTGAGGAAAGGTGTAAAGAAAGGTGGGTATTTGGAATCAGGCAAGTGCCTTTGCCATGTCCAGTGTTGCAAGGTAACTTGTCTCCACCACTGTGAATGGAGAGTAGGGACAGTTTCATGAATCGCTCAGTGTCCGAAGGATGGAAATTCTGTCTCCATTGTGGCTCCCTCCTAATTAACTGTGACCATGAGTACTGGTGCATTTGGAGGCCGAATCTGCGTGATCCACTGAGATCCTGTTTCTACTGGGTTCTTTGAATTTATGGACTCAGATATCCTATTCAGGGGGCCTTGGTTGCAGACACCAACTCTGGTCTTCCCTCAGTTCAGCCTCCTTTGTGTGTTTTAGTCCACCGAACTTCACCTGTTCACATGCGTTCTGGAGTATTGTTTTGTGTTGAAGTTATTTTTGTTCAAATGTGAACGTTTTACTGACTGTAGATGTAAGGGGAGAGACAAAAATAGTTTCAACTAGTGTCACATTTGAAATTATATAGTTTTACAACTAAAAGCTTAAATTCTAATTAGGAAATTATAAGAACACTAAAGAAAGTGAACAAATCACTTCCCTTAATATCATAGTACTACAAAATATTTTGAATTTCCTGGGTTCTTTTCTTCAATGTTTTACCCACCTACATGCACATTTTACTAAAATATATCCCTATAATCTCTTTAAAATCAATTAAATTATTAAAATAATTCTCTGTGCTGTAAATATAGTACTTTTGGTTCTCTAATTTATTAATTGTAGCTTCAACATTTCTGTCTTCTCCATCCTTCTACCCTTTCCCCACAGGAAACCACTACTTGGTACACTACACATATATATGTGATTCTTTTTTTGTTTTCTTATGATTGTTTCACTTATATCTTTATTTTCCTAATTTAAGTTACAACGTAGAGTGTTTTTCCCTGTATGACTTATTTTCCTATGTGCAACACCCTCTGGGTCCAGTCACATTGTTCCAAATGGCAGAATTTTACTTTTTATTATACAATGATGAAGTATTTATTATGTTATCTATATCTCACATCTATTTCAGCCAATCATCTGTTGATGGGCAGTTGAGTTGTGCTTCTACCCCTGACTACTATAAATGATGATGTTAAGAACACTGGGGGTAATATATCCTTTAAGTTAATGTTTACATTTTTTTTAGATTTATACCAAAAACTGGAATTGCTGCAAAATATAATGCTTCTTTTTCTAGTTTCCTGTGCACCGTCCTCACTTTTACACTAGTGGATGCATCAATTTATATTTCCACCATCATTGTTCCTGGGTTCCCTCTTATAGACATTCTTATTAATATTTGTCATTTGTAGATATTTTGTTAATAGCCATTTTGGTTGCTGTAAGATTATTTCATTCTGGTTTTGATTTATGGTTTCCTAATGAATAGCAAAGTTATGTTTCTTTATATCAGTCTAAAAATCATCCACATGTCTATTTTTGAAAAGTTTCCATGAAGATTCTTCAACTGTTTTTAATTTGAGGTCTTTAATTTTTAAATATTGAGTCTAATATGCTATATATATATTATGGATTTTAACATCTTATTGTTCTCATTGTCTGAAATTTTTCCTTCTATTCTGTCTGTTATCATATGTCTTGTTGATGTTTTCCTTTGCTCTGCAAAAGTTTTTGCATTTCACACTTATAAAAGAAATAGAATCCCTTTATCGCAGAATACATCTATTTTTTCCTCAGTAAACTAAAAACTGTAATTGTTAGTTTTCCTTTTTTTTTTTAATTTGGAGACAGATCAAAAATAAAGATTGCTATGATTTATCTCAAAGTCAGTTCTGTTCCTGTTCTTGGTCAAATATTTTATAGTTTCATGCTTTACATTTAGGTAATTAATCCATTTTTATCTCATTTTTTTGTACTATGGAAGGAAGTACTTTTTCATCTTCCTTTTACATGTACAGTCCTGTTTTCTCAGAACTACTTTTTGAAGAGACTGCCTTTTTTCCATTTTATACTCTTGTCTCCTTCATTATAGACTAACTGATCATAGTGTGTGGGTTTATTTTCAGACTCTTTATTTTGTTCCATTGATCTCTGTGTTTCTATAAGTGCCATATTTTGATGAATTGATTACTGTAACTTTGTAGTATGTTCTAAACTCAGGGAGGGTAATACCTACAGCTTCATTCATTTTTCAAAATAATTTTAGAAAATTTGGGACTTTCAGATATATGTTCAAATTTTATTATTTTTCTCCTTGCTTTGTGAAGAAACTTATGGATTCTGTGAAAATAGAAATTTATAAAAAGAAAAAACCTGAGAAAAATACTAAAGTGTGGAGGGTAAAACAAACATTATTAACAACAACTGGATTGTTGTAGAAATCAAATAAAAAATATATAAAGATAAATGACAGCAAAAACAAAATCCATGGGGTATAAAAAAAACAGTATTAATAGGGATGTTTATAGCAAAATAATCCCACTTATATAAATAAGAAACATCTCTCTCTTATAACATATTCTTACCACCAAAAGACATATCAATATAATAAAAAGAAACTTGTTAGTAGAAGGAAAGTCAGCTGAAAGGACAGAATATAATTAAATAAAATAATGATTAAAAATATAAACATTTAATCAATCTAAATAATGGCTTTTGAAACATAAATAATGTTGATAAACTTTAACCAGACACATGAGCATAAAAGAGAGTTACAGATTAATAAGCTCAGAAATTAATGAGAAATTACAACTTATATCAAAGAAATAGAAAACATCATATGATGATACAACATATTATATGCCAATAAAATGGAAACCCTAGAATAAACGGACCATTTCTTAGAAAGACTTAATCTCCAGAATGGAATGAGAAAGAAAACATGAACAGTTTATCACTAATGAAATTGAATAAGTATTTTAAAAAATCTCTGTAGAAACAAAATTCCAGGCCTAGACAGCTTCACAGATGATTTCTGACAAACATTTAGAGAAGAGCTATTAACTATACTTCTCAGCGTATTCCAAAAATTTCGAGAGGATGGGAGGCTTTCTATCCCACATTTCTGTATCACACTTCTGCTAGAACTGGAACAAATATCTCCAAAAATTACAGGTTACATACTACTAGTAAGCATAGATGCAAAAACACCACTAAATTGTTAGCAAATCAAACAATACATTAAGAGGATTATGCATTATGATTAAGTCCATTTATTTCAGGGATGCAAAGTGATTCAATACCCACAAATTAATGAGTATGATACACCACACAAACAACCTGAAGAATAAAAATTATATGGTCACCAAAATAGAGTCATAAAATGTTTTGACAAATTCAGTATCTATTTATGAATATATTCCTCCTCAAAGTGGACATGAGGAAACACACCTCAACACAGTTAAGGTCATATATGACAAGAACTCCGCTAACATGACACTCACTGATTAAAAGCTGAAAGCATCTCCAATAAAAGCAGGAAGAAGACAAGAATGCACACTCTTACCACTTTAATTCAGTATAGTATGGAAATTCTAGCCATAGCTATCCAAAATAAAAGTAAATAAAATATAGCTAATTAGGAATAGGAGCAGAAGTGTCTGTTTGCAGATTACATACTTTAAACAGAAATCTTAAAGAAGATGCCACAAAACAACTAGGGCTTATCATTGCATTTGGTAAACTTTCCGTATGTAAATTTAACATACAGAAATCTTGCATTTCTACACACTAACAACAAGCTAACAGATAGAGAAAGTGAGGGAACTATCACATTTACAACTGCATTACAAAAAAAAAAAATCAAGAAATGTATCCAACCAAGGAGGTAAAAGACCTGTACTCAGAAATCTATAAAATATTTATAACAGAAATTGAAGATAATGCAAACAGATGAAAGAATATACTTTGTTCGTAGATGAGGAAATAATATTGTTTAAATGACAGAATAAGCCATGGAAATACACAAATTAAATTCAGTGCCTATCAAAATACCAAGGGCATTTTCAGAAACTTACAAAAAATAATTCTAAAATTTACATGTAAACCCAAAAGAGATGAAATCACTTAAAAAAAAAGGAAAGAAAAGAAACAAACTAAAAAGAGAAACAACTTTAACAAAAACAAAGAAGATGTATCACTGTCCCTGATTTTAAACTATAATACAAAGCTGCAGTATTAAAACGAATATGGTAGTGGCACAGAACATACAGAATAATGGAACACAACAGAATGCCTGAAAATGAAATCAGACAATTATGGTCATTAAGCCCATTACAAAAAATGAATATACAGTGGGCAAAAGGTAACCACCGGGCACATGAAACTACTCAACATCACTAAACATCAGAAAAATGCAAGTCCAAAACACAGTGAGATTTTATGTTGCTCCTGGCAGAATGACTATTATCAAAAAGATAACAAACTTAACTGTTGGTTAGGATGTAAGAGAAACAACCCTGATACACTGCTGGTGTGAATGTAAATATGTGATGCCACTGTGGAAAACAACATGGAGCTTTAAATAAAAAGTAATAATGAAATATAATCCAAAATATACATATCAGGATACTTATTCCAAGAAAATAAAACACGAATTAGAAAAGATAAATTCAACCCTATATTCACTGCAGCATTATCCTCAATAGACAGGATATAGAAGCAAATTAATTGCTCATCAATAGATGATGGATAAAGAAGATGTGTGTTTATACTATATATATCTACCCATCTTAAGTACAGATTAATTTATATATATATATACACACACACACATATTTATATATATATATATATATATATGCACACACACATAAAAATACAATGGGTTATTACTCAGCTGTAAAAATAAGTTCTTGCCATTTGCAACAAATGGGTTGACCAAGAGGATAATATGCTAAGTGAATTAAGTCAGAAATTGAATGACAATTGGTGAATGATTTTACTCATATTTGGAATTTATAACAAATGAACATAACAACACAGAAAAGGAATTATAGATATAGAAAGAAAGAGGTTGTTCACAAGAAGGAGGGAAATGGGGTGTGGAAAAGAAAATTTGAGGAAATTAAGAAAGAAAATATTCCAGTTGCAAATTAAATGAGTCAGGGACAAGAAATGTACTATATGGGAAATAGCCAATAACTATTGAATATTTTAAATAGCAACATAACATATCTAGATATATTCTGGTGATCTGTTTGAATTATATTAAAAACAGCAAAGAGTATGTTGTGTAAGAGAAACTAACACAGTGTTTTAGATTAAAATACACTTCAAAAACAAACAAACATACACATAGAAAAAAATTAGATTTGTATTTAACAGAGGCAGGGTTTGGGAAAGGAGGATTTGATTAATGTACTCAAAAGCTATAAACATCCAGCCGTAAAATAATCGTGTTCTAGGGATGCGCCGTAATAACATGAAAATTAAAATTAATACTGCTTTATGTTCTATATCAATGTTGTTAAGAGAGTAGACCATAATGTTTCTCATCACAACCAAAAGACACATTGTATTACTTTACAATTTTATCTATATGAGATAATGAATTCTCCCTAAAGTTACTATGATATTTATTTCATGATACTTGTAAATCAAATCACTATCCTGTGCACCTAAACTTACACAATGTTTTAAGCAATTTATATCTCAATAAAAGTGGAAGAAAAAAAGGAAAGTCAATTGTCACTTTTTCCCATGTCATTTCTCATGATTCTTTTTGCATCAAGTAAACTTTAGTAATGATATACTTATCCTAGGTAAAGATACAAATAAATAAGTGATTCTAATAAATTATACATAAGGATACCAATAAAATTAGTGTTTTGCCATGCCTTAAACTTTCTTCATGTTAACAGCCCACTGCTTCTGTAGGCAACAACATTTCATTTCGTGTATTCATCTGAGATTAGGGAATGGATACAAATTTAAAACTGACTGCTCTTACTGTGAGTGATAAAGTTCACTGTCTCAGACCGAAAGTCTCATTTCCACAAGAGCATCTGTAAGAAATGAACATGCTAGGTTGCTAAAAATCTCAGAATGTTAAAATCTCAGAACTCCTACAATTCTTAACTGTTTTTCAATGGGAATGCAATACTGACAAAAACTTGATTTTGGATAACAATGTGCTGTTTTCTCATGGTTGCATTATGGGATGTGAGGATAATAACTGAGATCCACAACATACATTATCGCTCAAGCGCTGGGCAAAGAATGTAAAGGTTCTGCATTTTCAGTACTGAGGACTGCTTTCAAAATGATGACTACACTCACTCTAATCCAGGTAGTCCAAGGAAAGAAAGGTTATTGCAATTTGTAACTTAAAGGGAATAAATCAGCGGTTCAGTCTCTATAAATTATTCAAGGGGTGTTCAAAGACAAAATAAGTTGTGTCAACAATGAGAATTAAAAAAAATTTGATATAAGCTTAAATTAAAAAGGGGACACAGTCCTGTGCTGGGCTCTGGGGACTGGAGTTTGTATATGCCTCTGTCCAATTCAAGGGTTCAGTGGCTTGGCCCTAGCATTAGCTTGGGATTCAATAAACATGTAACAAATAGTATACTGGGAGAAAGATAATCTACCTCTCTCTGATCAGGAGAAAACCTGGTGGATCAATGAAATTCTTAATTCACAGAGATTCTGCCAGATGCAGAGGAATAATTCACTGATGACTCAACTAAGACAAACTTAGTTACAGCTTAACAATCCATCATCACACACACACACAGTGGTACAAATATTTGTAGTATTTAGTATGAAGAATTCAGTGGGCAGAGATCAGAGTATAGTTTTCAAACACCAGTCAACTTTTGTACTTTTGCCAATAGTCTAGATTTTCCCAGGTAGAAAACTACAGATGGACAAACAATATTCTTCTTTAGGATTTCTAATTTTGAAATTAAAGTGTAGCTTTTGACTTACCAGTATAGAAACTTGTCATGATGATAACATTAAGACCCACTGTGTGATAATAGAGCTGGAAACTACCTGCTGAACCAGACAACCTGAACCCCAGACTGCTAATGTAAGCAACAAAATAATCACCATCATAGTTCAGCTGACAAACTTAAAAGCTTGATGTTTCATTTCAGGAGAAACCACTGCTGTCCAGACACAGATCTCCTGCTGCAAATGGGCTCTTTTCTTCTCTTGGTAGATGTCATATTGGTGAGATGTTGCTAGAGCTTACCCTGGCTCATTTGCCCATTCTCCAGATTATCAAAGGCTTATTCACATATGGTGACACATTTTCAGGGCTCAATGTTGCCATTCCAGTCTTATCAGCTGACACTTTCTGCATGATTGTGAGCAGAAGCCTTAGGCTCCCTGACCTTGCCAACAATTTTGCAGCATTTCAGGGTATTTCACATTCTGAAAATGCTTCACCTTTTATTTTAAATTAATGGGAAATAATCAAAGTCTTCCATGAATATTTTATATTTCCTAAAATCTGTATACATTTGGTATTCTTGCAGTTGGACAAATTTTTAATTCTACCACCCTCACCTTGTTCTAGTCCACACATTTTAGATTGCAATTTGGTTACTGAATGCGACCACCCCAACCAAGGGTCTAGTACCACTTAGGTACTTCCTGTGTGAAGGTTAGAAAGGACACAATTTATGTGGGGTGTATATTCCTGCATTAAATGTTTGCAATGACACGGTCTCTTCTGGACAATGCTCTGATTCTAAGAAGTAAATTAATTAGAAGGCAGTATACTTATTGGTAAGGGGAAGAGAATCAGCGCTTTTGTGTGGGTGGGTGATGAAGAGACAGGAAAAAAATCCAGCAAATGAGAATGGAATGCTTTAGGCCTCTGGAGGCATGAATTAAAAGGAAAATAATACTTTACCTCTTGTACCTACCTCAACTTACTGTCTTGAATGAATAGTCCTTGTGCTATGAAAACAGCTAGTTTTTGGTGAAGTGTATAGACCATAACGAAATAGTTTGAAAACTATGAGAGTTTTGTTGTTTCAGGAAAGTAGATTTTGCTTAAATTCAACATGTATTTTTCATTCACTAAATACTAAAACTCATCCTGTGGCATGTGCTTTGTTTACTGTGTTATTATCCAAGTTAGACAAGGAAAGGGGGATAGACAGAAAACATCTGGAGGAGGTGGTTTTTGTGCTGGGACTGGGAAAATCTTAGTAGGTAAAAGGAGTACATCCTAACTCCAAGGATTAGCTGGAGCAAAAGTTGTGAGTTTGGAGCTAACTCTCTTGACAAGTATTTCAATCGATGTATCTCCAGAAATAGTGAAACATAAAGAAATGCTAAGGTAGTCAGATGCCAGATCTATAAAGGAATGACTAAATTATGTTTAGTTTGTGTGCTTAGAGTTGGAAAGGCATTAACTGCCACCCTGAGGATGTAAGCTTGCCTTTGGCTGGAACATAAAAGCAACATAAATTATTGACTATAAAATAGAGCATAGATTCTTCAGGACAGGAAAAAAAGCATCAATTGGAATGCTTTGAGAACAGCACAAAGAAGACCATAGATAAAATTACTTCTTAAATTCTACCACATTCTGATTGTGCCATCCGAGACTACATCATGTGACCTTTATGATTCCAAGAATCACATAAAAGAGACCATGATCCCTGGGCCGGTTCCTGCACTTATCATCCGTTCCAAACTACCCTGACTTAACACTTTTAATACTTTCCAGGATGAACCAGAAATCACTTAGTACTTTTACCTCTCTCCATGTTATATTCTTTTTCCAAATTCTTCCATTTTCTATTCTTCCTTCCAAGAAATTATTTAAAATTATACCCATATTGTTCCATCAAATGATCATATCAATCAAATATCTCTTTTTTTCTTTAAATGTTATCTTAGTCTCCAGTATAACTCTTTACTCTATTTTAAAAAAAATAAGGAAAATACAGGTACACATCTATGTTTGTTGTTCAAATAAGAAAATTGCAGATATTTGTCGACATATGCCAAATCAATATTAATCTTTGTTATCCTGCATAATCTGGTAGTCCTCTGTTAGATCAGTTGTAATTAGCATGACATTCATAAACTGAGGTTGGCTGATAAGTTGGCCTTGAAAGAGAGGTAGCTGATGTATCAGCTATCACTGGCACTGGAAACCGTGGGGTACTCCCAGTTGAAGTTTAGGAAAAGACCTTCATTGGCAGATATGTTGTGATATCTTTTTGGAAAAGTAGAAGGCTCCACCATTAGTCCAAAATAATTGCTCTGTATGGGAGACAAGATGCTTTACTGAGAACTAGAAGTTGTAGTTGTAATGAAGTTCACACCACAGCCATTTGCTTCATTGTAGCTGCTTTGAGAGTGCCCGTGGACAGTGGTCAACTGATTTAAAATAGCACGTTGATCCACTGCAATATTGTTCTGGTGGTCTAAATGACATTGATGATGGAGGAGAAAAATCACCTCTGATCAGGTTAGTTGTATCACCAAGTACGTGGCTAGTAGACGGCTTTCTTATTAGAGGCATGTTTAAATTTGCAGAAAGTAAAAATGAACTTTCTACACTAGTGTCAGCCACAAAACCAGAATTATGGTTATGCACATTACCCTCTGCTTTAAAGTGCTTCTTTTTGAAATCTTAAGCCAATGAAAATACCAGAGAGCCATTTTTATTCACAACTCTTCTTTTTATTCTCACTAAAACCTGGGGACAACCTCGTTTAAGATTTCGATTATGGCAGAACTGTAGCTAAAACCAAAGGAGAAAAATTTTAGTAATATTTTAAAACAAAACACAAGACTATATTAAGCCTAACCTATAAAATCTCAGATTTCACGTTTACTATGCAATGATATTATCATAAAAATGTGTACAATGCTGACTATATTTTGAAATTCCATATTTGGAATATACACATTTAAATAGAATAGTCATCAAATTTAAGAAGTTAGCATTTGCAGCAACGGTGAAAGCAACTTTTTTAAAAAAAGCTTTAATACCTTCATTTAGATTTCTTTTAAGATTCATAGTTGCTAGGAACGTTTTGCATAATCTTGAATAGATAAGGCACTGTCTTAATTTTTAGAAAAAATAAAGAATTTCAGCCTTTGTAGTTTTATAGAATTTCAAAATCTTGCTTTACATTTATATTACCATATTTTGATATACAAAATAAAATTTTATATATATGTTACCAAGTCATAACTACAATTACTGAATTCCTTGCTTAAAACAGAGACTTCTTTCTCTTCTGCCAGAAAGTCAGCTGGACAAGAAGATTTTTGCAAATTCTGCCGCAATTTACTAAACCCATAAATGTTAAGCTGTCTAAGTAAACTTTTCATACTTCCAGTTTCAAATAATCTGAAAGGGGCCTATCGTTCCAACACTTCCTTCTTAAAGACAGCTTCACCAATCACTATGGAAGATCCAGTATAACCCCACCAGATGGATTTAAATTGGTCACTCCCAGCCATTTTCCAGAGTTTTCCTGGAAATGTCAGAGAACGAAAATCATTATCTTCACCTGATTCTGAGACACAATGTATGTAACATGGTCTTTTTATCAAGGATTCTTCAGACAAAGTCTGAAAAGCATTTTCTTCAAACATAGACTTCAAGACAAGTCCCTAGAGATTGTTTGATCACACAATAGAGATCTACCAGAGTTTCCTGAACCAGTTGGTCCGTCTTTATGAGACACATCTTGAATTTCTGAAGAAACAGGTGTCATCTCAAATAACTTTTTCTACTGCTACTTTCCTAATCTGCATGTTTTTGAGCACTGCAGCTACAAATGCTGTTCTGGCAGGCCTGCACAGATAAACTGCTAGGCCATCACAATGGTTCTCAACTTGAGAAGATGCGACATCACAAAACGACTGGTCTCCTAGCAACCCAAGTGTAACATTAAGCCAGTGTTTATTTCTCATTCATCCAGTTAAAATGAAACATATAGGATACTTATTTTTATAGTGTGATCTGCAAATATTATCCCCACAAAATCTTTTTAAATAATTTAATTTTTTGGGTCTATGAAATAAAACCAATCTCCATACTTTTGTACACAAATTTATAACAGATTTATGAACAGAGTATAAATAATGCACAAAATATATAAAATAATTTTAAAGTTATGGAATTTAAAGTGAAATTTGTGTTAAGCCTGTACAGAAAATTTATACCTATTACATTATAATTTGTAATTAAAGTGAAACAATTTTATTTGGAAATGGAAGTAGTTATTTATCTGTTTACTTTACAATAAGTAGCTCTATATTCAAAACATGAGCAGAATAATTATCAGTGTATTTGGTATGTTTATTAATAAATGGTAAATATTTATGAAATAAAAATAGATTAAAGTAATCAATCAAACTTGAGAAATCCCTAAGGGGGTAATTTTTGTTTTAAATTGTAATTCAGTGCTATAAGTAAAACAAATAACATATTTATTTTGTTTGTAATTCATGAATTATCACCTTTTGCCATTCTTTCACTCAGAAGTTTTTCAGTCCTAGAAGGAATAAATTTTCTTGTCATCTTTATAATCCATACTCTTGGGGCTTCTGTTAAGTGTTCCAAAATGAGGTTGATAAATACACTTATAAACAAGATCCTGGGTTCAATAAACAGTGCCTTCATTAAGGGGAAAACAAACAATCAAAAACAAAGAAATAACAGTATATGTGGGTTTCGGTGGAAAAGACCAGGTAATGCATTATAGGAAGCAATATGTTTCTCAGACCTGAAACAGTTGGCATTGTTAGCATAATGCGGCATTTTAAGGCAAGTGTTTTGTACACTAATTGTTAATAAAAGCTAGGTTTTGTATCACTAAACTGTAGTAAATCCAGCTCTACCAAAATTTGTATTCTTTATTTAGACATAAATTTCATTAAACATAAGCCAAATTCAAAATGAGAGATAAAATTTTGAAATAAATAAATATTCACTCAATCTACAATGTAAATTTTTCCTTCAGTATTTGTATATTCCATTCTGTGTAAATATTAGCAAGTTGAATTCATGGCATATTATAAGTATTATAAAGTATAGTTAAGTTGGACTTAATCCTGATTCATAAATTTTATTTAACATACACAAATCAATAAATGTGATACCATCTGTTAAATAACAAATAATTGGAAAATAACAATCTCAAAATATGTAGGAAAATTATTAACAGATCTGATCTTAACTTTTAAAAAAATTCTTAACAAATTCGCTCTAGATAGAATATGACAAGACATAATAAAAGCCATATATTAAAAACTCATGACTATCTTCAAGTTCAATATTAACATACAGGAAATTTTTCCTCTGGTCCAGTAATAAGAAAAGTACCTCAATTTCACAAGTCCTAAATTACACTACTAGAAGTTCTAGCAAGAATAACTAGTCAAGAAAAAATATAAAAGGCATTCAACTGGTAAACAAGCAGTAAAATTTTTACAGATGACTTAAATATACATAGATAGAAAGCTCCATACACTCCTCCAGTGACTGTTAGAAATAATGAACAAACTTAGTAAACTTGCAGAATACAAAATCAATAAACAAATATCAATTGCATTTTTATATAGGAACAGAACATTATCAGAAAGAGAAATTAGGAAAACAATTGTGTGTAAATTTATACCAAAAAGAATAAAATAGGAATATATTTGATAAGTGAAACAACAGTTCTAAACATAGATCTATAAATTACAGGTGCAAGGAATATAAGTAAACTTAATAAATGAAAGGAATTCTGTGCTTACTGATTGTATACAATGTGAGGAAATACTCTAATCTATCTTTCACTTGTTCAATCTGCCCAGCACTACTTATTGAGGAGAATCTCATTTCTTCATTTCATTCTCTTGCTTCCGTTTTCATGGGTTAATTGATCATAGGTGTGAGGGAATATATCTGGTTACTCTATTCTCTTCTTTTGATTGGTGTCAGTTTTTGAGCGAGTATCATGTAGTTTAAGTTACTAAAGCTTTGTAGGACTGTTTAACATCAGAGAACTTTACACTACTATATTTAAATTCTTTTTCAAGATTATTTTGGCAACTGAAGATCTTTGTGGTTACATATAAATTTTGAAATTATTTCTTCTATTTAATGGAAAAATCTCATGGGTATTTTGACATGAATCATACTAAATGTAGATTCATTTGGGAAGTATGGTTGTTTCAACCACATTGTTTCACATCATTAACATAAGAGATCTTTTCATTTCTTTGGATCAATTTTAATTTCCTTCATCAATGTTTTCTGTTTTTTAACGTATAGGTTTTCTCCTAATTTGTTTACTTCATTTGAACTTATTCTTTACATACATATAATTATATACATTATATTTTGAAAAATGTTTCCCACACAAATACAACAGGCAGAAGGCAGTGGCAAGACAAATTCAAAGTCCGGAATGAAAGAAATCTGATATCTAATATAACATATCAAGCAAGGTATCCATTAGAATAGAAGGAGAGTTAAATAATCTCCACAAAAGCAAATACTAAAACTATTCGGTAACAGAAAAAGAAATAATGAAACATCTACTCTGAAAATAAAGAAGCAGGATGCTATAGAAAGGAGAAAGGCATAATTAGAAAGGCAATAGATATAATGACTTACAGCAGTATAAATATGATGTAAAAAAGGACATCAAAATTTTTATGTGTCAGAGCATGAAACAGGACAAAACAGAGTATTTTCTTCTTGTTTCTGTTCTCTGTATGATGCGTTTGAGTTTGTATTCATTTCAGTTAATATAAACAGATATAGTAATGGGTCAATATACATACAAAACAGGGTAACCATAAGTCAAAATCTTACAATGAAGTCACAAAGCCAGAAAAAAACCAAGATAATAAAAGAAAACTTATAAAGCCACAGAAAGATAAAGAAATGAACATAAAGGAAATACCAAATCAACTGGAAAATGAAGTTCAAAATGGAAATAAACACCAGTTTATCAATAATTTTTACAAATGATATTGGAATTAGTGCTTCAATCAAAAGATATATATTGCCAGATTGGATATTATAACAGGACCCTACATTATGAAGCATACAAGAGACCCAATTTAGAAAGAGGAACACACATCAATTCAAAGTCAGAAGATGGAAAAATATATTCCATGCAAATGGCCATGACAAGAAGGCAGGACTAGCAGTACTGACTTCACACAAAATAGGCTTTACAACAAAGGCCATAGAGAATGATAAACAAGGACATGATATAATGATTAAAGGAGCAACACACAATGAGGGTATTATACTCATTAATATATATGCACTCAATATAAGAGCACCTAAATACATAAAGCAAACACTAATAGATGAAAAGGAAGAAATCGATGGGAGCACAATCACAGTAGGAGAATATAACTCCCCATTACCATAACTAGACTGGTCTTTCAGACAGAAAATTAATAAGGGAACAAAGATACCAAAAGATATGATAAAATAATTGGATTTGGTTGATATTTTCAAAACACTACTTTTCCCCAAAACAGAATATATATTCTTTTCCAGAACACATGGAACATTTTCTAGGAAAGTTTATGTACTGAGGCACAGGAAAAGCCTCAACAAATTTAACAAGATAAAAATTATTTCAAGCATCTTTTCTGAGTATAATACCATGAAACTAGAAATCAATCACAGAAAAACAGGGAGAAAAAATGACAGCATGTAAATTAAAAAAATGGTACTATAAAAAGTTGGGGAGGTGAGGATTTTAAAGAAGAAATTAAGAAATATCTTGAGAAATATGACACAACACTACACAAAGTCTATGGAATACAGTTAAAGCAGTCTTAAGAGGGAAGTTCACTCTGACAATGTCAGCCTCAAAGTATAAGAGCAATTTAAAATAACTAATCTAAAGTTCTATTTAAACTAATCACGAAGAGAAGAGCAAACAAAACCAAAAGTCAGCAGAAAGTGGGAAAATAAAGATCAAAGGAGAAAGAATTGAAATAAAGATTAAAAAATAGAAAAAAATCAATCAAACTGTTTATTGAAATAGTCAACAAAATTGACAAAACTCAGAACAGGCTCACCAACAAGAAAAGAGAGAGAACACAAAAAACATAAGAAATGAAAATTTAGAAACTAAAAGAGTACATCAAATTTGCAAAATATCATAAGGTAATACCATGAGCAACTGCATGAAAACAAACTTGATAACCTAGAAGAAATGGAGAAGTTTCTGGAAACATTCAGCCCACCATTATTGCATCAAGAAGAAAATGATCATTTGAACAGACAGATCACCAGAAATGGAATACAATTATCAATAAAATAAAAAATCCCTGCAAACAATAATTAAGACCCAAATAGCTTCACTGGGGAATTTCACCAAACATACAAAGAAAAATCCATACCAGTCCTCCTCAAACATTTCCAAAAGATTCATATGGATAGAGTACACCCAAACTCACACCTTAAGGCCAACATCAACCTGATAACAAAACGAGACAAAGACACTACCTAAAAAGAAAACTATAGGCCAATATCATTGATAAACATAGATGTAAAAGTCCTTAAGAAATTATTAACAAACAGAATCCAACATCAAGTAAAAAAAAATCATACACCATTATCAAGTTAGGTTCATCCCAGGAACACAAGGATGGTGTAACATATGCAAATCAATCAATCAATAGTGATACAACTTATCAACTAAACAGAGGACATGAAACCATATGATAATCTAAGTAGATGCAGAAAAAACATTTGATAACATTTAACACCTATCTGCAAAAAATATTCTTATCACAGTGGGTACAGAGGGACCATAT
This sequence comes from Vicugna pacos, assembly GCF_048564905.1. Classification (NCBI taxonomy): domain Eukaryota; kingdom Metazoa; phylum Chordata; class Mammalia; order Artiodactyla; family Camelidae; genus Vicugna; species Vicugna pacos. The sequence goes on from NW_027328737.1 coordinate 2,406,633, forward strand.
CTCAACATAATAATAGCTATTTATGACAAATATATAGCCAGCAAAATACTCAATGGTTAAAAACTGTAACCCTTCTCACAAAAACCTGAGACAAGACAAGGTTGCCAATTCTCACAATTTCAATTCAATATTGTCTTGGAAGTCCTAGCCACAATGATCAGGCAAGAAAATTTCATTTCCTATCAAATTATGCAAAACATTTCTTTTTAGGACTGAAACAAATGATCCTAAGATTTAAATAGAGCCATAAAAAACCATAGTTTCCAAAACAATATTGAAGTAAAAAAAAGAGGCTTCAGGAATAATCCATCAGGTCTCCATACACTATTGCAGAGCTACAATAATGACATTGACATGATATTGGTACAGAAACAGGCATATGGACCAATGGAAGAGAGTAGAGAGCCTAGGAATAAATCTACAGGCCTTTGTTCAATTAATCTTTGACAGAGTAGCCAGGAATATGACAGAGAAAAGACCATCTCTTCACCAACTTGTGGGAAAACTGGATAGCAGCATGCAGAGAAATGGAGTTAGAGCACTCCTTGAATCCATACACAAGAATAAACTCAAAATATCTTGAAGAATTAAATGTAAGGTAAGACACAGTAAATCTCCTTGAACAAAACATAGGCAAAACACTCTGACATAAATAGCAGCAATGATCTCCTAGAACAGCCTACTCAGGTAATGGATGTAAGAGCAAAATTAATAAATGGGACCTAATAAAACTTATAAGCTTTTGCACAGCAAAGGGAACCAAAACCAAACAAAATGACAAACTACAGGATTAAAGAAAATATTTAGAAGTGATGCAACTGACAAAGTCTTAATTTCCAAAATATAAAGACTTCATACAACCTAATAATATTAAAAAAAACAAGAAACCCAATCTGAAAATGTGCAGAATCCCTAAACAAGCAATTCTCCAATAGAGCCATTCAAATGCCACACAGATATATGGAAAAAAAATTGCTATCATTATCAGAGAAGGGCAATTCAAAACTATAATGATATATCACTTCCCAGTAGTAACAATGGTCATCATTCTAAAGTCCACAAACAATAAATGCTGGGGAAGATGTGGAGAAATGGAACCTTCCTACACTGCTGGTAGAATGTAGTTTGGTGCAGTCATTTTTGAAACCAGGATGGAGTTTCCTCTAATGGATAGAAATAAACTTAAAATACGAACCAGCAATCACACTTCTGGGTATATATCAAAGGGAACCCTATTTCAAGAAGCCACCTGCACCACAATGTCCTTAGCAGTGCTGTATACAACAGCCACAATATGGAAGTAACCTAATTGTCCAAAAACAGATGACATAATTCAGATGTTATGCCGTATTTACACAATGGAATAATATTCTGCAATAAAAAATGATAAAACAATGACATTTGCAGCAAAATGGATGTCCACAAAAAGTGTCAATCTAATTGAAGTAAGCCAGAAAAAGAAAGAAATATAATACATGACATTACATATGAAGAAGCTTAAAAAAATATTTGGATAAGAACACAATGATTTCATCTACAAAACTGAAATACACTCGCAGATCTACTAAACAATTTTATGATTACTGCGGAAAGGGGCTGCTAGAGGATATATTTGGGAGCAGTAGATTTATAAATTTATCCACTATATATAAAAATAGATATTTTCTAAAATTTCTTTTGTATGACACAGGGCAGTATGTTAAATATTGTGAAGTAATGTTTTATAGGCACAGAAATATATGCATCTACAGGGATACTATGCTATACACCACAGATTGACGCATTATAAATGGCATTTTTCAATGATAAATAAAAAAATAAATATGTAAATAAATAAATAGATTAATTAATTAATAATGTAATAAAAGAAATACAAATATTCACACTACTTAACTTTACACATCAAGAATCTAGGAGAAAACAGAAAGAATAAAGAAGAAAATTGAATCAATGAGAGTAAGGCAAATAACAAGAGAAACAATTCAAAAGATAACATAAATACCAAAGTCTGTTTCTTTTAAAGATAAAGTAGACAAATGTTTAGGTTGTCTAAGAAAATAAAAACTTAAATAAAATTAGAAATAATAGAGAAGATATTACCACTGATGTTGTAGAGATGCATAGCACATAAGAAATTAACACTAGCCAACAATTTGAATGACCTAGAACAAAAGACAAATTCCCAGAAACATATGTCTTCCAATACTGAATCAAGAAGAAATTAGAAAGTTAAATAAGGCAAAAGTGTGTATGAGTAAATCAGTAATCCAAACCTCACAAACCAGAAAAAATTTACAAGTTGACTTTACCGGTGAATTCTGTCATGTATTTGAAGACAATTTTTCACTAATTCTTCCAAAAATCTTCCAAGAATTTGAAGGGGTGAAAGTTTCCAAACTTCTTTTATGATGCCTGGTTTATTTGCATAACAATGTTAGAACGGACATTAGATGCAAAATATGGAATATTATCCCTGATGAAAATATGTGTCAAAATTCTCAACAAAACAGAAGGAAAATGAATTCAACAACACATTTAATGTATCATACACATATATGAGTAAAGGGATTTATCCCTTGGTTTAAGATACTTCAAAATACTCAGATCAATAAAGGTGACATGCCACACTAATAGAATGAGAAATAAAACTCACATAATCATTTCAACAGGTGCAAAAAGAGCATTGTATACAATGCAACATCCTTTTAAGATACTCCCAACAAATTAAATTAACCATGTCAGTGGCACGATATCAAATACACACAAACACTGTGCGGAGAGAAGCGGAGCATTTCTCTTTTTATTGATTCTTAGAGAAAGGGTTTATATATGACATGCACAATGCCTCACATATCATCTAAGTTATAACAATGTTAATAATCTTTAGCTATTTATGTCCCCATGCTCCTGCAGTAAGCACAGGATGTGAAATGATCAAGGATTGTTTTAAAGTTCATCACGGAACATCATTAAGTAGGCCATCTCTTATCCAGCTGGCTGTGCCTGTCTTAGGTTGTCCCCCTATGAGGATCTTATCCAGCATAGGCTCTCCAGCCATGCAATGAGCAGGCCATTTCTTATCCAGCCTGGATATGTGACATTCCTCACAGCTTGTTTATCAGTTCAGCCCATGGGCTTATCCTCTAGAGCCTTCAGACTGGAGCCTGCAAACCAAACATTCCTTGACAGAAAAATAGATGAACAAAATTTGATGTATATATGCAATGGAATCAATACATTTCATTCCTATCAAGAGTGTCCACGGTGTTCCTTTTTCTTCACAACCTCACCAAAATCTATTTCTTATCTTTTTGATGAGAACCTTCTGAAAATTGTGAGGTCTTGTCTAATTTTTGGTTTATGACTTTCCTAATAATTTATAACTATGAACATATTTACATGTGTCATTTAGCCAACGGTATGTTTTCTACAGATAATTGATTCAGATATATCTATTCACTTCCTATGGACTTTTTTTAATAGATTGGTTTTTGTCACTGTTGTGCGATAAGAGTTTGCCATATATTTGGATATTAACACTTAATTGAAAAATATCACTTTCAAATATATTCTCCCAATGTGTTGGTTGACTTTTCATTTTATTGATCATTTCTTCTGCAGTGTAAATCTATTTAGAGTGATACAATCATAATTTGTTAGTTTTGCTTCTGATTCCCTTGCCAGAGGAGACATGTAGAATCAATTTAAGTCCAATGTTAGAGTGTACTTCTTATATTTTACCCTAGGATTCTTTGTTTTCATGTTTTATGCTTTATGTACCCAGGAGTGGGATTGCTGTGTCATATGATAGGTCTATTTTAATTATTTAAAGGAACTTCCATACTGTTTCCAAAGTTGATGCACCAATATTCATTCCCACCAACAGGGTTGGAGAGTCCCTTTTTCTCCACAACTTCCCCAGTGTTTATTATTTGTAGACATTTTGATGACAGCCCTTCTCACTAGTGTGAGTTAAAACATTATTAAATTTTTGTCTTGCATTTGTATAATGATTAGCTATGTGAGCATGTTTTTATGTTTCTGATTGTCATCTGTGTGTCTTCTTTAGGGAATTGTCTTCTGCTCATTTTCTGGCTCAGTTGTTCGTAGATTTTTGAAATGGAGTTATATGAACGATTTGTGTATTTTAGAAATTAGCCTCTTGTTGATTGCACTGTTTCCTAAAGTTTCTTCCCATTTGGAAGTTCATATTTTCATTCTGTTTATTTTGCTATGTAGAAGGTTTTAAGTTTAATTAGGACCTATTTGTTTATTTTGCTTTTATTGTTTTCAGCTTGGGAGATTGACATAAGAAAATTTCGCTACAATTTATGTCTTGTTTTGCCTATGTTAGATTCCAGGAGTTTTATTGTGTCATGTATTAGATTCAGATATTTAAAACATTTTGAGCATATTTTTGTACAGTGTGAGGGAGTGTTCTAATTTCATTGATTTACATGTAGCTGTGTAGCTTTCTCAAAATCACTTGCTGAAAACTGTCTTATAGGCATTGTATATTTTTGTTTCCTTTGTCATAATTTATTTGACCATAGGTGTGATGTTTTATTTCTGCCTCTGTGTTCTGTTCCAGTGATATACACTTTGTTCATTTTCCAGTATTGTGCTGTATTGATTACTTTTTTTGTAATAGAGTCTGATATCTGGGAGGGTTATGGGTTGTGACTCCAACTTTCTTCTATTTCCTCATTGTTTCTTTTGAAGTTCTGGTACTTTTGCTGTTCCATACAAATGTTAGGACTTTTCTAATTTCTGTGGAATATATCATGTATTTCGATATGAATCACTTTATATTTGAGGATATCATTGTTTTATGTATATTTTAACAATATTATTTCCTCTAAACTGAGACCTTGAGATTTCTTTCTATGTTTTGCATCATCTTCAAATTTATTTATCAGTGTCCTATTGATATTATTATCTTGGTTCATTCAAACCTATTAATAGGTTTTTCATTTTTGACCTGATATCATATGGACTTTTTAAAATTATTGAATATTTAATTGTTAGTGTAAAGAAATGTGACAGTTTTTGTATATAAATCATGAATCATGCTACTTTGCTAAGTGTCTTTATTAGTTTTATTTGTTTTGGGTTGGAGAATCTTTAGGGTTCTCTATATAGGTTATTATGTCATCTAAAATAATTACAGTTTTACTTCATTCAATCCAACTTGAATAAATTTATTTCTATTCCAATTGCTGTTGCAAGGACTTCCCATACTGTGTTTAACAGAAATGGTGAGTGTGGGCATCCTTGTCTTATTCCTTAATTTGGCTTTCAGTTATTCACATTTGCATATTATGTTGTCTGTGTGTCTGTTATTTATGACTTTAGTTATGTTGAGATATATTTCCTGAATCCTACTTTGGTAAGAGGTTTCTGTTGTTGTTGTTTCTGTTGTTTTTTGTTGTTGCTATTGTTGCTGCTTTTTCAATGAGGAAAAGTTGAAGTTTTTGAACTGTTTTTATGGATTTATTGGGATGACCACGTCACTTTCCCTTTTTCTGTTGTGAATGTGATGTATCAAACTGATTGATTTCATGTGTGTTCCACCTCTCTTATGATCCTGCAATGAATTAAAGTTGATCATGGTGTATAATTCATTTTAGGTATTGCTGGATTTAGCTTGCTAATAATATTTTTAAGAATTTTTACATCTATATCAATCAAAGATATTGGCTTGAAATTCACTTTGCCTGTACTTTGTTTGTTGGCTTTGCTATCAGGGTGATGAAAGCTTCATAGAATTAATTTGTGAGTTTCCCACATCTTCACTGTTTTTGAATAGTTTGAAGAGCATAAGTTCTGCTTTGAATTTTTGTACAGTTTTCCACGGGAGCTGTTTAAATCTGCACTAACTTTTAATGATTTTTTTAAATGCAGATTCTTTCATTCTTCTAGTAAACAGTTTGTTCAAATTATTTGTTTCTTCTTATCCCTGTCTCTTTCTAGACATTTGTCTATTTCTTCTAAGTTGTCCAGTTTATTGGCATGTAAGTGTTGACAAAATAATCCCTTTATTGTATATCTGTTGGAACAATTGTTATTTCTCCACATTTATTTCTGACTTTATTTCTTTGGAGCATCTCTTTTTTCTTCATGATGCACCTGGCTTGAGGTTTTTTGATTTTGCTTATCTTTAAAAGAAAACAAAAACAAAATTTTTGGTTTTACTACTCTTTTGCATAGTTGTATTTCTCTCTAATATATATTTACACCTGTAATATTTAGGTTCATGTATTTTTCTTTTTTAACATTTTTATTGACTTTTAATCATTTTGCAAAGTTGTCTCAAATTCCATTGTAGAGCACAATTATTTATTTACAATGAACATATATACATTTGTTGTCCCATTTCTTTCCTTGTGAGCTGCCGTAAGATCTTTTATATATTTCCCTGTCCTATACAGTACAATCCTGTTTATCAATCTTACAATTTTGAACTCCAAGCCTATCTATTCCCACACCACACCCACTTGGCAACCAAAACTTTGTATTCTCTGCCTGTAAGTCTATTTCTCTTTTGTATTTTGCGTTTTTTGTTTGGTTTGGTTTTGTTTTTAGATTCCACAAATGAGCATTCTCATATGGTATTTTACTTTCTCTTTCTGGCTTACTTCACGTAGACTGATTTTCTCCAGGAGCACCCATGTTGCTGAAAATGGCGTTATGTTGTCAGTTTATAAGTCTGACTACTATTCCATTGTATAAATATACCACCTCTTCTTTATCTAGTCAACTTTCGATGGACATTTAGGGTATTTCCATGTCTTAGCTATTGTAAATAGTGCTGGCTATGAACATTGGTGTGCAGGTGTCATCCTGAATTAGGGTTTCTTGTGGATTTATGCCCAGGAGCGGGATTTGGGTTATATGATGTCTATTCCTAGGCTTTTAAGGAATCTCCATTCTGTTTTGCACAGTTGCTGCACCAAGCTGCATTGCCACCAGCAATGAAGGATGGTACCCTGTTCTACAAAGCCTCTGCAGTATTTGTCATTTGTGGATTTTTCAGTGATGGCCATTCTGACTGGTGTGAGGTGATACCTCATTGCAGTTTTGATTTGCATTTCTTTGATAATAAGTGATATTGAGCATTTTCTGTTGTGCTTTTTGATCATTTGTTTGCCTTCCTTGGAGAATTGCTTGTTTAGGTCTTCTGCCCAATTTTGCATTGGGTTGTTTATTTTCTCTTCTTCAGTTGGATGAGCTGCTTATATAATCTGGAGATCAACTCTTTGACGGTTTCATATGCAAATTTTTTCCCATTCCGTAGGTTGTCTTTCTGTTTTACTTCCGGTTTCTTTACTGTGCAGAAGCTTGTAAGTTTCATGAGGTCTCATTTGTTTATTCTTGCTTTTATTTCTTCTATGAGAAAATTTTCGAGACTTTTGTCAGATAACGTTTTGCCTATATTTTCCTCTTGGTGGTTTATTGTATTTTGCCTTATGTTTAAGTCTTTGATCCATTCTGAGTTTATTTTTGTGCATGGTGTTCTAGCTTCATTGAATTATATGCTGCTGTCCAGTTTTCCAAATACCAGTTGCTGAAGAGACTATCTCTTTTCCATTGTAATTTCTTGCCTCCTTTGTCTAAGATTAATTCACCATTTTCGGTTTCATTTCTGGGCTCTCTATTCTGTGCCATTGGCCTATATGTATGTTTAACTACCAATACAGTGCTGTCATGTTGACTGTAGCTCTATAGTATTATCTGAATCATTAGCTTTAAGAAATGCCACTGATATCTGAACCTTAATCTTGTAACCTGCTATCTTGCTGAATTCTTTGATCAGCTGTAGTAAATTCATTCTGGATCTTGTAGGGTTTTCTATAAATAGTAACATATTATCTGCATATAGTTTGACATTTATCTCTTCCTTTTCAATTTTCATCCCTTTTACCTGTCTCTCTTGTTTGATTGCTGTGGCTAGGACTTCCAAGACTATCTTGAGTAGGAGTCGTGATAGTGTGCATCCATTTACTGTCCCAGAGTTTAGTAGGAAGGATTTGACTTTCTCAACTTTGAATACTATGCTGGCTGTAGGTTTGATAACTATAGCTTTCATGATGCTGAGATATATTCCCTCTATGCCCACTTTGGTGAGAGTTCTTATCATACGTGGGTGTTGAATTTTATCAAATGCTTTTCCTGCATCTATTGAGATGATCATGTGGTTTTGGTTCTTTCTCTTGTGGATGTGCTGTATTACATTGATTTGCTTAAGTAAACCACCCCTGTGTCCCTGGCATGATCCCCACTTGGTCATGATACATAATATTTTTTTCTGTGTTCTTGGGTTGTATTTGCTACTATTTTGGTGAGGATTTTGGCGTCTGTGTTCATCAGTGATATTGGCCTATAATCCTCTTTTTTGATTGTTTCTTTGCCTGGTTGTGGTATCAGGGTGATTGTGGCTTTATAGAATGTCTTTGGGAGTATTCCTTCCTTTTCAATCTTCTGGAAAAATTTGAGAAGGACTGGTATGAGTTTTTTTGTTTGGTAGAATTCCGCTGTGAATCCATCCGCTGCTGGACTGTTATTTGTTGGGAGGTTTTATATTGCTATTTTGATTTCATTTCTTGTGCTCTGTTTGTTCAAGTGGTCAGTTTCATCTTCATTCTGTCTTGCTGGACAGTATGTTTCCAGAAACTTGTCCATCTCTTCTAGGTTATACAGTTTGATTCCATATACTCTTCAAAATATTCTCATATGATATACTATATTTCTATTTTTTGTTGTAATTTCTCCATTCTCCTTTCTTATTTTGCTAATTTGTGCTCTCTCTCTGTTTTTCTTTTTGAGTTTGGACAGAGGTGTGTCGATTTTACTTACTTTTTGGAAAAACCAGCTTTTGGATTTGTTGACTTTTTCCTATGGTGTTTTTAATCTCTATTTTATTTATTTCCTCCCCATTATTGATGATTTCATTCCTTGTGCTGCCTTTTAGGTTGTGTGTTCTTCTTTATCTAGTTCATTCTGCTGGTGGGTTAAATTGTTTATTTGTGGATGTCCATTTTTGAGGAACGCCTGTATCACTACAAACTCCCCTCTCAGCACTGCTTTTACTGTGTCCCATAAATTTTGTATGGTTTTGCTTTCATTTTCTTTTGTTTCAAGGTACTTTTTCATTTCAGCTTTGATATCTTCATTGACCCATTGGGTTTTTACTAACATATTGTTTAATCCCCATTTTTTCCTTTGTTCTCCTTTGTTTCTCTGTTGTTGATTTCTTACTTCATGGCATTGTGGTCAGTAAAGTTGCTTGAGGTAATTTCTATCTTCTTAAAATTGCTGAGATTTCTTTTGTGCCCAAGTACATCATGAATCCTGGAAAATGTTCCTCGTGTACTTGAAAAGAATTTATATCCTATTTTGGGGGTTGTAATGCTCTGAAAATATCCACCAAGTGTAAAATTTCTATTGTATTATTTAATTTTTCTGTTGCCTAATTAATTTTCTGTCTCGATGATCTATCTAGTGATGTTAATGCAGTGTTGAAATCTACAAATATGACTCCCCCTTTATATCTGTTAGTAATTATTTTATGTACTTAGGTGCTCCTTTATTTGGTGCATAAGTATTAATGATTGTGCTATCCTCATATTGTATCAATCTTTCAATCATTATAAAATGTCCTTCCTTTTCTTTCTTTATGGTCTTTGTTTTAAAGAAACTTTTGTCTGTAATCAGTAATGCAACAACTGTTTTTTGGCTTTTCCAAATTTATGTTGGATAACTACTGTATGAAATGACAGAAAACCAATATTAATAGAAGTTTTACACCATTAAATGCATACTTAATTTTTTTCTTTAAATTCTTGTTTTTGCTTTTGTTACTTACAGATCAAAATTTAAAATGAGTGCTTTTTGTTATTTTTTCTTCTCCATGAAAGTCATTTTGATAATTAGTCCATTTATTACTGTGTTCCTTGATTTTAAGTTGTTTCTGCTTCTTCATTATCTTGATTACATTATCTTATACCGTGACACAAAAAACTGCTGTTACCCCTTTTATTCACTGATTGATAAGGCAGTGAATATAGTTAGCAGAAATTTTGTAAAAACTGAAGTGTCTCATGTATGTGGAAGAATTTAATTTTATTTTTCTTGAATCTATATCCTGACATTGATGTTGTCATTCAAAACTGCTTTAAGCATTGCTTTCTAAATTCTTACATTTATTCAACAAATATTGAATACATATAACACATCAGGATGTCCTTAGACAAAGGGATATAATGTTTAAAACAAAATATGCTTCCCTCCATGAAGCTTGTATTATAGCATCCTCTATCCTTCTGATTATGGTGTTTCCCTTGATTCTTTCTCAATCTATGTATTCATCTTTTTAACAAATATTTATGGTGTTCTTATGTGCTTGGCTTTGTTCTACATGTTTGGTACATAATGGTGAGATGATTACTATCTTCGTGTTTTTTAAATTAGAATGGGGAAATGAATATTATATAATAAAGGCAGACCTGAATACAAAATAATGAGATTTTAAGCACTAAGAAAGAGACAAATTCTCTGTAAGAAAACAATCAGGGTAGCAGATTCTTGTATAGAATATGTAGCCCAGTATTGTCCTTAAAAGAAGTAAATCAACCTGAGAGCTGAGTGAAGAGAAGGATATAGCCATGCCCAAGAATTCAAATTCATGTTTTTCTGATAGAATATCATCACATTTAAGTACTGAGATGGGTAAAAGTCACAGTCTTCAGTACACCAGAGTCCAGTGCAACTGAAATTCAGTGAATAAAAGGAGAGAAAGATATTAGAAGATGCTGGGTGGTGGCCATGATGTTGAAGATCAAGAAGGTGTTTTTTGGAAATATAATTATCAGGAATTGGTGGTATTTTTTATGTGAGGACTAAGGAATACAGAAGTATCAAGGATGACCCCTAAACCTGAGCTTAAGCAGCAAAACAGGGGACATAGTTTATGGAAGGAATGAGATGAGTTTGCAAAGTGTGTTAGAGACACCTTTTCTGGCACTAAAGCAGAGATGTCAGGTGGAAAGCTGAGTATAGGTCAAACTTCAGTGGAGGTGATCAGATTGAAGTTAGAGGTATAATGAGAGATGTCTTGGGCTGATAGTATAAGTCATAAAATCAGGCTCCCCAAAGAGTGTCTAGAGAAGATACTTCCAGTATAGATTCAATAGTAAGGTTTGAGTAGAGGAATAAAATCTGGGAGCATGCACTAGGAAATGGAGATATGGAAAAAATAGAACAAAGCTTTGACTTCTAGGGGGTTAAGGTCAAGCTGAAGAGATAAACAAGTATCTGAATAGTTATATGATAAAGGTATGTACTAGCTACTAAGGAAGCACAATGGAAGAAACATTTAACTCTACTGAGGGTAGTTCAGAGGAGAGTTACAGTAGGATAATATGGAGCAATTCTGAAAAATCTTCAAAATAAATAACAAGCTAATAGGAAACAGGCAAGAACATTCTGAGCAAAGATTTTGAGATTAAAAAAATTTAAAGCATTTGAACAATTGTAAATAGTTCAGCTTAATTACATGGTTATAGCTTGTTTCACAATTCAAGATTTAGGTTAACCTTCACTGATGTACCTTTTCACCTTTATTTTACATTCCTGTAGTAATTAACAAATCATATTGCTTTTGCCCTCTCATTGTCTGTGTTAATATTTTCTCTCCTGATTTGTCTTTAATCTGTACAGTAAAAAGAGGGGCATAATTCCTTCTTATAAGCAAATGCTCATGCAGTTCTATGGAAACATCAGATGGTATACAAATGTATCATTCTCTAAACAACTGTATTCTTGTCCCTTTGTCCTTGGCAGAGATGGAGGTAAAACTTTTAATTAGTGTGAAAACCAAAATAACTGTATCCAAAATATTACAACATATAATTCTAGCCTATCTGTGATGCCCTGATGTAAGTAAAACAATTCAGTGATCTGAAATTAACCTGTAATTATAGTGTTGAAAATTAATCAGTACAATTTAGGTTTCATTAAATTCAAACACACTCAAAATTGAATCAATTTATTAAGCTTATTTATTTCCCAGGCCCCAACAGACACAATGATACCAACATATAACAAGTTCAGATATATAAACAGCTTCACTATTCCACTTACAGAAGTGAGACTACAACTTCCCAACTAGAATAATGTACACTCTAAACGCAAGTTAAAAGCAAGACAAGACACTCTAAATTGGAGATCTGCTTGCTGTTGGTGAGAATGCCTTGAAATATTGTTCTTGATCTATATGCAAAAGTATAGGGACACACACTTGTCAAAAGAGAATACAAAGTTCAATCTAACCAATCCATCTTGTGCAGATTTTCCCTTCATTCAGTGCAAGTTTAAAATGTATAAATTATTTTGATCAGAATTCATCAATAAAATCTTAACTCAAAAACAAATACAACAGTAGTGTCTTGTTCACACAATGCCTGTGTGTCTTTGAAAAAAGAAAACTACCTGGAAGCAATCCTCTCTGTACCTCTCTGCCAATTTTGATTAACAGATTCCCTCATCTTGACTTGGAGCAACTCTCTTAGAACCATAAATTGTGAAAATGAATTGCACATTAAAGGTTCTGGCTCCCGACGACCTTGAGTTTTCCAAATAATGTTTTTCAAGACATTTAACTAAATGCAACTATTGTGTAAGGAGATGGTAGTTGTCAATATGAACACTTCAATAGAGTAGAAGTAGTCATGTTGAATTTTTTGTATTCAATTATTCATTCTATGTTATATGTTAACACATAATCTATCAATTATTTGTTAACTATCACAATTAAATTTGTCAGAATTTTTGGTAAAGCCACTACCAAAAACAGCAATGACTAAACATGCTTTTATAAGGATCAAGCAACCAATGCAGTTTAACACATGATCCATTAGAACCTCTCTTATCAAATCCTGGAGTTCTTTGACAGGTGGAAAAATGTAAATACTGTATACATTACAGAAGAGATCTTACAAAATTCTATCAATAAATATCCATAAAACTATTGCATGTCACTGTTAAAATTCAATTTCACTATTCTGTTGAAAAAATTCCATTGGTTACATATCTCATTTAAGTGTTGGAAAGAATACTCAGTGACTTCTAAGAAATGATGGACAATCTGAATTAAATAGCTAATTAACTTAAAATCAAAACTATATGTTGCATATTTGATAAAAGTAATCTATATGTGTGCTTATCACACTAATATAATGTGGAATAAGATGGCTATAATTGTGGATGCCTGGATCTACAGAGGTAGTAAAATGGTGCTGCTAGCTAGTAAATCTGATTATTAAATTCAGGAAGGAAGAAGAAAGTAGGGAAGAGAGGGAAAGAGGAAGA